>NC_136726.1:2777385-3427385 GCF_936440315.1 Barbus barbus | reverse complement strand
TTACAGCAAACAATGAACCAGACTATTTAATATTGAGCAAGCAATCTCATTGGCTGCAGAATGAGCAGAGACCAATCAGCTTGTGCAATGTAGTAAATAATGTCACAGCAGACTGCATGTAAGGGATCCATCAGCCTGTGTCTAGATTTATTTTTAGATTTAGAGCTATATATGTTGAGGATACTCTGAAGACATGCTGGAACTGAAGTCCAACTCAGATAGAAAGTTCTCAGGCCTAACATCTCTTTGCTATCACAGCAGAATCTCACCGTTCTGTACTCCATGAGCTCCATCTGCAGTCGGGCGATCTCCGTCCTGAGTGCGCTGATCTGCTGGCTGGCCTTGTCTTGGTTCACCATCACCTTGTTCTTGATGTTGCGAGCTCTGTTAGCGTACTTCAGTGTGTTCAGGGTTTCCATGAAGTCCTGATCTGATGGGCTGATGCAGGCGATCATCACTGTTTGACTAAGAAACCGGAGAGAATGTCCAGCTTTATTTATTTACTCCTACTGTCTAATGCTACAATGCCAAATAAATATTTTGTCTGGATGTGGATCAAGTCTGCTACATCACAATACATTGTTGAAAATGCATTCCTAATGTTGATATTATGATCCGAATTAAATCATTTTAAGCTGACCAGTCAAAAATTGTCATTATCGTGTTATAATGCAGTTATTATCCTGTTATTACACTGCTAATCCAAATTTGTATTCTGATTATGGCAAACATACAGTGAAAAGCGCTTCCTACTAATTTTTGAAGAACTTTAACTGAATTTGACTATTTTTTAGATTGAAAAAGTGTATTTTAAGTCTTCTGAAATCATATCATAGCTTTTGACTAAATTGACTGAAATTTAAGTTGTCATTCAATGATAATATTCATTAACATCAAATATGGAACAAGTTGTCCAGTGTGACATCAATGATATTTGGTCAAGAGACAAGCAAGAACAAATTTTGTTACTGATATCCAATCTGACATGTTTGATTTCAAAGCTAAAACGAGAGGCAAAACTATCAATGAACAATGCTTTGAATTTCGGTCTGCTCTACATACAAACAATTGGATGACTTCATAAGATTTGGTGCACATGGACTACTTTTGTTTTTATGCCTTTTATATATTGACAGGCATTGTTACTTCAAACTATCATTGTATGAAAAAACTAGCGATCGACCGATATTGATTATTTTATAACCGATACCGATTATTTGCATGTTTATGTGCCCGATAACCGATATGCAGAACCAATATTTATTTACTGTTATAAAGTAAATAAATGATTGAGTATTTAACTTCGTAATATATTTCACCACACCAAGGCTATCTATATAGACATCGATGTGCGGTAGTGGAGAGGTACAGTGATAGAATGAACTTTCCTTAATAAGTCAGTGCAAAAATTAAAAGACCCGTCAGCTTTTGGTACTAAGATGCATGGGGAGCTCCACGGGCTACTACTTGAGATTATGAAATACCTGCTGACAGCGTGGTTTATCTATGCATTTGCACAGAACTATACTCAATCTGCGATCACTCGCGGAGATAATAAATAATTAATTTCCAGTTGTATTTATTTAGATGTTTATTAGCGAAATAATGGTTATATAGTAAATGTTAGGGTGTTTTAGACAAGTGAATTTTGTTAAAAGTTACATGTGGAGGCCGTGCTGGAGCATTTCCTGAGCATCAACCACATCAACCCGCTGAGTGAACAGCAATATGAAGCGGCTTCATGAGACTAATGATGATCAAATATACAACAGAGAGAGAATTAAATTCAGCGCTTTTATTTCCAACATGTGCTCATTTCATGGCTGCGTATTATTTAATTCAGGCAAAGTTACATCTTTATTGGGACAGTACTTGACGGATTATTTTACATGACTCTGTGAGTTGCTCTCTATTTCTTAGAGCCAAGCTGCATAACAGGCGTTTATGTAATGCATCTAATTTGTGCATTAATGGCCATGTTAAATAAAGTTTACTAACTACAGCAAATCAAGTACCTACACGCCGTTGTCGTCATCTCGTCTCCCCTCATACACGCTGCAATGGCGATCTTGCGCAAAATTCTCAAAACACCCACAAGATGGCGGCATTTATCTGTGAATCCGATATTACAAAACCGATACCCGATTATGGTAAAGTGCTTAAATATCGGGAAAATATCGGTACATCGATATATCGGTTGATCTCTAGAAAAAACCTTCTTCAAAATCACTCTTAATGTTTCCAAGCAGAAGTAACAAAAGTAACAAAAAAGCATTGGAACAAAATGAAGGTGAGAAAATAATGACAATTTAAATTTTTGGGTGAACTTTTTCCTGTAAAGCACAGACCTGTTTCCTCCCAGTGAATCCTGCAGAAGGCGAGTGAGTTTGGAGTCTCGGTAAGGCACATGTGTTGATCGTTTGCTTCTGTCTCCTAAAGCACTGATGACATTCCCTAATGCCAGCTGCATCACAGCGAGAAAAGAGCAGAGGAAAAATCCCGTTTCAGTTCACCTTATATAAATCTAGCCTGACGAAATCTGTGGGTGATTAATATGCAGTTTTATTAGGTGTCGTTGTTTAATAATATTACTCGCTCTGACCAATCCACAGTTAATGGAGATGCCTTCTTTGGCTCGGTCCCCTGTGGCCCCCGTCCTCTTGAGTCTCTCTGATCCAGCCAGATCCACGAAGTGAAACTTGGCTGTGAGCGTTTCAAACTCTTCCATCTCAGACGAGCTGTTGGCCAGTCGATTGTCTGTTTCATTGTCCTGCTCTGGGGGCTGAGAAAACATACAAATAGACTAGATGGTGTGTGTTCAAAAATGGCATTTTGTCCTGTCACATTTTGCTGTGTTTTTACTCAACATGGCAGCTGTAGGAATGTGACCGCAATAACTTGTACTTAATAAGACGGTGCTTACGTTTTCTGCGGGTGCACAAACACGCACTTGGCAGATGTGAATTGTGAAGATGGCGTGAGATCGAGAGCTCTGTACATTCATCTGAGTGCTAGCAGTGGTGCGGGAGAGAGCGCCCAGCTTCAGAAACTGCATCATCTACAACACACATATCAGTATAGTCACTTACACTTTATGCATAATTTATGGATACAATATCTTGGAAAATAAATGGCTGACTCTCACTTCTGCCTCTGAGGAGACTGTGCGTGTTGTCAGGCCTACAGTGTAGATGCTGCCGTTGGCGTCCTCGTGGATTTTAATGTGAGATTTCTGTTTCCTCATCTCCATGTCACGTGTGGTGTCGAAAAGATCCAACACCTCCTCATTATACAACTGAAGATACATGCATAGAGAGAAGACAGACCATACAATATTAACTAAACAATTCATATTGAATATTAATATAATGTATAATCATTATGAATGCAATTTAGGTTTGCCATTTTTCTGAGTTTTTCTGAGGACTATCTTTTAGTCTGACCAATGGTAGTTAGGGAGGAGAACAAAAGGATCATTCAAATAATCAAGTAAAGCACCGTCCACAAAAGCTCTGTACCTCCAGAAACTGTGCGCTGATCTTGAACTCTGGGACGGGTCGACCCTGGTCTGCGGCCGCCTGGCGTCTCTGCTCGATGCCTTTAAAGAGGTGACTGACCGCCCGCGGGATGATGCCCAGCTCCTCGTCTAGTATGGCCACGTCAAAGCCCGTGCCCATCGTATACGTCTTCCCCGACCCTGTCTGAGATCCAACACCAACATCTGGTCAGTGTCCACACTTTGTTTCAACTCTTTAATAAACACTTCATTATGTATTTTTTAATACCGTTTAATACTGGAAAGCTGCTTTGACACAATCTGCATTGTAAAAAGTGCTATATAAATAATGGTAACTTGACTTGGTTGCATTTAAATAATAAATACATTTGATATCACATTTAATAATCTCAGTTTTTGTCTAGAGGGTGGCACATGTTTCTTTCTGCTGGAGTTCAACGTGTCTGTCTGGTGGATGAGTGAGACTGTTGATAAATCAGGATTAACACCGTGCCACAGGGAGAGACAGACAGATATCAAATGCTGTTTGGAGGAAGTCAGCCATGAAATGCAGGTCACAGGCAACACTGGCCATAAATGAGACAGACAACATGAAGAATATATGAATGTCAGAGCAGAACTCGCGCATGTGAAACTAGGTCAAATCCAGACCCCTTTAACCTGTCGTCTTAAATGATCTTGGATGTAACCAGACGTGTCAAAGTCAACATGAAATGGCATTTTCTAGAAACACAAACCTGTCCGTAGGCAAAAATAGTGGCATTATAACCCTCAAAACACCCTTCGATGAGTTTCTCAGTGCAGTTGGCATAGATGGTGTCCTGCGTCGAGTCCATGTCAAACACATAGTCATACGTGAAGGCCTTGTCCTTTCCCAGGACCACCTGGGGTTCGCCAGGGGTCACAAACGTGCAGATGTGACATCCTTCAATCTTCTCCTTTGCCAGCTGAGGACGAATCCTGTGACACACAGAGAGAGAGACATGAAATATCCTTAAATGACTTGCACAGTCACGCTGAATAACAATGAGAATCTCCTGATGTGTTGATAAAGTGAAAATTAGTCATCTAAAATAGGACTGTAATTACTGGGTGTCTGACTGCAAAGAATAACATGTCTAGCAAGAAATTTTACATTTCAAAGATGAAATCTCTGTCAATTTGATCTAAACAAAGAGATGCTTCCTCACATTCAGCAAGATACAAAACAATTCAGATTTGATTCATACTTGCAGCTACATAAGCTTGATTTCTCAAGTCTGTATTGATTTCGTAATATGAAGCAAGCTTCATATTTTACTGTAACCATATAATCAGTGCTGGGGAAAGTTACTTTTAAAAGTAATGCATTACAATATTGCGTTACTCCCTAAAAAAGTAACTGATTACGTTACTTAGTTACTTTTTATGGAAAGTAATACAATTGATGCTGAAATTAGATGTTTTGCAGATATTCTTGATCTTCACATTAAAAAAACAGAGACAAACTCACAGACACACGTCAATCAAATACCGCAATCGATATAAAAACAACAACAACAAAAAAACCAATATTGGTCCATCTCTGCGTTTGGTCTCTAGAAGTCTCTATGATATTCTGGTAATACAATATGGCTCTGGTCCTTGATCCCTCTCTCATCTTTTTGTTTACCAAGCAAAAATTGTTAGTCCAATCACTTGTAACATCACACCTCTCTTTAACAAGCCATATGATTTGAGGTATCATTCATGTCTGTAGCACACTAAGTATGGTTAGTTCATATCACCACTCTGCAGTAACAGCGATGCATGCATGGCTCAGTAAACACCTCTATAAAGAGACACTGATGTCACTTTCTGTGGCGCACCTGACAGCAGAGGCTGAGCTTTCACTCCGACTGTGAGAGACGCTTTTGTTTAGAGCACAATTCACTGACAGCAGCACAGAGAGACTATTGTGTGTGTGTTTGATACTGGATCTGTCCTGTACTGAACACCAGAGAGAGAGACAGATATGTGGGTGAGAGACACATAAGCAGAGGATGGGTTGGAGCCAGTCTGTAAGATCAGTATTGTTTGTGTTTTAAACCAGGACAACATAATTCACATTGCAGTTCTATACAGGGAAAGTCTACAAAAAACTATAAAGAACAGACTGAAATGTCCGAACTACTGCCGCCACTGCTCTTTTCTATTGATCTCATGTTTAGACCCGCCCTCACTTGTGAACAAGAACTCAAGATACTTGAACCCCTCAACATGGGGAAGCAACTCACTCCCTGCTTGAAGTGGGTAATCCACCTTTTTTCCGGCTGAGAACCATGGCCTCAGATTTGGAGATGCTGACACTAATATCACCAGGCAAGGTCAGCAAGTTCCCATCCTGACTTAAAAGAGCCTGGACCAGCCTATACTTCCTCAAATAAGCCAACTGATGGTTTGCAACAGTGACAGGCAGCAAGAACCTTCCAGCAACAGCTCAAATTCCACAATCGAGACTTTGAACAAAGCCCATTCGGACTGCATGTCTCCAGCCTCACTCAGGATCAAGGAGTAGCTCCTCTGGAGTTGGGAGTTAAAGACCTTCCAGACAGGATGCTCTGCCAAATATTCCCATTTCACCCAGATGATTTGCTTTGGTTTCCCCAAGTCTGTCCAAAAGCTTTCAGACCCCCGTCATCTTATTCAACTTACCAATAGTTGGTGATCCATTGACAGCTCTGCATGTCTCTTTACCAAGTGTCCAAAACATACGGCCACAGGTCTAATGATATACACCAACACGAGCTTTGACGTCACCCGGTAGTACTACGAAGTACCTTGGTGGTACTCCTACCAGGGCCCAACCCAGTGTCCGAAACGGCTGGACACTTTGAACTGGTTTGGGACATAAGCACAGAACACATTCAGAATATTTCCCTGAGAGATGCCCCTCTTGTCTACCGAGTTCATGACCATGGCGCAGAGTCCGCTTGTGAGTATTCCCACACCTTCTAGTTGCCTCTAATCCTGGCTGACTGCAGAGAAGGAGCTAGCCCAACCCCTATCCAGGTGTTTGTTTCCAGAGCCCGAGCTATGTCTGGAGGTGAGGCCATCTATATCTAGCTGGTATCACTTAACCTCCTGCACCTCTGACTCCTTCCCCACCAGAGAGGTCACATTCCATGTGCCAAAACCTAATTCTGTAACCAATGTCCTGTCTTCAGGACCCTTTCTCCGCCTGCCGCTCATTGTATATTGCATTGGGTCCTCTAATCTTCCCCTTGCAGTTGGTGAGGTCACAAGCACCGCTTCTCCGCCGGGGCTGGTGCCAGAACCGGTGCCCTAATTGGTAATTGTTTTTTGGGTTTTTATTTTTGGCTAAGCCCAAATGTGCCACATGGGCCAGAGCCGGTAAATAACTAATACGTAGGATATAATATACACATAAATGGGGCAGTCGTGACCTAATGGATAAAGAGTCGGTCTCAGGTCCAGCAGGGATTGTAGGTGGGGGGAGTGAATGTCCAGTGCTCTCTCCACCTTCAATACCACGACTGAGGTGAGACCCTTGAGTAAGGCACTGAACCCCCAACTGCTCCCAGGGCACCGCAGCATAAATGGCTGTCCACTGCTCCGGGTGTGTGCTCACGATGTGTGTGAGTGTGTGTGTTTGTTCAATACTCACTGCTGTGTGTGTGCACTTGGATGGGTTAAATGGGTCACCATACTTGGCCACTCGTCACATCCTTTCCTTTCCTTTCCTCTGGCTTAACTCCACAGACAGCTAAACTAACAAGCATAATTCAGAAATAAAATTCATATTACAAATATCCAGTAATTGCATATCAAATATCCAATACAACTAAATGATCAATATTCTGAATATCCTATGTCGACCAGTGGAAATATGGAAAACACCAATGAATAAGATTTAATAGGGTCTTTTTCAGGGAGCAATTTCATAACATTTTATAACCCTATCCCAAAATGCTCATCTTTCCAATATAAATCAGTTATTTACAGCAATTTACATACAAATCTTTGAACTCATTACACTAATGAATGCAATAAAACCCTCCATTATTAATCTCAAAATTACAAAGAAAATAATTCTGAAATTAGACGTCTATAGACAAGTCTCTGCCTGTCATGGTCACATCCCTGAGGCAGCTTCATACAGACGGTATAAATCATTAAAGCGTGATCTCGACAGCCTTTCACTACTCCTGGGAGGAACCTGGATCATCTTTCCTTTCCAAAATTCCAAACTAATCCCAGATGAAAGAAAAGATGACAGGAATCACGAAAAGTGCCAAAAAAATGAAAAATAAATAAATAAACAAAATGATAACATCAGACTAGATACTATATATCAATGCATGTCACCAAGAGAGGAAGATTTAGTTGAATTTGGTATGGATGGACAGGCTTGCATTATGCAGGAATCTCTCTGTGTCTGTCATGAGTGCGGTTTTCCTGTCCTGTGACAGAATGTAGGCCACTACTGGATCTGCTGCTGTTTAACCTTAATTCCTCATTCACACGCACTCGTGTCTGAGTTCACAGCGATTTTTGACTTTTAGCTCAAATGAACGATTATTACAGTGTCTACATGTTTCTGACAGTAAACACAATAATGAAAAAAACACAGTCCCTGACAGTGACAATCATTATAAAGGATGTTGCTTTTTTTAAACAAGCCTGTGGTTTGTTTTATAATGAATAAGCAAGACTGCTCTGTTCAGCACTGTGTATAATATAAGGATATTGGATATTTTGGGCATTTTAGAGAATTGTGACTTTCTGTGTGTTAATCTGCCACACAGATCTCCAGAGCTGCTGAGCTGTTTCCAGCAGCATTTCATTTGGAATATGTAACTTATTAAAATGGCTAAACACACAGAAACAAGGTCTTCGGTCAGTACTGCACCAAAAGAAAGCTTGGTTGAGCTGATCATTGCATTATTATTTTTATTATTATTATTTAGTCATTTAGCAGACGTTTTTATCCAAAGCGACTTACAAATGAGGACAACAGAAGCAATCAGTTGTCGTATTAAAACACTAAAAACAGATCCAAAACTAAAAGCTAAAACTTTAGAAATACTACCTATATACATTTGAAAAATAAAGAAATTAAATAAAAATGACAAATGCATACAACAAAATGTCAAAACTTAACATTTAAATGAAAAACTACAAAATAAAGCTAAAAACAATTCAAAATATTAAAGAACAAAAGGTATAAGAGTATAATAATGATTCTAACATAACATGGGAGATATATACAATTACAGTACTGAACTGTGCTTCCCTGAATATTAATAGTGTTATTGGAAATGTGATTGGGGCATGAGAATGCCCATAGCAGAAATGAACCAGTGGTCGTATCTATGCCGACAGACAGTCTCTATGTGACACAGTGAGGCGGCACAGCATGAGTTTGTGAGCGCATACACAATCACAGCATGTGTGAGAGCCAAGAGACGAGAGCACAGGCTTAATTCTGTCACACAGGCCTCCCGAGACCCACTCGAGGGAGAACCGGCACTAAATACAGCATGAGATATAATGGGAGTAAACAGATATCAGATGGACCCAGATGCATTGTGGGAAACAGCAGAACAGTCCGTCTGAAATAATCAGCCTGTTCTTTTCTGTCTTGGCAGTGTATCAAACATTTCTAGTGAAATCACAGTCTCAGAGACATTTGGAAGAGCATGAAAAGACAGAGGGCAACAGGTACGATGGGTAAAACTAATGGCGTTTTCAGGTTTTCAAGCAAGAGAGCGTTCTTTGTTCTGTAACTAGAGCACGATGTCAAACTCAATCCAAATGCATTTGACTTGTTGCCATTTTGTCCCACAGTACAGCAGAAGTGTCTAGGGCTGTCAGACAGGTGCATTCTGGGTTTCAGAAGGCTGTAAACAGTAAACACACCAGGAAAGATACTTGCACATTCCTTTAGTAGAGCATTTGTGAGGTCAGAC
Organism: Barbus barbus; assembly: GCF_936440315.1. Lineage (NCBI taxonomy): Eukaryota > Metazoa > Chordata > Actinopteri > Cypriniformes > Cyprinidae > Barbus > Barbus barbus. The sequence goes on along the minus strand of NC_136726.1, from coordinate 3,417,917 downwards.
ACTGATGACGGATGAGATGAACTGGCTCTCCATTCTAATTAATTCCAAAGGTGTTTGATGGGGTTAAGGTCAGGGCTCTTTGTGGGTCGGTCAAGTTCTTCCACACCAAACTCATCCAACTATGTCTTTTTGGGCCTTGCTTTGTAAACTGGGTCACAGTCATGTTGGGATAGAAAAGGGTCTTTACCAAACTGTTCCTACAAAGTTGGAGGCATGGCATTGACCAAAATGTCTTAAGATTTACCTTCATTGGAAGTAAGGGGTCTAGCCCCATCCCTCTTCCACAAAATTTTACAGGTGGCACAATGCAGACGGGCAGGTGATGTTCTCCTGGTGTCTGGTGCCAAACAAAGTTCATAATTCATCACTCCACAGAACAGGTTTCCACCTCTCCACAATCTGACGTGCTTTACATAACTCTAGCTGATGCTTTTTATTGTACTTGGTGATGTGAGGCTTGCATGCAGCTGCTTGGTCATGGAAATCCCTTCCATGAAGCTCCTACTGCACAGTTTCTGTGCACTCGGTGACCCCGCTGCTGTTCCTAAACACTTCCTAAAAAGTGGCATCCTATCATAGTACCATGCTTGAATTCACAGACCTCTTTAGAATGACCCTTTTTTCACAAATGTTTGTAAATGCAGACTGCATGGTCCTTGATTGTATACATCTGTGGCAATGGGTCTGACTGAAACAACAGAATTCAATAATTCAAAGGAACATATCAATTAAAAACAATACAGGGGTTGGACAACTGAAACACCTTGTTTTAGACCACCATAATTTATTATTATGGTGTAGAGCAGGGCTGGGCAACTTCTGTCCTGAAGGGCAACTCTCCTGCAGGGATTGGCTCAAACCCTAATCAAACACACCTGAATCGATGTCTTCAAGATCACTAGAAAGCTACGGGCAGAAAGCCCTCCCCCTGCCCCCACTGGTCCGCGATCATATTATTTTATTTGCGTCTGAACCACGGTTTGTTTGCGTCATCAAGCCAGCAGCTGTTTACCCTGTTGCTTAGTAACGACGGCGCAGGAGAAGGCGGCAAAGTGCATAAAATTGCTCTCTGCACTTTTATATATTGACGTTTTTGAACCGTTCATTTTGCTTACAAAGCTTCGCATAAAGGCACTTACGTTTGTACTGCAAATGCTCTAAAGAGTGCTGAAGGCGAACAGAAATGAGACATACAGCTTTCTGCTTGCAGCGTCAGTCCCGCTCGTCAGGAAAGTGAGTGAAACACACACAAACACACATTTTTATCAAATAATATGTCATTAATAGCGGTTCACTTCTGCGATTTGGTACGATTGCATTCACCTCATCAGCGAACTGTACTGGAGTTCACATGAACCGTACCCTAGACCACCCTTTTTAAGCAGACTCAGGTACGGTTCGCGGGTGCGCACCCGGGTTCGGAAGACAGCGTTCACATCATCCAAACGAACCGAACTCTGACGTCAATCGAACCCAGGTGCGCACCAAAAGTGCTAGTGTGAAAGCACCCTTAGGATACAATGTTTGAATGTCCTCCAGAATGGTTCGGTAGTGCTTGGTAGGGACATGCCCATCTAGATCAGTAGGGAATGGCATGATATTTTCCGCTTTTCCACTGGGGCTGGTGCCAGAGCTGGAGCCGGTGCTTGGCCAAGAGTGCACATGTTCAGAACCAGCTCACACTTTTACTGGTAGGGAGAACCCTCTACATCAGCAGCATGAGATGGAATAGCATGTTATCTCTTGCAGAAGGAGAGTGTTGGTCTCGTCTCCCAACCACTGCTGATCTGACGTATATAATTGTTAATTTACCTGCTCCACCCACTGACATCATAGGTTCCCTTGTTTTAGACCAGCAAGGTTTCGTGGGTGGCTCGGAAACAGGATCTGGGCACCGGCTCAGAACCTTTTTGAGTGAAAAATCATAACTTGGTTCCCAATTGAGCACCAGCCCCGGTGGAAAAGCTGCATTTGAGAACCCAAACCAGGGGTGGACTGGGGCCAAAAAGTGGCCCTGGACTTTTTGGCACAGAGCGGCTCACCAAACCCGGTCCGCAACACACCGCACCACACCATAAATGACTGGCATATTCTTGACATTATAATTAGTCTTTTCTGGTGTATATGACAAATATTAAATAATTTTAAGAATTTTTACGAGGGACAGTTTAATATCACTAAAGTTAAATACCTATATTATCAGTCCATATGACACAATGCTCTGGTATCTTCTAGAAGACTTGAATAGTGCAGAATGCGGACTGTTTTTATGGGCCTTTCTATTGGTCGTATACAGTATTTGTCCTTTTGCAGGAGCTTGACATCTATCATTTTAAGGAAGAGAGCTCCAATAGTGGAAAAGAGTATACTAATTATTTTGATAATGAAAAATACAGTAAACAGTACTGTGAAATATATAATGTTACAATTTAAAATAGCTGTCTTCTATGTGAATATATAGTAAAATATTATTTATTTCTGTGATCAGAGCTGTATTTTCAGCATCATTACTCCTCCACGATCCTTCAGAAATCATTCAAATGTTCTGATTTGCCACTCAAGAAACATTTCTGATGTAAATCAATGTTGAAAACTGTTGTGCTGCTTCATATTTTTGTGGAAAATGTGATATCATTCAGTCTTGGGTAAGATTAAACAATATATTTTTCTTCAACAAGGTTGCATTAAATTGATTTAAGTGACAGTAAAGATATTTACATTTATTACGAATTACTTATATTTCAAATAAATGCTGTTCTTTAACTGAGAACCATTATAAAAACCATTATTAATAACTGATCACAAATAATAACTGATAATAATTAAGCAGCATTAAAATGATTTCTGAAGGGACGCTGAAGACTGGAGTAATGATGATGAAAATTCAGCTTTGATCACAGAAATAAATTACATTTTAAATAGAAAACCACTATTTTAAGTGTAATATTTCATACTATTATTGCTTTTACTATATTTTTGATCAAATAAATTAAATATTCTTTCAAATAAATAAATAAAAAGCCTTAATTATTTGATTTGTTCTGGTTCCAGTTACATTTTCAAATAAAGTGGCATGGATTCAGCAGTGATTGGAAGGTTACTGAACTAATAACACAAAGATGAACGTGATAAGGTGAAGATTGCAGTAAGTCTACAGTAATGTTTGCATTCTGTAGGAAGGCTGTAGGCAGTGAGGCGTGATGTGTTTACAGAAGCTGATCCAACAGCAGTCAAACATCGCTGATCTCAATGCATATATACAGTATGCATGTATCATGGCCCCTCACTGTGTTCCTGTAATTGTCTCGTGACCCACGATGAGACTGAAACACATTTAGAAACAGTATATGATGATATCTTAGCTTAATGTGCTCTAGATATAGACATACATTGGACTTTAAAAGCAGCACACTGTTTATTCACAGCCATTTGAGCTTGAGGGAATTTGATCAAATTTAGTCAAACTTGTGAGGCCAAACAAACAGAGATACAATGGACAAGGCACAGAAAGCAAGGACTCAAGCATGCGGGAAGTGAAGAGCAGTTCTCTGGGTGTGGTGAAATGTGGTAAAACCACCCCACGTCTGCTCTGCATAATATTGCTGCTTTCTAGACAATCTGCAATTACAGAGCAGAGATTCTGTTCCTGCCGCAGACCGGGAATACGTCCACATGGCTGCTGCTGTCTACGGGCGCATAGCTTTTGTGTCTGAAGGATGTGACCGTCACTGAGACTAACTAGACAGCTCTCCGTTCTGTTGACACATCAGCTTCAGCTCAAATGCTTAACATCTAGAAAAAATGAGTACCGGTGCAAAAATTTGAGCAAATTCGAGCAAAATAAGCTGAGCATTTCTGCAAACAGTGTAAACATTGGTATAATATTTATTATGAATGTGACGTCAATCTAGATTAACGAGAAGAAGCGCATCTGAGTCTCATTTCAGCAGTATCTGTGAGGCATGAGAGCAGGGCTTTTATTTCATCACACAATGACATTTGCTCACGCAAGAGCCGCTGACTCGCTGAAGAAAACTGCAGTGTCATCCACAGCTGCCTCTCCGACCCACGACCGCATCTTTGACAGGGAAAAACTTAAAGCAATGTTAAATTAGCTTAATAAATTAATTGATATTCATAATTAAACTTTTAAGAACAGTAGTGTCTTCAATTGCATATTATTTAAATAAAGCTAGTATTTATGTATTACAGTATTCACTTATTTATGCTATTGTCAACCTATTTGGTTTTTTCATGTTGCTGATGCCGTATTTTAATAACCAAATGCTGTAAGATTTTGAAATTTACACAATTTACCGGCCCGATCGATACACAATATCTGTTCTCTGTTCTCTATTATTGAGTTCAGTTTTCCTGTAACAGAAAACAGTCCAGACACTCAGACTCAAATATAGTCATTACTGTAAACTAGATTATTTGACTTTGTGACCAGTAAACAACAAAACGCATCTCTGTAGACGTCTGAAACAGATCTACCGCTCAGATCTTTCTTTCATTGATCATCTGTCAGTTAACTGTCTACTTTCAGCACAGAATGCCACTCAAACCAGTGACACACACACAGTTGAAATCCTCGGCTCTAAAGATGCGTTTCTGGTTGAAATTATGTCAGTGTTACATTGCTGTGGCTCTCTACCATGTGTGCATCTTCAGTTCTGCTGGATACTGCATGCTGATCATGTGGAATTTCACATTTTCATTTAATTTCAATGACATCCCCCTCCCATTCTCCTTGCCGTAAAAAGGTATGGTCACATTTCCTGTTCAGAGGTTGCATCAGAAATCACTTACTCTCTTCAGAATAAGCAATTACTTACCAACCAAAAAACATATGTCCTATACCGTATAAATGTGTGTATTTGATGGTGGAAACTTTGCATGGTTAGACACTGTTTTACTAATAAGAAAGTAATAAAATATAAAATTGTACTCATATAGCAAATTATATATAGCAAATATAGCAAAAAATAATTAGTTCATCGTATAAGTCATTAAATGCAAAGTGGTTGATCTAGTTGCCACGCATTTGTTCTACACATTTCTGTTATTCTAATTGTGCAGGTGAATCTTGACTTTCACGAATGATAGGAATACAGATCAACCAATTATAAACCAGTTCTCTGAAATAGCTCAAAGGTGCATCTCATGAATCTTCAGTTGGAAAGCATACAGACAGAGGACAACACAAGAGTTACAAATTCTGGCAGTGGATGAACATCCAGAAACATGTCCTAAGCTGAATTTGAGCAAAATCTGCATTGAGGACTTTTCCGCCCTTCACTCGAAACGTCAAATCACATGGATTCCTACTGGAGTTACTGGATTTTGCCAGCAGTAAATTCGACTGCACAGATCTATATTTATGCAACTACACCAACGCAGGCTTGTTATCAGTCTCACACATCTAAAAAAAATTAAAAAATAAAAACTGAAATTGAAATCTACACGCTAATACACACTATACTCATAATCACGCAATGCTGATGTTGTTAACATTAATAATTTGAGAATAAAGTATAACAATAATAGCAATTTGCACGGTTTGATGTGATATGAGCTAACCGATCGTTAGATTTAAACACCATTGGTAGCGCGATTTATTGTAATGTTTTTTTTCCTCAGTTGGTCAGAACAAACGTGGCAGACTTGTTACTTACTAGTTCAGATGGCAATATACGGTGGACATTCTTATGTGGGTCATATATTCCAAGACATAGGCTAGAATCGGTGATAGCGAAGTACAGTAAACATCCACTGACTGACTGCCACACATACTCCTCAAAACATTAGATTAATCCGCGCTGAAGCCGTGCCGGAGCACAACCCACGCAAACAAGATAATTCCGCACACAGCTGCAATTCCAGGTTTTCAAACAGAGGTGGCGACAAAGAGGCAAAACTTACAGCTTTAAATTAGCCTACTTAAAGGGATAGTTCACCCAAAAATGAAGATCCTGTCAGCATTTACTCACCCTCAAGTAGTTCCAAACCTGTATACATTTCTTTGTTCTTTTCTGACAAACACCAAAGGAAGATATTTTGAAGAAAGTTTGTAACCAGGCTGTTTTGGGGCACCATTGACTTCCATAGTAGGAATAAAAAAATACTATGGAAGTCCAGAACTGGTCTGTTCCCCACATTCTTCAGAATATCTTCCTTTGTGTTTGTCAGAAAAGAACAAAGAAATGTATACAGGTTTGGAACTACTTGAGGGTGAGTAAATGATGACAGGATTCTCCTTTTTTGGTGAACTTTAATCACATTACAGCCCTGACGTCAGTGAATTTCAGTCACAGTTGTGCGACACTCAATCGCCGTTTCCGGATCCCGTAATGAATGAATGATCGCAAAAAGTCAGCGACTTCTCTTATAAAACGGCTTTTTTTTGGGTGTAAATTCTAAAACTGGTTCAATCCAAAAGCAGTGTAGCCTCTCTTCCAGTGACATCTATAAAATAAAAAATAAAAATAAAAAGCCGTCATCTCCTTTCCGTTAGCATTAGCCGCTACGCTTTTTTTGGCTAAAGGTCGCAGGCTTGCCCTCTAGTGGCTTTGGTAAAGTGTCCATGCGTATATGCCAGAAGTCATCCGAGTACTTTTTGCCAACTCTTTTTTTGTTTGTTTGTTTTTTGAAAACTATGAATTCAGACATACTACTATTTTGGCATACAGACTTTCGCATACTTAATAGTAGGGAAGTATTCGATTTCGGACCGCGACAGCTTTTCACCGTATCTTTCCGTAAGAGCTGGCGAGGTCATTTGTAAATTTAATGTCTGGCTTCTGCTTCCAGCTATTTTTAGCAGGATTTTACTGCTTGATCATGCAAACTGGTCTGTCGAAAAATAAGGTGGATATGTGACATTGCTCCTGTTTGCCCCGCCCACTCAGAAATATCATTGGTCCAAAATCACGCAACAACGTAACTATGCACAACACATGAAATATCTTGTAGTTCAGCATTGTCAACATAGACAAATAAATTATTTGTTGCTGGAAACTTTCCATTGTTACATGATGTTAGGAGACCACGGTGGTACAGTAATAAGAAATTCAATTGACTGGTTTAGCAATTGGCACATAATTATTATAATGTAGTAGTGGAAACAAATCCTAATTTTCCCCCTGTTTCCATTGATTCTATGGTGAAATGTAATGGGCTGCAGCAGGTGACAGCGCATCAGTAACGCACACTAGAGCTCGTGCCCTACCTGAGCGCCACGCGCACTGTGCTCTCGTCCTGTCCGCTTGACATGATTAGATCTTCATCGATCGATGGATCCTGGAAGTGCGCAGCAGTGCTCGGCTCATACACGCATGAGCATGCACCCACTACAGCAGCGATGCATTGCGATCACGCGAGATCATTCGCTCGTGCAGCGATCCTGAGCGCGTCTTCGCTTCATGAAGACCCAGCCGCAATGCGTCACCAAACCACGCCTCCTGCAAGACCCCCTGGACGGTGACGTCACGCACGCATGCAAATCAGTCTGTTCGTCTTGATATTATAAGAGCTCTAGATCTTCCAGATTACTTCATATTGTGGGATATATCTGCAGAGATGCTGGTAAGCTTAAGTCATTTCAGTTCAATTTATTTTGAACGAATTATTTTATTTGGCATTATTATTAATCATATTTAATATTTTTATCAAGTAACTGAATTTCTTGTTATGATTTGATCAACAGTTGAATATTATTGAACAGAATAAATGATTGTATTATAAATAACAGTGCTGTCAAACGATTAATCGCATCCAAAATAAACGTTTTTGTTTACATAATATATGTATGTGTACTGTGTGTATTTATTATGTTTATAAATACACACACACACATGCATGTATTTAATCAACATATTTTGTTTATATATACATACATGTAAATACACATAAATGTTTTCAAAATATACAATGTCTGTGTGTGTATTTATAAACTTAATAAATATACACAGTACACATACATATATTATGTAAACAAAAACGTTTATTTTGGATGCGATTAATCGTTTGACAAGTAAGAAGTAGTAATAGCAGTAGTAGTAATACAATTAAATAAGTTTAGCAATAGTTTGCAATTACAGACATCTATTAATAATCACATTTCTAATTATTATGAACTGTTTTAAAGTTACTTTCATTTATCAGTGGCTAGGCAAACATAAATTATCTTAATAACTCTCTCTCTCTATATATATATACACATATATGCATTATGTTGTAATGCATTATATATTTTCATAAATAATCATAAGTTATAAGGCATTATAATATTTAAAGGTTTGTTTGTTATGTGTTTTAATGCATTATACTAAGTTGTAGCAATGAATTGATAAGTATTATAATTTATCATAACTGTGGATACAATTATGCATGAAATCATACAATGATAAGGTGCATTACAATGCATAATTAATGCATTAAAACTACTTTTATAATGCATTATATGCAAAAGCATTAAGTAAAGTGTTACCAAATAAAAATATAAATACCATATTTTATTAGCATTATATATGTTTTGTGCTCATGCTGTATCTGATGCAGTGGTGTTGTGCTTTGATTTTCACCACATCACATCTGTTTTCGAAGCAAGGATAAAAGCATTCACACATTACCATAATAATAGCACTGGCTAATTTAAATATTACCGTAAGCACATGTTTTACAGGCTGATGGGAAAATCCTTCCACAGTAAGGGGGTCTGGGGCAGTGTACTGTAGTAAAAACGGCCGAGTTCTCAATCTGTCACAGTTTCATTCCAAACTCAAAGCACTTTCAGCTGGAATGGCGTGTGAGAGCATAACAGTGCTGCTAACAGAGGTGACACAGTTCAGCCCTGGAGCTCCAGTGTCTTGACCTCCTGCCAAACTGCAGTGTCCAGTTACTCGCTCTCACATTACCACAGCAGAGACACACACTGAAGTACAGTATACACGGCGTACAGTACACTTCAGTTCCCCTCACCTTTGAGATCCAGTGCTGTTTGTGAGAAAACCAAAACCAGCGCTTCCTAATCTAGTAAATATAAGGGATAAAAGTGCCTGCTAAATGTATAAATGTAAACATAAAACAAGCCTAGTGTGAAACGTAGGTCATTTTAAGCAAATTGGATAAAATCTAATAAAACAGATTGTGAAAAATGATTCAAAAAATGTGATATTTAACTGAAGTGAATCTTTATATGATGGCCTTCTGTCATTCGATTACATCATGAAGTCATTGATTAACTAAAACTCTTAAAGCATGGAAGTCTCTCAGTGATGTGAAAATAATGATTCAGACGTTCCCACAATATTTCGTATGTAAAGTTATTGAAACGCAGAGGCTGGTGGGTGAGTGCTCTGCTCTGGGCTAAATGAGGGGTACAGAGGTCAAAGAGGGTCAGATCAGGACAGGACTGAACAGGTTTCAGCCTGACGGAGCTGAGACCACCAAACTCTGCAAGAGACAGACACAGCCAGCTTAAGACCCATTCAGAAATATTTATTCATCTGAAAATTTACAAATACAGCATTGATCAGCAGCAACTTCAACTTCATAGAGTGAACAGTAGCTAAATATTAAAATGTGGCTAAACCGCCTCAATGATTGACTGAGTATCGTGTCTTTCGGTTTAATATCGAGAAGCAAAAGTAACAAGTCAATCTAATCTGATGCATGTACCAAAACTTACCGAAAATGAGAACAGAATGAATGCACACAGAAGAAAATAAAACGTATAGAAACGTTTGATTTGAAACAATTCGTTTGAAACCAATTTCAATAAATACAAAAGAACAAACGATTAATCCAAAATAAAAGTTTTTGTTTACATAATGTGTTCTGTGTATATTTATTATATATATATATATATAAATACACACACACATGCATGTATATATTTCTGAGAAATACGGTATTTTTATATATTAAATGCAATTATTTATTATATAAATATAAATATAGACATGTAAATATTTTCTAAATATATACTGTATGTGTGTATTTATATGCACATAATAAATATACACAGAACACACATATATTATGCAAACAAAAACTTTTATTTTGGATTCAATAAATTGTTTGACAGCATTAAACAAACATTTTTAAGTAGAAAGACTGAAAGAGTATATTTTGTAAAACATACTCCAATAACATAATACCAGTATCATTAGGTCTAAAAACATGTTTAGAGTGTATACCAGAGAAAATGACTAAACAAAAGAAGAGAATCCAAACCACAAATGAAGCTACCGCTATGATCCTTCAGTTTGATTCTGAATGGATCTTCAAGTCCACATACAAGGTCATCATTACTGCAACTGCAGCAGAGAGAGAGAAAACTAATCAGTAGTGTGAGTGAAGTTGATTTGATCTCTTATGTGAGATCAGTATGAGTTTTCCACACAACTTGAAGTAGATTGAAGCTCTTCTAAAATCAGAAAATTATTTCAATTTGTTGAAAAACAAAAGGTTTTAAGGAGTGTAAATGACGACATTTTCACTTTTGTGTAAACATTCATTAAAAGATTAGTATCAGAATTTCAGAAAGAGTCTGCTCAAAAGTCTGCTCAGTTTATTAAAGTATATGCACATGGGTCACACTCCAGAGCACTTATTCGGATAACAATCTCACTTCCTGTTTTCATGGATCCAGACAGCCTTCACTTAAGTAAACGACGCATTTGCCTACAACACTACTAATCTGTACATGTCCAAATACGATCACCGCAGAAATATCAGATGATATCTTGATGCTCATCAAGCATCAGTAGTTCAATTGACACAATTGTGGTTTTGAAACATGAGTCAACTAGAACGTTGAATCTCTGGAATGGAAACCACAGCGTCCCTCACACCACGAATCATCTTCATCAGTGTCTATTCATCATCAGTAACATCTTCATCAGAGCGGTAGTTTCCTCCCTTTACCCGGCTGTAATGAATGCTCTGACTGCCGCCGGCTCCACAGCTGCACAGCTGTCTCCCGAACAGAGACTCGATCTCCTCCAGACGCAGACCCTTGGTCTCCGGCAGACAGCCCACCACAAACACAAGGCCCAGCAGAGCCAGACCAGAGTACAGGAAGAACGCACCTGGACAAAGGAGACATTCACACTGAAATAAATAGAATCTCATTTACAATAAACACATTTCAGCAATAGTCCCCATACAAGTATAGATCACATTCTGTTTATTTCATTAACTGATTATTGTGAAATTGTGGTGTTTGATAAGTCAAAACCAGCCTAAGCTGGTTGGCTGGTCTTAGCTGGAAGTAGCTGGTTGGTCAGATTGTCTCCCAGCCTGGCCTGCTAAAGAAATGGTCAAAACCCTCTATAACCAGCTGCAAATCAGTTAGGATCAGGCTGGAAGTCCAGCTAAAACAATCTTAGGCTGGTTTTAGCAGGGGGGTGGTGGGGGGTGGGGTGTTCCCTGCAGAGAAGCTTGATTACTACAATTAGGGTAAGTGATTTGAACAAACCCCAAAACTTATGTATTAAACTTTGGTGAGTACAGCATTGTTTTGTGCTATGGTTATAAATTAATGTACAACCACCTAAAACACCCTAGCAACCCCAAAACAACAGCTTATCAACCTCTCAGAACACCCAAGGAACCACTCTGAACTATTTAATAACTGCATAGCAGCTCACCAAAAACACTCAAAACACCTTAGTAACAATTCAGCCAGAAAACTCCCTAGCAACATGCTAGCAACCACCCCATCAAGTGCATAGCAACTACTCAAAACAACCTAATTGAATTAAATGACAACAAGCTAAAAACAATTAACTACCCACCTAGAACACCCTAGCAACCCCAAAGCAATTACCCAAATGCTACACCTAGAACAAAAACTCTAAAAACTGCATCGCAATGCACATAAAACTTTCAGAATACTTTATAAACCATTCAACTAGAACAAACAAGCACCAACATAGCAAGTCCCTAGCAACTGCAAAGCAATGCAAACAATCACTTGAACACCGTCAGTGGTGTAGCAACTACCCAGAACAACCTAACAGCTGAATGACAACATACTTAAAACACATGAGCCCCAAAGAAACTCTAGCAACAACCCGAACACTGTAGCAGCCACATAGCAACACCCTATCAACCACTCAGATCAACCAAGAAACCACAGAGCAACTAGAACACCCTAGAAAATCCAAACAAACTGCAAAGCAACAAGCAACTAGCTGAACACATTATCAACAGAATAGCAATGACTCAAAACCACCTAGCAACTGCATGACAAGTTTATAAACACTCAGAACAACTTAATAACCTTAGAACGTGCCTGACAAACACACATGACACCCTATTAATGACAAAATAATGTTCTAGCAACCTCCCAAGCCAACCCAGCAACCACATAACAACATACATTCAAGCAACCCTAACAATGCCCTGGAAACCACACAGAATGCCCAAGCAACCACCCAGAACAATTTAAAAACTGCATAACAGCACACCAAAAACCCTCAAAACACCTTAGTAACAACTCACAGAGCAACCAAAAAAAACTGCATAGCAACATATACCTAACACATTAGCAACCACCCAACAACAACACCCTAGCAACTGCAAAGCGACATGAAAACACCTGAACACCCATCAACTGCTTAGCAACTACCCAGGACAACCTAACAACTGCATGATAACATACTTAAAAAGAACCACCTAACTAGAACGTCGTCAACTGTACAGCAACACTCTGGCAACCACCCAAACACACTATCAACTGCACAGCCTCTCAGAACAACCTAGTAGCTGTAGGCCTATAACAACAGGTTTATAAACACTCAGAACATCTTAACCTCAGAAATTCCCTGACAAAGAACACCTTAGCAACAACTAATAATGCTCTAGCAACCATCGAGAGCACCCAAGCCACCACCAAAACCAACCCAGCAACCACATAACAACACACATTCAAGAAACACTAGCAATGCCCTGGAAACCACACAAAACATCCAAGCTACAACCCAGGACAATATACAAAACTGCATAGCAACATACACCAAACACCTTAGCAACCAAGCCAACAACAACACCCTAGCAACCACATAACTCTCTAGCAACTGCAAAACAACATGCAATAAACACCTGAACACCCATCAACTGCATAGCAACTACCCAGAACAACCTAGCAACTGCATGATAACATAGGAACCACCTAACTAGAACACCGTCGACTGTAAAACAACCCTCTAGCGACCACTCAAACACCCTACCAACTGCTCAGCTACCCAGAACAACCTAGCAACTGCATAGCAACCACCTCATGATTTTAGCTGGTGATGGAATCTGTATTAGGGCTGGGCGATATGTCAAAAATATCTTATCGATAATCACCGTAAAAAAATATATCGCGATATCCGATAATATCGTCTACCCATGTTATTTAAGTTCATCATGCTGAAGTTGGGACATTCTGGAAGTGATTGTAAGAATGATAAATGCATGCTGATGTCATTAATAAATGCCTCATTCATTCATTTAATATTGTGAATTAAATATGCCTATTTTCTGATGTTTCTCTTTCTTTTTGGCATTATCACCTGTGTAGACATTTCATGATGGTAAGTTTAATTTCCTTGAATATAACAATTGTTGCGTTGTTTTTAAACTTGTAGTCAAGCTATAACGTAGGCTATTTGATATTTATCAAATATGACAAAAATCATGCAGGGATTAAAAACTAATTCTGAGCGAAAACGTTTAAGCTTTTTTTCTTTTCTGGTAGCCTAGTTCAGAGGTCTCATTTGGCCCGTTTTTAACGAAATAAAGATAACTGCTTTTTATTTAGAAGCGGGATCATTTAAATTTCATTTTTTGTATTTAAATTTTTATAGTTTTTATTTTATTAATCAAAATACAACGAGGACTTTACAACGTGGACTTTGTGTGTGTGCGCACACACACCATCTGATCTGATCTCAAACATTGGAAGAGCTTTTCGATTCCCAACCCTCCTACTAAATTATTTCATTCTTGAATGCAAAAAGACCTGTATGGTCACTATGGGGTCATGTAAAATTTTTGATCTTTTTTTTTTTTTTTTTTTTTATAAAACCGATAATCGTCTTTTACCTAACTGTTGACATCGACATTGCGATACTTACAAGACATTGTCGATATACGATAATATCGTCATATCGCCCAACCCTAATCTGTATAGCACATAAACACTGTTACGGTGTTCAGGGTTGTGCGTGTGTAAGGTGTTGTACCGTAGTATGTCAGGTACTGGGCCACATGGAGGAAGGTCAGAGACACAAGGACGTTACAGATCCAGTTGACCCCAGCAGAGCAGGCGTTCCCTGTGCTCCGAGCCCACAGCGGATAGATCTCAGAGTTCACCGTCCACGGCATAGGACCCATACCTGCTCCAACACACAAACTGTCATCAGGCATTATGATCATTAACGGCTACTTTAAGCTCCAATGAACTGAGAAAACTCTCACCTGGAGCAAAGGCGGCCAGATACAGAATGAGACCCAGCAGAACAATCCAGGAGTAAGATGTTGGGCAGTAGTTATAGGCCCAGAATACACCTGCACTCTCCTGCGTGCCATTGGAACACCTCAATAAGACATCAACAAGACAAGACTTAAACTTTTAGATTAACATTTAGTTTAAGCTTGCAGTTTGTAACATAGCTATCCTTCAATGTAAACAGTCTGCAATGTTATTAATTAAAAAATAAGCATGGTAAATAAAAATATTGTCTCTCAAAAGAAAGAGTCGACTCTGAACCGCCTTAAGTCATCATATTTGATATGATATGTACCTAATGCAGCTTTAGGTTTCCAGGTAAACCACGATATTACCGTCTTACTGAAATAGTTCTGATAATTCGCTGTGAACCCACTATTTCCTAAGAATGTGTCAATTAATGTAGACTGTTGTTGTTCTAATTACTTCGTTTAATAATAATGTAGACATATTCCGGTTTACAAACTGTATTGTTTCATCAGTTAGTCATGTTAGCACTCGGCTAACGTATCCTCCATTATTGTTTTGTTTAGTGTTCATGGTTTAGCAGCTAAACTGTAGCTGTGGCCACGATTCACTTGTGTTAAAATGTTATGTCATTATTTTAAGAACGGATTGGAGCACTATATTATTGTTTTATGTAAATCTGCATGCTTTGTCAATGGTAGCAATCACTATTGCTCATGTACTCCTCTCTGTACCAATCACAACAGATTTGGCCATCTGACCAATCAGAGCAGAGTAGGCTTATGGAAGGGAGGGGTTTACAGACCTTAAACTCAGAACTACTTCAAACTAATTTCATTAATATGATTCAGTTTTTTTTAAATATACTTTTAAAACTTGAAGTACACCACAAGCACACATGCAGTACAATTAAATACACTTTCTTTTTGACAAGGCCGGAGACTTGCATACAGTAGAGGTATTACCTGCCCGCTGCAGCTGCTTCAGTGCTGGCCGCGTCCACAGGCATGCATGAGGACTCAACCACAGCCGTGCCATTCTTACCATAACAGAAACCACAATCTGGATTCAACATGCAGGATTCACAGAACCTTTAATGTACAGACAGAAACAAACTCCAGTCACGCTAGCGGCACCATTATCTGTAAAAAAAGATGGACGACGCGTCTCCGCTTCCTTCCACAATAGAAAAGTGAAGCGAATGCATCTCAGTGTGGCTGCTGCCATCTTGAGTAAATGGCATCATTTGGAGCCAGAGTCTGCGCAGTAGTGTCCTGAGGCGGAGCCGCGGAATCAAACTCCCGCAGACCCAATCCACCATAACGACACGCCCCTTTTTAGAGCATCAAATTACTAGCTAAAATCAAACTTATCACAAAAACGAACAATTGAACATACTGTATATCAGCGTGATAACAACTACCTTAAAGGAACACTCCACTTCTTTTGGAAATAGGGTAATTTTCCAACTTAAAAAAAGAGTTAAACAGTTGAGTTTTACGGTTTTCGAATCCATTCAGCCGATCTCCGGGTCTGGCGATAGCACTTTTAGCTTAGCTTAGCATAGATCATTGAATCGGATTAGACCATTAGCATCTCGCTCAAAAATGACCAAGAGTTTCGATATTTTTGCTATTTAAAACTTGACTCTTCTGTAGTTACATCGTGTACTAAGACTGACGGAAAATGAAACGTTGCGATTTTCTAGTCTGATATGGCTAGGAACTATACTCTCATTCCGGCGTAATAATCAAGGAACTTTGTTGCTGTACCGTGGGTGCAGCAGGTGCAATGATATTACGCAGCGCCTGAAGGTAGTCCCGAGCTATATCATAACTAGTTACCTAGCTGGGGACTACTTTCAGGCGCTGCATAAAACTCAACTGTTGAACTCTTGGGGACTTGGAAAATTAGCCTATTTCCAAAAAAAGTGGAGTGTTCCTTTAAATGACCAAAACCATATTTCGGAAAATTGTACTGGAAGTGTAATTTATTTTTTTATTTTGACTAGTCCTATTCGTTTACATGGAGAGGGCGGGGTTTATGACCTGTACTGCAACCAGCCACCAGGGGGCGATCATAGAGCCCGCCGCTTCACTTTTCAGGACGAGTGAGACACACCCGAGCAGCACATTCAAAATACAGTTATAGAGTTAATGGAGAGCAACCTTTCAGATTCCTGAAGTAAAAATCCTATTCATTTTTTTCCACAGAGAGATTAATTTTAATAATTGATTGCATAAAAAACTTCCAAAACACAGCTCTAAGATTAAATAGATGGTTCAAATCAATATGAAAATTCTGTCATCCTTTACTCACCATAAAACTTGACATTGTTTTTCATTTTTTGGGTGGAATATCCCTATAAGTGCTAATATAAGCTTCTGTAAAAGCCACAAGCAAGTGTGATTTATTATTATTTTTTTAATAAAACTGATTAATAGTGTTATTCCGGCTAAAGAACTAGACTACTCATAATCCTGAAAAGAGCTCCACCAATCAGAGAAGTTGTTGTTACCATAAGAATGAGAAAGCACTCAGTGGCATGTTCCCTCTCAGAAGTATTGTAGATGATATAATTGAGTCTTTTTACCTCTCAAACTACTTTTATATTTGTAAATCTGAAGTTATCTTCAAAATACTTTTTTTCCTATTTGCATAGACCTTATTCTGGTACAATCCGAAGGTCAATCTAGTCTTCTCAAAAGCAAAACTCACCCATATGTAATGCAGGTGGAGTTGTGGAAGGAGGGGTCATTGGGGTGAAAGGTCACAGGTGGAGAGGCCTGAGCCGAGAGCAGGAAACCCGCAGCGAGAACCATCAGACTTACAGCAGTACCTGAGTAATTCACAGCACACCGTCATAACAATACTACTGTACATACTTCAGTCTGTTAAAGTGCCCCTACTATGGATTTTTGAAAATGATCTTTCATGCAGTGTGTAACACAGCTCTAAGTGAATGTAAACAATCTGCAAGTTTCAAATCTGAAAGTGCACCGTGTATAAAGTCATTGTCTCTCAAAAGAAAGAGTCGACTCTAAGTCATTGAAACGAGTCGTTTTTAAAACGAATTCCAAGCCGTAAGGTCAACATGAAACATTAGCATATTCCCGCCCACTTGTTGCACGCACAGACCGTTAAATATAGCTGTTTCCCCGGCAGCACTGGACTCACAAACACTGCTTTAAATTCAATCGACCATTCGGACCAATCACCGCAGATTAGCGTCACGCAAAGGAGGGGTTTGGAAAAATGTATCATTGAACGAATCGGTTGCGAGTCGTTGAGCAATTCAGGTAAAAATAAATGCATAATATAAGACAATGAGTGTTTTATAAGACAAGTGTTTTTTGACCTTGCATGCATGTCAACCTGTTGTTGAGGACTCCCAAAACCAAAATATGAACCTTTAATTACGCTTTAATAAGGACCTGTGTCTACGGCTGTATTTGAATCTTCACCTAGTATGCTGCCCAGGGTCAGCTTCCTGCGGCCCACCCTCTCCACGAGACACACGCCTACCAGAGTAAACAGGAAGTTGGTGAAGGCTGTGGCAGCAGCCAGCCAGATGGCCATCTGATCATCCTGTACTCCAGACATCTGCAGTATGGTGGCGCTGTAGTACCTGCAGCATTCAGAGAGATCATTTCATTCTTAAAATAGACATTACTGTTATATAATTGGTAATTGTAGTCCTAGGTAATGTTCAAAATGGCTATTGATGCTACTCCTGCAGTGTGCAGTGATATGCATACTACTAGTTTACACTGTTGCATATTGTTTCACATACTATTCTGAAATAAGAATGCAGTATACTATGGAAGCTTGCCATTTTTAATCTTATAATTCTGACTTTTCTCAGATTTGTGGGTTAATATATCACAATCGCAAGTTCTAAACTCATAATTGAGTTCACATTGTAATTCTGTATTTTTTTTTAGGCAGGACTTTTTTCTTGCAATTATGTGTTTGTATCTTGGAATTCTTACAATTATGACAACTGCGAATATAATTATCGTTAAAGCTATTGTTCTTGGTGTGAACGGGTCTTTAGTCATATTACCAGAGAGTCAAATGGACTCAAATGCGCTGTAGTAACCTACATGACCGTGTTGATTCCCGAGAGCTGCTGGAACATCTGTAGGCCACAACCTACGATCAGAGCACGACGTGCTGGAGCGAACGTCAGGATACGCCACAACACCGGACCCTCTAGAAGATAACCAATCAATCAGTGACAATTATATCATCATTTTATTCAATTATCATAGAGATTACACAGTTTTGACAACTTAATTTCTAGCCATTTATGATTACTTGATTAGGATTTGTAAAAATTATTTTGATTCTGGTTCATCAAAAGTACTATAAAGAACAATAACGTTGGTTTTCAAGGTTGAATCACTTTATTGCATTTCTCAATTCTAAGTTGCTTGGATAACCATCTGCTAAATGAATATAAATGTAAATGATTCACTCAAAAACAAAGCTACATCTGATATCTCTATGGCCTAGAACAGTGGTTCTCAAAGCTCTCCATGAAGTACCCCAGCACTGCATGTATGTCTCCCTATGTCTGACACACCCACTTCAGGTCTTGCCGTCTTCACTAATGAGCTAGATAGATGAGGGAGACATACAAAATGTGCAGGGCTGGGGTACTCCAGGACAGGTTTGAGAACCACTGGCCTAGAAAATACAATTTCAAATATTTTCTGCATGATCTCACCTCCAGCATCAATCTTCTCCTCCTCAATGCTGCTCCGTATGCTTTCATACTCTTCATCCACATTTACACCGCCGCGGATTCGACTGAGCACCAGCCGAGCATTCTGGGTATCTCCTTTCTGCAGGAGCCAGCGAGGACTCTCCGGGAGGAAGAGGAACCCCAGGAACTGCAGCGCAGCAGGAACAACTGACAAACCCAACATATACCTATACATCAACACAAACATGATTTCAAAACCAGGTTCTTATGAAACACTTTTATATCTCACATTCACATTCTCTACTTTTCCTGCAGAATGTCTGAATGTGACTTTTTGTTGTATATAATATGTGACCCTGGACCACAAAAGCAGTCTTAAGTAGCAGAGTTATATTTGTAGCAATAGCCAAAAATACACTGTATGGGTCAAAATTAACCTTTTTTTCTTTTATGCAAAAAATCATTAGGATATTAAAGATCATGTTCCATGAAGATGACATTTCCTACCATATATACACCAAAACTTCATTTTTGATTAGTAATATGCATTGCTAAGAACTTCATTTGGACAACTTTAAAGGCGATTTTCTCAATATTTAGATTTTTTATCGAATCTCAGCCAACTGTTGTCCTATTTTTATACCTATTTTCTTGTTTTCAGACGATGTATAAATCTCAATTTAAAGAAACTGACACTTATGACAGGTTTTGTGGTCCAGGGTCACATATCTATAGTTTAATATAAACGTTTTACACATATTTAGGTATAAGTGATATGTGCGTATGTAATATATTTATATAGTAGTTGCCATTATTATGCAGTAACTGATGTGTTCTGACAATTTCTGTTGTTTTATATACATATTATATACATATAATTGAATATACTGTATATTTAACTCAGTCAATCTGAAAAGTAATAGCACCAGTGTTTTATTGTTAACTAAAACTAAAACCGTTAGAATTGTTTTTGTTCATCGAAATAAAGTAAAATATAAATAGATAAATTATAAATTAGATGAGAACTTTAATTAAAATGCTTTGAAAAAAAAGTAATATATCCCCAGATTTCACAGACAAGGCTTAAGCCTAGTCCTAGACTAAAATGTAATTCTGAGCCGTTTCAACTGAAATAAACTTGCTCTGACTGATCTTAAATATATCAGTGCCTTTGTTTTGTCTCAAGATGCACATCAGTAATGTATTTTCTAAGCATGTTTAGAAAAATGACTTAAATGTCCTAATTGAACTATGTCCTAATCCTGGTTTAGGCTAAGCCCTGTCTGTGAAACCGGGCCTAGAATAATAAAATATACTAAAAAAAACTAATACATAAAATGACAAAAGCACAAAACAAAATTACGAAAATTTTAAATAAAAAAAATCTGAAAATAAAAGCTAATTCAAAATATCAATAAATGTGATATGCTAAAAATAACATCGTAACACCTTTCTAATATTGACTACTTATTTGCATACATTTTATTTAATAATAAATTAACTAAATTCTTAATTTATTTTTATTAAATCATTGTTTAATTACTATTATTATTTTTTATTACAAATTCTATTGGGTTGCAGCATCTTGGCCACTCAGTGCAAACAATTCAGACCTCGTGGGTGGCAAACATATGCCAGTAGCACAGTAAAATCTTTTAGAAAGACAGATTTAAGAGGTAAAATTTCAGTTTTTACTCACCTCCAGCCGTCACGGGGCAGGTAGCTAAAGGCCCCGTCCACCACGCTAGCTATGAACTGCCCACCGGTGATAAACAGAGTGTTAATGGTGACCAGCTGACCTCGGAGTTGAGAAGGGGACACCTCAGCGATGTAGACGGGCACGGTCATAGACGCAATTCCTAAAACACACAGGACATTAAAAAAAACGATAAGCCACACAAACTGAATTCAAACAGCTTTACTCTATATATAACTCACCTATCCCGAGCCCAACCGTAAGCCTCCCACACAGAAGAACCTCTTTGTTTTGTGCGACGCTCATGATGATTCCTCCAGCAGAGAAGATGAAGCTGGCGAGCAGTATGCAGATCCTCCGGCCGTAGAGCCCGTTGAGATACCCTCCAACCAGGGAAGAAACAGCCGCGGCACCAACAGTGATGGACACCAGCAGCTCCTGCCACAGAGGGCTGAGGTTCATCTCCCTCTTGAGCAGGAGCATGGCTCCAGACACCACTCCTGTATCATAGCCAAACAGGAATCCACCCAGAGCCGAGAAAAAAGCCAGGGTGTAGACGAAACATGGAGAGCCGTGCTGGGCAGACCGGATCTGATGTGTGGATGTGGGCGAGTCATGATCTTGGTTGTTGGCCTGGACATCAGATGGGGTCTTTATCAAGCTCCTCTCGTCCTCAACTCTCCCATCTCCAATCAGCTTCTCCATTCTCTGCAGCTTATGCACATTGTCTCCTAAATCACAAAGGAAACACCTTGAGATCATCACATGATCAACATTAACAAAAGCCATGTAACCCAACCCAGTATGACCACGTTGGCATTGCACACACCTCAAACCACAAGAGTGAACATCTACAAATCAATTCTTTAAATGTCTAGAGATCTTTATGAGGGGTTTATTTATAACACGTGTACTGTACCGCAAAATCAATCTGATTTTTTTTTTGTCGAAAATATCATACAAACACTAGTTTATTGTGTGATTCGCAGTGATTAGCGAGCGCAGTTGTTCTTTTGAATCGGTTCTGGTTAATGACTCAGTCGAACCGATTAGATTTTTGTTCGTGAATCAGACGTTTTGCATTATCTATACAATGCATGTTAACATATCGTGGTGGCATACAGTGTATTTTAGCACATAAACGCACGATTAAATGCACACGGCAGACGTTTGAGCACAATGAATCAGTGAATCACTTTGGGATTCGGTTCGCTAAACGAACCGATTCGATTAAATGAATTCGATTTTTCGAGTCAACCCCAAATAAAAGAGGCTCTGTGCAGCAAAAGCTAGCGAAATCGCTTCATTTAGTGTGTCGTACAGTGTGAAATGTTTCATCGACTATAAACGCAGCGATATCTCGGGCTATATATGTAACTGTTACTAACTTGGCTCCAACAAAATCGAAATTAAAAGGGTCGCGAAATAAATTTTACGTTTAGATGAATGCTTTTATGTTTATTTTCAGATTTGTATAATATTGATTGATAAAAAAATGAAAATGCACAACTTCCTCTGTGCACACATCGACTGTAACAACAGCTAACTTAACGCGTTTTAAAAATGCACAATAGACGTGATGCTTACCTATATGCATGTGAATAGATTAAAATGCGTTGTCCTTCTGTAACCTACCAGCAACACGCTTTTCTCGGTGCCTTTGCTTTGACAGTCGCTCAATCCTCCTCCGCTTGCTTTGTGCTCAAACAGGAAGTTTGTGAATTCTTCCAGTCATATGATTCATAACGCATCCGCGAACATGACCGAGAATGAAATCGGGAACCAAAGCCTAGTCATTTCAGTCTTTACTCTATCATAACTCATGTTGCATAAACATGGCAGAAGAGCTCGTGCGCTGTGAAACAGATGATGATGGTCAGTGAGTATCAGAAGGGGGTTTAAGCTTCTGATTGATGTCAGATACAGAAGAGCATGGCTGATAAAGAGGAGCTAGGGATCAGGCTGAAGAAGCTGCTGGTGAGGTTGAATCTTCAAGAGGGGAAGCAGCTGGGCACCATGGTCCAGATCATACAGGACCTCCTGTTCCTGTCCCATACGGATCACTGTGGTGAGTTATGACCACTGAAAGAGTGTAGCTGGTGCTTTCTTATCATCTCTGATGCATGTTTTAATATATTCATAGACAGCTATGCAAACGTTCAGAATGGACCCCCTCTGTGTGCCTTTCCCAGTGGGACATCTGCTGGGGTATTTTTAGACCTGTGCTCTTCTTTTGTCCAGCAGTTGAGCTGTTTTCCGAGCAGAAGGTCCACATGCCTCTGATGCTGGTGCTGTCATCGCATTTCAACAGCAAAGTTCAGCAGGTAGTCAGCATGTTTGCCTGCACAGATTTCCTGGCAAATGCTCAATAGTTCATCCAAAATTAATTTGAATTCAATTGAATACCGTTCTGTCATCATTTAAATGCCCTCTCATGTCGTTCCGAACCATATGACTTTCTTTATACTGTGGAACGGAAAAGGAGATATTTAGAATAATTTTCATGCTGCTCTTTTCCACATAAAGAAAATGAATAGGGACTGATACAATGCTCCAAAATGATAAAAAAAAAGGCATATCGTGTGCACAGTTTATTTTTTTATTGATGATCCTATTCGTGCTTGGACACATGCTTAAAAACAAAGGTTTTCATTACAATACCATACATGTTCAATTTGTTAGTGAACAGATTCCCTTCCAGGAACGTCGAGCTGCGTCCGGAGACGCTATGGGAACGCTCTCAGCGTCTCCGGACTCAGCTCTCGTTCCCTTCAGGGAACCTGGGTTACATACGTAACCTAGGTCGTTTTTTCATAAACTATTTAGATTTTAGATTTTTTTTTTTTTAATTCTTACTATAAAGAACATTTTTGTGTAATAGAAAGGTTCTTAAAACTTTCATTTTAAGAGTGCATGCATGTTCAAATGTGAAAAACTATCTTTGAAGTGAATGATAGTTATTTGTTATTAGATGATTAAAATAAAATTGAGATTAAATATATTATTAAAATACTATTTTGATTATATTAAAATAATATAAATATGTTTAGCGTATTCAAAATTACACATTATATATATATATATATGTATGTATGTGTAATTTCTGTGCTTTATTAGCTAAGAAAGTGATGTGGGATCCAGTAGAAGGTTGTTGTAAAGAGTGCTGTACTGTTTTAATCACAGGTAGGCTGGTCTCTGCTGTGTCGTCTGATGGAGATCTGTCCCAGCACTCGGGATAGTCTGGCCAACCCAGATGAATATGAGTTTACTGAGGTGCACAAGTAAGTCTGAGCTATTTCTATGAGCTTGTATGGGCTCCTGTATTCATACCCCTTCATTTTGTTCACGTTTTGTTATGTTGCTGCTTTGTTAACTGCTTTAAATTATTATTTTTATACAGTCTACACTCCATACACCATATTGACAAAGCAAAACCAGAATTGTCACAACTTTGTAAATTAATTACAAATAAAAAAACTGATATAAGTACATTGCATAAGTATTCATACCCTTAACTAAATATTTAGCTGAAGCACCTTTACCGCCTCAAGTCTTTTTTTTTTATGTTTGATGCAACAAGCTTTTCTCATTAGCATTTGGCAGTTATCTGCTATTCTTTTCCTCACCTCTTCACCTCTCAAGCTCTGGATGGGGGCAGACGCACATTTTCAGGTTTCTTCAGAAATATTTGACTGGTTTCAAGCTCAGGCTCTGGCTGGGCAACTCAAGGACATTCACAGAGTTATCTATTAGCCACTCTTGCTGTGTGCTTAGGTTTATTGTCATGTTGAAAGGTGAACCTTGTGCCCGTCTTCTTGTGCCCGGTTCTGAATGATCTGAACTGGGTTTTCATTAAGGCTATCTCTATATTTTGGTGCATTGAGCTTTTCTTCTAGTCTGATGAGTCCCTCAGTCCACAGGTTACCTTCACTCAAAGTCTAGTAACACCTACAAGCAATACGAATGCTCCCGAGCTAAATTCTAACTGTCCCAGATAAGGGTATGAGTACTTATGCAATGGAATCATTTAAATTTTTTATTTTGAATACATTTGTTTAAATAAATAATTTTGAATAAAGATGTTAAAAAACATGTTTTTATTTTTTTGCTTTATAGTGTATGGAGTGTAGATTGGCAGCAACATAAAACGTGAAAAAAAAATTAAGGGGTATGAATACTTTCGCAAGGCACTGTAGTATAGTACATTTTAATTTGTGCGTGTGTGTGTGTATATATGTATATATATGGTGGTTAAGATTAAAGGTGTTTGACTGAGGATTTGTGTGTTTATAAAGAAGTTGTGAATCAATTCAGTTCAGTTTATTTCTATAACATTTTTCACATTATATACTAAATAAAGAGTGCCTTAGAAAAACTCTCTAGATTATTAAACAAATAAATAAACAAATTAATGCAAAGTATCCATGCACACACATACGCATATGTAATTTAGCTGCACAGTATTGATGGCAGGTTTTAATCTAGTTGAATTCTAAGGTTTTATCATTGTATATAAATAATACTATTATTATAAATATTATAGAAATCCATGTGAAATGCAAATACTAAAGATGCAGGCACAACACAACGATAATGGCAGATAGGGCAGCGAAGGGTGGATCTGAGTTTGACAGGTGCTTGTAAACTTTGGAAAGAAAATATAAATAAATATAAAGATGTTAGTGGAAGAAAGGCATATATAAAGAAAAAGTGGAAAGTAAAATAGTTAGGAAGCCTTAGAGGGGTCATTTAAGAAAATATCTTCCATCCGCAACTGGATTTAGCTGTGTTTAGCACTGCAAATAGTTCAATAGAAATAATTTACATTGAACAGGGAACCAGTGTGAGATATGGAACATGAATACAATCATACAGTATTTGTAGATCTAGTTAGAACTTTAGCTGCTGCTTTTTGAAGAAGCTGTAGTGCAGTGTATTTATGAATTCATTCAGCCAAAAGTATATTGTAATAAATCATATCTCGAAGTTATGAATGTGTGAACCTAATGTTCTGCTTGAAAACAATGTTATGTAACTTCAACATTTCTGTGGAAGAAGATTGTAGAGCTGATCATATCACCTAAAGGGAGCATGTACAAGGAAACAAGGGCTCAGGACCGAACCCTGTGGCATACCATAGTATTATATGGCAGGGGTTAAGTAAAATTAAAATTACAAGAGGTCCTATTTCTGTGTTTCCTTCCCAGCAGAGGTCAAAACAATACTTTTTCTGAATATTTTAACATTTCCACAGCAGCAGTACTTTGTTTAAATAATAATGAAAAAGGATCTAAACCAGGCTATTTGTGTGAACACAACTGACTGAAACTTTTAACAATTGACAGACACACATATTTCTAAAACTTTTGACAGAAAACAAGCATTCTAAATCTTTAATTATCATCTTTTTTTATTTGAATTTTATTTTTAATATTTTAATTATTATTATATATACATATAAATAATTCATACAGTAAATTCATTGCTGCTATCCATGTTCAGCAGGTTTATGCAAGTGTTTGCATGTTTGTTCATAGGCAGATTCTTAAGGTGCTTTTAATGTATCGTAATGACTCCAAGATGATGATGGTGGGCCTGAGAGCTCTGGCTCTCCTACTGAAGTCAGGTAAGACTTGCTTTTAAAGAATGTTTATTATACAACCATTATGGTGCATTGGGTCCGAAAGCATTTTTTTTTCCATTCATTTAATCTCTGTAGGGATAAAAAAGTTATTTCATAAAAATTTGAACCAAACCTGTTAACAAGGAAACAATACTGTGTACCTAACATATTTTATGAGGCAACAAACTACTTGTTTCAATAAGCACTGCAAATGAAATTACATAATCAAGATATTACATTAAGACTATACTAATATGGATATTGAGAAAACGTCTCATACATGCGAGTCGTCTTATTATGAATAGTCCACATTCTCCTTACATTATTATTATTATGGTTAGATAAACATGTAATTTCACTTGAGGTGCATTTTTCTGCTTTCCTGAGGTGAATCTTTTTTTTTTTTTTTTTGTGGGTCAGATGAGATTGTGATGCAGGTTCTAGATGAGCAGGAAGTGGATGTGTTTTCCTTGGTTCTGGAGGCCATGAGGTCATTTAATGACAAAGAAGAGGTTCAGCTACAGGGATGTGCTGCTTTACAACTACTGCTGCAAACAGGTAACAGTGATTTGTTACAAATTTCCTTTTGTGTAAGCACAATAGTAATATAGGGCCCTATGATTTCTGCGGTGAGGAAAACATGTCAAATTGCAATTTTGTCTACTACATACTCAAGCACACTTGACGCATGTGTTTTTAGTGTCTTCCACTTTATTATATGAGAACATGAACACATGAACTTCATCTGCTCTGAGAGTCACTTCATCAGCTTTACACTCTTTCATTTGATTCAACTTTCTCCAAATACACACAGAAACTTAAAGATCTTCACTACAACCTGCCAAAATAAAAGTTTGGTTTAACTGAAAAGAAATATGAAAGGAAAGTTATTACTGTTGGACAGCAGAATTTACTTCTCAAAGGCATAATAACAATACTAATATTGCAGCTTATAGAATCTTTTAAGAAACATCACACAACTTTTTGTCCATGTTTTAAACTGTAAAGCACTCTGTTTACCAAATATGAAAGGAATTGTTTCAATTTCATTACATTTTCAAAGATTAAATGAAGAAAAAAAAAAAAAAAGCATTAATTTTTATTCATGGTTTATTTTGATTACTACTGTTTTTGATAGAAAACAACACAGAATTGAGAAAAAAATTGGAATATAATTTCTGGTAAAAAAAAAAAAAAGGTTTTATTAATTCAATGGATAAGACATAATTTTTGGCCATTAACATTGCTAAACCATTCAAATGGAATCCAGAAAAATGAAACCCAAAAACGCACACCTTAAAAATTAAACAGAATTTTGGAAAAAATGAAATCCATTCCATATAGGGCACTAGTAATAGTGATGCTTTCCTTAGCAACCCCCACTTGGGTTAATTTCTGTCTAATTAACCTGCTTGATTGTCAGTTTCTGATGCTCATCTGGTGGAGTTCATTGAGAGCAAGGACCATGAGGTGGTTTTGGATGCACTCAGGCGGTTCATGGACAGTGAGAATGTGGTACTGCAAGCTCTGAGGGTCCTCATACCACTGGCTGCTCCAGGTTTAATACACTTGGAATTACAAGATACTATTTAACTATGTTA
The DNA here is from genome assembly GCF_936440315.1 of Barbus barbus. Classification (NCBI taxonomy): domain Eukaryota; kingdom Metazoa; phylum Chordata; class Actinopteri; order Cypriniformes; family Cyprinidae; genus Barbus; species Barbus barbus. The sequence continues at coordinate 3,389,813 of NC_136726.1, read as the reverse complement.
TTACAAACAGTATTAAATAAGCTTCTCTGTCTTAAATCTAGCCAGCAATATTGAGATTCTGATGTCCAAACCTGTTAAATGCTACAGTCTGCTGTGTCAGGCTATGGACATGTGGCTCGACTCAGAGGCCATACAGGAGACTGGATGCTGTTTGTTACAGAAATTCACATCAGGTGAGCCCAGGTCAAAGGTCATGATGAAACGATGTTCTCGTAAGTTTTAGAAAGTGGTTTTTGAGTCACATTATGTCTGTTTGGCATTTAACAGAGAGTTACTATAACATACTGGTGCTGAATGGTGTCCATAAGGTGGTGGTGAAAGCGTGTGTGTCTTATCCTGAGAATACCACAGTGCAGACCACTGCTCTTTCCTGCCTGAGCGTGCTCGGTGAGTCAGTATGAACATGATAGTACAGTATAAGTTGAGAACCTGGCTCTCCACTAGATCCCTTAGAGCCCATATTTAAGGTGGATCAACAGAGTGCATATTGGGGTTTTTTATGATTGTAATTTGTCATAAAATGGACATGACTGACAGCGCCAACTGGGCACTTTAAGCGCGCGCTCCACATCCATTTTGACGTCCTCTGAAGTTATAAAAGGCCTTCTGCTGATGTTGGCTATGTTTTGCTTGAAGGAATCAGAGTGGCATTCATTTGACAAAAAATACAGTAATATTGTGAAATATTACTACAATTTAAAATAACATTTTGTGTTTCAACAGTTTTTTAAACTCTAATTTATTGCTGTGCTCAAAGCTGAATTTTCAGCATCAGTGGGGTCACATGATCCTTCAGGAATCATTCGAATATGATTATCTAATATATATCTGATTTGCTGCTCAAGACATTTTTCTGATTATTACGAAATAATATTATTTTGGTAACCTACTATTCAAAAGTATTGGGGTAAGATTAAGAAAATAATACTTTTGTGGATGCATTAAACTGATCAGAAGTCCCAGTAAAGATATTTATTATGTTACAAAATAATCTGTTTAAAATTAATGCTGTTCTTTTAAACTTTTTGTTCATCAAAAATCCTGTAGAAGGTAACAGTTTCCTCAAATATACTGAGCATCAAAAAACAGTTTTCAGCATTGATAATAATAATAATTGTTATTAATAACGGATTGCCGTTAATAATTGAGCACCCAATTAGCATATTAAATTGATTTCTGAAGGATCATGTGACGCTGACGACAAGAGTAATGATGCTGAATTTTTTTTTTTTACATTTTACACTGATTAAGAGATTTTTATTTATTTAAAATAAATAATTAATCATAAATAACCTAATTCACAATCATGATTTATGGCTGCACTGTCATGTTTTTATTTATTTTTTTTGTGCTCCATACAGTACTAAAGTTTTTGTTGTTGTTGTTTCTCAGCGGAGTGTATTGTACAGAATGAAGGGCTGGACAAAGAGTGGAGCGAGGAGGACGAGGCGAAGCAGAAAGAAGCCACTCAAGGAGAGGAGATGCTTGTATGGAGAGAGGCCTGTTATACTGCTTTAGAGAGACATGCTGACGATGCTGCAGTGCAGGTGACGCATGACATGTTTTAGCCTGCAATACGGAAAAGATCTTATCTCATTCTTTTGCTTTTACTCGTCCCATCGTCCAATCAGGAAGCTGCGTGTTGGGCTTTAAACAGCTTGCTGCTTCATTACCACTCATTCAACCACGTGGAACTGGAAGGAAGGTTAGCATTCCTTCATATTCTGTGCTTTGTAACATATCTGTATTTTGTCCGAAAGTTCTCTTATAATTTGAGATCGAGAGCAATATTATTGAATTAAATAAATGACTTCTGTTATGATTGGCTAACCTCTGCGTACTAGCGCAGTTATGACTGACATCATCAGGCAGTTCAGGTTGCTGAATACTGAATATGCAATGCTATTTAAATGTAGTCTGTCATATGTTAATGAGCTCAGGTTGAGATGTCGTAACTGTGTAGATTTGGTTTGTTTCTGTCCCACAGGCCTCCTCTTCATTCTCTCATTATGGCTGCCATGCTATTGCATTCATCCAGTGTGGAGGTTTTCCAAGCTGCTTCCTGTACACTACGCACACTAATACAGCACCACAGTAAGTTCCTTCCTTCTTCAATCATATATAAAAAAATTGCAACTTCATTAATTCACAACGCAAAAATATTAAGTAATAAAGTGTTTTTGTACTTCAGGTAGGATGAGGGCTCTGCTGCTGTCACATGGCATTCATGTCAACATTGTGCATCTGATGCGGGAACACGAGAGCTCCAGCGCTGTGTGTGAAAGTGCCTGCAAACTGCTTCACACACTCTTCCAGGGAGCGTAAGCACACATCTGATCAGTTATGTGATGCATAACAGATAAAAACACAACTGAAATCATAATTTTATTTCACGCCAGGAGGGCCAGTCTAGATGACGCGACCCTGATTCTCGGTCAGATCCTGACTGCTCTGAAGACACATAACTTCATTCCTGAAGTTCAGCTGGAGGGTCTCAGAGCGAGTTTAGTTCTTCTCAGCCCAGGTAGAATGTCTGTCTACTTCCTGTGTCTTATTTTATTGGGATGAATCTGCAAGCATTGTGTTTTTAATTCATAAATGGAATAGCTGAAAAAATGACTCGCCCTCTATTGTTCCAAATTTATTTTGGGTGAACTACAATGCCTACATGCATAATGTCTGACTCTGTCTTCTCTTGTGTGCAGACAGGAGTTTAAGAGAACATGGCACCTCAGTGGCGGATCCTGACACGGTGGACGTGTCCCTGCAGGTGCTGAAGACCCAGTGTGTACTTGAGGGAGCTCATACTGTCTATCTAGAGGCACTTAATAGGGTAAATGCTTTGTTTCTTAAAAGCCAAAATAGCTCTGTAATTCAACATGGATGATAATGCTAAGTCTTTTGCCCAAAGGGCACCTTTTATGCTCTTTTTACAAGATGTAATATAAGTCTCAGGTGTCCCTAGAATGTGTCTGTGAAGTTTCAGCTCAAAATTTTGGTTTTTGATTATCATGTCTATCGCCCTGAAATCATGCGTTTTAAGCCATATTAGTTTACATATCTGATATACAGTTTTTCTGAGCGCACACATCCGAAGCGAACGCACAGAAAGTGGCCGTTAGAGCATGTGAGTCCTAAACTCAGCTCTCGTTCATGTCTTATTGCGCTTAAACAGTCAAATACACACAAGTTTATGTTAAAAACACACTTAAGTTACAAAAGCAGAACAAAGAAATCACATGTTTATACATGGCGTATTGTGTGGGGCTCATTTAGTGTTTTTAATACGGCAGTGTCCGTCAACAGTCGTGGGCGGGGCTTGTGAAATGTGACATCACATTTTACAGTTTCTGTAACCGGCTTGTTCTGAGACACTGCTTATGATTTATGGGGGTTAAAAAAAGGAGCGGGTGGATTTCTATCATCATTGGGTGGTTGTGTACACACACTGCCAGCACACATTTATGTTCAAACAACACGGAAAAGTGAATTTTGCATAATAGGTGCCCGTTAAACCTGAAGTGTGTCTTTTTTTTTTTTTTTTTTAGACGTTAAAATATTTATCTTCTATCTCAGCTTAAAATGCAGAAACAACTAGTGTATCACCACAAAAATTATGATTTAAACAATAAGACTTTAAATTAAGGGACAGAAAAAAAATTCAATTCCGTTGATGAATCAAATGAATGAGAAGTGCCCGTTTTTAACAATTTTCATGTTTTTTCATTGTGCATTCCAATTCACATCAATCATATAACTACAAATACAGCTAACTAACACAATAAAACACTATATAAACATAACATAATAAAACACTTGATTTTTGAACAATTAAAAAAAACTGAGTTATCTGTTTTTGCAAATAAACTCTTCATTTGTGGTTTTGAAACAACATGAGGATGAGTACCATAACTGATGACTGAATTTGTATTGCTTGGAGGTGAACTATTCCTTTCCCTGCCTCTCCACATAGACAGACATAGCAGTTTCATTACTGTAAACTGTATTTTTGCATAAATAAATAAAGGGTGAGTCAAAATCATTTTCTGGGGTAGTCAACATGTCTGTAGACTTTACATTGGACCTGTAATACTCCTTGTAGGAATGAATTGGACTTTAATCAGGTGGTTTTAATTTAAAAGTAAGCTCTGTAAATGTGGTGTGTTTTATTTGATGTGTGTTTAGTTTATCAGTAGTGAGGAGATTCAAGAGTGTGGACTTGGTGTACTCTCGGCACTAGCTGACAGTTCTGGAGCGGTTGACCTCATGTGCCAGCAGGGGGCGATAGATACGGTTCTTCATACGCTGCAGATGTTTCCACAGGAGCGTGGTGAGTCCATTTACCTTACCATGTCCATGACTGAAGATCTCCAGCCTCTGCTTCTAATCCTAGGCAGACTTTTGAATGTCGACATAAGGCCTGTTTCACATTGCTGCTTATTCTGGACAAAAACCAACCACCGTTCAGGCATTCACACAGAACACAGTTTTGCGTTCCACTATGCTGCTTTTCCATCGTTTTTCTATGTAAACATGAGGTAAACAAACGGACATGTTTGACCGTTGTCTCATAAATTGTGTGATTGGCGTTTAATGGACTGCACACTATTGGGTATGTAAACATGTGTGCGCAACTGTGTATTAACTGGAAGTCATCACCCTTTGTAGATGTTCACTACTGGGGTCTTAGTCTTCTGTTGCACCTCATCTCTAAGAAGAAGCTCTCTCGTATGATGGTGCCTGTACTGGCATCAGTTTTGGTCAGCTCAGTACGGCAACACAAAGAGGACACAGTCATGCTTCTAAAGGTAGATCACTACAGTTATTACCATTTCAAAACCAAAAGGGTGGTTGTTTTTGATGTTTTGTTCCTAACAGTGTGCGTTATGGTCATTAGGGTTTCCATGTGGTGTGGAAGTTAATGGACACCTGCTCGAGTGCCGCAGCATGGCTGCAGAAAGAAGCCTTCGAGAAAGACATCTTCCAGATCCTGCGGGAAAATATGGCAGACCAGTGCAGAGATCCAGTAAGAAATTGAAACCAAACGTTCTGTCAAAAATGCAAGATCTCCTGATAAATCCTTCATGTTCCACTTCAGTTGCAGGCAGTGAGTTGCCTGTGCTTGTCTAAGATGGTGGTGGACAGTGAGATCATGTATGCCCTGTTGGAGAGAGCATGTGAGGACGGTGACGTGGACATGGTAGAATGTCTCATCCTGCTTGGCGCTGACATTAACAAGAAGTCAAAGAGCGATTCGCTCATATATCAGGTGTGATATATGAACCTTTATTCCTCAACTCTTAAAATAAATTTTACACCCTCAAGTCATCCTAGGTGTATATGCCTTTATTTTTCAGACAAACACAACTGGAGTTATATTAGATAATATCCTGGCTCTTCCCAGCTTTGTAATGGCAGCTGGATGGTGCCCAAGTTTTTGAAGCTCCAAAAAGCTCATCCATCCATCATAAAAGTAATCCATACAACTACAGTGGGTAATGAATGCCTTCTGAAGTGAATTGATAGGGTTTTGTAAGAAAAATATCCATATTTAAAGCTTTGTAAATTATTATCACTGTCTTCCTTAACTTCTGTACATGCGTTCACTTTTAGCCAGGCTTATATAGGAGTCGAGTTATGACATTTAATGTAGGATGTAGGCATAGTGGAAACTAAGGTGAGAATTGACAAATGTGGAAGTGCATTTTAATTTTAATACAAATCTACATTATAGCCCAAAAAACTCGCATCTTTTTACAACTCACTCCAAAGAAAGGCGTCATTTCTCAACTTACTTATACCTACGTCCTATGTTAAACGTTGTAAAATCAATCAGACAGATATAGATCAGATTAGATATGTAAGGATAGCCTTAAACCTTTCAAAAATGTTCAAGTTTATTTTAAAACTACTTGAAACTTTTAGCCAGGCTTATATTTTATATTTAATTCAGGAAGCTTGACTAACATTGTAACTGGATTTTGATTGTCATTCCTAGCGGTGAAGAAGCTATGTTAAGAAGAAGCGCTTTATTACAGATTGTGTCAAAGCACCTTTACAGTGTTAAACAGGAAAATTGCGTGCTGAAAATGCAAGAGGACAATAGTAAACAGTATTTTTTTTTACTTAAAGTCAGTTCATTGTTGATTCAGTGATGTCATCATTCAGCTCAGTTTAGTTCTCTTCAAATAGTGCAAAACTGACCGTGTGTCTGCCTCCCAAATAACGCTAGTTAGATTGTCCCAGAGTTTGGGCACTAAATAGGAAAAGGATCTGCAGCCTGCAGTTGACTTTGATATTCTAGGTATTATCAAATGGCCAGAGATTTGGCAATTTCTTGCTCAAATACTGAAGAGCTAAAACTGTTTTGGACCAGCTGGAATTTGTTTATTAAGCACGAAGAGCAACCAATAAAGTATTAAAATAGTCTAACCTAGAAGTCATGAACACAAGAATTAACATTTCTGCATTTGACATTGAGAGCATAGGTCGTAATTTAGATATATTTTTAAGATGGAAAAATGTGGCTTTACAAATGCTAGAAACATGACTTTCAAAGGAAAGATTGCTATCAAACACCTAGGTTCCTAACTGATGACGAAGATTTGACAGACCAGCCATCAAGTGTTAGACAGTGATCTAGGTTATTACATGCAGAGGTTTTTGGTCTGATAATTAACACCTCTGTTATTTTTTTATTGTTATTTTTTTCAAAATTTAGCAGTAGGAAATTACTAGTTAGACAATTTTTTAGTATATATCAGCTATTCATTCCATTATTTTTGCGAATTGGTGAGTTTCATCTGGCCAGAAGAAATATAGAGCTGAGTATCATCAGCATAACAGTGAAAGCTACCACCATGTTTCCTGATGATATCTCCTAAGGGTAACATGTAAATCATGAAAAGCAATGGTCCTTGTACTGAGCCTTGAGGTACTCCATACTGCACTTGTGATCGGTATGAGACCTCTTCATTCACTGCTACGAATTGATGACAGTAAGATAAGTAAGATTTTAACCATGCCAATGCAATTTCACTAAGGCCAGCATGATTTTCTAGTCTATTCTAAAGAATGTAGTGGTTTATAGTGTCAAAGCCAGCACTAAGATCCAGAAGCACTAATAGAGAGATACGACCACAATCGGATGATAAGAATTATGATTTGTAACTTTGATGAGAGCATTCTCAGTACTATGATACAGTCTAAATCTTGACTGCAAATCCTCACAGATGCCATTTTTCTGTTAGAAAGAACATATTTGTGAGGATAATACCTTTTCTTGTATTTCTGACAGAAATGGTAGATTTGAGATCTGTCTGTAACTAATTCTCTAGGATCTAATAACTGCAAGTTTGAAGGTTTTTGGGACATATCCTAATGACAATGATGAATTAATAATATTCAGAAGAGGATCTATGACTTCTGGAAGCACTTCTTTCAGTAGCTTAGATGGTGTATATAGGGTATAACATACATGTTGTTGGTTTAGATGATTTAACAAGTTTATACAATTCTTCCTCTATTATAGCAGAGAATGAGTGGAATTATTCTTCAGGGAATCTATAGTGCACTATCTGATGTGATACTATAGCTGACGGCTGCTTGGCTGTGATTTTATCTCTAATAGTATTGTGGTTGTGCAGGTTTGTGATCGGGGGGCTCCTCTGGTTTTGCTGGAGCTGCTGGTCTCTGCAGGTGTTCATGAGCAGCAGTTACGTGGAGCTCTGAGCGTGTGTGTCAGGAGGGGTGATGACCCTGCTGTCACCCTCCTCCTCGCCCGTTTGGGGCTGGACCACACCAACAATGCCCTGTGCCTCGGGAGCTTCCGCCTTGGAAAAATTAAGGCGACATGGCTCAGCGCTCTGCTTTTGGAGCGCAAAACTCAGACTCCAATCAACAAGAAGAACAGTGAGTCTGTTCACATGATCTGGCAGTTGCCATGTATTTGACATACATGTTCTGGAGCCATGACCACTTTTACTTCAGTTTGGCTTTGTTTTCTTTCTAACAGTTTCAGAAAGTTTCTTCAGTAGAGATTGCCCCGAAAAGTTTTGAGAATAAAAAACAAAAAAACAACAAAAAAAAACAGTTTAGAATATTAGAAAAAAAGGATAAAACATTTAATTATCTATCAAACCCCAAAAGTAATGTACATAACTAGTAAAGTATATCATGCTTTAAAAAAAAAAACAGCATTTATTATGAAAATAATATCCTTCACATGAATATACTTAAGTTTGACTGAATGCAATATTTTTGGATACTTAATTGCACATTTATGAAATTAAATTAAAATGTTATATTTATGTTAAATGCTAGTAATAGCTGAACTTCATATTGATTTTTTTGAATACTTAAGTTGGACTTAATTACATTTTACATGTAATTCCATAATTATATTGTGTTAGAAATAAAGTGTACTGCCAAATGTACTGATAAGTATTAGTAAACAAAAATATAGCTTAATCTAATTTCTATTGAAACTTGTATGTCATGTATTTAAATATATACACTGCCCGTCCAAAAAAAAGTCACCACCTGGATTTAACAAAGCAAATAGTTAAGAGCCTCCCATTGGATAACTGCATGGATGATTGTTTCAGCTGGCAACAAGTTATTTAACCCTAATTGATGCAGTGAGTATAGCTTCTCATTTCTTGTCGGAAGACACATCCTGTGGTTATGGAAAAGATGTTATTCTGTTTCAGAAGGGTCAAATTATTGGCATGCATCAAGCTAAGAAAACATCTAAGGAGATTGCTGAAACTACTAAAATTGGGTTAAGAACTGTCCAACACATTATTAAAAACTGGAAGGATAGTGGGGAACCATCATCTTTGAGGAAGAAAAAATCTTGATTGATCGTGATCGCCGATCACTTAAACGTTCGATGAAATCAAATCATTAATTGATTAAACAAGATGGTGCCGCGCATTGCTGCCATTGTGCTTGGCTCTCCAGTTGTTTTAGTGTTTTTGTTAGTTTTTCCTGTTTTTTGTTTGTGTAACACGATCAATTTCATGAAGGAAGAACTGCTGAACATTCGGCAGAGCACACCACAAAATCTCCAACCGGTTTTCGATTATTCGGATGTTTTGCAGAACATAGTGGTTGGCGGAGCTGCAGCGCTCTTTAGACACTTTAGGACACGCAGATGGGGGAAGCGAGCCGGCACGCTTGTGAAGCTCAGACAGCGTGGATTTCACATGCCATTGCCTAGCATCCATCTGGTGAATCTCTGCTCTCTACCCAACAAAACGGACGAACTCCTTCTGCTTTCCCGGTTTAACAAGGACTTTTCAAACTCTGCTGCTCTGTTTCACGGAAACCTGGCTGAATGACACCATTCCAGACAGCGCCTTACATCTGCCTAATTTCACGGTGATCAGAGCAGATCGTGACGCAGAATCAACAGGGAAATCACACGGCGGCGGGACATGCTTCTAGATCAATGAGAGGTGGTGTACAGGTGTAACTGTGTTAAAGAAGATGTGCTGTTCAGATCTAGAAACGCTCTTCATTAACTGCAAGCCGTTCTACTCGCCACGGGAGTTCTGCTCGTTCATTCTCGTGAGTGTCTACATTCCACCGCAAGCACACGTGAGCGCAGCTTTACAGAAACTTGCTGATCTGATCACAGACACAGAACAACTACATCCGGACTCTGTTTTAATCATTCTCGGGGACTTTAATAAAGCAAATCTCTCCCGTGAACTGCCAAAATACAGACAGCACATTACATGTCCCACCAGAGACGGTAATATATTGGATCACTGTTACACAACAATAAAGGACGCATATCACTCTGTCCCACGGGCAGCTTTAGGACTCTCTGATCACTGTTTGGTTCATCTTATTACAACCTACAGGCAGAAACTTAAATCTGTTAAACCTGTTTTAAGGACTGTAAAGTGATGGACTAATGAGAAAGAGCGGGTTTTACAAGCTACTCTCGACCTTACTGATTGGAGTGTTTTTGAAGCTGCTGATGATCTGGACGAGCTCACAAAGACTGTAACATCATATATCAGTTTCTGTGAGGATATGTGCATTCCTACCAGGACTCATCTAACTTATAACAACGACAAACCGTGGTTAACTGCAAATCTCAGACAGCTCTGTCAGGCCAAAGAAGATGCTTACAGGAATGGGGACAGAGTCTTGTATAAACAGGCCAAATACACCGTGGAAAAGGATATCAGAGTGGCAAAGAGGAATTATTCCGATAAGTTAAGGATCCAGTTCTCTTCCAGAGACACGGTTTCAGTGTGGAAAGGTCTGAAAGACATCACCAATTACAAGACACCATCCCCCAGCACTGTGGAGAATCAACAACTGATCTTAATGAGTTCTGTTGTCCGACCAGCCCAGATGGTCAGTGCAGTCACCAGATCCAGTCCGTATCCAGATCAGATGGTGGATCAGCACCCAGAGACGACCTCTACAGCCATGAACGTCAGCGGAGACCAGGACACCGAGATGAGCGACAGAGACAGATCTCCAGTGAGGACCCCGCCACTTAGACAGCCATCGGGAAAGACCACTGGAACCAGTTGAGCCCTCACAATCTGACTTTGCTGCAGTTGGAATTGAACTGCTGGTTCGTTTGGCCAGAGGAGAACTGGCCCCCCGACTGAGCCTGGTTTCTCGCAAGGTTTTTTTCTCCATTCTGTCACCGATGGAGTTTTAGTTCCTTGCCGCTGTCGTCTCTGGCTTGCTTAGTTGGGGACACTGCAATCAAGTCGACGATATCGCTGGAAATGAAAAGACACTATTTAAACTTAACTGAGCTGGATGATGACATCGCTGACTTCAATAATGAAATGCCTTTAACTGAAAATCTTTATTTAATCTTTTAATTTTACATTATTTACATTTTTCCTTTTTTGATATTGTGCAGTAGCTTTGACACAATTTACATTGTTAAAAGCACTATATAAATAAAGGTGACTTGACTTGACTATTGTAGGTTTGAAAAAACACCATTCACACCTCCTGCAACCCCCCCTCTCCCCCACACCTGAACTGCAGATAAGAGAAGATTACGTGCGCCAGGTCTTCAAAAAGAACAAGAGAAGGAAAGCACCAGGCCCAGACGGTGTGACACCAGCCTGTCTGAAATCCTGTGCTGACCAGCTGGCCCCCATCTTCACACAGATCTTCAACAGATCACTGGAGCTGTGTGAAGTCCCCTCATGCTTCAAACGCTCCTCCATCATCCCCATCCCAAAGAAACCCAAGATTACAGGACTTAACGACTACAGACCTGTGGCTCTAACATCTGTTCTCATCAAGTCATTTGAAAAAATGGTTTTGGCTTATCTGAAGGCTCTCACTGGACCCCCTGCAGTTTACCTACAGAGCAAACGGGTCTGTGGATGATGTAGTCAACATGGGACTGCATTACACACTGCGACACCTGGACAGACCAGGGACTTATGTGAGGATCCTGTTTGTGGACTTCAGCTCGGCTTTTAACACTATCATTCCAGACCTCCTCCTGCCCAAACTAACTCAGCTTTCCGTGCCTACCTCCGTCTTTCAGTGGATCACCATCTTCCTGACAGACAGACAGCAGCTAGTGAGGCTGAGAAAACACACATCCAGCACCCGCACTGGAGCTCCTCAGGGCTGCGTACTCATCCCACTGCTCTTCTCCCTCTACACCAACGACTGCACATCTAAAGACCCCTCTGTCAAAGCTCCTGAAGTTTGCAGACGACACCACACTGATTGGCCTCATTCAGGACGGTGACGAGTCTGCTTACAGACAGGAGGTTAAGGAGCTGGCTGTCTGGTGCAGTCTTAACAACCTGGAGCTCAACACGCTCAAAACTGTGGAGATGATTGTGGACTTCAGGAGAAACCCCCCTGCTCTCCCCCCACTCACCATCATGAACAGCACTGTGACTGCAGTGGAGTCATTCAGGTTCCTGGGCACCACTATTTCCCAGGACCTGAAGTGGGACATTCACATTGACTCTAGTCAAAAAGGCCCAGCAGAAGTTGTACTTCCTTCGCCAGCTGAGGAAGTTCAACCTGCCACAGGACTTGCGGAAACAATTCTACTCTGCCATCATTGAATCCATCCACTGCACTTCAATAACTGTCTGGTTCAGCTCAGCTACCAAATCTGACCTCAGAAGACTACAGAGGGTAGTCCGGACTGCTGAGCGAATCATTGGTACAACCCTCCCCACTCTCCAGGAACTGTACTCATCCAGAGTGAGCAAAAGGGCTGGTAAAATCACTCTGGACCCCTCACATCCAGCACACTCCCTCTTTGAACTGTTACCGTCTGGTCGACACTACAGAGCTCTGTGCACCAGAATGACCAGACACAGAAACAGTTTCTTCCCTCGGGCAATCCATCTCATGAACACTTGAACTCTTAACAATAAACATGAAACACACAACACTATCATTATTTTTATTTTACACACATACTTAGTACATTTCAAATTTGCACCTAACCATACCTGTACATACCGAATTGTCTATTTTGTATATTGTGTTTGTGCTATTTGGCACATCGTTTTTGTATATTTGTACATTATTTATTTAATTTTTTATTTTTTTTAAATTTTTTATTATCTGTGTCCTGTTGCTGTCATTCTGTCGCGCTGTGGAGCTACTGTCACTAAAACTAATTCCTCGTATGTGCAATCATACCTGGCAATAAAGCTCATTCTGATTCTGATCATTATAAAAACAACAGTAGAACTCATGGCTATGTTTAATAGTGAAAGTAAGAGCATTTCCACTTGCACAATGCGAAGGGAACTCAGGGGATTGGGACTAAACAGCTGTGTAGCCTTAAGAAGACCACTTATCAGTGAGGGTAATCAGAAAAAAGGCTTCAATTTGCTAGGGAGCATAAATATTGGACTTTGGAGCAATGCAAGAAGGTAATATGGTCTGATTAGTCCAGATTTACCCTGTTCCAGAGTGATGGGTGCATCAGGGTAAGAAGAGAGGCGGATGAAGTGATGCATACATCATGCATAGTGACTACACTCCCATCATCAATACAGGATCTTGGTGAAAAATTAATGCAACTCTGGACGGGAATAAATGTTGTGACATTGCAGAAGCTTATCGAAATGATGCCACGGGGAATGCGTGCCTAAAGGCGGTCCAACAAAATATTTGAGTGGGTGACTTTTTTTTTGGACGGGCAGTATATATATATATACACATTACAAATATATATGAATTACACATTTATAATAATAAAGTTGCAGTTCAGTATATTAAAAATCTAAATCTGTAACTTGAAATTTTGTATCGAATAACATACTGGAGGTAAAATTCTTGTCAAGTACTTTACATGTACTTTAGTATGTTAGTCAACACATCAAAATAACTGCTAAAAAATTATTAAAACAATTTAAAATGTACTTTAAAATAAAACTTTTGATTTGACATTATTACAAAGTACACTTTTTAAAAGCATGCAAAGAAATGCATACACAATACATACAGTACATATTTTGCATTAACAAATTACTTTTACAGAAAGTTTTAAATTTGCCAAGTTGAGATCACTTCAACACATCATTTAATGGTTTCCAGTAAAACATATGGCATAAATAACACACTTGTTATTGTTATGTACATTTTTTTTTTGCACTTTATACACAGTATCTAGAGAATTGAAATCTACACAACTAAAATCAGCCTGACTGTTGTTGGTAAATCTTGTCCTTGTGTCTTTTAAGGTAAAGGTCAGCGTTTGGCCAGACAGATCTTGTCACTCCAAAGAAACAAAGGGTTTGTGGGAGTTTCTAGATTAAGGAGTGATGCCAGCACATCAGCATATTTCACAGATGAGGAAAGTGACGACTCACACATTTCCTTAGATGAAAGCTTGGGCTTTATGTTTGATGACATGGACAGTGATGGTAAGATGATTCTCACATAAATACATTACATTACAAATGTGGGCCATTTTTCGTTGCCTTTTCAACCTCTTTACATATGTGTTAAAAAAGGTTTGGATGCAGTGTCAATATTGATATAAATGCAACTGCAATCAAGTTTGCATGATATTATTTTCTACATTTATTTATTTGAAAAAATGCATGTGTTCCTTTGGTAGGGAGCGATGGGCCGTCACAAGGACTGTTGCTTATCAATGATTCCCCAGAAGTGGGCAGGAAACCTGCACAGAGACATCACAGCTGGCGTAGACGTGCCAATTTAGAGGTACCAGAAACAGACACTTTTGGTGTCTTTGTGCTTGGATTTTATTAATTATTTTAACCATTTGAATGTCTTTCTACAGGGATGCCATGGTGAGACAGATACAAGCGTCCCTTTACATAAGCGTTTGAACTCTCACAACACTAGAGGTACACATTAAGAGCTGTCTGACATGGGAACTAGTCCTAAAAAGTTCACTTGTTGTTACATCTGTCTTTTTTTGTTTTAAATGTACAGGGCAGGGTTTTATTGAAAGCTTCACTCCTGCTGCTCTTCCTCTGGCCGTGGACAAAGAACCTATCCGTCTGCTCGACCTCTCAGGAAATGAGCTGGGCAATCTGTCCTGTTTGATGGGTGTGAGCGCTCTCAAACAGCAGATTGAAAACCTTCTACGGCTTGATTTGAGCAGCAACAATCTATCAGAGTTTCCCAGTGTTCTCTGTCAGGTGTGTAGAAACATTTTGACAGCGTTATTAAAGTAAAAATGAAACCGCTTTTGAAACCCATTTTCTAATGTTCACAGAAACATTATGACTGCACATTTTAGATATTATCAGTTCTAGTATTATTAACAGAATGAAATTACGGTAAGTTCCCTTTTGAAGAAGAAGTACACTTAAGGATGAAATATACTTTGGTTTTACACGTATGTGAGGGTCTGTTATTCTGGGTACATTACACTGTAATATAATTACACATTTTAAGTTGCAATTTAATATAAAGTAGATTTAAAGCATATTAACTTCAAATGTAATGAAATAACACTATTATTTAAAATAGCGTGGCCTAATGGTTAGAGAGTCGGACTCGTAATCAAAAGGTTGCGAGTTCGAGCCCCCGGCCGGCAGGAATTGTAGGTGGGGGGAGGGAATGTCCAGCGCTCTCTCCACCCTCAATACCACGACTGAGGTGCCCTTGAGCAAGGCACCGAACCCCCAATTGCTCCCCGGGCGCTGCAGCATGGCTGCCCACTGCTCCGGGTGTGTGTTCACGGTGTGTGTGTGTGTGTGTGTGTGTGTGTGTGTGCATTTGTTCACTACTCACTGCTGTGTGTGTGCACTTGGATGGGTTAAACGCAGAGCACCAATTTCGAGTATGGGTCACCATACTTGACAATACGTCACGACTTAAATATAATCAAGATTATGTGCTTCAATTACATCAAAACAAATGTGCTTCTATAAATCACACTAGAAGATTATCAAAACATGACTTAAAATGTCAAGTCACCTTATATAGTGCCTATATTTATATCCTACCTATATTTATATAGTGCTTTACACAATACAGAAGTGTCAAAGCAGATTGACAGTGTTAAACAAGAAAAACCTGTGCTGATAATGCAAGAGCATTATAGTAAACAGTAGATTGTTGATTCAGTGATGCCATCATCAGGCTCAGTTCAGTTCTCTTCAAATATTGTCTGTGCAATAAATTCAACAATATTGCCAGCAATTGTGTCCCCAAATAAGCAAGCCAAAGGCGACAGTGGCAAGGAACAAAACTCCATAAAAGTTTCAGAAGTTCATAAAGTCATTACTGCTGTGCTGTTGGGAAAAGTTTGTTTTGGCTGATGCTTTATTTTTTGTTAATTTTGCCACTGTAATGAATAAATGCATGGCATTGTGTTTGTTTTCTTCTAAAAGAGACAAAAAGTAAGCAGATCTAGCAGTTTTCAAGGCGTTTCTGTATGTAGGAGTACTTTCCCTCCATGCAATATGAAATACCTCTAGTTTTGTTTTCTTCCAGCTGCGCTCCATTTTCCGGGCTGCCATGGTGATTGACTGTTTTCTTTAATCTTCCTTAAGCGTAAATGAGCAACTGTATCTAAAGAGCTAATGTGGCCAAGTATGGTGCTCTGCATTTAACCCATCCAAATGCACACACACACCGTGAACACACACCCGGAGCAGTGGGCAGCATTTATGCTGCGGTGCCCGGGGATCAGTTGGGGGTTCGGTGCCTTGCTCAAGGGCACCTCAGTCGTGGTTTGAGGGTGGAGAGAGCGCTGGACATTCACTCCCCCCACCTACAATCCCTGCCAGACCTGAGACTCGAACTCGAAACCTTTGGATTACGAGTCCGACTCTCTAACCATTAGGCCACGACATCCCCAAAGTATGATTTCGTCAATACTTGATTTCTACTTTGAAGTCAAAGTATGATTGTGAAAATGAGTAGGTCCTGAGACGTATTGTCTAACCCCAATGGAGTTCAGAATGTCTATAAATGCTGTTTTTTTTATCCAGATCAGCATTGTACAAATCTGCATTGCTCCTGTATTAGAAATAAATGTTTTTATCCATGTTGCATTCATTTTCATTTGAACTTCTGTTCGTTCTAATTCGTTCTCGCCGATAATTCCGAACTGGCTGTTTTTCACATTCATTCAATTTGTACCGTTTTTGATTTTTGATATTCCTGCTCTGCACTGCGCTACAGGGTTATGGTGGTTTTTGTGCCAAATAAATACTGCTTTAATTAACTGTATAATCTGATTATATAGTATCTAGTCAATATCTAGCTAGTAATTAAAGTACATCTTTAATGTGTGTCTTGATTGTTGTTTTGTCTATTTTGTGTTGATATTGATCATCATTTAATTTGGGGACTATTTCCTAACCATACTCAATACATTTTTCCCAGCAATTTATTAAAAGAGTTTTATTTAATTGTGTATTTTTTTTCTTAGAATTTAAGAAGTCTTACCCGTCTAGATCTTCAAGGTAACCAACTGCAATCACTTCCTGTGGAACTCCTGGGTTTGCCTGCATTAAACATACTCAATGTTTCTCGCAACTGCATTGGTCCACTTCTGATGCTGGACCCAACTGTGTGCAGTCCAGCCTTACGCCAACTCAACCTTTCCTTCAACCAGATCACCGTCTTCCCCTTCCAGCTGGGGCAGGCCATGGACAGATTGGAGGAGCTCTCATTGGAGGGGTAGGTTATGGGATAATAGTTTTTCTAGAGCCTTGTATAAAAGGTTATACAAATTGACCTTTTTTTTTTCTTCAGTAATCAGATAACAGAACTGTCTCTCCCGTTGCACCTGGCTGAACTGAAAGTTTTAGATATCAGTAAGAATCAAGTTAAAATAATTTCAGATCATTTCTTCACTGAATGTCTCAAGTTGGAAACTTTCATCGGTTCAGTTAACAAAATCAGTAAGTTTTCCCCTCTTTACTCTCTTAAAAATATATTTGTGTTTGTCATTTTTCATCAAAATATATTAACTTGACTCAACTCTGAAACAACTTTCCTTTTTGGCTGACATCAACTTAATGTACATATATAGGCTGTTGGTTAATGTTAGTTAGTAGGCAAATTGTTTTGTTTTATTATTATTGTCACGCTACAGTGTATATAAATGCATGAAGAAGATGAGTGACGTCTTTAATAAATCCACATAGAGATAATCAACAGAAGGAAGGGAGGAATCACACATAGCAACCAATGTTTAAGACTGGACAAAGACAAACTTAACAGACTTGAACTTAAATACACAGGCAAATGAAGATAATTAATAAGACACAGGTGAATCAAATACACAATCAAGGGGGAACAGAAACTAGGTCACAGAACACATGGGGAATGAAAACACAACATAAAGTCCTTACGTGTTACAGTTATTCATGCATATAATTTTTTTTAAAATCATTTTTACTGTAACTTTTATTTATTTTAATTTTTTATTTTATTAAAATAAATAATATTTATTTTATTTTATTTATTTATTTTTATCATTTTTACTGTAGCTTTTATTTATTTTTTTATTTGCTTTTTTAAATGACCAAAATAATTTTTAATAGTTTTAGTTAAGAAAAATTAAAGTTCTCCACTGCTTATTTTATCTTTGAATATTCAGTTTCAATTGGCCATGTCACATTACAGCGGAGAAATAAATAATTTTTAAACAGCGTTTCTTGAACATTTTGCTGGATAATTCTATAAAATTGTGTTTTGTTTATCACTACTGTTCTTAGTATCACTCTTGTTTTCATACAGATTCATTGTCACACCTTCCTTCAAAAATAACCACCGTTAAATTATCACAGAACAATTTCACAGCTGTTCCTGAAATAATCATCAACTTGCCCAAGTAAGTGTTTTGAACCTGGAATGTTCCTTTGAATTCGCAAACCGTTTTTAACCTCTCTTTTTCTGGATAGTTTGCGTTCGGTGGACATGAGAAATAACAGTATTAGTGCTCTGCCGGGTCCATCTTTCTGGGTCAGTGTAAACCTAAGAGAGCTGATGTTCAGTCATAATCACATCTCTGCGCTCGACCTGAGCGGCCCGGTGTACAAGTGGGCCAGACTGGAGAAACTTCATTTAAGCTGCAACAAACTGACTGAGGTACGATTCATATCACGCTCTGATTCAACTGAACACTGCAGTTTTGGTCTTTGTGTCTCACATTTGTTAGAAATTTGTGTTTGACACTTTTGTGCTTTAGATCCCTCCTCAGATCGGTATGTTGGAGGACCTGACGTCTCTAGATGTTAGTCAGAACGAAGGTTTGCGCTCTTTCCCTGATGAGATGGGAAAGCTTGTTCATTTATGGGATCTACCTCTAGACGGTCTGCAGCTCCAGATGGACCTCAAACACATTGGGAACAAAACCAAAGACATCATCAGGTCTAAATCTGTCTCATTTAGACATTATTTCTTGCTTGCATTTCAGCTTGTACAGTAAATGCATCAGTGATTTTATTTTATTTTACTCTATTTATGGGTCAGTATTGTCAGACAATAATATTAGATTTTTTTTTTTTTAAATAATGTATTCTTCTGAATTTACTTGTTACATGTAAATCTTAGAATTATGATTATAGTGTGTTTAGTATTTATCTTTTAGTGCTATTTATATATCAGTTTAAAAGTTGTTCTGTTTTTCTAGAAACTTGAGTCATGAGAAAAGTTATTGAATATTCAGAAAAGGGAGGTGCCTTTTAATATGCCCACCTATAATATCTTGTTTTAAATGCAAATATCTTGTCAAACTATTTTGAGACTTGTATATTGGTTCAGAATGTGATCCCTGCGGTTCTTACAGGTTCTTGCAGCAGCGTCTGAAGAAAGCTGTCCCGTATTACCGCATTAAACTCATTGTGGTCGGCAGCCCATCTAGCGGGAAAAGCTCTTTGATTCATCAGTTGATGAGACTCAAACGCTCTCAGTGGCGATCTGACCAGACCGTCGGCGTCAGCGTCAGAGACTGGCTCATCAAAAACAAAGACAAGAGGAACATGCTGCTGAATGTTTGGGAGTTCTCAGGTAAGCATCTGCGCAATACATATCAAATATGGAAAAATGTCAATAGGAAATTACATGTTTTTCTCTTTCTGTTGTTGTGCAGGTGGTGAAGAGTGCAGTGGATTTCACCCTCACTTCATGAGCTCCAGGGCTCTCTATCTAGTCCTGTATGACCTGAGTAAAGGACCCAGTGAGATAGACACTATCAAACCCTGGCTCTTTAACATTAAAGTAAGTTTAACATTTAGCTCCTTCCTGCAAGTAGTATTACAATATTTGTAGTACAAATACAAAACCAGACCAAACTGTTATTGTGGAACATTTGGTTTAGATTATAAAAGAACATGATATGCTTCTCAGGCCGTAGCTGGGCAGTCTCCTGTGATTGTGGTTGGAACTCATGCAGATGTGTGTGAAGAGCACCACCTACAGGAGTGTGTTCTGAAGCTGCGAGAGGAGCTGCCGTCTCAACCGGGCTTTCCAGTGATCAAAGAGAACCACATACTCTGTGCCTGTGAGGAGTCTGAGTCTATCAGCAGGTTGCGCAAAGCCATCTGTAGGGAGCTCGTTGGGTTCAAGGTGATTTACAAAATTTTGTTTTTCTGGGCACTAATTAGCAAATGTTATAATTGATTTTATCCAATACGTTGGATTACTTTTAAAAAGCCCTGTTTAATAGTCAATATAAAAGTTTCATTATTTTTGAGGGCAATCTTTTTTTCTTTTTTTTTGGCGGGTGTGTCAGCTGATGTCAGACCTGCCATGATGAATTTAAAGGGTTAGCTCACCCAAAAATGCTAATTCTGTCATTAATTACTCACCCTCATGTCGTTCCAAACCCACAAGACCTTTGTTCATCTTCAGAACACAAATTAAGATATTTTTGATGAAATCTGAGAGCTCTTTGACCTTCCCAAGGATCCTTACACGATCAAGGTCCAGAAACGTAGCAAGGAGATCGTTAAAATAGTCCATGTGACATCAGGGGTTCAACCGTAACTTTACGAAGCTACGAGAATATTTTTTTGTGTGCAAAGAAAACAATAATAACATAATTTTATTTAGCATAATCAGCATTGTTGACATTCAGCATGCGCACACTTTGGCTGAACATCATCAACACTGATTATGTTGATTACGTTCTGGGGTACCCTCCAAGATGGCCGAAGATGGTAACTCAGGGAGAAGAATTGCTGAATAAATTGTTGTTATTGTCTTCTTTGTGCACAAAAAGTATTCTTATAGCTTCGTAAAATTATGGTTGAAGCCCTGATGTCACATGGACTATTTTACAGATGTCCTTACTATGAGTGCTGATCGTGGTAATATCCTTGCTGTCTAAGGAGGGTCATCAAAAATATTTAAATTTGTGTTCTGAAGATGAACAGAGGCCTTATTGGTTTGTAACGACATGAGGGTGAGTAATTAATGACAGAATTTTCATTTTTGGGTCAACTAACCCTTTAATTTCATTGGAAAGCGACAGTGAGGGGGGGATTTGCAATTTGCAAAAAAAAAACATAAAACATTTACACTTATAGAGTATGTTGTTTCGTAATAAGTATTATTTTCAAAAGTATGCCAAAGTGTACTTATTTGTCACAAGGGTGATGACATCTTTCAAAAAGGTTTTCATTGTATTTGTTTAATGAATTGTGTTTGTGGCATTGGCAGATCCAGGGTCAGCCGGTAATGGGGCAGCTGATTCCAGACTGTTATGTGGAGCTGGAGAGAAGAGTTTTACAGGAGAGGTCACATGTACCCACTGATTTCCCAGTGCTCAGACACAGCAGACTGCTGGAGATCATACAGGAAACACAGCTGCAGCTAGAGGAGGGAGAGTTACCCCACGCTATCCACTTCCTCAGCGAGGCTGGTGAGAGTTGGTTTACAATTGGTAGTTGTTTCTTCAGTTTTGGGTACATGCATGTTCCTAGGGAATGTTCTTAATCACTTGTTATATATTTTTGCTAATTTTAGTTGCCTTATGTATTGGATTCATTGTTTTAACCTAGTAAACAGACCTTCTGTTTGTGTTTGTCTCTAGGTGTCCTGCTTCACTTTGATGATCCAGTGCTTCAGCTAAAGGATTTGTATTTCATTGACCCACAATGGCTTTGTAACCTCATCTCACAGGTTAAACATGCACACACACACACCTTGCTTCTCCTTGTGATTCGCTCATAGCAGTGACATCTCATCTGTTGTGTTGTTTGACAGACGTTGACTCTGAGGAGCACTGGTCAGTGGGACACCACTAGAGGAGTGGTGCAGCGAACCACTGTAGAAAAGTTTCTGAACAAAAGTCGCTGTTTCCCCAAGGATCATCTGACTCAGTACTTCAAACTATTGGAAAAGTTTCAAATAGCCCTGCCCTTCGGAGATGACCAGTTACTTATACCTAGCAGGTAGTGATAGGACCTTTTCTATTTAAATTGATACAAAGTGGGGTACGGTGGTAATTTGTCATGTTTGATATGTCCCTAGCCTGTCAGATCAAAGGCCGGTGATTGAGCTCCCCCACTGTGAAAATTCAGAGGTGATTGTTCGGCTTTATGAGATGCCATACTTCCCCATGGGATACTGGTCCAGACAGATCAGCCGTCTGTTGGAAGTCTCTGCTTTCCTGCTCTACGGCAAAGGTAACCCAACACAAACACTAGAAGTCAGCATAAATGATCCCTGTATCATGTTGAACATTGCACTTGCCATGGCATGATCATAGGCTTAATTCCCAAGGTACAAACATATTAATATAATGTATTAGAAAAGTATTACTTGAATGCACTGTGAGTTGCAGGGGTCTGATAAATGAATATCACGCAAGACGTTTTGTGAAGGTTTGTGTACTCTACAGAGAAAGCACTGAGGCCAAACCAGATCTACTGGAGGAAGGGCATCTATCTGAGCTGGTCTGCTGTAGCTTACTGTCTGGTGGAGGCCTTGTCTCTTGAAGAGAACCCTGCTAGCTTCATCAAGATCACTGTCCCCTGCTCTCGCAAAGGTAACAGAGGTGTTTTGTTTAGGCCATCCTGAATAGTACAGTAATATTGATGAGAATTGTGATTTCATAATAGTAATGTAATGGTGATGATGTGATTATATTGTGGGAATGTTGATGGTGTGATGATGACAAAGGTATATTGGTCATGATGATGAATATGATGGAGGCAAATGTGATGATATAGTGGTGATTGTGATAGTGTTGGTGATGTGATGATTATGGTGATGATGATGGAGATTCATTTGATTCAATGATAGTAATGATGGTTGTTGTGGTGGTGATGATGATGTGATTTGATGGTGATGATTATGCTGATAATTGTGTTTGAGATGGTGATGCATTTGATTCAGTGATAGGATTGATGGTTGTGGTGGGGAGGATGATGATGTAGTGATGTGATGGTGATTAGTTGTGCATTTGATTCATTGATAGTAATGATGATTGTGATGATGATTGTGATTGTGATGATTTGATTCAATGATGGTAGTGGTGGAGATGATGATGACGATGTGATAGTGCTGGTGATTAGTAATGCATGTTTGATGCATTGATTGTAATTATGTTTTTGATGGTGATGGTTGCGATACTGTTGATGATGTTGTGATGTGATGATGATATTGAGGCATTTGATTCAATGATAGTAATAATTATGGTGATTGTGATAGTGTTGGTGATGTGATGTGGAGATTATGATGGTTATGGTGAAAGTGATGCATTTGATTCAGTGATAGTAATGATAATTGTAGTGTTGGTGATTGTGATGATGTTGTGATGGGATAGTGAAAGTGATGCATTTGATTCAATGATAGTAATGATGGCTGTGGTGGTGGTGATGATGATGTGATGGTGATTACTAATGCATTTAATTCATTGATACTAATGATGATTGTGGTGGTGGTGATGTGATGGTGATAGTGCTGCATTTGATTCAATGATAGTAATGATAGTTGTGGTGGTGGTCATGATGATGATGTGATAGTGATTGTGATTAGTAATGCATTTGATTCATTGATAGTAATGATGGCTGTGGTGGTTATGATGATGTGATGGTGATAGTGCTGCATTTGATTCAATGATAGTAATGATGGTTGTGGTGGTTATGATGGTGATGTGATGTGATGGTGATTAGTAATGCATTTAATTCAATCATAGTAATGATGATTGTGGTGATTAACAGATGATTGTTATAGTGGCGATGTTGTGGTGGTGAAGCTGATCTTGATTGTAATAATGCTTTGTTGAAGATGGTGTAGTGGTTATGATGTTTTTTTGATGGCATTGTGTTGATAACATCACCTGCTCTGTGTGTAGGTCATGTGTTGTTTGGGCAGGTGGTGGATCACATTGACTCTCTGCTGGAGGAATGGTTTCCAGGCCTCCTCACCACTGATATCCGTGGCACTGGAGAGACACTGCTTAAGAAATGGGCTCTGTACAGCTTCAGTGATGGACAAAACTGCCAGAAGATCCTGCTGGAAGATCTACTCTCCAACATCAATGCAGGTCTATATCCATTCTGCTCACATTCAGAAACACGACTCCTTTAATGATAACCTTATGTATAAAAACGGTGCAAAACCTGTGCTGTCCTGACTGGTTGCTTGTCTGTAAGATGGTTTGCTGGTGGACCCAGAGGACTCCAGCTGTACTCTGCCCATCTCTCAGATCTCTCCAGACCTGGTACTGAGTGACCAGCCATCCAGCATCATACTGGATCCAGAGCAGCTGGAGATAGAGCTCTCTATGGAGTATAGGTTGGGTTAGTACATGAATACATTTTTACATCTGTAAGTCAGAGACCAAAAAGAAATGTCTGTATTGCATGTAATCGGCTACCCTACCTTTAATCATGATTATTTTGCTCCAGAAATATAATCACAATGATTATTCCTGATTGTCATTTTAAATTTGTATCATCAGAATTTGACTAATAGACAGACTTAACTGTGACTGTCAACAAAGTAATGCAAGTATAAACTAACAGTATTTTTTTTTCCTGAAGGAGATGGTGGCTTCGGCTCTGTATATAAAGCCGTGTACAAGAATGAGGAAGTAGCTGTGAAGATTTTCAATAAACATGCATCTACACTTTATGTTCATCGACTGGTACGACAGGTGAGTTATGCTATAGAAAAAGAAACCAGGCAAGTCTTTCACTTGATTAGGACATGAGCAAGATTATTATTAATACATGCTTGGTGTATTTGCTTTAAAATTATTTGTCTCCAGGAACTGGCGGTACTTGGCAGACTGCGCCACCCCAGTCTGGTGGGGCTTTTGGCTGGCAGTTGTAACCCACACATTCTTGTGATGGAACTCGCCCCATGTGGGTCTCTGGACTTGCTTTTTGAGCGTGAAAATAACAGTCTCAGCCGCAAGCTACGGCACAGAATAGCACTGCATGTGGCAGATGGTCTCAGGTGGGTAGACTAGCTACCCAATACACAAAAACTTTAAAGAAGTCAAACATTCTGGGTTCAATTCAAGTTTAAGCTTTAGGACAGCATCTATTACATGTTTTTTCATGTTTTCAAACAGATATTTGCACTCATCTATGATTATCTACCGAGATCTGAAGCCGCACAACATTCTGTTGTTTAACCTGAAGACGGATGCTGAGGTCATTGCTAAAATCACAGACTTTGGCATAGCGCAATACTGCTGCAGTATGGGCGTCCGCAGCTCAGAAGGAACACCGGGTACCTCTAGCATTCCCATAATCCTCTACGGAACAGCTATTAAACAAACAGAGGATGTTTGTTTATAGGTTATAATTATTGAATCTTCAACACACAGGTTTTAGAGCACCGGAGGTCGCCCGTGGTAATGTCATCTATAATGTCCAGGCAGATGTATATTCATTTGGTCTGCTGCTGTATGATCTAATGACCTACGGCAAGCGGATATCTGATGGGATGAAGTTTCCCAGTGAGTTTGATGAGGTGGCTGTGCAGAGAAAACTACCAGGTAACATATTGAGTTCCTTTAGTTTATTTTGATGTTTATACATACAGTACCATACATACATTCAAACCTCTTATATAAAATATGCTAATTTGCTGTTTAAGAAATTATTATCACAGTTAAAAACTGTTTGTGCTGCTTATGCTGATGAATAAGCAATTCAAAAGAAAAATATTTATTTTATATATACAGTCATGGCCAAAAATATCGGCACCCTTGGTAAATATGATCAAAGAAGACTGTGAAAATTAATCTGCATTGTTAATCCTTTTGATCTTTTATTTAACAAATTCACAAAAATCTAACCTTTCATTGGATAATAAGAATTTGAAATGGGGGGGGAAATATCATTATGAAATGTTTTTCTCAAATACACGTTGGACACAATTATTGGCACCCCTAGAAATTCTTATGAGTAAAATATCTCTGAAGTATATTCCTATTCATATTCACAATTTTGAGCTCTCCAGGGTGATTATGAACATGAAATTATCCAGCCATGGCTTCCTGTTTCACAGAAATATAAATAGGAGGGAAAACAAATTCCCTTAATCATCCATCGCAATGAGAAAAACAAAATCATATATTTCTGATGTGCAGCAAAAGATAATTGAGCTTCACAAATTAGTGAAGTGGCTTTAAAAAAAGAGCTAGAGCAGTGAAAATCCCCATTTCCACCATCAGGGCAATAATTAAGAATTTCCAATCAACAGAAAATGTTACGAAACTGCCTGGAAGCGGACGTGTGTCTAAATCGTCCTAATGCACGGTGAGAAGGAGAGTTTGAGTGGCTAAAGACTCTCCAAGGACCACAGCTGGAGAATTGCAGAAAACATTTGAGTCTCGGGGTCAGAAAACCTTTAAACAAATTGTCAAACAGCCCCTACATCACCACATGTTGTTTGGGAGGGTTTGAAGATAAATTCTCCTAGCTCATCCAAAAACAAACTCCAGCATATTCAGTTATCAGACACGACTGGCACTTCAAATGGGACTGGCTTCTATGGTCAGATGAAACTAAAAAATGAGCTTTTAGCAGCAAACACTCAAGATGGGTTTAGTGAACACAGGGATAAAAAGTACAATGAAATATACAGCTGTATTTTTGATGTTGTGGGCCTATATTTCTGCTGGAGGTCCTGGACATCTTGTTCAGACACATGACATCATGGATTCTATCAAATACCAACAGATAAAAAATCAATAAGTGACTGATTCTATTAGAAATCTTATAATGGGCCATGTTTGGATCTTCCAACCGTACAATAATCCAAACACAAACCTCAAAAACAACACAAAATGGGTCACTGAGCACAAAACCAAGCTTCTGCTGGCCATTCCAGTCCTCGGACCTGAACCCTTTAGAAAATGAGTGAGGTGAACTGAAGAGAAGAAGCACCGTCATGGAGCTGTGAATCTGAAGGATCTGGAGAGATTCTGGATGAAGGAATGGTCTCTGATCTCTTGTCAGGTGTTCTCTAACCTCATCAGGCATTATAGGAGAACATTTAGAGCTGTTAAACTGACTAATGGAGGTTTCAAAAAGTATTGAATAAAAGTGTGCCGTTAATTGTGGCCGATGTGTATTAGAGAAAAACATTAATTTCATAATGATATTTCCCCCCATTTTAAATTCTTATTCTCCAATGAAAGGTTAGATTTTTGTGATTCTTTTAAATAAAATCAAAATGATTAACAATACAGATTAATTTTCACAGCCTTCTTTTATCATATTTACCAAGGGTACCAACAATTCTGATATTATAGAATATTAGATTATATCCAAAAATCATTGTAATTTGAAGATTTAAATTTAAATAAAAAAATATATATTATTCACATTTGATTACATTTAATTTGATTTCTTTAATATTAATGACTTTCTCCATAATCACTGATATAGATGCAGTTAAATATTACGGCTGTTCTCCATGGCCAGGGTTTGAGTCTTTGATGAGGGACTGTTTGAAAGAAAACCCACAGGACAGGCCTACATCTGCTCAGGTTAGACTGATTACATCTGATTGTTAACTTATTGCATCTTAGAAAGAATCACTTCTGTGTAAACGTTTAATGTCTCTGTGTATGTTTAGGTGTTTGATCGTCTGAATTCTGTAGAGATGCTTTGTCTAATGCAAGAGCTGACATTGATGAGTTTTCCGGGTGAGTGTTTCACTGTCTCCAGTGCCAGCGGAGGTGCAAACGGAGGTAATAATACTCGTGTGTGGATTGGAGGTGGCAGATGCAGCCAGAAATTGGGCTGTGTGACATCACTGGATCTGGAGACAGGGGGAAGCTGGAGCCAGGTATGAATTTTACTGTATATACACTGTTTGTTTTTGTTTTGTTAAATGCCATTTCATCTAAACAAGTATGATTAAGTATGCATTTTCAGTTAATTGCCAACCAGTTCAGCCACAATCCTTGAGGAATTACCTCATTGACTGTGGTTTATTTATTGGTCCAGTTAACAGTGTTCCCACCCTCTTTTAGGAGATTGACAGCAGTCCTATCCTCTGCATGGTGATCATCAGAGCTCCAGGGTCATGCAGTGACTGGTTAGTTGCTGGTACACAGTCAGGTTCACTCTTCATCATGGATACTATAAACGCCGAGATTCTGCACTGTCTGAAGAGTGTGAAGGACTCTGTGACATCACTATACTTTCACACTCAGAGGTGATTACATGTCAATTTCTGAGCAGAAAATGGAATGGCTACTTGGATGATCTATGTTTAGATGAGAGAATAATGTTTACATTTTTCAGACACTTTAAGAATTACCTTTTGGTCGGGACAGCAGATGGATTACTAGTCATTTATGAAGATTCAGTCTTGAAGGTATATTATAGCCTTTTTAATCATTATTTATCATTTTAATAATTATTTGTACAGTAAATACAATTGCACTTTGAAATAGACCAAGGTTCTGGAGAATCATCTGAGAATGCTTTTTTTCAATTGACATTGAATAAGGATCAGTAAGAGGTTTTGGGAAAGAAACTAATATTTTTTATTTAGAAATGATGCATTAAACTGATAAAGTAAATTTAAAAAGATTTCTATGTCTAATTTTAGTTTTATTTTTGTTATTAAAATAAATGAACATTATATTAATTTATCTCACTCTCTTTCTCTTATATCTCTTATATATATAGAGAGAGAGAGAGATTAACTTATTTTTTTTACTTAATATTTTAAATGTAATATTTCTTAATATTACCATTTTATTGTATTTTTGATCAAATAAATGCAGCCTAGGTGAGAATAAGACTTCTTTCATAAATATAAAAACATATTTAATGTTTTATGACTGTAGGTGAAGAATGGTGGTCCAGTGAAAACACTGCAGGTTGGTGATGTGAACACTCCTCTGATGTGTCTTGGCCCATTCAGTCATACTCAGGAGCAGAAAGAGCTGTGGGCTGCCTGTGGCAGCAGGGTGTTCTCACTCACAGTGGCATACGACATCTGTAGAAGCATAGACACAAAAGCCAAACTGCTGTACCCGTGAGTAACAATAACACTGCTAAAGACGAGCATAACTATGTCAGTTTAACACACATTACAATTAGATTCAGTTTTTATTGTGGAAAACAGCTTAAACTTGATTTTTCTGCTAAATGAAATATGCTATATACAGGGTCATAAAATTAACAGGGACTTATCTTGACAAATTCAAAATGGAGAGCAAAAAATGCCCTTGCTCAATTAAATACACTGGGGGTACCTCAGGGTTCTGTGTTTGGCCCATAGTATTCTCATTTATACAATCTTAAAGGAATTGGCTTTTCTTATGTTTTGAGTTCAGCATTATAAACAACACACATTTCTGTTGAACCTAATAATGGCCAATCAGAGGTATTTAATATTAGTCACCGTTAATGAAGAAATCCACAGAAAATTTTGCACTCTTGCAATTTCTCTCATCATAAATAAAAAAGCACAGATAACAGCTTCATTGATTGCCTGTGTAGCCAAAATCGGGTGTTTTTTCCCGCACACAAAAACATTTTTGTTTGTAATTAATCAACATTAGTAATTATTAAAACAATGTTAAGAGCAATAATCAACTTTTAATGATTTTTGTCATAAATGCCCTACGCTGTAACGAGTTATTTTTTTGTTGTATGTTTTGTTTTACAATTTATGTGCTCTATGTAGGTTATTTACTAAGGTAATCTGTAAATTTAAACATAAATGCCATGTCAGATGCAGCTTCTGTTCTACCTTTGCAACGTAAAGGTGGCTTGTGATAATTCCAATTTTAATGGTAACAGTAGAGAATTCTGGTTGAATAATTTGTTACATTTATGTATTTAACACAAGTCAACACAGATGCATTTCATAGGATGATTATAACAATTGTCCTTACAAAGTGTTGTGTTTTGAAGTTTAACCACAAGGTGGCAGTATATTGTTAAGTGCAGAGGTGCTATTGAGTATTCCCTAAGGGTGCTTTCACACTTGGTTCGATTGCCTGGTCCGAACCAGAGTTTGTTTGCTTCCCCCTACCCCTGCCTCCGCTGGACTGCGTTCATATTATTTTATTTGGGTCTGAACCACAGTTCGTTTGCGTCATCAATCCAGCAGCGGTTCACCCCGTTGCTTAGTAACGACGGCGCGAGAGATCCAAGGTGGCTTTGTCTTTTGAACCGTTCATTTTGTTTACAAAGCTTCAGTGCACCACTTACGTCTGTCTTACGAATGTACTGCTAATGTTGAATCATCTGAGAATGATGGACAGCCACACCACTAAAGATAACCTCCGACGGCTCCTTGCTGAAAACCTCAACAAGATCCCAGAAGAATCAGCCGACTGGCCAGCTTTACGCCAGGCTATTTATAACGCAGCCTTAGAAGCGTTCGGCCAATTAAGGAAACATCACCAGGACTGGTTCAACTGTAACTCAGCCGAGATACAGTCACTCCTAAAAACAAAGCATGAAGCCCACAAAGCTCTCCTGTCCTGCCCTGGATCTCCCACCCTTATAACCTCCTTCACTGCTGTAAGAGCAGAAACCCAGCGAGCCCTCCGGACAATGGAGAACACCTGGTGGGTGCAAAAGGCGCAAGAAATCCAGAACCTGGCAGATTGCAATAACACTCAAGGCTTTTACGATGCCTTAAAAGCATTGTACGGCCCCAGGAAACGGGCGATTGCCCCAGTCCGATCAGCTGACGGGTCCACGCTCCTCAAGGACCGCCACGAGATTCTTGCCCATTGGGCAAATCATTTTGAGAGTCTCTTCAACCACCCCAACCCTGCTGACCCACATATCCTCGATAATCTGCCAGACCTGCCACCAACCATGCACTTGGACACCCCACCACTTTACTCTGAACTCCGGCAAGCCATTGCAGGGCTGAAGATCAACAAATGCGCTGGACCTGACGGAATCCCTGCAGAGGTTTTCAAACACGGAGGATACATCCTCACGCACCGTCTGCACCTCCTGATCCAAAACATCTGGGAACATGGGACCCTCCCACAGGACTGGAAAGATGCTAACATCGTGGTTATTTACAAGCAGAAAGGAGACAGAGCAGTCTGCGGTAACAGCCGCGGGATATCTGTCCTCTCCATCGCAGGGAAAGTCCTGGCCAAGATCATGCTCAGCAGATTGGTTGAGCACATCTCAGAAGCTGTGCTTCCGGAAACTCAGTGTGGCTTCCGGAAGTCCAGATCCACGACAGACATGGTTTTTGTCTTGAGACAGCTGCTGGAGAAGAGCCGAAAACAGCACAAAGACCTTTACGTAGCCTTCATCGACCTTAGTAAGGCTTTTGACCCCATCAACCGTGAGCTGCTCTGGAAATACCTCTCCAAACTTGGAGTACCATCCAAGTTTCTCAGCATCCTACAGCAGCTGCATGATGGGATGCAAGCCAGAGTGCTCATGGGAGAACTCCAGTCTGAGTCTTTCGAGGTAAACGTTGGCATGAAGCAAGGCTGTGTCTTGGCTCCGGTGCTCTTTAACATCCTCCCTCTCTGCCATCACCTGCCTCTTCCATCGTGTCATGGGGCATGAAGACGGTATCAATGTGGAATACCGACTTGACGGTAGCCTCGTCAACATCCGTCGACTCCAGGCCCGCACAAAGACCCGCCAAATCTGTGAGCTTCAGTATGCGGATGACTGTGCCATCTTAGCCCACAGCCCGGATTCTATGCAGCATGCCCTTAATACAATATCCAGTCTGTATCAATCAAACACTCAAAAAACCGAGGTCATGTCCCTTCTCTCCACCCCCGCCCCCACACCCCCCAGTTTTCACATAAACGGTGTTCCACTTAAAACAGTGGAACACTTCACCTACCTCGGCTCCACTTTTTCCTCATGCTGCTCCCTTAACACAGAAATACACACCCGGATAAATAAAGCCTCATCATCTTTTGGACGCTTACGTAGCAGGGTTTTTGAAAACCGTAAGTTTACAACACGGTATGTCTCTCCACTCTGCTTTATGGGGCTGAGTCATGGACCCCATACCGCCAGCACATCACCAACCTAGAGGCCTTCCATATCTGCTGCCTACAGAAGATCCTCAACTTGTCCTGGAAAGATCGAATCCCCCACACAGTCATCCTCAGCAATACTGACTCAATCTGCATGGAAGCAGCAGTGGCCAAAAAACACCTGCGTTGGCTAGGGCACACCATACGCATGCCTGAACACCGCCTGCCACGCCAAGTCCTCTACAGTCATCTAATGGGCGCAAAGCGGTCCGCTGGAGGGCAAAAGCGGCGTTTTAAGGACTACACCAGGGACCTCCTAAAGCGGGCGAACATTCCCCTTACGCAATCTCTGGCACTCGACAGGTCAGCCTGGCAGGTCACCTGTGCCACTGCAGTCTCTCAAATACACCAAACCAATCAAGAACGACGATCCGAGAAACGCATCAAGAGACACCAGTGGGCGGCTGGTACCCCCCTGGTATCTGGTTTCCCTTGCTCCATCTGTGGAAGAGTGTGCGGCTCAAGGATCGGACTCGACGCCCACGTGAAGTGGCACCAGCAGCAATGTCGCTGAACCCACCCCCATCCCTGGAGCAAACAAGCATCATCATCGAACACGATGGACAGCTAAAGGTGTGTGTGTGTGTTCACTGTTGTGTGTGTGCACTTTGTGCATACTTGGCCGAATGTCACGTCACTTTCACTTATTAACAACTTCTTTAACTTGAGCAAATGCTGCTAATACACATATACATTTGTTAATAAAGTTAATAAAATGAAAAAATGCATGTTTGTTTTAAAGCTAGTAAATAAAAGGAAACGATCAACCCGCATGCCTCTGCTCAATGACGGTGCCTGGATCAGATGTGACACAAAGTGAGACGCGCAGAAGCGTGAAGCGCAAAGGGGAAAACGGTATCAAACGGTATATTTGCAGCATTGCAAATAAATTAGTAGATATGGCCATGGAAAATATGTATTGCAAAATCATTGCTTTTGCTCTCTTTCATTTATATTTTGCAGTTCTTTGTTTTTATTTGCAAAACTTATTTTTTTCTCACAATACTTCATTTTCTTTTACAATTCTTTATTTTTGTTTAAAAAAAGTACATTATTTTTTCTCAACACTTTCATTTTCTTTTGCAAAACTTCAATTATCTTGCAAATACATGCAACATTGTTTTGACTCCATACTAATGCTCTAAAGAACGCTGCAAGTGAACAGAAATGAGACATACAGCTTTCTGATTGCAGCGCGAAACACACACAAACACAAATTTTTATCAAATAATACGGCATTAATAGTGGTTCACTTCCGGAATTTGGTACGATTGCGTTCACATCAGCAGCGAACCGTACCACAGTTCACATGAACCGAACCCCAGACCACCCTTTTTAAGCTGACTCGGGTAGGGTGCACACCTGAGGTAGACAGCGTTCACATCATCCAAACGAACCGAATTCTGACGTCAATCGAACCCGGGTGCGCACTAAATGTGCTTGTGTGAAAGCACCCTAAGAAGAAGCCACATAGTCCTGTAAAAAAGGTAGCATGTGTTGAATAAAGTGTTAAGAGGATTTACTTGTGCAGTTACTGAGTACTAGAGGATACAACACAAAGGTTAAAAAAATAATGTAGCGGAAATCAATTAAAACATTTCCCCTTTATGCAAAAGTGAATAGCATATAAACTACTCATTTATTTATACTATACACTTCACTTCCAAAGGTATGTGAACACCCAAATACCTGATCAATATGCGCTTGCTTCATTTCAACAAAACAATGGTTTTAACCAGATGTTGGTCCTCTCAATGATTCAGCAGTAAAACATATGGATTTGCTCCCATTCTTAGAGCCCTTAGGGCCATGACACCCATTTGGCTTTCAAATTCATCCCAAACATGTTCAGGTGTGATCTTTGTGCAGACTTGTCAGGTTTTTCCAATGCCAAACTCACTTTGGGCACATGACATGTCACAACAGAAAAGCGCCATTCACTATTCTTCTAAAACATTTGTCTAATGTGATTGCATCGTCATATTTTATGCTTGATTTTATGTACTGTACATGCTAGTGATGTGTCTATCTGAAATATACTTGACATTTAAAATGGGTTGTCTACATTCTTGAGGTCGGTCATGTGGTGTATTTAGCACTAAAATAACTCAATTAGCGTTCAAGCATCAAGACGGATAAGGCAGGAAGAGATACATGTTCATATTGTTGAGTCATCCAGCCTGATGAATCCACAATATTAGCTCAGGTATGAAAGACAGGTTAAGGTGATTATAATCTGCACATAATAAAAGACATTTCCTTTATGATTGGATCCAGTGAGATTGTATAAATTAAGGGGAAGTATTGTAAAGGGCCAAACACAGAACCCTGAGGCACTCCCAGTGGTTTGCTGATAATATTTTGCTCATGAAGTAATACTCAGAATTCGATGTTCAGTTTTTGTGATGTCCAGATCAGAGAGAGTAGACTGGAGATTGTGGTGATTAATCATGTCAAAGGCAGAAGACAAGTTTAGGAAGATTTCGATGGATAATTTTGGATTTGCTTAAACATCACATTAACAGCTGTTGGTTTAAACAGCCTGCTAAAAGGAATTTCTTGGTGATGTTGTTCAGTTCTTAAGCATGTTTATCTGTTTGTTTATTTAGGCAGCAGGGTCGTATCAGCAGTGATCCTTGCATATCACGGTTAGCGGTGGACAAACATGTGTATGTAAGTAAAAGGGGCAGCCACACTGTGGAGGTCTGGAATAAGAAGACTGAGAGGATGATGAACCTCATTGACTGCGCACAGTTACTCGGGTGAAGTGGCACACATTAACATAACACACACTTTTTACCCCATTTACACCTGTTATTCCATTTCAGATTATCTGATCACAAGTTGTTGGCACTAAATACAAGTATTTAGGAAGACTGCAATGCATGTGTAGTGTTAATGCTAATCTGGTCTGTCCTGGATATCAGTGAAGGATCGCCTACTTGGCTGTCAATCACCCATTGCACTAAAATAAGGTATTAAATGTATTTGGTTCTGAAAAAATGTCCAAAAAGGTGGAAATACACGTGTTCAAGACTTCATGAAAGATCTCGGATTTGCTTCATATAACTTGAAATGACACTGATCATGTGAAGCACATCTGAAGTTCATTTGTTATAGGAGTTTGACTGAAATGACAATGAACATTCTGGATGAAATGTCATATTTGTGGCAAGATTAAAATTTTAGTCTTTTGGAAGCAATAGTTCCACAACTTTTTGTGCTTTGTTTCATGAAATCATACAATCTTCGCATTTGAGACTATGTATGCTAAGTATTGGTTGACCACATGTGAACAGATCACCCAAGACAGATGATAGTAGTAGGCTGACCCTAACTTCCTAACCCTTCCAATTTATATGTCCACAACAGATTAAGTACCATCAAAAAGCCCAAAGCCCAGAGTGAGGACCAGTCTAGACAAATGGTGCCGTCTTCGGCGACTGTGAAAGCTCTGTTGGTCCAGCACAGCAGTACTCTGTGGATTGGGACCAAAGCAGGACACATCCTGTTGGTGGAAGTCTCCAGCTGTCAGCTACTGCAGACCATCAGCCCTCACTGCCACTCCATACGCTGCATGGGCTCTGTGCTGCTAGGTACACTTCCCGTTTCCTATATTCACTTTCTTAACACACTTGTCAAATGAAACATTTAACTTTTTACCAGTACATTAATTAGGTTTTAATAATCTTCTGTTGTGCTCTGAAGAAGTACACTTACTCTGATGTGTTAACATACTAAAGCACATGTAAAATACTGCAATGCGATATTCAATATTACATGCAAAATATTTTAAATGTACTGAATTATTTCAATAGAAATGACATTAACGTATGTTTTAGTTTTACATTCAGTAGTAGACTTGTAGCATATTTTAAAAGACAATAGATGTAATTATGAAATTACGTATACATCGTATAAGTCCTACTTAAGTGGGTCAAAAAGCTCAGCTAATTGCATTTAATATAAATTTACACTTTAATACATTTTCATTTAATTTAAATTAACGTGTCTGAAAAAATAACAGTCAAATATATTCTTGCAAAATATATTATTTTGTATTAAGTGCTAGTGGATTAAAATGCTAAAGCATTTTTTTGTTCTCAAGGCATATATATAAATAGTTTAAAGGGATTCTGTGTGTTTTGTTTGTATTAAATTGAGTTACAATTGTTTTAAATAATCTCAAACAGAAATATTTATTCCTTATTTTTTGTTTCTGTTCTTTTGCAGACACACTCAAGCAAAAGAATGTTATTCTAGTACTGGGTAGACGGCAACGCATGTCACAAGACCAAATCAAAACACAAGGTAACAATGTTATAAATTCATTTAGATTGAATTTCAAAGAAGCTCATTATTTTAATAATAAGACAAATTAATTTAGATAAGTTAAATTAAATTATTTGCATGATTTTCATTTTATTTGAAAAGAATAAGGAACATTTGCTTCTGCATTATATGAGCCCTTCAAATGATTACATGATTAATATTAATAATCCGTTGATGTTTGCTGTGTTTGTGCTCGTCCCAGCTGAGGATTCAGTGCTGATGCTGTGGAGCAGTTCACTTCCTCTGGAGGTCAGAGGTCTGATCAGACACCGTGAGCTACGAGACAAGATCACCAGCAAAATGAGAGAAACACTCCACAACTGATCATCCTCTCTGTCTGCGCATCATTTCCTGTCACGCATCAGCTGAGAAACATTACTGTTTACCACATTTTAAGGCACATTAGTGAAATTTCTGCTAAAAAAGTTCCGTTGTCTACGGTCAATAGTGCAGAATGAAGCACAGAACTCACATTCAAACAAAGCAGATTTCTGTTGTAAACACGGTCAATCTGCGCAAGAAAGAGCAACATGTGACCGAACCTTTACTGCTTTGAAAAGGGACCCATGTGAAAACGCAGTTAGTGTCAGATTATTTTATATAGTCAAGGGAAACTTTTATTTTTGTTACATCTCATATGTAGCTGTGCATTGATATGTTTGGATTATACAGAAAACCAAAATGAATATTGCAAAAGCTTTATTATTTTATAGTATTTATTCATAATATGAAGCCATAAGAGCAGAGCA
Organism: Barbus barbus; assembly: GCF_936440315.1. Lineage (NCBI taxonomy): Eukaryota > Metazoa > Chordata > Actinopteri > Cypriniformes > Cyprinidae > Barbus > Barbus barbus. The sequence goes on along the minus strand of NC_136726.1, from coordinate 3,352,778 downwards.
GAAAGCCATCATTTATCAAAAATATATCTTATGCAAATGCATTACGTTTAGTTTTCACTATGATACAATAGTTGCTACTGCTGTTAGCATCATGGGAGCTCAGTGGATGAACAGAGGTAACTAGCACCACTGTCATAAATAAAGAAGATTATGAAATCTTGCACTTTTCGAAGGAAATTAATGCTAGTAATGAGATTGACAAATGCAAATATGTCAAATTCCAGAATTGATAATGAAGTATATTTATTAAATCTGTGTGTTAATTGTTTGGAAATGAAATGATATGATGAGTAATGCATTGCTAAATTCGGAGCAATAAGCTAATAAAGTTACACTACACACATTCTCTGACCACAATAACCCAGTTATTAAAGTGTGATTTTTTTTTATTATTATTTTTTTTTTTGGTTTAGCAAGTCAAGCACAACAAAATATAATAACTGGAGTACAAGCCATAGATAAAGATGCTATGATAATATTTGTGTTACAAATATGACCTTTCAGTGTTATTTTTTTCTGAGTTGTGGGAAAGCAATTATTATTGATGATTTATATATTGTATGTTGCATGCCAAGTATGTTTTTAATAAAGTTTTTTTGTATGATAACTTTGTTCTATTTTCATCATTTATTGTAGAAATAGTTTATTTCTAAAACTGAGGAGATGCCAAATTAAAATACTATAAAATATAACTATTTTAATATAACTATTACAAATATAATTTATGTTAATGACATCATTGTTATTACTACTAAATATGAATACAATTTAAAATAATAACAATATGGATATCAATTAGAGATCGCGTTTAGAAATCAAGAACAAATTTAGAAAATTTATAAAAATATAATTTATATTAAGTAATAATATTGTTAATATAAATAATTAAACATTATATTGATATCAATTATAAATGGTCTTTGGAAATCAAGAAATGCTTTGATTATATTAAAACAAAAGCGGCGCTGTGATCTTTTTCCTCAAAAACAAAACAGCTCGAGAAGAAGAGTCACGTGTTCCGACTTGAAGGGGGTGGAGCTTAGCTGTCCTGAAGTTTTGTAACTCTTCACTTTACATGTTACTGCTATTTACTGCACGTGTGAATTACTGTTTCTGATTAGCTTATATTTTAAGAAAAAAAAAAAACTAACTTTTTAGATTTTTCTTGCGACATTTCTTCTTAAAGTCCTGACATCAAGCGCCCCCTGGAGAAAGAAGCGCTTTTCAGCTGACAGGAAACAGCCAATGAGGTTCGCCGCTCGATGGCCCCGCCCCCTTCAGCATCATGTGACACAAACAGAGCTGTCTCTGGCCATGTACGTCACTGTGACCCACTTGATGACAGCAGAGGTTATATCACCCGGATCAACACTAAACTTCATGTAGCATCGCTTCTGAGAGCAGCGGACACTCACGCTGGTATGAACCCGCTTCAGGCTTTTATTCCGCTCAGATCCTGCTGTTAGAGCCGCTTACCGGAAGAATAATCAGCTCCGGTGAGTATGTCTGCCATCATTCACAGCAGCGCGTGTTACAAAGTCGCGAGCTATCATGCGTGTTACATAGTCGCGAGCTATCATGTTACATAGTCGCGAGCTATCATGCGTGTTACATAGTCGCGTGCTATCATGCGTGTTACATAGTCGCGAGCTATCATGTTACATAGTCGCGAGCTATCATGCGTGTTACATAGTCGCGTGCTATCATGCGTGTTACATAGTCGCGAGCTATCATGCGTGTTACATAGTCGCGAGCTATCATGCGTGTTACATAGTCGCGAGCTATCATGCGTGTTACATAGTCGCGAGCTATCATGCGTGTTACTCGTGAAGCTCAGTTACTAATTATATCTGACAGCACTTTACAACTTCGTTTGTATTTTTTTAGTAGCATTATGTAGTAATATACTGTAAAGTGTGACTTTAATATGGACTTTTATTATTATTCTCATCAGATCTGGTTTTCAGTATGTCCTGTTCATGCAGACCTGCTGTGACGGTGATTATAAAGTCTGTGCATAAAGGTGAGTCAACACAAAACAATCCAAATAAAAGCTGAATATAACGGTTATAGTGCACTCAACATTGATTCTTAACAGCAGATGAAGGCCAGCTGACAGTTTTTTAGTTTCCAGCAAATGTTAGGCTTCGTCCGGGACATTCATTGTTAAATATCATTGGCATGCTTGAAAGTTGCAACATGCCTATAACGCCCACAAAGCTGTCTAGTTGGCAGTTCTAGATTTTGAAACACAGCCAATAGAATATAACCTAACTGACAGTGTTTATAATTATAATTCTTTCATAAATCCATTGAGCCTAATGTTTATGTCTCAGTATTAGTGGCGTTTAGTTATAAGGTTGATTTGTGTTTCGTGACTGTTACGGTTTAATCACCAGTATCATGATATAGTAACGGCATCTGATGCTAATATTGTGCTAATTATCATATTCACAGTGGTGTCTAAAATGATGGGAAAACAAGCGCACTTTAACATACTTTTAAAAGAGTGCTTATTACAGCAATAATATACACTTAAAGGAATAGTTCACCCAAAAATAAGCATTTGCTGAGAATTGATTCCCGAGATCCGAATGCAGCAAAGGATCCTCTGCAGTGAATGGGTGCCGTCAGAATGAGTCTAAACAGCTGATAAAAACATCAGTCCGTCAATTAATGTCTTGTTAAGCGAAAAGCTGCATGTTTGTAAGAGAAAAATCTATCATTAAGACATTTTTTTTTAGCTTTAAACCTCGCTTCTGGCCCGAAATGCGAGTCAACTGGTTTAATTGTTGGGTGATATACAGGTACATCTAAAAAAAAAAAAAAAGAATATCGTGGAAAAACTTCATTTTTTTGTAACTTATTTCAAAAAGTGAAACTTTCATATATATTTTAGATTCATTACATGTAAAGTAAAACATTTCAAAAGTTGTTTTTGTTTTAATTTTGATGATAAGAGCTTACAGCTCATGAAAGTCAAAATCCAGTATCTCAATATATTAGAATATTTATATTTGAGTTTCATTAAACGATCATCCCTACAGTATAAATTCAGGGTATCTCTTGTTCTTTGAAACCACAATAATGGAGAAGACTGCTGACTTTTCAATGATCCAGAAGACGAACACTGACACCCTCCACAAAGAGGGTAAGTCACAGAGGGTCATTACTGAAAGCTGTGGCTGTTTACAGAGTGCTGTATCAAAGCATATTAAATGCAAAGTTGACTGGAAGGAAGAATTTGGGTAGGAAAAGGTGCACAAGCAACAGGGATGACCACAAGCTTGAGAATACTGTCAAGCAAAGCTGATTCAAACACTTGGGAGAGCTTCACAAGGAGTGGACTGAAGCTGGAGTCAGTGCATCAAGAGTCTCCACGCTCAGACGTCTTCAGGAAAAGGGCTACCAAGCCACTTCTGAACCAGAGACAACATCAGCAGCATCTTACCTGGGCTGTGGAGAAAAAGAACCGGACTGTTGCTCAGTGGTCCAAAGTCCTCTTTTCAGATGAAAGTAAATTTTGCATTTAATTTGGAAATCAAGGTCTGGAGGAAGACTGGAGATGCACAGAATCCAAGCTGCTTGAAGTCCAGTGTGAAGTTTCCGAAGTCAGCGATGATTTGGGGTGCTGTGTCATCTGCTGGTGTTGGTCCACTGGGTTTTATCAAATCCAAAGTCAATGCAGCCGTCTACCAGGAGATTTTGCAGCACTTTATGCTTCCATCTGCAGACAAGCTTTATGGAGATGCTGATTTCATTTTCCAGCAGGACTTTAGCACCTGCCCACACTGCCAAAACCACTTCCAAGTGCTTTTCTGACCATGATATTACTGTGCTTGATTGACCACCCAACATGCCTGACCTGAACCCCATATAGAATCTATGGGATATTCAAGAGAAAGATGAGAAACAGTGGATCCAACAATAAAGACGAGCTGAAGGCTCAATAGTGTCTCAGCAGAGCCACAGGCTGATCTCGTCTATGCTTCTGATGCTGGAGTTTGTGCTAAAGGAGCCCCGACCAAGTACTGAGTGCAGAAATAAACATACTTTAAAGAACTTTAACTTTTCTGTTTGGCAAATCCTTTTTTTGATTGATCTTAGGAAATATTCTAATATTTTGAGAGACTGGATTTTGACTTATCAGCTGTTAGCTCTAGTCATCAAAATTAAAACAAAAAAACTTTTGGAATGTCTTACATTACATGTAATGAATCTAAAATATATATGAAAGCTTCACGTTTTGAAATAAGTTACAAAAAAATGCAGTTTTTCACGATATTCAATTTTTTTGAGATGTACCTGTACTGTGTGTTGCTTCCTGCAGGTTTTTCTCGCTCGCGTCTCCAGCTCTTCAGCCACACTAGAGCGGTTTGTGATGAAGTCCATCTTCCTCCATTCGTGCACGTGAGGGCGTTTTCACAGACAGCAGTGTGTTTCGCCTCTAAAGACAGTACGCCCAGAGACGGCGATGGCGGGAAGGTGCTCTTCAGTCTTTTTGATGCGTTTCCATGACTGTTTGTTTGACGTGTGAGATATGCACAGGTACTGATGGAGCTGTTTTGCAGAAGGGTGTAGGTGAGGCGGGTGGAAAGCGGGCGTCAGGCGCTGGAGGCTCAGGGAAAGGTGGCAGTCAGCTGAGATGCCCCAAATGTGGAGATCCTTGTACACACGTGGAGACTTTTGTGTGTAAGTATCACTTTTTCCATATTTGTTAGGTTTCAATAATGATATGAATAACTAGATTACCAGTCAGTTTCTTGTCAGTCAGCTGTTTTTATTAATTCATAAAAATATTAATATTAATATAATATAGTTATACCACTTTTTTCAATGTTCTCATAATACGACTAATTTCAGAAAAAAAATATATAAACGTGTGTATATATGTGTGTATGTGTGTGTGTGTGTGTGTGTGTATACGGCCCCTCATATATACATACACACACACGTTTTGTTACACTTTTTGTACGATATTGTTTTTTGTCGCCATGTGATGCCCAGCTTGAAATCTGGCTCCTGAATCAAAAGCATTGGAGAGTCGTACAGATGATTATGATCTGTATGAACTGCTCAAACTGTTATATAGAGATGTTCACCTTCTAAGGTTTCCTAATGGTTCTCTAGTCACTGGTTATAGCATCTGCATATTCATGTCTATTTCATTACCTGAATAACTCTCTTGTATTTGCTCCATACAGCCTCCACACGGTTTGTGAAATGTGAAAAGTGCCATCATTTCTTCGTGGTTCTGTCTGAGACCGACTCTAAGAAGGGTTTGAATAAGGAAGCGGAGAGCTCTGAGCATGTTAAATTCGCATTAGCTCAGAAACCCCCTCCATCTCCTAAAAAGGTACCGTTCCATCACACCATACAGACATTATTACATTAACTGAAGTTCATCTTTGTGCAATTTGATCAACTTTTTGAAAGTAGACTACTCCAAGCTAACCCTGTGACAACAGTTCTGTAATGCAGTAAACCTCTCTCTCACGGGCTTCTGTTGTCTCAACCTCTTCAGATTTATGCCTACCTTGACAAATATGTTGTTGGCCAGTCATACGCCAAGAAAGTGTTGGCAGTCGCCGTCTATAATCATTACAAACGGATCTCCAACAACCTCCCGGCAGCGGGCCGACAGCAAGCGGAAACAGAGAAGCAGAGTTCCCTCTCTCCCAGAGGTTTGTGTGATATCATAATCTGCCTTTTATTCATAAATGCTTTAAAAATGAACATGCTGTTCATGTTTTTGTATCTTAATGTTAACATATTAAACCTTACTGTAAAATGATACCCTAATTTTGGTCTTTTAACATCATTCAGTAAATCTCAACATTTATTTGCTCTGAAATGACTTAAAATTACATATACATACAAAAAAATAAAATCAATTACAGATCTTGACAATGTTTTCTACCTTGTTATTTAGTGAATGAGAACAGTTCATAATAAAATGTAATCATTTTTCATTTAAATGCGCCTAGATAACAATACATGGTAATAAAACAGCTGTACTTTTCTACATATATTTTTTTAGCTAAAACAAAAACATCATAGAGATTTCCATGAATATTTGCGAAGTTTGCGAATTTTGCTTTGATGCTTCAAGTTGTCCCAAACCGGCATGAGTTTCTTTCTTCTGCTGAACACAATAGAAGATATTTTGAAGGATGTTGCTGGCAGCCATTGACTTCCATATTATTTATTCCATACTATAGAAGTCAATGGCTACCATCAACTTTAGTCACCCACATTTTTCAAAATACGTACTTTCGTGTTCAGCAGAAGAAAGAAACTCATACAGGTTTGGAACAACTAATTATAGTCTAATAGTAATAGTTTTTCATTTAATTTTAGTAAGTCTCTTCTGTGTGCAATGACCTTAAGTCCCTGTTCTTCAGCTCACTGATCTGTCGAGTCATTTGGGGGTCTGTATAGTTTGTCAGCTGTCCAGTAGTGTATCTATAGTACTCCAGAGTCAGCATCTGAACTTTCTCCTGCTGATACTGTTACTCAACTCATGCTGTGGTGTTAGCTGTGCCCATCGTGCTACGTTTACAGTCCTTTTTCTCTGTAGAGTTAGAGATCAGAAGACGTGAAGATGAATACAGGTTTACAAGTAAGTGATTGTTTTGTGTACTTCACTTATACATGCAGTAAAATAACCTAACAGGGGAAACATTTTAACTTTGCTGTGGCCGTATTTTTTTGCTTTTTTGTACAAACAGTAAAATTTACAGACACAACACGACTCCATGTTTACGTGTACACATCAACCATCTGTGCTTGTGTGCGGGGCACTTCAGGATCAGTTGGGTCCGTCGCTGACCTCCATAAAGTGTCACAATGGCCTAGTTGCAGCTCTCATGGTCTCTGGCCATTCAGATTTCACACTGGGGCTTCTGTCCGTTTGCTGCTTATTTATAGTCTGAACGTGGGCCAGCAGGATCATACTGGACAGGGCTTGGAAACTAGGCCGTTCTGATGACATAATTATGGCTTGCGTAATGGTGACCGCTAGCCTAACTTAGATCCTGATATGAAATGAACATATGAGTAAGCTCGTGTAGAAAAGTAGTTTACCTGTGAATTTATGAGAAATGGTTTCGAAATACCTTGTTAAAGTAACAGTTCACCCAGAATTAATAATTATCATTACTTCATCCCTGAAATACAATCAAATATTTTCTAGAATGCTCTTTTTTTTATTTTTTTTAACGCCATGAAAGATCCAGAACTTTTCCTCTAAAAGCAAACATTCCACACTTGACTGAAAATCTGTGTTTGGTTATTTCATATTTTTAGAGATTTAGCCCACAGGGGCTTCTGGGCAAAAGCAGCTTTGACTGCAAAATTCTTGTGGTGTCATGTTGCTTTTTCGTGTTTAAATAAATAACACATGGTCTGCTGGATGGAGATGTGAAGTAGTTTGGTTGATTTCTTAGAGCTGCTTCAGATCGCTGGCATCAGTCCCCATGGCAACGCTCTGGGTGCGTCTGTTCAGCAGCAGACCAATCAGCAAGCTCCTCAAGACAAAAGGGGCAGGGACCTGCTTGACTCCGCCCACACTGATATTAAGCTGGAAAAGAGCAACATTGTGTTGCTGGGACCTACTGGATCAGGTTAGTACAGGATTTCCTCAGAACTCTTTATAGCACCAACTGGTGGCCAATTTGAATAATATTTGCTGTATTTTTGTTGTCTGGATGAGGAGCTGCCATTTATAATTTAAATTACCAGCTGCCAAATATAAATGGCTTTTGATTAATATTTATCTAATCACAATTTTGGGGTCAACTTGAAAAATACAATTTCACCAAATATGTTTTAATAATTTTTATTTATTTTTTTAAGTTAATTTTGACTTATGACAATTTAGCAAACTTTTTTTTTTTTTTTTTTTTGTCATGCAAATAATGCAAAAAATCATAATGGCCCTAAATTTCGTCTCATTTTCTTAATGCAAAACATTATATCTTCTTACTTTCATTTATATTTTTGGTAGAAATATACCCAAACATTTACAGTATTTGTGCAATTAATCCTTTTAGGATATTTTAGCACTTTTATATTTATTCACTTTTATTAAAGACAGAACATCAAGAAGGTGATCATACTCTAATCTTTGAGAGAAAACCACACAACTATTGTGACATTATCAGTACAAAATAGTCTGTGCAAAGTCTGAATTAAAATTATTCAAAATGTTAATATTTGATCATTTTGATGTATATTAAAACATTGTATTTTGAAATATTTTGACATGATATTATTGACATTCATAGGTAAAACCCTGCTGGCCCAAACCCTGGCTAGATGCTTGGATGTGCCCTTCGCCATCTGCGATTGTACCACCCTGACGCAGGCGGGCTATGTAGGCGAGGACATTGAGTCTGTTATTGCCAAACTTCTGCAGGACGCCAACTACTCAGTCGAGAAAGCCCAGCAAGGTCAGTCTCTCAGACTTTAGAATTTTAAACATTTCATCTTAGAAAATAAAACACATTTTACTGTAGATCAGAGATGGCGCCAAGTTTAAGAGCTGCGGATGACGTTTCTACATTTAGCATGATTCCCTGTGTTTTTAACTCTCTGTGTCACTCTCATTAACAGAAAAATAAACATTAAAAACCTAAAAAAAGTGCCTAATATGTGGCCTATAAACAATTGATATTAGGGCGAGGGGTCAAACAATCAATGCACAAACTTTGCGCAAGACGGTGAACGTCAGTTCGCTATAGTGAAAGTAAAAAAAACTGACGGCTAACGCTGCATTAACGGCGCATATTCTCTCTGAGACAACGAGAGCCGAATCTACTCTAACATATGCTGATAACGGTATATAATTGTCTTAAATTATTCCCTTAATATTTCTCTTGTGGCACGTATAGTGAAAAACATAAACTTATTTCGTGTTAAACGGGTTGTTTTTGAAAATCAGTGCCTGAAATAAAGCTGCTCTGAATTGCCATTGATGACTGCAGTGTTAATAATCTTAATTATTGGCCTATAATTCATTGTATGGACTGACATTGTCCAAAATATTTTTAAAAACATTTTCATCATGCAGTGATGCGCTATGAAATTATTGCGGGGCAATACTTTCATGTAATTTAATAATAAAAGTAATCTACTAATAATAATAGGCCTAATAATAAGAAGAATGTAACAGGACATTAATTGGAAATGCTAAATCCTCTTAATATTGCCAATTTTTAATGCGTATCTCTGGCTATCATCGACACATGATACCATGCAAATCAGCACGAGGAGGTTATCACCTGCAATGTGTGCCCATGTGGAAATAGTTTTATGAATTGTAAAAAAATTAATTTAAAAAATGTAGTTTTTGAATTGAAGAAAATTAAAAATCCCAACTTTCTCTCTTTTCTATATTCGTTCATAAATTATATTACTTTGTAAGTGTCATTTGGCAGTTGGCATTAGTATATTACTAATAACAGTGGCATATGAGAAGTTTAATACCACAGAAAAAAGTAGCATATATTAAAATTAATTTACTTTCTCAATTTAATTAGTTTTTTAGCACCCCCTCTGAACTGTTAAGCCCCCCTTAGCACCCCCCAACAAAAAAATGAAGCAAGCAAGAACACTAAATGCCGCCCCACCTGTGTGTAATATTTTTGTTTAATAAGCAATGTCATAATCTTTCATTACAAGGAACAGAAGCTGACTGAAATAAAAACGCCTCCATGCGTGACCTTTGAACATTTCACTGAAACATTTTGATTCCTCTAAGTTAACTTACTATTTTTAAAGACAAACCCTTTTCATTTGGACGTCTGTGATTCATTTGTCATTCTCTTGCAGGCATAGTGTTCCTGGATGAGGTGGATAAGATTGGCAGTGTGCCTGGAATTCATCAGCTGAGAGATGTTGGGGGCGAAGGAGTTCAGCAGGTCTGTGATTTATATTTCAGCCACATTCATCTCTCCCAAAGCTCTATGATTCGGTCACTGCCCATACACAGAGTTATTGACCTATTAAACTACTACACACTGCTGTAAATCTCTTATCAGAGCTACTGCCGGACACACACCCAGAATTGTAGAATAGATATTAATATAATTTATTTACAAGTAATGATACTCAAATAATCAACTGTGAAGCAGTTATTTTATAAATTAGATATTAGTTGAATAAATCACATTGTATCCATGTAAATCTAAGGAGCTGTGAGCACAACGAACAACAACAGGGAGTTCTGTTGATCAGTTGATCATAATTTCTCTTACACATAACTATAGCTTAAAGGGTTAATCTATCTCAAGTAGTCCAGTGGAAGTTGCTTGACTGTGTTTAACCTTTAAATGTGTTTGTGAGATTGGTTTTGTTCCAAGGAACACACATTTGAGGTTTCCGTAAACATGCGTTTAACAAATTTGTTACAAAGACAGCCACTGTAGTTAAACCAAGTAAAAGTAAAGCACCCCCCCAATACTGATAAATAGAGGCAATTATTTAAAAACAAAACATAATCTTAGAAATGGTCCAGCAATCTACTTTACAATGTTTGGAGCACATGGACTGACCCTAAACAATTTTAGTGTGGACGGACAAATGACTTCTCTCTGTAAACTTATTGCGTTATGCATGGTTAGAAAATACTGTAAATCACTGGTTTTAATATGAAAAATAACATACAAATAAAAAGGATCAATAATAAAGGCTACTGCGCACTAGATCGACAGATCCAGACAATGAGGACAACTAATAGCAAACAGTGCAGTGAGACTAAGAAGTGTGTGGGTTCACTGAAGACCAGATGTACCGTAGCATTTTGAATCATTTGTTGAAGTTTAATTTCACATGCCAGATGGCCGACCAACAGAGCATTGCTGCAATCTGTGTTTGAGATGACAAGCACCCATACAGCAGGAGGGAAGGACTGTAAGGGTTTAATCTTGAGTACTAATCTGCATGACTAAGTGGTCTAGTAAGCAGTCTGTGACAGTGAGCTGGTAATCAAACACTATCCCATGGGTTCATAGCTGACCTAGCTGGTGTTGTTACGGTCATGCCCAGCTGAATAATGATACTGTGTTGAATATTTATAGGCAAGTTAAACTTAATAGGTAGGAAAACTGTTTCTTAATGGTGCCAGTTGTATTGTTAATATCAAAAACAGAAGCGGACCAAGAACCGAACCTTGAGGTATCCCAATGGCTAGCTGTTGTGTCTTAGGTATCCTCGCTTCTGAGAAAATCTTTAAGAATCAACCTGTGAAGCAGGACACAAACCAGCAACAAGTGGTAGGATAAACAGAATAATGTGGTAATTCTCTGCAGAGCAAAGTTCCAGCAGAATTCAACTTTTTTTGCATTGTGTAATTTGTCAATATTGTCAGAATTTGAATGTTGACCTTCCTGTGTGTCTGTTTAGGGTTTGCTGAAACTGCTTGAGGGAACAATCATTAATGTTCCAGAGAAGAATAGTAGGAAGTTGAGAGGAGAGACAGTGCAAGTGGATACGACCAACATTTTGTTTGTGGCATCAGGTGCTTTCAACGGGCTGGACAGGATCATCAGCCGTAGGAAAAATGAAAAGGTGATTTCTACAGTAAAATATAATTGCTTAATGTCTTCAACATTTAACTGATTTTGGTGAGTTATACTTTTTTGACATGTCCTACAGTATCTTGGTTTTGGGACGCCCTCTAACCTGGGAAAAGGGCGTCGAGCTGCAGCAGCTGCAGATCTGGCCAACAGCTCAGGGAATGAATTGGATGCAATGGCAGAGATTGAGGAAAAGGACCGGCTCCTGCGGAACGTTGAAGCACGGGACCTCATCGAGTTCGGCATGATCCCAGAGTTTGTGGGCCGTCTGCCTGTGGTGGTGCCACTGCACAGTCTGGACGAGGAGATGCTGGTGCAGATCCTTACAGAGCCTCGTAATGCAGTGGTCCCTCAATATCAGGCCCTCTTCAATATGGATAAAGTATGTACAGTATATCATGCGCATGTACACCAAGGGTGTCCAATCCTGCTCCTGGATGGCCAAAATCCTGCAGTGTTTTGTTCCAAACTGCTCCAACAGACTTGAAAGTTTATTGTGATTCTTAAGACGTTGATTACCTGGTTCAGGTGTGTTTAATTAGGGTTGGAGCTAAACTCCACAGGGCAAGTGGACCTTCAGGAGCAGGATTTGACTCCCCCAAAGTACACCAACTGACATCGTTGTAACCCATATTTTATACACCTTTAGTGGTTCTTGCTGTATCAGTAGGAAGTCTAGTTATTCATCTTTTCGTTTTGTGATTTTCGTTCCAGTGTGAGCTGAATGTAACTCCAGATGCATTAAGGTCAATCGCCCGTTTTGCACTGGAACGGAAGACAGGAGCCAGGGGTCTCCGCTCCATCATGGTAAATAACAGGAATCAAAACCTCATTCAACCATCATTCACATGAATTCTGTAAGGCCACATTTACATTGCAGTCCTTTTTGCCAAATACGGTTTGTTCACTATCCAATTTTTTTTGACAACCAGCTTACGTTTTCTTTTAAAAGTGAGCCTTATCCGATATCTACATTTACACTGCTGGCACTTGCCTGGAAAAGCGTCCACTTGAGTCAACATCATTTGCCACAGTTGATTTTTCAATGACGAATGACTCGCGTTGACGGGAATATCCGATCTGTCTCTAATGGCAGACGCAAATGCACAGATCCAATTGATATCAGATTTATTTCCAAATATTTCTCACGTTTATTACATGTTTGTGGGTCATATCCAATCTGGAAACAATCGGAATTTACTTAAGCCATGTAATGTAAATGCGGCCTAACACTCTGTCCTAACTAAAAGATTCCAGCGCCAAGCAATTTAGGTGTCCACACCAAACGTGACGCGACAGAATCGATCAAATATCACAGCCAATCAGAAGTGTGTGTGGGCGGGCTCTCTCTGGAAGCGCTCTGCACTTGCATAAATTTATAATCTAATTTATAAATATTAAACCTTTTTAACATTATTAAATGTACATACTGAGTGACTGATACCATCTTTATGGAATACACTCATTGGCTCACAGCGAGTTTACAGTTTTAACGTACATCTTTGCTTATATTTTCAAGATCTGAGGTAAATTGTCTGTTGTGGCTTTAAATTTTGGCTAAAATTTTTTGGCTATAAATGCCACGCAATATGATAGTCAAACTTACATGAGACACTTTTAACACCAAATAAAGCACATAATCTGTACCTGAGATGATCACTGTCATTAGTTTGTATGTTGTTCCAGCCGCGACGTCGTGGAAATAGAAGCAGTTTCTAAAATATAAATTTTGCGTGTTACAGCTAGTTAGGACAAAAACTCAGATTAACATTGAAGCGATGTGTAGTTAGGACACGGTGTAAATCGATGATGTCCGATCCTGCTCCTTGAGGGCCAACGTCCTATGGAGTTTAGCTCCAGCTTACCCCAACACACCTGTCTGGAAGTTCCTATTCATCCTGAAGACCTTGAGTAGCTGCTTCAGGTGTGTGCAAATGGGTTTGGACGTAAACACTCCAGGACAGTGTCCCTTCAGGAGCAGGACTGGATACCCCTGCTGCTGTAAATCCTCCTACATCTCTGATGTGTTTCATCTCTGGTCTTTCAGGAGAAGCTCTTGCTGGAGCCCATGTTTGAGGTGCCTCAATCTGACATCATTGCTGTGGAACTGACTAAGGAGGTGGTCCAGGGCAAATGTGGTCCACGCTACATTAGGTACAGACAGGTTTTTTCAGTTTTTCAAGAGCTGAAGTGGCTAATGTACATGTTAAAAATCTTTTTTACACAACGTGTGTTCTGGAGATGTTTCTTTAAATGAATCTGTCCCGAATCAGTCCAATCCCTTCAGATCTCTTTTTAAATCTTCAGCCACTTCAGTAGATCCTCAACATGTATTTACAAAAAGCATGAAGCATGGACATGCTTCGGAGCTACCTGTACTGGGTGCCTCTGTAATTTGCCAACTGAAGAAGTCATTTGACTCTTGTGGCTCCCTAGTCATTTTTTTGAGTCTGGAGCCCCAATTAAGAATGTGCAAAATAAACTTTGATTTGTGTGTTTGTGATCCAGAGCTCCTCCCAAAGAAACAGAGGAAGAGTTTGACTCGGCCTCTGAGGAAGACAACTGGCCCAGACACGCTGACGCCGCCAACAACTGAACGTGAAGCTTATATATATACAAGACAGCAAAACGCCATCACTATGGAGTCCTTCCAGAGAGCGGTGTTTGTAGGTTTTTAAATGACAGCACAATGAACAACAGTTGGAATATGTATTACATTAAATATGGTGCATTTAATAACCTAATGCAGATATGAATGTTATTTACACTAATGTAGTGGAGATCCATCTTATTTTCAATCTCCAGTGATTTGATAATATTTGTATCTGTCTAAAGATAATTATTCTATACTTATAAAGACGTTAGTGGGTGATTTGTTGCTTGTTATCAGTGGGTGAACAATATAAGGGAAGTATACGGATTACGTAAAATCTCAAAATGTTGAATTTTAGTATTTCTGGTGCATAATACATCTATGACATATGTCCTTTTTGAGCAGGATACACTGATACCACTGTTTTAACCATGACGTTCAATTCTACAGCACAAGCCTCTGTTACGTAGTCTAGTTTTTAGGTTTTACTGCTTTCTTAAACTGTTAATTGAAGAATTGAACAAAACCAATGTGATAAATTTGACAAAAGTTGCACCCATTTTCTGTGCTGTCTGTCTATGATTTTTACTTTGTTGCTTTAGTAGCTTTGTCCTGTAAATTGTGTACTCGGATCCCATTTTGGTTTGTTTAACTTGACATACACAAATCATTTACTGATTTCTCTGGTTTCTGTTTTGCTCTCTTATTTATTTATTTTTTTCAGCCCACCATTTATTTCCCTGTTAAAAACAGAAACCAAATCCTTTAAGATAAAACAAAACGTGGGATTTCATTGCTCTTTAGAGCTTTCCCAAAGTTCTGAGAGCCATTTATTGTTTTTGAATGCAAGGCGTGTTATTGATGGTCCCCTGGGGGGCAGCATAGAGCAACATCATTAGATGAGACATTCATTATTGTAATTACTAGAAAAGTAACTTTTTGGATTGTCAATTCACATCATGGTCTGCCAAATAATTATTTTTAATAAAGTGATTTAAAGTATTATTGGTAGTAGAAATCTGACAATGTTGTATACTTGCATAAATGAAAACAGATATGAGAGTTTTCAGAGTTGCAGTTAAACTGCATGCTTGTCCTTTGCTGTACTTGTATGATTGATATGTTTAAGTATTTAATTAATATATAAATGGACAAAAACTACCAAGATTTTTATAGGCTCTCAAAATCTTTCCCACCGTTCACTTCATTAAGTGTTTTTCTGACATCTACCAAAATGATAACTATAACACTATAATGTATAATAATACTAAAATATAAATAAGAATAATATCTATTCATATATAACTTCTTGAATGCCTGTCATTGGACAGCTCAAAAGTGTGGGGTCAGTAACATTTGTATTTATTTAGATAGAAATACTTTTAAAATATGTTTTCAAACATGCTCCACATGAATTGTATGCCTCGAGTCTTGAATCTCTTAAAGGGGTCATTGGAGGCAAAAATTCAAGTAGTTTGAACATAAATGTGTGTTGGAAGTGTGTGTACACATCCATCCTATAATGATACAAATCCACCCAGGTTTTTTTTTTTAAACCCGTTTTAAAATCCATTTTTTTTAATCAAATCAGGCTGTTCTGAGAGCCCTGTCAGAATGACGTAGTTCTGTACAGGCCCCTCCCACGATAGTTGACTGACAAGACCGTCTTACCTTAGACCTGCCCTGAGTGAACTGAGAGCTGTCGGCGACTCCGGTGCAGGGGAAGACAAGATGTCTCCGATTAAGCGATTGAGGTGTTTTGTTGTTGGATGTAATAATGAACATAGCAGTCGTCATTTACTCCTGACATCTGAGCCGCTGAAGATGCAGAGGATTAACGTTACTTTCGCTTTGACGTGAATGCGCCGATCCCGATCTACATAAATGTTCACACTAATCATTTGTGATCCAGCTTCATCTACAGAAGAAGTGATTATAAGTGTTTTTATGAATCTTTGCAAATCGCCTTTCCTAATAATGAGTTAGTTAGCCATTTTCGCGGCTGGAGTCACTCCACGGAAGAGAGGGAGGCGACAAGATGGCGCAGACGACACGTATTATAAGTTTCTCTGTATAGGCTTTAAATTCTTTAAAGGGGTCATCTGACGTTGCTAAAAATAACATTTTATGTATTTGGTGTAATGCAATGTGTTTATGTGGTTTAAGGTAAAAAAAAAAAATTATTTTCCACATACTGTACATTATTGTTGCTCCTCTATACGCCGCCTTTCTGATATGTGTTGATTTTTACAAAGCTCATCGTTCTGAGAAGCGCGGTGTGCTCTGATTGGCCAGCTATCCAGTGGGTTGTGACCGGCCGAAAACCTCAAGCGTGAAACGGAAATGTTACCATATTGTGATGGAGTTTCCTGGCGCGACGAGACAAAAACAATAAAACCCATTATAAACGAGGCATTTGCTGCATCCGGTGGGGACATAATTACTGATTATAATGACTTATACTCACATCGCGCCGCGTAAACATTACCATGTCTGCATATGTGGTCAGAGAAAGGACAAGCAACAAGTTCTACTCTACACTGCTTGAAACTCGTGTTTGAATCGCCAGTAGCAAATTCTTTAAATAAGAAAACATACAGACTGTGAGTCATAAGCGCCAGACTGTCCTTGCGACATTGAAATTGCCCCACTTTATAGTGTGCACAGCTACTCTCCCAGGTTCAGGAAACAGTGCTCCGTAAAATGCGCTGCACACACTCTAATATTTGGGTTGAACTGTTCTGGAACGGTGTTGTAAATACAACTTAACCACTGATTTTTAGTTGTGTCCTCCCATATCCCAAACTAAGTACTTTCGCTTTCACAATGAGACACAGCGTCTCCACGACATGGTGCTGGAGGCAGCAACAATACTACAGTGAGAATAAAAATCACGCCCTCTTTCTTTGCGTAAACATCTGGTTGCAAATCTTCCCACACAGTGACGTAGACGTGGGAGCGTGTTTAAATGAGCCGTTTTAGGAGGGTGTGGACAAGTCTTAACTTTTATAAAGAATATCTCTTTGGTTTTGAGACTTTAATCTTTGCAACTTTAGGGATCTTATCTATGCATGAACAGCTTGTAACACTCCAAAGAGAAAGGAAAACTTGAAATCGCATCATATGACCCCTTTAAGTGAAATTCAACTTAAAAAACCTTAAAAGAGAGAAAGGATTTGAATCAGTATAGCAGAGACTGCTAATGTTACAATGCTAATATGAGTGGCGTAAATACAAAGCAAAAGAAAGGTCCTCAGAAACTTTCGGACCACTCGTACCCTGCAGTATCTAACATGACGAGAGGTGCTTCAAAAGAACTTGATTTTGGAGAATTGTATACACCGTCAAATAGCCCAGAAATATCCAAGAAATCTAAAGCTGATCTCTCATTACATGAGCTACAAGAGAACATCATCACTGCCCTCAACAAGAGAGCTGACTTCTGACAAAAGAAGAAAAAGTGTCTTGTGCACTGCTTTGGCCTTACGTACAAAAAGCATGCAACGAAGGAAAAAAGGCTTACTTCATCGGATCTAAAGCATACGCTGGCAGCAGAGAAGTCATTCCAGAAAAAATGGATGCTACTTGATTCCTGCTAGCTTAAAGCAAAATCAAGTATGACTGTTGTGAAGATGAGCACTTTTTTATTTGCTATTTGTTTTTTTGATGGTGTTAAAGTTATGTTCTATTAATGCCAGAGGTTTAAGGAACTTGGTTAAAAGAAAAGCTTTTTTTCTTTTTTTGGAAAAACCAGTCGGGAGGTGAGATGTTGTTAGCACACGGTTCCAGTCACTCAGGTGGAGTGGCAATTATGGCACATACTTTCCATGGAAAATGTGTGTGGAGCAAAGGGGACTCTAAAGGTCATTGGTTAATATTACTGATTGATATGAATGACTGTAAATTCATTATTGTTAATGTTTATGGGTACCGTTCAAAAGATGCAAACGCTTTGTTATTAGGGGAAATCGAAAATTATATCAATTCTACCATAAGAAGCAACCCTAATGCAAAATAAATTAGTGGTGGTGACTTCAATTTGGTCATCAATGGTTCCATTGATAGATTTCCTCCTTCAGCGAACAGTGAGTCTAGTGACCTCTTACGTTTAAGTTATAGTCTTGACTTAATTGATATGTGGAGGTAAAAAACCCTTCAACTAAGCATTTTACTTGGAGCAACAACAATTTCTCAATTACAATCCCGCATTGACCTTTGGTTGGTCTCTTCAGACTTAGAGCAGTTCATTTTAGATACATCTGTATTGCCTGCTGCTCTAACAGACCATAAAGTTATTAGTCTTAAAATTGCATTGTCGGGCTGTAAGGACAACAGAATTAGTGGAGGACACTGGAAACTCAATAACTCATTACTAAACTACACTCACCTAAAGGATTATTAGGAACACCTGTTCAATTTCTCATTAATGCAATTATCTAATCAACCAATCACATGGCAGTTGCTTCAATGCATTTAGGGGTGTGGTCCTGGTCAAGACAATCTCCTGAACTCCAAACTGAATGTCAGAATGGGAAAGAAAGGTGATTTAAGCAATTTTGAGCGTGGCTTGGTTGTTGGTGCCAGACGGGCCGGTCTGAGTATTTCACAGTCTGCTCAGTTACTGGGATTTTCACGCACAACCATTTCTAGGGTTTACAAAGAATGGTGTGAAAAGGGAAAAACATCCAGTATGCGGCAGTCCTGTGGACGAAAATGCCTTGTTGATGCTAGAGGTCAGAGGAGAATGGGCCGACTGATTCAAGCTGATAGAAGAGCAACTTTGACTGAAATAACCACTCGTTACAACCGAGGTATGCAGCAAAGCATTTGTGAAGCCACAACACGCACAACCTTGAGGCGGATGGGCTACAACAGCAGAAGACCCCACCGGGTACCACTCATCTCCACTACAAATAGGAAAAAGAGGCTACAATTTGCACGAGCTCACCAAAATTGGACGGTTGAAGACTGGAAAAATGTTGCCTGGTCTGATGAGTCTCGATTTCTGTTGAGACATTCAGATGGTAGAGTCAGAATTTGGCGTAAACAGAATGAGAGCATGGATCCATCATGCCTTGTTACCACTGTGCAGGCTGGTGGTGGTGGTGTAATGGTATGGGGGATGTTTTCTTGGCACACTTTAGGCCCCTTAGTGCCAATTGGGCATCGTTTAAATGCCACGGCCTACCTGAACATTGTTTCTGACCATGTCCATCCCTTTATGACCACCATGTACCCATCCTCTGATGGCTACTTCCAGCAGGATAATGCACCATGTCACAAAGCTCGAATCATTTCAAATTGGTTTCTTGAACATGACAATGAGTTCACTGTACTAAAATGGCCCCCACAGTCACCAGATCTCAACCCAATAGAGCATCTTTGGGATGTGGTGGAACGGGAGCTTCGTGCCCTGGATGTGCATCCCACAAATCTCCATCAACTGCAAGATGCTATCCTATCAATATGGGCCAACATTTCTAAAGAATGCTTTCAGCACCTTGTTGAATCAATGCCACGTAGAATTAAGGCAGTTCTGAAGGCGAAAGGGGGTCAAACACAGTATTAGTATGGTGTTCCTAATAATCCTTTAGGTGAGTGTATGATGACTTGAAATCCATTATAGAAAGACTTATTTATAAGCACTGGAACTCTGCAATTAATAGTGGTATGTTTGGTAAACAATGGGAACTTTTAAAATTTGAAAAAGGATGTGCTGTAAGGACCTATGGTAAAAGATTAGCTATCAAAAGAAAGGCAGATTTACTTGAAATTTCAATGTGGAGGTCAATGTGATTAGGAAAATGAAAATTGATGGTGTTGTTTGTGAGGATAAAAAGATTATCTCATCCCATATTACAGAATTTTTGAGTAACTTATATAAAAGTGACTCCAATATCATTGACCCTTTTATTCTAAATTATATTACTTTAGAGAGAACTGTTAGTAATGACTAATTTTATGGCCTGGTTTCACAGACAGGGTTTAGACTAAGCGAGGATTAGGTCATAGTTCAATTAGGACATTTAAGTAATTTTTTGTAAACATGCCTTCGAAAAAAACATTACTGGTGTCCATCTTGAGACAAAATAAAAGCATTGATATATTTTAAGATCAATCAGTTTAAACAGCTCAGAATTAAGTTTTAGTCTGGGACTAGGCTTAAGCCTTGTCTGTGAAACCCGGGGAATATGTTCTAAAAAAATATCATCGGAAGAAGTTAGAAAGGCCATTAATAACTTAAAAAACAATAAATCACCCAAGTGATGGGTTGACTTCAGAACTATATAAAACTTTTCGTGACCATTTATCGACATTTTTACTGGCAGTTTATGAAGAATCATTTGTTTATGGATGCCTTCCACCATCAATGAGAGAGGGTGTTATTACTTTAGCACCAGAATCTCAAAAAGATACTCTTTTGGTTGATAATTGGCACCCAATCACATTATTACATAATGACTATAACATTTTGGCAGAATGTCTTAAAAATGGCCTGGATGACTTAATTGATGAGTGCCAGTTTTTGTATTTTGTCCTCTATTGTTTTTTAAGGTTGTTGTGGTTATGTGCTTGTTATTAAGTGTTTTGGCATTAATTAAATTTTTTTTTTATAATAAATAAAACAAATCCATGGAAGAGAGGGGCGGGGTCAGCAGAGCTCATTTATTCGGTGTGACACCTCCCCAGAATACAAAGATAGATTTTTCACAAGCATAATAAGCATTAAATAAGTTAAAACTTTACTTGTTTGTGTGGATGAAGCATATGGAAGTCAAAATGTGTCAAAATAGCTGAACATGTTGAAATGTCCTGAGTAGTAACATGCTATTACTATAAGTGTAACATTATTATAAGAATTACATTATTAAAATTGTATTATGCACGCAGTTCTCATAACTATATTAACTGGGACAATACATGACATTTTATATTTTTACAATTCATTTGTCACACCACTGGACAATTGAAATGTACCAATATAGTGAAATCAAGCCGATTTAAAAGTAAAAAAAAAAAAAAACACAGTTACCAGTTACAGCATCAAAACATGGAAGCATGTATTCCTTTACAAATACAGAAACTTTAACCTTCAAAATGTCTTTTGTCCATGTCCATTTGTCAGCTACTCAGATATTACATCCCTATTTTAACTATACATATTACATATCCCTGAGATTACATGTTATACAATGGCGGGAGAGAATTTGTGAATGTTGTAGGTAAGAGACACTGGATCTAAAGGAAACGTCAGTGATGATACTGCCTCCTGTCCGTAGTCACCCTCCTCAACACCTCGCTGCTGAACTGGTACGTCAGCTTCTTCTTGACCTTTTTGACCTCGCCGGTCTTGCCGTAGTTGCGCAGGGCCCTGGCCATCTTCTGGTAGGTCATTCTCTTGCGGTTGCCTTTCTGCTGGCCCCAGCGGCCGGCGAGTGTCTCCTTGTGTTTGGAGGAGAACTGAAAGATGCCTCGCTCTCGGTCCGCCCACCAGATGCAATCCCGCATGTCTCCGTCCTGCAGGAGGTCCAGGAGGAACTGATAGAGACGCACTTTCCGCTTGTTTCCTGCAGAAGTTGATAAAGTCTGAATTGCACACAATCCCATCAGCTCGCCACTTTTCATACCATTGATCTCTTTTTCTACTTCAAAGGAATATTGTGGCTTAAGTACAACTTAAGATCTGGGTGATGCTTTATTTTGATAGTCAACTTTAAAAGTGCATGTCAACTGATTCTACCCTAACCTGCCACCTAACACAACAGTCTACTAATACTCTAATGGGAGTGTAACCAAGATATTTAGATAGTAGGGGTGCAATGGTACACAGACATGACGGTTCGGTATGTACCTTGGTTTTGATGTCATGGTTCGGTACAGCAGATGGGAAAAAATAAATAAATATATATATATATATATATATATATATATATAAATATATATTAAACAGTGGTTTACTGAACAAATTGCCCTTTCTTTAAACAAATTAAATTATTATTATTATGTTTATTTTTTTTAAGTATTAGCTTATGCTCTAATCTATAGGGAGCCCTATTGACAACAGAGCCTAAACTTCAATTTAATTACTATTTATTTTTAAATAATCAACACTTAACTTGTAAATTGCACATAATGCCGTTTTTAAATTAACCTGTTAATTAAAAAATATCTATTTGTTTTTGAAATATACTGCTGTCATAACTTGTTTCATAACAGATTTATTTAAACAAACATTAAATAATCAAGACATTACTAACAGGTAAAGTAAAATATAATGAGTACATAGGCCAACATTTCGCGAAATGCTCTTCACAAGCCTTCATTTCTCTCGTGAACTAACGAGCTGTAGACACTGTTGGCTTGCCTGAGGTAAATGACATGCAATGTGAATGTTTATTCATGGATATTTCGCCTTAAAACTAGTAGTAAAGAGAAAGAGATGATTATTATACAGCGATCTGTCTCACCACATCAAAGAGCGCCAAAAGCGCATTTAATGTTTGAATATCCGAAAAAAATGGACATAGTTTGAAAGACGAGACTCTGTTTCTTATCAAAAGTAACAATATATAAAACTGGAAGTTTCCAATGAAGTTCCACTCGAGCAGTGGTTAAAATAATGCTGTTTTTGTTCGGTAAACATACTTACTGAACCAAAAGACCCGTACCGAACACTACGTATGAATACTACACCCCTTCTAGATAGCATTAGTGAACTGCTGTTTATTACCTTATCATGGAAGTTTAGGGGCCAGGCGTTCTGGAAGTTTTATTCGATAAAAACGTCGATGTCATATATTTTTTGGTAATGTGCTTGCAATAATTCATGCTATAGAAATAATAAGAGTGCAACTGTACTATGTTATAGTAGTCGAGACTTGACCAAGACCATGAAATCAGTGTCTTGGACTCAAGTCCTTTATGTTCGCAGCTCACCTGATAGAGAGCTGGAGATACCTGGATGTCTGTCGTTGACCTCCTCACCCTCGGACACCTCAAAGGGTGGACTGCGTCCCCCGGGGTCCTCATCATCAGTACTGCAGTGGGGGACGGGGGACCGCTGGTACAGTGGGTGGGTTACGTAAGTATACTGTAGAGATAAACCAATAATCATCAGTCTTGCCTTATACCTATGCTTCTGTGGCTCCTTATACTAAAATATGAAGTCATGCAATCAAAGCAATCAATACTATCACGCAACCTAAAAAAAGTTTATGAAGTGCACTAACTCTCAGTATTGGGACACATCTATGGCAGTTAACTCTATCCAATCCACCTAACCTGCATGTGTTTGGACTGCAGGGGAAACCAGAGCTCCTTGAGGAAACCCCCTGACAAGGGGAGAGAACCTGTAAAGCTGGCTTGAAATCAGGGACCTTCATGCTGTGAGGTAACAGCTGAGCCCCCGTTCCACCCAACCTGCATCCATAACCTCAGTGGGACTTGAGCAGGTCATCCAAAGACGTACGAATGAGGTTGTACAAACTCACACGAATTTGCCACCAACTTGCCAATATGTATGAAAACATACAATTTCTATTAAATAACTGTAGACCTGCACCCCTAAAAAAACCTCACTGGGTTGTGGGCAAGTCATACAAAAACGTACAAATGAAATTGTACGAATTCATAAGAATTTACAAGCAGTGCCTAATTGCC
Source organism: Barbus barbus (assembly GCF_936440315.1). NCBI lineage: Eukaryota > Metazoa > Chordata > Actinopteri > Cypriniformes > Cyprinidae > Barbus > Barbus barbus. Next base: position 3,328,946 of record NC_136726.1, on the reverse strand, counting down.
AAGTTGCCAAAATGTGACATTTTTAAATAAAAAAGCATGAGCTTGTACCCTAAAACTACCCCTCTGCAGGCCACAGAAAATGAACGAATGAGATAATACAACTTTATATGAATTAGTCCACAGTTTTCCAAAACAGTAAAACATATATTATTTGTAATAAAAAAAAAAGTGAAACTGCACACCTAGTCCAAATAAGATTTCATGATTTTTGAGAATTTGGCATTAATTTGCTAAAGTGTGCAACAGTTACAAACTGCCAAGAGACTGTTGTCTAAATTGTAATTTCACTGGATATTGGATAATGCAAAATATCAAACAAATACAAATTATCAGGTGATGGTTTGTGATTAGTGTATCAATCGGACATTCCCCCACACTTATTTTCAAGCATAAAAATGCTAGTTTTGCATGATTTTGTATAAATATCAAATACTTGGAAACCGCAGAATTACTTTACATTGAAAGAGGAAGTACAAAAACTCAGTGTCAACAGAAAGGGACACACAATGGTGCACATCACGTTTTGCTTCCAAATCAGCCCAGAGAACCACAAAGTTTAATTTCTATCAGCAGAATCACACAAACACATTTAGTGCATTAGTAAACCTTTGAGATGGCCTGTTTATTATTTAATTATATTTGGAGGGGTGTATCTAAAATGAAAGTTTATATTAAGCTACACTTGGTTTCAATGCATTTAAAGAGATAAATGCATGTAATAGCTGGTGCTATGCTATATGTTAGCATTCATCTCAATGGCAGCTACTCGGCTGTTAAAACTCTCCCGTAGTTCTTGAATTTCACACTGGGTCAAGATGCACTGGACCAAGGGGTCAGGGGTCAAGATATGTAGTCCCAACTACATCAGCCTGTGTGCGTTCTAGCGGTGCCAACAGCCAATCAATGTCAGGAGGCCATTTTACCGTGGCCAATTAGTCACATGGTGTGGCGGCTCAGGTGGTTGGCTCAAAATATATATTTCCAGAACTAAGTGAGCAGAAATGCACATTTAATCATTACTTCTCCTGGTGCAGCATGAGCAACTGTCATGTTGATGATATTAAAAATGCAATCTAGGAAAATAAACACACACACACACACACACACACACACACACACTGACATGATTAAACTAGTATATTAATACTCAATAAGCATGCTTACACACATACACACATACACAAACATACATGCACACACATTTTGTTGCAGATATAGATATTGGAAATAAATAATAGGTGACACAAAACTTATTGTAAGTCTACTCTTTTTAAGAGTTTATTTGTCATTTTCAGGTTTCACTGTAATCATAATCGGCATAATTGTAAAAACTGACATGTCTGTATGAACAAAATGGTAAACTTTGACTCAATGTGATTTTTAATGTTATAACAGTGATTTTATAATGTCTAAGCATGAATCCATAAGAAAACCTATGAATAGTTCTGTTTTAGTGCATTTAATGAGCCCATTAGTGGTCTTCTGCTGCCATCTAGTGGTTATAATTGTAATTTCTCATACAACACTGTGTTTTTAACCTTTATAACTATTATAGTGTTATTTTTTGCCCAAAACTCACTGTTATCAGAAGTTGTGGGGTTTCTTTTAGGATTTATAGGCCTTTGGGTACACTATGTAAAGAACATATTATAAAATGACTGATTTATAGTTGTCCAAACGCAAATGTTCAACATTTGTTTGATAATTATTGATCTAGAGAGTCCTGAGAATTGTACTGCACTGATTTTATTGATTTTGAGTTTAAAACCTACGACGAGTTCACAAAAGTAGTTAAAAAAATAATAATAATTTCAAATATTTAATTAACAGTTTGATTGACAGCATTGGTACCAGAGGCAAAGTTGTTCAGAATGAGGAGATCTATCATATGATATGTGAATATATGAACTTTTTTTTTTTTTGCAATTCGAGGTTATTTGCAATAGAAATACTGTTGTAACATTGTGTTTTTGAGGCCTTTTAACTGTTATGGCGCCACCTATGGTCTGATCTCTATGAAACTTTGCATACTTGTTAAGAGTCATCTGCCACATGTTTTCACCAGCTTTCATAAAGTTTTGAGTTTTCATTAAGGTTTTATAGGCTTTTGGGTATATTTGGCCATGTCCCCTTTTTTTATATATATTTTTTTATAATTATTGATCTAGAGAGTCCAGAGAATATTACTGCAGTGGTTTGATCGAGATTGAGCACAAAAAAAACCTAGGACTAGTTCGCAAAAGTTTATGAGATCTATCAAATGATATGCATATTGTGTGGATGTGTGAAACACCACGTGATTACAGAGCCATACAACTCGTTAGTGCCATCTAGGGGCCGATTTCTTTCAAAATCTTACAGACCTTTAGGGCCATGAGTCAAACATACCCACCGAGTTTTGCTCCAATCGACCTCCGTTAACCTTGTCAAATAGATGCTTAAAATTCATTGGCCGATGGCAGCCATGTTTTTTTTAGATACGGGAATGTCCTCATAGACACTTCTACCACTTTGGACCAAGACGCTGCATACCAATTTCCAAGTCGATCGGACCAACGATTTTATGTTTTTTCAGTCTTATAGCGCCACCAAGTGGTAGAGCTACGCTTTTTGTTTTAACCAAAGATTGAGCTCGTACACGTGTACCAAGTTTGGTGAAGATATATCATTCTGTTCATGAGTTATACTACAATTAGCTATTGGCTAACATTAGCATAGAACGTTTCTTGCGCACTGTTTCGTGTGAAAATTTAAATTTCAACTTTTTTTTCAAATTATTGATATTCAGCGTCCAGAGAATATTTCTGCAGTGTTCTTGTTTGTGAAGTAGGTTTCGGACATAACTAAATTTTACGGAAAAAACGTACGTGTAGTACTGTCTCCAGGATTGCAACGATGTAAAATTCTTGAGTCTACGACAAACGGTGTACGAGCTAGGGACAAAAATCTTTGAAATTTGTATTTTTTGCGCTGTAGCGCCCCCCTTTGGCCGATTTGGGCGAGACTTTGGATCTGAGAAGTGGGCAATACTACTACGATCTGACCAAGTTTCAGCTCTCTAGGCCTTACGGTTTGGGCTGCACGATCAGTTTTAACGGACAGAAAAAAAAAAATCCTAACAATTACAATAGGGTTTCAGCACTACGTGTTTGAACCCCTAATACAACATTTCTTGAGCAGCAAAACCGCATATTAGAATGATTTCTGAAGGATCATGCGACACTGAGGATGCTGAAAATTAAGTTTTGCCATCACAGGACTAAACTGCAGTTTAAAATATATTAAAATATAAAACATCTATTTTAAATTGTAACAATTCTTCACAATGTTACTGCTTTCTGATCAAATAAATGCAGGTTTGGTGAGCAGAAGAGTCTTCTTAATTATCCATGGCAGTGCATGTGTTGATGAGCTGCTTTATGTCTGAAACTATATGTTCAAAAAGCTAGTTTGCATCAGATTCAGAGGCTTGACTGTGATTGTCTAGGGCTCGGTATTTGCGCAGGTCTTGTGTAAATGTGTGCAGCAGCAGCAACAGCCTTCAGTCAGGAAAAGACAGTGTTGAGCAATCAGTCTGTCTCCTCCGCTCACATCCTGCCCATCTCTCTTTCTCTTTCTTTCAGACCTTTTCTCTGATTATAGTACACTGTTAGTCACTGAACCAGTATTAATAGCTGAACATTTTTCCTGCAGACTAAAAACCAAAATAAAATGACCACACCTTTAATATCTTTCTTATTTTACAGAATAGAATAGAATGAATTCTGGCCACAGTTAATCAGTTCATAGACAGACAGACAGATAGATAGTTTGCAGGTTTGCTGACTAACCTGTGGAGGAACAACAGGTAAAAGTGTTCCTATTCCTGAATCTATGGATGGATGGAAGGACTCCACGTCTCCATAGCGGTATGTGCTGGGATGCAGCTCAGTGAAATGGTTTCCTTGAGGCGGCTCAAATTCACTGTGATGGCCGTTTGTGTAGTCCCATCCACTTTCTTGCATGACAAAATGGGAGAATAAATTGAGTCTGAAGTTTAATTTAAAATAAGTTGTTGGGGAAATGTATTTTTTTTATTTTATTTTTGTTTAGTTTAGTTTAGTTCAGTTTAGATATATGTGTTATTTAGTTTATTTATGCGTGTATATAAACATACACACACACACAAATTCATCAAAGTTGTCCTAAGACAATAATGCATTTTGGTTTTAGGTTTTAGGACACACACGCACACACAAAACCTTAAAACTCACCAGGATGAGTATGAGGGTCAGTACTGAGATACGGATAGAAGTCACATATCGGCCGAGCATCTGGATCATACGGAATTAATTCTTCTGACAACTGAAAATAAATAAATAATTCAACTTCACTTAAAGGTTCACAAAATTGTACTTTGTAAATTGTACAAAACTTACTAAATTACAAAAGATTTTAATAAATTGTAAAATAAAAATGAATATTTCTGAAATAGTTTTTCAAGCTTGCCTGGAAAAGTTCTCTCATGTACTTACAGGTGAAATAACATCCATTCTGTAATGCAACATGAAGCCCTTCACTCATTTATCTTCTCCTGCGGCGTCTATCTCACAGTTTCCCACCTGTTTACAGAATATTGCATAACGTGGAAATTACTTCACAAGAGCGCTGTACTGTGGTATCGCGTAAAATCTTGTTTTCAAACTCTTCTGCCTTCAGCTTCACTGTCCTGATGTGAGAAAGACTAAATTTCCTGTATTGCCCATAAGTGATTAGGATGACCTCACTGAAGGATCTGGACTCTGATTGGTCAAATGTGGCGACAACTCATGATTTTTCATTTATGACACTGTTGATGGGTTGGCTTATGTGTATCTCTTAGAGGATTATATGTTTTAATTATAAATGAGTAAAGTTGACAGATGATACATTTGACCAGTTTTAGAAAGATTATTTAATAAATTGTGTGCACACTCCAGGCCTGCCTAGATAAATTTACTTAAATAGAATATTTGACCATTTTCACTGCTTCAGGGTGTAGTAAGATCTTAATAATGGATTCTATAGACCAGTTTCTGCAGTGTTGTTCTGTTGTGTAATATAGAATTGTGTAATGAGTATTTGTAATAGTATGAGCAAAGCTAAAAAAAAACACTGTAATTTTTTGTGTTCATGATTTGTTGAGTAAATAGGCTGTGTTGTGGCCTCAAGTCAATCAGAGGGAAAGTTTTACATGTCCTATTGTCTGAGAATCATAAACTTCAGCGTTCGCCCAAAGTGAAGTTCTGAGAGAGCTTTGTTCCCTTTTTAATCAAAGCACTGCACTGTTATCGCAGGTTTTGAGGAAGCAACTACTATTGCAGAATAGACAAATGTATTATTCTGTGTTTGGCCTGGATTTTCATATGCAAAACTTGACTGACATTAGGTGTTTCCGGCATTGTTTTAAAAGTGGAAAAATTTGAGAGAAAAGACATGTTTTTATTATTTTATTTTATTTCATTTTATTTTATTGTCATTATAAATAAAACTGAAGTCAAGTCAAGTCAATATTATTTGTATAGCGCTTTTAACAATGCAAATTGTGTCAAAGCAGCTTTACATCGGATTGAAATAAAGCTGGGTGGCTTTATATCAGCTTTACAGTATTTAGACGGGGAAATAGTTTGTCGAAATAGTGTCATTCTCCTCTAGCCAGACAAAATCAGCAGTTTAAATCTAGGCTAAAGCAGAATCAGATTGAGCTAAGGACTCATCTGGTTCCTGTGGTCTTGTCCCGATGGCCGTCTTGGAGACAGGATCTTCACTGGGGATCAGTCTCTGGGGCTCAGCTAGGTGTCCTGGCTGCACCATCTGATCTGGATACAGTCTGGATCTGGGTGGCTACGGTGACCTCGGAATAAGAAAGAAACGGACTAATATTAGCGTAGATGCCATTCTAACAATGTAACAAGTACATCAGGTGTTTTGGGAAGTGTTCCCGGTTCCGGTTGATCTAATTAATGCAGCCTAACAATACTTTAACGGATCTGAATTATAGAAATGCGATAGTGTATTATGTGTAAGCCAGGTTAAAGAGATGGGTCTTTAATCTAGATTTAAACTGACAGAATGTGTCTGCTTCCCGAACAGTGTTAGGTAGATTGTTCCAGAGTTTGGGTGCTAAATAGGAAATGATCTCCCGCCCGCAGTTGATTTTGATATTCTAGGTATTATCAAATGGCCAGAGTTTTGAGATCGCAGCGGACGTGACGGACTATAATGCGATAAGAGCTCATTCAAATACAGAGGTGCCAAACCCTTCAGGGCTTTATAGATAATTCGCAAGATCTTAAAATTTTTAATAGGGAGCCAGTGCAGTGTTGAAAGAACCGGGCTAATGTGGTCATACTTCCTGCTTCTAGTAAGAACTCTAGATGCTGCATTTTGAACCAGCTGGAGTTTGTTTATTAAACATGCAGAGCAACCAACCAATAAAGCATTACAATAATCAAGCCTTGATGTCATGAATGCATGAATTAATGTTTCTGCATTTGACAATGGGAGCATAGGTCGTTATTTAGATATATTTTTAAGATGGAAAAATACAGTTTTACAAATGCTAGAAACATGTTTTTCGAAGGAAAGATTGCTATCAAAAAGTACGCCTAGGTTCCTAACTGATGATGAAGAATTTACAGAGCAGCCATCAAGTAATAGACAGTGATCTAGGTTATTACATGCAAAAGTTTTTGGTCCAATAATTAACGCCTCTGTTTTTTCAGAATTGAGCAGTAAGAAATTGCTAGTCATCCAGTTTTTGATATCAACTATACATTCCGTTAGTTTTGCAAATTGGTAAGTTTCATCACGTCGCGAAGAAATATAGAGCTGGGTATCATCAGCTTAACAGTGAAAGCTAACACCATGTTTCCTAATGATATCTCCCAAGGGTAACATGTAAAGCGTGAAAAGTAAGGGGCCAAGTACTGAGCCTTGAGGTACTCCATACTGCACTTGTGATTGGTATGATACCTCTTCATTTACTGCCACAAATTGATGGCGGTCAGATAAGTACGATTTGAACCATCCCAGTGCACTTCCTCTAATGCCAACATAATTTTCTAGTCTGTTTAAAAGAATGTTGTGGTCGATAGTGTCAAACGCGGCACTAAGATCCAGTAGCATATGATATGGTCTAAATCCTCACAGATATCATTTTTCTCTGAGAAAGAACATAGTTGTGATGATACTACCTCTTCTAATATCTTTGACAGAAAAGGGAGATTCGAGATCGGTCTGTAATTAATAAATTTTTTGGGGTCAAGTTGTGTTTTTTTAATGAGAGGCTTCATAACAGCCAGTTTGAAGGCTTTTGGGACATATCCTAATGACAATGATGAGTTAATAATATTCAGAAGAGGATCTATTACTTCTGGAAGCTCCTCTTTTAGGTGCTTAAATGGAACAGGGTCTAAAATACAGGTTGTTGGTTTAGATGATTTAACAAGTTTATACAATTCTTAATTTCCAATAGAAGAGAATGAGTGGAATTGTTCCTCAGGGGATCTATAGTGCACTATCTGATGCAATACTGTGGCTGACAGCTGCAAGATTACAATTTTATCTCTAATAGTTTCGATCTTTTAAGTAAAGTAGTTAATAAATTCATTACTACTGTGCTGCTGGGTAATGTCTACACCTGCTGATGTTATATTTTTTGTTAATTTAGCCACTGTATTAAATAAGTTTGTTTGTTTTCTTCTAATAGAGATGTAAAGTAAGCCGATCTAGCAGTTTTTAATGCTTTCCTGTAGGATAGGGTACTTTCCCGCCAAGCAATAAGAAATACCTCTAAAAACCTCTGTCTATCTACAGTGGGGAAAAAAATTATTTGATCCCCTGCTGATTTTGTATGTTAGCCCACTTACAAAGAAATGACCAGTCTATAATTTTAATGGTAGGTTTATTTGAACAGTGAGAGACAGAATAACAATAATAATAAAAAACAAAATCCAGAAAAACGCATTTCAAAAAAGTTATAAATTGATTTGAAATTTAATCAGTCAAATAAGTATTTGACCCCTTCACAAAACATGACTTAGTACTTGGTGGCAAAATCCTTATTAGCCTTCACAGAGGTCAGACGTTTCTTGTAGTTGGCCAACAGGTTTTCACACATCTCAGGAGGGATTTTGTCCCACTCCTCTTTGCAGATCCTCTCCAAGTCATTAAGGTTTCGAGCCTGATGTTTGGCAACTCGAACCTTCAGCTCCCTCCACAGATATTCTCTGGGATTAAGGTCTGGAAACTGGTTAGGCCACTCCAGGACCTTAATGTGCTTCTTCTTGAGCCACTCCTTTGTTGCCTTGGCCGTGTGTTTTGGGTCATTGTCATGCTGGAATACCCATCCACGACCCATTTTCAATGCCCTGGCCCTGACGGTACATGGCCCCGTACATCGTCCCTTTGATGCGGTGCAGTTGTCCTGTCCCCTTAGCAGAAAAACACCCCCAAAGCATAATGTTTCCACCTCCATGTTTGACGGTGGGGATGGTGTTCTTGGGGTCATAGGCAGCATTCCTCTTCCTCCAAACATGGCGGGTTGAGTTGATGCCAAAGAGCTGGATTTTGGTCTCATTTCACCACAACACTTTCACCCAGCTCTCCTCTGAATCATTGGCAAACTTCAGACGGGCCTGCTTTCTTGAGCAGGGGGACCTTGCAGGCGCTGCAGGATTTCAGTCCTTCACGGCGTAGTGTTTTACCAATTGTTTTCTTTGTGACCATTTCCAGCGATCTATCTATCTATCTATTGACGCTTTTCCACTGCGTGGTACGACACGGCTCAGTTCGGCTTGGTTTGTGTTTCCACTGCAGTTTAGTACCGCTTTAGAGTGGGCGGGATTATTCACGTGTCGTTATAGTCGTGCCGCCTCTACTGCCGTGACTCCTGAAAAACTTTTTAATTCCACATCGCTCCATTATAGCTGGATCCGCTCCTCGGCTATCAATGAGAGGATTGTCTCTCAACAGACAATGAAACAGACAAGGTGCTGTCATTCAAAGTTGCGTTCAATCCTTCGCTGGCTGTGCCGATTTAAATCTAGTGGGTCTGTTGTGTCTAGTGCCGCAAGTTGAATGACACAGGCAGTGACGATTTTCTCCGGCCAATCAGTGACCAGCAGAGTTTACACATCATGTTTTGGTAACGGTATACGGCTCACTTTGAACCCCGGCCGAGGTGGTAATAAAAAAAGTACCAGGTACCAGGTACTGTACCCAGTGGAAAACCCCCCAAGAGTGAGCTGTACTGAACCGTACCGTGCTGTACCATGCAGTGGAAAAGCACCATATCTACAGTCATGGCCAAAAATATCGGCACCCTTGGTAAATATGATCAAAGAAGGCTGTGAAAATTAATCTCCATTGTTAATCCTTTTGATCTTTTATTAAAATAAATTGACAAAAATCTAACCTTTCATTGGATAATAAGAATTTAAAATGGGAGGAAATATCATTATGAAATAAATATTTTTTTCTCAAATACACTTTGGACACAATTATTGGCACCCCTAGAAATTCTTATGAGTAAAATATATCTGATGTATATTCCCATTCATATTCACAATTTTGAGCTCTCCAGAGTGATTATGAATATGAAATTATCCAGCCATGGCTTCCTGTTTCACAGCAATATAAATAGGAGGGAAAACAAAGCCCAAATTCCCTTAATCATCCATCACAATGAGAAAAACCAAAGAATATATTTCTGATGTGCAGCAAAAGATAATTGAGCTTCACAAATTAGTGAAGTGGCTTTAAGAAAAGAGCTAGAGGAGTGAAAATTCCCATTTCCACCATCAGGGCAATAATTAAGAATTTCCAATCAACAGAAAATGTTACGAAACTGCCTGGAAGAGGACGTGTGTCTATATCGTCCTAATGCACGGTGAGGAGGAGAGTTTGAGTGGCTAAAGACTCTCCAAGGACCACAGCTGGAGAATTGCAGAAAATAGTTGAGTCTCGGGGTCAGAAAACCTTAAAACAAATTGTCAAACAGCACCTACATCACCACATGTTGTTTGAGAGGGTTTGAAGAAAAATGATCCTCGCTCATCCAAAAACAATCTCCAGCATATTCAGTTATCAGACACGACTGGAACTTCAAATGGGACTGGCTTCTATGGTCAGATGAAACTGAGATATGAGCTTTTGAGCTTTTATCAGCAAACACGCTTGGTGAACACAGGGATAAAAAGTACCCCATGTGTACAATTAAATATACTGCTGTATTTTTGATGTTGTGGGCCTATATTTCTGCTGGAGGTCCTGGACATCTTGTTCAGACACATGGCATCATGGATTCTATCAAATACCAACAGATAAAAAATCAGTAAGTGACTGACTCTGTTAGAAATCTTATAATGGGCAATGTTTGGATCTTACAACCAGACAATAATCCAAACACAAACCTCAAAAACAACACTGAGCACAAAACCAAGCTTCTGCTGGCCATTCCAGTCCTCGGACCTGAACCCTGTAGAAAATGAGTGAGGTGAACTGAAGAGAAGAAGCACCGTCATGGAGTTGTGAATCTGAAGGATCTGGAGTGATTCTGGATGAAGGAATGGTCTCTGATCTCTTGTCAGGTGTTCTCTAACCTCATCAGGCGTTATAGGAGAAAATGTAGAGCTGTTAAACTGACAAATGGAGGTTTCAAAAAGTATTGAATAAAAGGGTGCCGTTAATTGTGGCCAATGTGTAAAATTAATTTGTCCGGCCATGAATCTATCTATCTATCTATCTATCTATCTATCTATCTATCTATCTATCTATCTATCTATCTATCTATCTATCTATCTATCTATCTATTTTAAATAGAATACTTTAAATACGTGACAGGTTTATTGAAAACACTCCTTAAACACGCAAACACGCAAACACACACACACACACACACACGCACACACACACACACACACACACACATAAACAGACACACACAAACACAAACACACACACACACACAAAGTAAATGGGGAAGTTTGGAGCTTTCACATTCACTTCCCCAAAATCTGAATGTGAGATACTTTTATGGACACTTGTCTAATGTCATCTCTTTTCTGGAGTTGAGCACTCTGCAAGTCTTTTATTTTTGGATTAAAAAACCCCTTAATGGAGATTCAAACAATATAATAAATGAGCTTAATGAGATTAATGAGAATAAATCAGATGTTTCAATGTCCACTTGAATGCTTGGTTCTGATTTTGTATTGTGTTAGGACTGTTTTTAACTATAGCTGACCAGTGCATTGTGACTCCTGAGAGGGAACCCGAGGGTTTTGAGAGTCTGTTTGCTCTCATGTTTTCCCAATAGTGCATTGCAGGGTATTTTCAGGCACCACAGGAAGTCCGTTACATCTGCACACACACGCACTCTCTCTCTCTCTCACACACACACACACACTGTCACTGTCTCTGTTGCACAACAGTCCTGAGAAGCTCTCTAACTGACTCACTCTACAGCAGAGGATAACAGCCACCATCATTCAGCTTGATAAAACTTGAACTTAGATGTATGTTTTGTTATGTTGTTAACAGTAATCACTCACAAAAGTCTTTCTTAGACAGTCACTTTGGTACATTTCTCAGATCACAATTACAAATTCTCTTGTTCAACCTCCACATCATCGAATCAGCTGTGCACATTATAAAAGCTATTTCTAATTCTTCTGAACAAATTTCTAGTGCTGTGGTCCATTTATGCAATCGATTATGTACATTTGTCTGCTGCTTACATTATCAATTGTTTATGTCATTTTGCTCAAAATATATGTCACCTGAATTGTTGAACTGCATAGGTAAATCTTGAATTTCACTAATGGAGGGGAATGTAAAGTGGTATATCAATCAATGACCAACCAGTTCTCCAAAATAGCTCAGAGATGCATTGCATTAACCTTTAATAGAAAAGCATAGATATACAGAGCTAAGTGTTGAACTGACAATGCAAGAACAACAAGGAAACAAACAGGTCAGAAAGAAGACGAGGAGTAAAGATGCATGGTGGAAAGGTAGGGAAGCGAAACAGAGAAAGAGATAGAAGAGGCCAAAGACGTAGGGACATTTCTGATGAAATGAGGGCCACCATTGTGGACCATATTCTCAATCATGGCCCTACTATGGCCAAGGTGGGTCAAAAGTTACAGCTGCATGTTGGGAGAACAACTGTTTCCTTACTCATTCAAATGTTTCATAGACAGAACAGGTATTTCCACAAGGTGCACTGTACTGTAATACTGTATACTTACTGTAATGCTTCATATCTTGTTTGAGAACAATGACACAAGAACTTGTCATTCTGATGGCACTGATACTTACTTTTGAGAGATGGATTTTAAGAAAATGACAGTTTTTTTTTGCAGGTAATCCACAATTGTGTAGTGCTGTTTGTACAAATTGTTTTGAAAAATGCACTTACTGGTTTGTAAATGTTACCCAGCAGGCACCTTGATATCAATTAGACATTAAATATTACTCGAGACTTGATCAAGATAATGTAATACCATTTTAAAATCAGTTTGGACAAGACATTTCTTAATATACCAACTGAACCCCCCTCCCTAAAAAAAAACTGTAATAAAGAAAACACTGTTAGAATATTCAAACAGTCAAATCAAGTTTGCACCTTTTTTTATTTGCTTGTTTGTTTGAAAAATTGCCAGTAACAATATTATTCTTACTATAAAAAATTACTCATTCACAATCATTCACAAAATTATGGCCTTTGGAATTTAATGACCAAAAATGCCATGTTTAGCTGCATCCTGCATTTTGTGCATAACTTGGTTACCACACGATTGTCCTCCATTATAAAAGACTGAACACAGCATGAAAACTGTGACACCCAAAATGAAATGATTCAGATGTGGTTCCAAATTTAGGCTACTTTTTAACCATCTTGTAAACCTCCATTCTGGGGAAGTTTTTATATTTGATTTGCTTTTATCTTTTTTAATTTTGATGTTTATTTATATATTTCTTTTATTTTTGCATAATGTTTTTTTCCCCTTAGACAATTACAAAATCAGACGTTTGTACTGAATTCAAACGTCCCAAATTTTATGGATAACAATGTTGCAAACCTAATCTATAACATGAATAACAAATAACTGTTCTATTAAAATATTTAATCTGGCCACTTGAGGTTGAGAATCAACATTTATTGTTCAGAAGTTACTATCACAGACCGTTTGTTGATAAAAGAAAACAAACATCATTATTTTTCAGGCCTTATTTTGCACCTTATTTAAGTACCTTAAATTTATCTTAACTTCGCTGTCACAAATAAAACAGCATGACTCTCTAAGGTAAGCTATACACCATACATCTAATACCCACACGCATCACAGGGCATGATGCGTGAGTCAAACGGAATGACCGTAACAAAAATGAGATGACAGCTGGCTGTCTTGGTTATTATCTCTGTGAACAAACTTCCTGTAGGTTACAGCCACTACAGCCATATAACCACACTGCACTTTGACTAGCCACATGTTTGAGCAGGTTTTCTCGCTTTCTCTCGTCTTCAGGTCTTTCACAAACATACATGCACACTATTCATAATGGAAATCAAGTAAGATTCTTAGTAATTTTACAATAACACCGGAAACACCTGTTAAATGTTGCCATGTGCAATAAAAAAATTATAAAATAAATTTAATGTGGAATTAATTTTTCAGCATGATGTCATTGGAGAACATTGTTAAGTTCCACGTAGAACTTTTTATTTCCTAGTTCTTCAGAAAAAGATCTATGGACTGGTCAATACATCATTTTATTTGTGTAAATGAGCTGTCTGACAAGTAGGAAGTCGTGGCCTAATAGTTAGAGAGTCGGACTCGTAATCCAAAGGTTGCGGGTTCGAGTCTCGGGCCGGCAGGGATTGTAGGTGGAGGGAGTGAATGTCCAGCGCTCTCTCCACCCTCAATACCACGACTGAGGTGCCCTTGAGCAAGGCACTGAACCCCCAACTGCTCCCCGGGTGTGTGTTCATGCTGTGTGTGTGCACTTTGGATGGGTTAAACGCAGAGCACGAATTTCGAGTATGGGTCACCATACTTGGCAGTATGTCACGTCACTTCATGGTGTTCAACAAGGCTCAGTCTTGCGCCCTTTGTTGTTGTTGTCTATGTACAAACTCCTTTTTGTGTTATTAGACAGCATTTCGTTACTTTTCAAAGCTAACACACAGCTTTCCTCCAGATAAAATTAAATTTAAGTTTTTTTTTTTTTAATTGGTGGATTACATTAAGGAGATTTAATACAAAATATTAAGTCATTTCCAGGATCAAAACAGTTCACTTATAACTTTTGTTTGTAAGTACTTTTTTTAGACCAAGAGTTTCCACCTGAGAAGTTACGGTTAGTTATGGAACATTCTTTTCTTATTATGATGCTGATAAAGTAGTGAATGCATTCATAACTGGAGCTGATGATTACATTGTAATGTCGGGTACATTCCAATCACTGCTAACTTGTCCAGTTCCATAGCATTTTTCTTACATATTTATATCATGTAATGGTCTAGGCCATCAATATCTAAGGGGTCTCTATCCAAACCTTCAGGAGACCAGTTTTGAGGTTCACTGTTTTCCAATATATCTCACTCATTTTCAGATCTTAACCAGTGTCTGACTACAAAAGAGGATCTTTCTCATTATCAATCCTGCATGTTACATTAATTTGTTGAAACATGTCAGGTGAGGTGGGATTCCCCAACTGGATGTTGGTTTCTCCCAGAGCTGCTTACTAATCAGTATCTTATTTTATCCTGGGGAGTTTTTATTTTCTATTGTTTTTGGTTTGCTTGCTGGGAACTATAAGGCACTATTTTATATAAAGCTGTCTTGAAATTATTTTACTTTTATGTAAAACTAATTTAATTAAATAGTTTTAAAGAACCAGTTAACCAATTTGCACTTTCTCCAAATAACCATATAGAAACCTATAGGACCTCTAGATAAATAGTTTTTGAAAAGAAGAGGGTTTTTTTGGAGCAAAGATGCTAAAAATAACAACCGAAGACCCATTATATTAAGTGCCACTCGACTACAATCTTCAGAGCATGAAGAATTTCGGATAGTCAAAAAACTAAAAACTAAGGGATCACTGCTCAACTGTAGTGATCCAGTATGCAGTTTGCAAGTGCTGAACATGCTAAGGAGAGCAGTGCTGATGCTCTACCTCCATCATCTGGCAATGAAGAGTATCTTACAGTATATGTCCACATCTGCTGGTGCTGAAGCATTATTTTTACCCCGCTGAAATTAGACTAATTTTGGATAAGCTTGAATTCCAAGATGGTCTTAACTGGTTTTAGATAAGCAATGCTATCCTGTTACTGGCACAAGATGGTTACGCTCTCATGTACACCAGAGCAGTGTAAACATTCTGAACTTACATGAAAGTGACCAACAATCTAACAACAACAGCAACAATAGTAGTAGTAGTATAGCTAAAAACAGCATCAGTTAGGTTTTTTTGGATTTAATCGGGTATGTTCATAATGCATAGAATTGCACTAAAGGGTGACTCTCACAATAATAAGTTCCAGTCATACACTACGTATATAGAAAAACATTATTATTGAATTCTGGTTAATTGAATAATGGTCTTGTCCCGATGGCCGTCTTGGAGACAGGGTCTTCACTGGGGATCAGTCTCTGGGGCTCATCTAGGTGTCCTGGCTGTAGAGGTCATCTCTAGGTGCTGATCCACCATCTGATCTGGATACGGACTGGATCCGGGTGGCTGCAGTGACCATCTGATCTGGATACGGTCTGGATCCGGGTGGCTGCAGTGACCATCTGATCTGGATACAGTCTGGATCTGGGTGGCTACAGTGACCTCGGAATAAGAAAGAAACAGACTAATATTAGCATAGATGCCATTCTTCTAACAAATAACAAGTACATCAGGTGTTTTGGGAAGTGTTCCCGGTTCCAGTTGATCTAATTAATGCAGCCTAACAATCCTTTAACGGATTTGAATTATAGAAATGCGATAGTGTATTATGTGTAAGCCAGGTTAAAGAGATGTGTCTTTAATGTAGATTTAAACTGACAGAGTGTGTCTGCTTCCCGAACAGTGTTAGGTAGATTGTTCCAGAGTTTGGGTGCTAAATAGGAAAACGATCTCCCACCCGCAGTTGATTTTGATATTCTAGGTATTATCAAATGGCCAGAGTTTTGAGATCACAGCGGATGTGAAGGACTATAATGCGATAAGAGCTCACTCAAATACTGAGGTGCCAAACCATTCAGGGCTTTATAGGTAATTAATAGCAAGATCTATATACAATGTTTAATAGGGAGCCAGTGCAGTGTTGACAGAACCGGGCTAATATGGTCATACTTCCTGCTTCTAGTAAGAACTCTAGCTGCTGCATTTTGAACCAGCTGGAGTTTGTTTATTAAACGTGCAGAGCAACCAACCAATAAAGCATTACAATAATCAAGCCTTGATGTCATGAATGCATGAATTAATGTTTCTGCATTTGACATTGAGAGCATAGGTCATAATTTAGATATATTTTTAAGATGTAAAAATGCAGTTGTATAAATGCTAGAAAGGAAAGATTGCTATCAAAAAGTACGCCTAGGTTCCTAACTGATGATGAAGAATTTACAGAGCAGCCATCAGGTATTAGACAGTGATCTAGGTTATTACATGCAAAAGTTTTTGGTCCAATAATTAACACAGTTTTTTTTTTTCAGAATTGAGCAGTAAGAAATTGCTAGTCATCCAGTTTTTGATATCAACTATACATTCCGTTAGTTTTGCAAATTGGTAAGTTTCATCACGTCGCAAAGAAATATAGAGCTGGGTATCATCAGCATAACAGTGAAAGCTAACACCATGTTTCCTAATGATATCTCCCAAGGGTAACATGTAAAGCGTGAAAAGTAAGGGGCCAAGTACTGAGCCTTGAGGTACTCCATACTGCACTTGTGATTGGTTTGATACCTCTTCATTTACTGCCACAAATTGATGGCGGTCAGATAAGTACGATTTGAACCATGCCAGTGCACTTCCTCTAATGCCAACATAATTTTCTAGTTTATTTAAAAGAATGTTGTGGTCGATAGTGTCAAACACGGCACTAAGATCCAGTAGCACTAATAGAGAGATACAACCACGATCAGATGATAAAAGCAGGTCGTTTGTAACTCTAATGAGAGCATATGATATGGTCTAAAACCTGACTGGAAATCCTCACATATATAATTTTTCTCTAAGAAGGAACATAGTTGTGATGATACTACCTTTTCTAATATCTTTGACAGAAAAAGGAGATTCGAGATCGGTCTGCAATTAATTAATTATTTGGGGTGAAGTTGTGTTTTTTTTAATGAGAGGCTTAATAACAACCAGTTTGAAGGTTTGACAATGAGTTAATAATATTCAGAAGAGGATCTATTACTTCTGGAAGCTCCTCTTTTAGGAGCTTAGATGGAACAGGGTCTAAAATACATGTTGTTGGTTTAGATGATTTCACAAGTTTATACTATTCTTCATTTCCAATAGAAGAGAAGGAGTGGAATTGTTCCTCAGGGGATCTATAGTGCACTATCTGATGTGATACTGTGGCTGACAGCTGCATGGTAACACTTTTATCTCTAATAGTTTTGATCTTGTAAGTAAAGTAGTTCATAAAGGCATACTGTGCTGCTAGGAGAAGAAGCCATTACTCACCGTGATTGAAGAATGATTCGCTTACCAATGTTGTTTGATGAACTCGTGAAAAACGGAGCGAGAAAAAATAAAACAATAATAGACGCGAATAGAAATGCTACTGGAACAGTGAGTGACAACCTAACCGGCTAACGAATGATAATACCAGAAATATGGTGGGAATTAAGTTATATATTATCACTTTAAACAACAGAGAGTGAAAGTAAGATAGAGATTCAACAGAAAAGCGAAGCTACACCGAGCTACAATCACAAACCTCTCAGAAGCACGACAGACAGAAGCAATCGATCATCGATTCGAATCAACATTCAAGTTTCAAGTTTATTTGTATTGAATTCAAACGTAGTACTATAATAGGATGCCACATCTATATCATCTCAAAAACTGTGCTGCTGGAGCTTCAAATAATGGGTTCCAATAGCAGCTGCAGCCTTGTGCCAAGCATGGGATGGAGTGATTGGGGTCGCCCCCTTACTTCCAGTGAAGGGAAATCTTAATTCTTCAACATTTTACATTTTGGACAATTCTATACTTCCAACTTTGTGGGAATAGTTTGGGGAAGACCATTTTCAATTCCAGCATAACTGTTTACAAAGCAAGGTCCATAAGCACATTACTTTTGAGTTTGTAAATGTGTTTTATTTTTAAAATATCTTATATATATATATATATATATATATATATATATATATATTATTTTTTTATTATTATTATAATTTTTTATTATTATTAGTAAAACTGATTTTTTTTTATACTACGTACAACCACACCATCCATTAATAATAATAATAATAATAATAATAATATTAATAATAAAAACCTAGGTTTTTGAAAGCTTTAAACCAGAGATTACAAGCATTTATACCCCGGCAGGTATAAGATAATGTGACAACTTGTCTCCCACATCCCACATTATTTCCCATTACAATTAATTTTCACAAAAAAAAAGAAAAAACGTTTTAATGTCAAAAATCTCAAAGGTCCTACATTAGACTATCTTTTTGCATTTTTATGTATGAATGTATATATGTAAATTAGGTGTAATATCACCCGGACACGTTTATAAGATTCGACCGAATATCCTTTCTGGAAACAGCGGCATAACAGCTGCCTTCTGACGAATCAGCAGTCTCCAGTGTCGGCATTGGTCCTCCTTCATCCCGAGTCCAAGCGAGCAGCAGCAGACGCACAAACATGTCTGTCTAGAGCTCCAGCAGCATAATTATCGTCCTGTTATGTCGGGGTTAGGATGATATGGGCTCGGCGGAAGATGTGACAGTTGTCCGCGGGCATCATGAGGATATTAACAGCGTCCGGGCTCTTCCTGGCCTTCTGCTCCATCGGGCTCTTGACCATGGCCATCAGCACGGACTACTGGTACGAAACAGATGCGCGGAAACACCGGGACCGATGCAAAAAATACGCCAGCAAGAGAAATGACCCAGGATACATATACATCTCCAACCAGAACCTCCCACTCCGGATGCGACCTAAAGCGAGTCCTCTGCGGGAATCCCCGCACCCTGAGCCCGTCATGGAATCACGCTGCAGCCGCCGCTACAACTCAACCACGACCGGACTGTGGAGGAAATGCCACCGAGAAGGGTTCGATCTGGAGAACGAGGACCTGATTTTTAAAGGTGATGATGATGATGCTAAATGGAAGCTGAAGCTGATGGTGCACAGCTGTAGTTTGTTTATGTGTTTGTGAACATGTTTGAAGGAGTACTGAAGAGTGTTTGGCGCTATCCAGGGTGCTGATCTGTAACATCAACACCGACCACACGCTCAGGTTCACACATTCATCACATTTCAGCTCAAATACAGAAACAGATGGAGACTGTCAGGGCAATGCGATCCATTTGAGGTCTAAGAGACCATGAGGCCCTTTAATTAAGGGAAAACACACTTGACCCTCTCTGGTACAGTGTATTTGTTTCTTTTTTGAGTTCCTTTTGATCACTCTAATGACAAAAGCAGAAGTAGATTTTAAAAATGGTCCAAACATATTAATTTTCTTTGATGCACCGATGCATTTACAAGCTTCTAAAACATTTCTGCCCTTAATGTGATACATTATACAGTCTTTCAGGGCAATGAGATGCAGATTTAGGGTCTTAGCATAAGATAAATAGAGTTCATTAAAATTCAGTAGATTTTAAAGATTAATCCTCCTGTTCTGTTTGGGGTCTGAGAGAAAAATTATAATTATGTTTTAGAAAAATAATCAACTTGATGTCTAAGCTTTTCCACACATACAAAACATAAATCCAAATCAAATTTCTGACTGATGTAGTAGTACTCTCCTATCAGTGCAAAAGTATATATAAATTGTAAAAAATTATATATTTCTTCAGTGTGTTCCTGCTGGGATCAAATTGTAGCCAAATGGAAATATTTTCAAAATTTTTTTTAAATACAATAAAGATTCCAAAAGGTGATGGGTTCCCCAAAGAATATTTCTGTGAACAGCGAACATAATTTTTTCTTATTTTGGAGAAATTGATAATAATATAAAGAACCTTCTTCCATTATAAAGAAACTTTGTTTCCGTGGATTTTAAATGATCTTCATGGATACAAATCAAGAACCAAAAATTGAAATCATGAGAATCAAAATGATTATTATTCAGTTATAAATATTTTTACATATACACCACTGGGACCACAAACAGGAAGTGAAGTCAATCTCAGCAGGGCATGAGAATTGATCGACTTGTTTGATTGATTTTGTTTATGGTCCAGTTAGAACATTTAATGATCATAATTCAAATGAAAACATTGGAACCAAAGTTAAGGGCCTGAATATGTGTTTAGATTTTTATTTTGTGTGTGTGTGTGTGAAATGTGTCTAAATTGCTTCTCTACATAGATGTATCATCTGATCTTCACTATTATGGCTCAAGTTATCAGATTGTTTATGTGAATTTCTGCAGGTTTGCTTCAGCGTTGCACGCCGGTGAAGTATTACTATTCCTCAGTGAATATCCCACGGAATCTGCCAGTGAACATCACCAAGACTATAAAACAAGACGAATGGCACGCTCTCCGTAAGTCAGATTAACTGCGAGTGTATGTGTGTGTGGCTCAGTGTTTGGGCGGGTAACTGAACGTTTGTAGGTTTGCAAAAAGTTTTGGACATTCAAAAACTGAAATACTGAGCAGTAATGTCTAGCACACAACACACCTCCCTCTGCAATAACTAGTTTAGTGTATTCATTGTGATATTTATCCATTATTGCTTAAATATCTCATCATATTTGCTATTTTAAATGTACTACAATTCATGTATTGCCTGTTGTGGTAAATATACAGTGAATGCATGTATTTTCATTTAACTTTTCCCCATTTCTCCACAAATTAGGCATTGATATGTCATTATATAATCTGTCCAATATTATGTCATTCATTTGTTTGACTTATTTAAAAGAAATAAGTTTAATAATTTAATAGCTATGATGCTGTTTTTGAAATCAAATCTTTGCAAAAAACACCGCATCTAACAATGCTTTGGAAAAAACTGTTAATCTGTTCAACCCAAATACGAAATAATACAGTTATCATATAAGCATGTGTCTCCTTCTGTGTCCTAAACTCCTGAAACAGTGGTCTCTCATATTTTAGAGGCGTCAATGCAAAAGAAATCAATCAAATCTGTGTGTGTGTGTGAAAATATTCAGATATAACCCCATTTCATAAGTAACTGTAATTTAAATACAGTTTTATTATGTTATCATGTTTTTATTGTGTTAGTTAGCTGTATTTTTTAAAAGTTATTTATTAACCTAATCAAAATAACCCAACTGCCGATTGATTGAGATTAATTGGGATGCACAATGAAAAAACATGATTTTTGAAAATTGTTAAAAATTTAGTTTTTGGAAATTAACTCTTCATTTGTAGTTACACATTTGTGATAAAGACAATTCAATTTAGTAGATATACTATTGGTACTGTAAATGTAATGTTACATGCTTTACATGTGATTTACTAAAAAGTGTTTTTTTTTGTAAAGCACAAAAACAGATTATTAAAGCAATGATTCAACTAAAACCTAAAATCTGACATTCGTGCACTTTTAAAGAAACATAGACTGATATTTCACTAATTAAATATCATCTGCAAGTACATTTTTAAATAATATACTTTTAAGTACACAACAAGTGCACATTCAATACAATTAAGCGTGGTTCATTTTTGACGAGGGATCCTTCAGCGCTCTGTTTTCTCCTGCAGATTTGCAGCGGATGACGGCGGGGTTCATCGGCATGGCTGTGGCTATCATTCTGTTTGGCTGGATCGTTGGTGTGCTGGGCTGCTGGAAACACAATGAGCTGATGCAGTATGTGGCTGGACTGCTCTTCCTGATGGGAGGTGAGATGCACTCAGTACAAACGACCACTAGATGGCAGCTTATTACTGAGAAAAAAAAACAAAACAAAAACAGCATATTGCATATTTCTAAATAGCATATTGCTTTGAAAAAGTTTGTAACGGTATACTACTAGTGTGTACAGTGTTTCTGTATTTGTATTACCAATGCTTATCTTGACTTTCCGTTTAGTTCTTTTTGTGTTGTTATGAACTCACTGTTGTTTTGTTTGCGCTCGTGCTTCACAGGCACCTGCTGCATCATTTCCTTGTGCACATGTGTGGCTGGCATTAACTTCGAGCTCTCGCGGTACCCGCGCTACCTGTACGGCCTGCCGGAGGACATCGGTCACGGGTATGGCTGGTCCATGTTCAGTGCATGGGGCGGTCTGGGTCTGACGCTGCTGGCTGGGTTTCTGTGCACTCTGGCGCCGTCTCTGCACAGTCCCCAGATCAGCAGCAGCAGCGGCACACACAAACCGCGACGACAGGAGAACGGCATGGTGTGACTCTCGCACACTCCACACACCATACGCATAGATCCGCTAGCACAGACTCGTCACGCTGATATAGACAAGACCTTTACATGTCTGAGAGAAATGGCAAATAAACAGTCACACACACTGTGCAGATACACTGCTATAATACGATGGTGAGAACAAATCATGATCCAGAGTTCATCTGAGCTAAACATGCTGGAGCTGAAAAGAAACATGCACTGCGAAACATTGTCAATCAGCATGATTGCCTTGTTTTCCAGAAAAAAAGAACTATAATTATATGCAAGTACTGAATGTGCACTTGTAGTGTACTTCAAATCTTTAAAGTATATCAAAAACAACTGTACTCGCAGATAATGACATTAATATATAAAAAGACCACTTAAGTGTGTTGAACATAACTGTTCAACACACTTAAGCACTAAAAAGTGCACTTTCTAAAAATATCAGTTTAAAGGCTTTACTTTAAAGTTCATTTTAAATTATGTTTAAATAGTCTTTTGTCACGCAACACTTATTTTGTTGTGTTGACTAACATAAAACACATGTAAAGTATTTTTGATAATACACTGTAAATTAATCGATTTTAAATGACGGAAATAACAGATATATTTCCATGCATGCCGTACAAGTTTCAACAGAAATGGCATTAAAGTATATTTTAGTTTATCATAAATGCTTATCAGTACATTCGACAGCACACTTTAACCAAAGAGAATAAATTATATAAAGTAATTATGAAATTACATATAAATGTATACTTGAGACCTATAAGTGGCTCGGATGTACTGCATTGAATATAAATTTAAAGTATAATACATGTTCTTTTAATTATAATCATCATGCATTTGAGTATATTCTATATCATTTCCATTAAAAGTACTCTTTTTAAAAGTTTGCTAAACTGTACTTTCTTTTCACAAAGAATAGCTCCTCCATATGTGGACAACTAGCTCCGGTGTTACCTATTCTCGAAAATTTACACTAACTATATAGTGAACTCATATTGGTTTAAGTATATTTCGATATTTTTACTGGAAAACAAAACAAAAATGCTGATTAGACAAAACACAGACAGACAGAAAGACATGTTCTCTGGTTCTTAGCTGATATTTTACTGAAGATTTGCGTCTCTTATGGTGCTCTCTTTCTGTCTTTATCTTTGCCTGTCATTATGTTCATACCTTTTTCTGTCTTAATGACTGACCGTTTTTTTGCTTTTCTCTCCTCCTTTCTCCTGTTTATGTCTCTCAATGGATTTAATATGGAAATGTCTCCGAGAATGACAGATTAATCTTTCGTTCAATAAACTGTCCTGTGTTTTGGCTTTGCCTGCTACGTAGAAAAGAGAAAAAAAAAAAAAAAAAAACAGATCAAGGCACAACTATATAAATATTATTGCCTTCAGTGTCTTCCTATATATGTTTCCTTTCTTTTTTTTAGTTTTTACAATAAAACTGAACATGTCAAACAGCACAAGCAAAGTAAATTTGAAGGCAATATGTGAAAATGAACCTGTTGGTGCACAACCTCATTATCGAGGAATCTTCTGAATTGCAGTGTTATGAGAAATTAGACAGGACATTTGATTTATTGATTTATGATCTTTTCTAATAAAATGATCCTGATTCATCATTTTTGTTTCTGAATTTCTGAAACACTGTTCAGTCATTTTAGCAGTGAGGTTTGAGCGTTATGCTGATGGGTATTTTTATTCCAGCAGATTTTTGGCTGAGCTCATAAAACACTAAGAACTATTTAATGAGAGCACAAATGGAATATTACTTATTTCTGTATGTGGTTGTAATTTTCCACAGCCTTTAGACCTTTAAGAATGGTTTGTACTGAAATGTCATACTCATGAATGTTTCTAAAAATTTTCAAGAGGACCAGACATAAATATTCTGTAAAGAGCTGGACACACACACACACACACACATACACATGTTTCTAGCGTGGTAATGTATTTGGTCGTACAGACGCTGCTGCTGCTGTTATTGGTTATTGCTGTTGTTGTAGATTATTGCTGCTGCTGCAAATCAAGTACAGGAACCTGCTACTACCAATACATACACCCGATGCTTTGAGTATTTCAGACATACTGCTGCTGCACAAATAGCATATATAATAACCCGTAGCAGCAGATCTGTACAGGTGGAGCTGGGGAAGGTGGAGGGTTTCAGAGGAACTGAAACCCTGTTGTTGGCGCTAACAACGCTAAGGTCATGGGTTCGATTCCCAGGGAAAGCAAGAGCTGATAAAATGTAAAAACTGTAACTTGAATGCAATGTAAGTCGCTTTGGATAAAAGCCTCTGCTAAATGCAGAAATGGAGTTAATAAAGGACTTCTGAAGTGAATAAATTATTGAATTATATTTTCTGAATATGTCACCAAATGATTTAATGTTAATATACCAATCTACCTAAGCTACAAAAATATGTCTGGTGCTTTTAAATGTTCTGATTATTTTAACAGTATTTTACTCTGAATTAATAAATACAATATACACTCACCTAAAGGATTATTAGGAACACCTGTTCAATTTCTCATTAATGCAATTATCTAATCAACCAATCACATGGCAGTTGCTTCAATGCATTTAGGGGTGTGGTCCTGGTCAAGACAATCTCCTGAACTCCAAACTGAATGTCAGAATGGGAAAGAAAGGTGATTTAAGCAATTTTGAGCGTGGCATGGTTGTTGGTGCCAGACGGGCCGGTCTGAGTATTTCACAATCTGCTCAGTTACTGGGATTTTCACGCACAAGCATTTCTAGGGTTTACAAAGAATGGTGTGAAAAGGGAAAAACATCCAGTATGCGGCAGTCCTGTGGGCGAAAATGCCTTGTTGATGCTAGAGGTCAGAGGAGAATGGGCCGACTGATTCAAGCTGATAGAAGAACAACTTTGACTGAAATAACCACTCGTTACAACCGAGGTATGCAGCAAAGCATTTGTGAAGCCACAACACGCACAACCTTGAGGCGGATGGGCTACAACAGCAGAAGACCCCACCGGGTACCACTCATCTCCACTACAAATAGGAAAAAGAGGCTACAATTTGCACGAGATAACCAAAATTGGACGGTTGAAGACTGGAAAAATGTTGCCTGGTCTGATGAGTCTCGATTTCTGTTGAGACATTCAGATGGTAGAGTCAGAATGAGAACATGGATCCATCATGCCTTGTTACCACTGTGCAGGCTGGTGGTGGTGGTGTAATGGTGTGGGGGATGTTTTCTTGGCACACTTTAGGCCCCTTAGTGCCAATTGGGCATCGTTTAAATGCCACGGCCTACCTGAGCATTGTTTCTGACCATGTCCATCCCTTTATGACCACCATGTACCCATCCTCTGATGGCTACTTCCAGCAGGATAATGCACCATGTCACAAAGCTCGAATCATTTCAAATTGGTTTCTTGAACATGACAATGAGTTCACTGTACTAAAATGGCCCCCACAGTCACCAGATCTCAACCCAATAGAGCATCTTTGGGATGTGGTGGAACGGGAGCTTCGTGCCCTGGATGTGCATCCCACAAATCTCCATCAACTGCAAGATGCTATCCTATCAATATGGGCCAACATTTCTAAAGAATGCTTTCAGCACCTTGTTGAATCAATGCCACGTAGAATTAAGGCAGTTCTGAAGGCGAAAGGGGGTCAAACACAGTATTAGTATGGTGTTCCTAATAATCCTTTAGGTGAGTGTACATTTTTTACCAGAAATTATATGGCAATTCATAATTTATACTCCTATTTTGGTAAGACTTTAGGGACCAATTCTCACTTTTAACTAGTAGTTAGCATGCCTATTATTAACATATTGGCTGTTTATTAGTTCTTATAAAGCACATATTATACATGACCATATTCTACATCCCTAATCCTGCCCAATACCTAAAATTAACAACTACCTTAATGACTATTAATAAGCAGCAAATTAGGAGTTGATTGAAGCAAACGTCATAGTTAATGGTTGATTAATAGCAAGAATTGGACCTTAAAGTGTGAACTCTATTTTTTTATATATATAATTTACAGTAAGATTGTCTTTTAATTATAATATTTCCTATGTATAAGGTACAGTAACTTGTTTGCTAGTTTGCTTACAGTCTGAAGATTTCTGTACAAATTTTCAAAAACATTAGCCAAAGGGTTCCTGCAAGTATTGATAATGTTTATGATCGAATGCAAATCTATTTCGGGTGCCTGTGGGAACAGAAGTCATGAACTTTATTTTGGGCTCCTGAGATCTTCACTCGTCCAAACCACATCCACCATGATTTGGGCAGAAGATTTGCTTCATCCAAGCTAAGCATTCCTTGGATTCATACTAAACTAAAAACAGTTCATTCAAAGAATATTGTTTGACCAAGAACATTTTCAATATGTAGCGGTTCGGCAAAGTAAACCTGTGCAGTTTTCATGTGGCACAATAGTTCTCATTGAATGTTTTCAGTGTCAGAACCTCAGTATTTATTTTAATATATCAATGAAAGTGTTTATTTCACTTTTGCATATAGTGAATATATTTACAAAACATCTCCTTTATTTCAGTCGTCTGTGACTAAACTGTGGAAAATGTTGTCTGAAAAGTCATCTATGAGTCACTGTTTACATCTAGGTAGGCTAGATCTGTGCTTTTACTGTGCTAAACATTCAGATTTTCCAAATCAACTCTATCCGTATTTGTGTCAGAAACGTCATGAAACGACCATATTTTTAAGGAAAATCAGGACAATTTAGGAGTTTTCCTTTATTACCAGTGACAGAGTAATGGCTGTGAATGTTTTTTCAGGATCAGGAGGTGAGTATCTGTTTCAGTAAAACACAAGCATGCTTTGCGCTGGAATCTGAAACAGAAACAAGAGAGAATCCACATCTGTCTGTTTGCACAGATCTCTAACAATCTAACTTTATACGGATTTGAGAAACTCTATTTCTGCAGCTTTCTATAAATAGGTTATGAAATATTGCCTGAAGTACTTTTTGGTTGGTTTTTTTCAACAAAAATGTAGTAAAATGTTGTTTACTGTGGCCCACATGATGTTAAATTAAGCTATATTTGAGAAATATTTCCTTTTCTACTAATTTTTTATGTCATTTTTGCTGCCCTTTTACTAAAATGATTAGCTTGGAAAATATCTTGGCTTATATTATTTAACATTTATCTGCTTTGTTATTGAAACAGTTTGTTCGCTGTGTGCCGTATTTGTCCAATCACTGTTATTAACTTAAATATGCAAAGAAAAGTTAAGTCAAGTCTTTTTAGTTTTATTGTATTTAAGTCGAGGTCACTGGGGATATGTCCCCGGGGCTCATCCAGGTGTCCCGGCCTCCACCGACGATCAGGGAGATATCATCTCCCGGCGCCGATCCACCATCGGGAGAAACAGAATAAGCTGACTAACATGAATTAATTACTAATGCAGGATAATGTGTGAAATATGGTGTTAGGGTGTGAAATATGAAACAAAATAACTTATGTTTACACAGGGTAAAGAATGACCCTACCAACAATTTCAAGCATGAATTAATTCATTAGGATCCCAAAAAAGACTCCACTGATACTCAAAACTGAATGAGTCTGAAAGCACACGAGTGAAATCTCATTAAAGTGTTTGTTTATTCATAGCATTGGCAAGCAGTTCTTGTCAATGCTAAAGTTAATGGCATGACACTACATTGATTTGGGTGTTTGCCTGGGCATTGCTAGATGGTTTCTAGGGTACTCTAAGTGGTTGATAAGGTGTTGCTCACAGTCCCAATTCAAAAGAGCCTATTGTCAAGGTTCCTATATATACATTGAGGTATCATTCATGTCAGCATCACACACTGAAGAATTTCACACATTAAGACATTTTATAGTGAGCAGTGCTGCTCATAAAATTGCACTTATGCATTAAACTTTACATAAAAAGCTTCATTATCCATAAGCTGGATAATAAAGCTGTGGTGGCTGTGGTTTGGAGCTGGTGTGCAGAGCGGTTGGAGGCTGGATCAGACAGGGCCGGATGGGGAAGGCTTGTGTTTGGACTGGGGTCCCACAGGGGGAAAGGGACTCTGAGGCGAGACACACAGGATCAAATCTCTCTCAGCACGCCACACTTCAGACTGCTTTCTCTTTTTTCAGCCCTTCAAAGTCCTCACAGGAAATAAATATCACAAATGAGAATAATTGTTTCTGAGAATAAAATTGAGACTTTTGCTTAAAAAACAGTAATCAAAAGAAATCTCTTCAGTGCCTCAAAATGTGCTCAAATGTTACCACAGTCAGCAAGATCTCAGTATGAAGCCAAAAACTCACCTTTCTATTCTGATGCTTTATATAAAACTCTCAGAAACTGGGTGTCCGTGAAAAATGTGTTTAATCCCTATCAAAACACTCCGAAAATATCAGAGTAACTTTAGAGTTCAGCACTAAACACTACGCAGATGTGCTGTTTATATGATAATGACTGATGAAGATTATGAAAGAAAGAGAAACACACTTAACAGTTTAGCTAGAAATGGTTCTGTGTTGACATAGTGTGTGTGTGTGTGTGTGTGTGTGTGTAGTAGGTGTGGGGGTGCTATGATGAGCACCAGCTGCTGTTTGTTTACCGAGGGCAGATTCCAGGAAGGCACACACACACACACACACACACACAGGCCTTGAGAACTAATGATAGTCACTATATGCTAAAGCTAACGCTCACAAAAACCCGCTGACATCATTAGATTTATAGTAAAACATGATTTGGTTTTCAAATAGCAACAACCACATGACCTGGATGTTTTCAACAAGTTTCATCATTTTGAGCACATTTAGCCCTCACAAGCATAGCCAAATCTATAAACACGATATTAGTCATTACATGCACAAAATGAGTGAGATCATTTAAAACAAAAGGGTGTATAGCTATAGAGCTCCAGACATGTGATAAATTGAACTGAGTGAGAATGTAACAAATACAAACAAACTACACTGTTAAGAACCCAAACCATGGCTTTACTGAAAACCACACATGAACAAACTTTGACAAAACCTTTCATAAACTTTATAAACTTGTTATAGGAAACATTCAGTGCTCAACAACAGGTGAGGGAAATAGTTTATGAGAGTATTTATACAAAAATAACGAGTTGAGCTAGAAACACCTGCACTGCATTTAGAAAACGTGTTGAATTCAATGAACAACTTGTTGTATTCTGTTGGTATTTATGTGTGTCATGTAAATACCTTCACAGACATACTACTTCCATCCAAAACTACATGTTTTCCAACCAATAGCTCAGTCTTGCATATCTTCTTTAATCTGTTGACTCAACATTTGTGGTCTTATGGGGTAGCACATTGGCCACTGGTTACTCACTTCTGAATATGAGGTATTGTTCCTACTGTTTTCTGAATGCAGGGTTCATTAACATACGCTGGGTTCACACTGCATGATTTTCAAAGTCGTTGGATCGCTGCTCTTCTCACACTGCGAGATTGTCTGGGGTACAATCTAGTTGCTGTTGTGTGCACATTACGTGACAGAGTGTTGAGAAACTTTGGAGATGTAATAGGTTGCAGATTACAAGTTACCCTATTTAAAATGTAGTAAGTAGTGCAACTATTGCAATTACTTTATTAAAATGCAAAAAAAAAATTCTGTGTCCTAAACTCTTGAAACATTGGTGTCTCATATTTTAGAGCCGTCAATGCTATTTGGGAAAGAAATCAATTAAATCTGTTTGTGTTTGTGTTATATTCAGGTGCTTAACCGATAACTCTTATATTTCCTATATGGGTTTATGTATATGCTTTATTTTTTTTAAGATTAACTCTTTTTATCTAAGGCATTGTTAGATCCAGTGTTTCCTGTCATATGCAAAGATTTGATTTCATAGCTATTAAATAATTTCTTGTTATGATTTTAAATCTGTATTTAACCTCAGCATGATTTTAAAGTAGTGCTGTCAACTGCTTAAACAATTTAAACGCGTTAATCACAGTCATGGACTGTGATTAATCACGATTAATCGCAAATTAAAAATACTAGGATTTACCAGTAAATGTGTTGAAATAAAGAAAAGCATGACAAACTAGTTTAAGGAAAGAAAACCTTACTCCTCAAAGTATGAGACATAATCCTTATTATTCTTTTTTCAGCCATTATCAGCCTTTATGCTGGTAATAAAACGTTTACCAAGCCACATCGCTTCAATCCCAGTATACATTTACCCAACTATTATCAAAACTATTTCTAAATAAATACATCAAAACATTTTCTTGCGACCTTACATGAAGTATTATGAAAAAATGCATTATGAAGAAGAATTGGACATTAGAGCTAACATTAGCGTCATGCTACATAAGACATGCTACATAAGTTTATGAGATTGATAGTACACTTTTACTCAGAACTCACTTTAAACCACCATTGAGTGTTTGTAATAACTTCCTTTTGCGATCACATGTGAATACACTTTGGGCGGCCGTGGTACATTATAAAAGTAGCCCAAAAAAATCGCAACCCACAGCGCTGTCATTTTTCCCGCGACTGTATTTTCAAAATAGCCCAATAGTGCGGGAAAACCGCGACCCTGGCAACACTGGTTCGCTGTACCCTTATCACATATGAGTATACATATCTCCCGCGCACTGTCGCTCTCTCTCTCACTCTCTCGGACGGACACACTTGCTCTCTCTCTCCGCGTTTGCTTCACTTTTGTCTAGCCCAGCGGCTCATGATCACACAATCCCTGTGTCCCAATGTGCATACTATCCACCCTATCTGCCCTAAATAGTATTGAAAATTACTAATATCACATAGAATATAGGATGGATAGTGTGCACACTGGCACGCAGGCAATGATGACCTTCCGCGCTGCGATGACGGCAAGAAGTTGGGGTCAAACCTTATCAAACGATTAATTTGTGTTAAAAAAAATATTAACACGTTAAAATGTTTAGATTAATCGCATGCATTAACTCGTTAAAGTTGACAGCCCTATTTTAAAGTAAGTCTGATATTGTGGTGGCTGTGCTTCAAAGGGGACATCGGATGCCCATCTTCCACAAGTTGGTATGATTAATTAGGGTCTTCTTGAAATTGTCTCAGTGGTCGAGTAAAACAACACCCTTTTTACTTTGTCAAAAACAGCTCTGTTCACTGTGACTCGTTTCGGTGCATATCTCTTTACATGCTAATGAGCACTGCTCACCTTGCCCCTCTCTTCTGTGGAAGTGATCCATCCTTGAGTTTGAACTTTTTAACAAAACCTGCCTTGAATTGTCCCTCATTCAGAAAACAGTCTGGAGTAAAATGATTTGCGTGGCCAGGCATAAATTAATTTAGTGAAATGGAAGTGATGTGTGGCCAAGTATGGTAACCCATACTCGGAATTTGTGCTCTGCATTTAACCCATCCAAGTGTACACACACTGTGAACACACACCCGGAGCAGTGGGTATTGTGGTATTGAAGGTTGAAGAGAGCGCTGGTTATTCGCTCCAAAATCAAAATGGCTTGAAAATTGAGACTGTTGAGGTTTTGGGGGAATTAAAAAAGGAGTGAATTTTTATCATTGTAGCGTGGTTGTGTCCACAAACTGCAAACTGCTCATTTATATGCAAATGAAGGTATTTTTCATCCAATGTCTCATTTAAAACTAAAATATTATAATCTTAACTCAAGTGATGAAAGATTTCAAAAGTCTGACAGTAATCAGTGTTGAGTACTACTGTAAGGTTAAGCCTGCCTGGTTAACATGTTTGGAAATTATTAACAGTTGAAAACATTAGAAAATTTAGAAAAGTAATCAAAAAGTAATCAAATGTAATCAGTTACATTATTTTAATAAAGTAATTGAAAAGTTACACTACTTATTACATTTTAAGTAGGGTAACTTGTAATCTGTAACCTATTACATTTTCAAAGTAACCTTGCCAACACTGGATAAGAGCTCACTCAAATACTGAGGTGCCAAACCATTTAGGGCCTTATAGGTAATTAGCAAGATCTTAAAATGTATACAATGTTTAATAGGGAGCCAGTGCAGTGTTGACAGAACCGGGATAATGTGATCATACTTCCTGGTAAGAACTCTAGCTGCTGCATTTTGAACCAGCTGGAGTTTGTTTATTAAACGTGCAGAGCAACCAACCAATAAAGCATTACAATAATCAAGCCTTGATGTCATGAACGCGTGAATTAATGTTTCTGTATTTGACATTGAGAGCATAGGTCGTAATTTAGATATATTTTTAAGATGGAAAAATGCAGTTTTACAAATACCAGAAACATGTTTTTCGAAGGAAAGATTGCTATCAAAAAGTACGCCTAGGTTCCTAACTGATGACGAAGAATTTACAGAACAGCCATCAAGTATTAGACAGTGATTTAGGTTATTACATGAAAGTGAAAGTGAAAGTGAAGTGACATTCAGCCAAGTATGGTGACCCATACTCGGAATTCGTGCTCTGCATTTAACCCATCCAACGTGCACACACACAGCAGTGAACACACACACACACCGTGAACATACACCCGGAGCAGTGGGCAGCCATTTATGCTGCGGCGCCCGGGGAGCAGTTGGGGGTTCGGTGCCTTGCTCAAGGGCACCTCAGTCGTGGTATTGAGGGTGGAGAGAGCGCTGGACATTCACTCCCCCCACCTACAATTCCTGCCGGCCGGAGACTCGAACCCGCAACCTTCGGATTACAAGTCCGACTCTCTAACCATTAGGCCACGACTTCCCCACATGCAAAGGTTTTTGGTCCAATAATTAACATCTCTGCTTTTTCAGAGTTTAGCAGTAAGAAATTGCTAGTCATCCAGTTTTTGATATCAACTATACATTTGCAAATTGGTAAGTTTCATCAGGTCACGAAGAAATATAGAGCTGAGTATCATCAGCATAACAATGAAAGCTAACGCCATGTTTCCTAATGATATCTCACAAGGGTAACATGTAAAGCATGAAAAGTAAGGGGTCAAGTACTGAGCCTTGAGGTACTCCATAGTGCACTTGTGATTGGTATGATACCTCTTCATTTACTGCCACAAATTGATGGAGGACAGATAAGTACGATTTGAACCATGCCAGTACACTTCCTCTATTGGCAACATAATTCTCTAGTCTATTTAAAAGAATGTTGTGGTCGATGGTGTCAAACGCGGCGCTAAGATCCAGTAACACTAATAGAGAGATACAACCATGATCAGATGATATGAGCAGGTCATTTGTAACTCTAATGAGAGCAGTCTCAGTACTATGATATGGTCTAAAACCTGACTGAAAATCCTCACATTTATCACTTTTCTCTAAGAAGGAACATAGTTGTGATGATACTACCTTTTCTAATATCTTTGACAGAAAAGGGAGATTTGAGATCGGTCTGTAATTAATTCATTTTTTGGGGTCAAGTTTTTTTTTTTTTTTTTTTTTTTAATGAGAGGCTTAACAGCCAGTTTGAAGGTTTTTGGGACATATCCTAATGACAATGATGAGTTAATAATATTCAGAACAGGATCTATTACTTCTGGAAGCACCTCTTTTAGGAGCTTAGATGGAACAGGGTCTAACATACAGGTTGTTGGTTTAAATGATTTAACAAGTTTATACTATTCGTCATTTATAATAGAAGAGAATGAGTGGAATTGTTATTCAGGGGATCTATAGTCCACTATCTGATGTGATACTGTGGCTGACAGCTGCAAGGTTACAATTTTATCTCTAATAGTTTCGATCTTGGAAGTAAAGTAGTTCATAAAGTCATTACTACTGTGCTGCTGGGTAATGTCTGCACCTGCTGATGTAAATGTTTTGTTATTTCAGCCACTGTATTGAATAAATACTTGGGGTTGTCTTTGTATACAACGCTTTCCTGTAGGAGAGAGTATTTTCCCACCAAGCAATACGAAATACCTCTAATTTAGTTTTTCTCCAGCTACGCTCCATTTTTCGGGCTGCTCTCTTTAGGGCCTGAGTGTGCTCATTATACCACGGTGTTTGACTCTTTTACTTAATCTTCCTTAAGCATAAATTACAATTTGTAATTCCATTACATGTAACTAGTTATTCCCCAACACTGACGGCGGATTGGTGGCAGGTGGTCACATTACACTTTGAATCTCTGTCTTACTTTCACTCTCTGTTGTTTAAGTGGTAAAATATAACTTAATTCCCACCATATTTCTAATATTATCTATCAAACTAACCTGACTAATTTGATCATTCGCTTTTAATCTAAAACCACGAGTGCAGAGCGTGTTAGCATTTGTTAGCCGGTTAGCTTGTCATAAGTGTTTCTACTCGCGTCTATTACTGTTTTATTTTTTCTCGCTCCGTTTTATTTCTGTCTTGCTCCGTTTTTCACGAGTTCATCAAACAACAGTGGTAAGGGGTAAGTTAAGTCGGTATCATTCATCAATCACGGTGAGTAATGGCTTCTTCTCCTGCTATTGTTGTTTGCACTGTTTGCCACATGTATAGTTTATCTCTCTCTGTCGGCAACGAGGGATTCACATGTGATAAATGCAGGGAAATAGTTAGGCTGACAGAGAAGATTTCAGAATCAGAGACACACATCCAAGCTTTAGTTGAGGACAGTAAGAATGTGAGAGCTGTAGATACTGCTTTGGATGCGACTAGCTCAGGGAGTCCTGTACATTGTTCGGTTACGGTTGAGCCCGTGCAGCAGGGCAACTGGGTGACTGTGAGGTGGCCTAGTCGCGGGTCAAAACACCGCTCTTCTGTACCGATCAATACATCAAACAGGTTCTCCCCACTCAGTGATGCACCCACTGAGAAACATGATGAAAGTGCTCTAGTTATTGGCGATTCTATTGTACGGAATGTGAAAATAGAGACACCAGCCACCATAGTCCAATGTTTACCGGGAGCCAGAGCGCCTGACATCTTGACAAATTTAAAAGTGCTGGCTAATGCTAAATGTAAATTCAGTAAGATTGTTAACCATGTCGGCGCTAATGATGTTAAAAAGAGGTGTGTGAACTTGCAAGTACGATGTCAGACACTGTAATATGCTCTGGTCTCCTCCCTGCTTACCGGGGTGATAAGATTCATAACAGACTGTCGTCACTCAATGGCTGGATGTCTAAGTGGTGCCTGCAGAATAACATAGGTTTTATAGACAATTGGATGAGTTTTTGAGGCAGACCTGACCTGTTGAAAAGAGATGGTATTCATCCCTCCTGGGGTGGTGCCGCTCTTCTCTCTAGAAATATGGCACATAGTCTTAGAGTTCATACTTGACTAACTGGGGCCCAGGTCAGGAAGCAGACAGACTGGCTAAACCGACCGTCTTCTAGCTGCCTCGCGTCACATAAGTCAGTTCATTTTCAGCACATAGAGACTCTTTCACCTAGATATCACACCATAGAGACTGTGTCTGTTCCCCGAACTAGAAAATAATAAAAACGTCTAAAGCAATTTATGAGTAACAATTTAATTGATGTTCAACAAATGAATAAATGTATATAACACAGAGAAACAAATAAACAAATAAAGCTTGGCTTATTGAATATCAGGTCCCTTTCTACTAAAGCGCTTTTTGTAAATGATATGATCACTGATCATAAACTAGATGTGCTCTGTTTGACAGAAACCTGGCTAAAACCAGATGAATACATTATTTTAAACCAGTCTACCCCCAAGGTTACTGTTATAAAAATGAGCCGCGTCCAAAAGGCATAGGGGGAGGTGTTGCTACAATTTATGGCAATATTTTCAGTATTTCACAGAAGACAGGCTTTAAGTATAACTCCTTTGAAGTAATGGTGCTTCATATAACATTATTTAGAGAAAAAAGTATTGATGATAATTCCCCCGTGATGTTTGTACTGGCTACTGTATAAAGGCCACCAGGGCACCATAAAGACTTTATTAAAGAATTTGGTGATTTTCTATTGTCTGTTATTATCCGGTCAAAACCACAACTTGACCCCAAAGATCTAGTTAAGTTACAGACCGATCTCAAATCTCCCTATTCTGTCAAAGATACTATAAAAGGTAGTATCCTCACAATTATATTCCTTCTTACAGAAAAATTATATCTGTGAGGATTCAGGATTTAGAACATCCCATAGTACTGAGACTGCTCTCATTAGAGTTACAAATGACCTGCTCTTATCATCTGATCGTGGTTGCATCTCTGTATTAGTGCTACTGGATCTTAGTGCTGCGTTCGACACTATCGAGCACAACATTCTTTTGAATAGACTAGAAAACTTTGTTGGCATTAGTCAAAGTGCATTAGCATGGTTCAAATTGTACTTATCTGACCGCAACCAATTCGTAGCAGTGAATGAAGAGGTATCATATCGATCACAATTGCAGTATGGAGTACCTCAAGACTCAGTACTAGGGCCGCTACTTTTCATGATTTACATGTTACCCTTGGGAAATATCATCAGGAAACTCGGGGTTAGCTTTCGCTGTTATGCTGATGATACTCAGCTCTATATTTCTTCGCGGCCCGGTGAAACACACCAATTTGAGAAACTTATGGAATGCATAGTGGATATAAAAAACTGGATGACGAGTAATTTCTTGCGGCTAAATTCTGAAAAAATAGAGGTGTTAATTATCAGACCTAAAACCCCAAAATTGAATAACCTAGAACACTGTCTAACACTTGATGGCTGCTCTGTAAATTCTTCGTCATCAGCCAGGAACCTATGTGTGCTATTTGTTAACAATCTCTCCTTTGACAGCCACATTTCTAGCCTTTCTAAAACTGCTTTTTTTCATCTTAAAAATATATCTAAACTGAGACCTATGCTCTCAATGTCAAATGCAGAAATGTTAATTCATGTGTTTATGACCTCAAGGTTAGATTAATGTAATGCTTTATTGGGTGGTTGTTCTGCACACTTAATAAACAAACTACAGATGGTTCAAAATGCAGCAGCTAGAGTTCTTACTAGAACCAGAAAGTATGACCACATTAGCCTGGTTCTGTCAACACTGCACTGGCTCCCTATTAAACATCGTATAGATTTTAAAATCTTGTTAATTAC
The DNA here is from genome assembly GCF_936440315.1 of Barbus barbus. Taxonomy (NCBI): domain Eukaryota; kingdom Metazoa; phylum Chordata; class Actinopteri; order Cypriniformes; family Cyprinidae; genus Barbus; species Barbus barbus. The sequence continues at coordinate 3,291,341 of NC_136726.1, read as the reverse complement.
TTATAAAGCCCTGAATGGTTTAGCTCCTCAGTACTTGAGCGAGCTCTTATCGCATTATAGTCCTCCACGTTTATTACGTTCTCAAAACTCTGGCCATTTGATAATACCTAGAATATCCAAATCAACTTCGGGGGGCAGATCCTTTTTCTATTTAGCACCCAAACTCTGGAACAATCTACCTAACACTCTTTGGGAGGTAGACACACTCTGTCAGTTTAAATCTAGATTAAAGACTCATCTATTTAATCTGGTGTACACATAACACACTAATACACTTCTAATATTCAAATCCGTTAAAGGATTGTTACGCTGCATTAACTAGGTCAACCGGAACCGGGAACACTTCCCATAACATACGATGTACTTGCTACATCATATGAAGATTGACATCTACGCTAATATTAGTCTGTTTCTCTCTTATTCCGAGGTCACTGTAGCCACTCGATCCGGTCCATATCAGCCCAGATGGTCACTGCAGTCACCAGATCCAGTTCAGATGGTGGATCAGCACCCAGAGACGACCTCTACAGTCCTGAACGTCAGCGGAGACCACGAGACCTAGATGAGCCCCAGAGACAGATCCCCGGTGAGGACCACTCCACTTAGACAGCCATCGGGAAAAGACCACTGGAACCAGTTGAGCCCTTACAATCTGACTTTACTGCAGCATGGAACAAACTGCTGGTTCGTTTGGCCAGAGGAGAACTGGCCCCCCGACTGAGTCTGGTTTCTCCCAATTTTTTTTTCTCCATTCTGTCACCGATGGAGTTTTGGTTCCTTGCCGCTGTCGCCTCTGGCTTGCTTAGTTGGGGACAATTAATTCCCAGCGATTTCGTCGACCTGATTGCACAGACACTATTTAAACTGAACTGAGCTGGATGATGACATCACTGAATTCAATAATGAAATGCCTTTAACTGATAATTGAGTGTTTAATCTTGTAATTTTACATTATTGACACATTATTTTCCTATTGTGATATTGTGCAGTTGCTTTGACACAATTTGCATTGTTAAAAGCGCTATATAAATAAAGGTGACTTGACTTGAATTTTCAGTTGGAAGAAACACAGACATATTTGTCTGGTCTACAAACTACATTTTACAACCAAACACACACAAGAATATATAGGGGAAATAAGAGGCGTGAGAATGGATTTATTCCTGTCAAAAACGGTGGCCCACAAAAAGCTTGAAATCCAAATTGTCTGTTCACTCATGTGCTGTGAAAAAATGAAAAATAAATAAAGAAGTATATGAAGGAGAGATTGGTTGCTTGCTGATGTTCTGTTGCAGATATGACTCCTCCCACTGAACTTTCCCTTGCCCTGTGTCGTGTTCTCTCATTGGCTGTAGGTCGTCGCAGATGCCATCTCCAGTCAAAACACATTTCACTCTGCAGGACTATGAGTCGCTGACAGGTCCACATATTTAGCATGCCAAATATCTCACGGCTGTGTCTGTCCTAACCCTAAGGCTGATGATACATGGGTCAACTTTTTTTGAGCAGTGTTGCTTAGAAATTTCTTACCCATTCCCAGTGGGAAAGTGTCTATCTGGATACCTTAGATCGGTTGTGGGCCCTGTGTCTCACCTGGCTGCTCACTGACGACAACATTAACAAAAGTTGCCCCGTGTATCATCAGCCTAACACTGGTATTTGCCCAGGTGTGGGCCACTTGAGGTCCGCTGTCCTGCAGAGGTTAACTCTAACACTAATCAAACACACGTCTGCAATTTTTGTCAAGTAATCTTGAATACTTCAGTTAGATTTCCAGGTGAGCTTTATTAGGGATGGAGTTAAACTTTGCAGGATGGTGGACCTAGAAGGCCAGAGAATAGAGAGTAATTTAGTAAAGCACTCTGGAGACAAACTTAGCATCCGAATACTATATAAAAGGCAAAAATCACTATAAGCAGTACTTTCAAATAGGCAGTATTCCTAAAAATAGGCAAAAAAATATTCACACGGGAGAAGGGTTGTTGTCACGAATCCTGTCCATGGACTTCCATCCACTTGCCACCAGAGGTCACTCTTCCGTTATTGACTCTCACACCACACAGACTGTTACACATTACCCTGGACTACATTTCCCATGTTCCTTTGCACTGATTGGACTCACCTGCAGGAAAACACACACACACTATATTACACCCACTCAGATCCTTTTCAAACTGCCGAGTATTGTCTGTGTTTATCGCTCTACTAGTGATAGCACTTTATGGAGCCAGTTTATTGTAGGAGTTTTGTCTAGTTCCTAGTTCTTTGCGCTAGTCCTGTCTAGTTACTTCTAGTTTTGCCTGATTGCCTTGTTTCTTGATCACCTGCCTGTCCTGGATTGCTCTCTGGTCTTATCCTTTGGACTCTGTTTGTACCATGCCTGGATTATCATCTGTCTATGGATTATTCGCTTGCCTCTTACTCTGGATTACGTTCGCCATCGATCGACCCATGCCTGTTTATTTGAGTACTCTTCTGTCTTGCCTCTGTCTATGTCTCTATATACCTGTTTGCCATTTGTCAGACCCTTGCTTGTGTTGACCATGTTTAATAATAAAGCTTTGCAAATGGATCCGTATGCCTCTCGACTCACTCCGTAACAGTCGTCCTATTTGTAAATGACAGGGATTAGCACGTCTACTTTATGGAACATATACGAAGTAGGACTAAGTCATCAAATGATAGTGAACGCACACTGACAGAATGCAATTTCGGGGTAGAATCTATGAACAAAGACGAGAAAAAGATAGGATTTTTCCTTTTAAAAGAAAAAGTAAGATTTTGAAATAAAAGATGATTAACATAAATGAAAACAAGAAAATACCTAAAAAACCATTGCCTTGGGAAATGATGGAATGAACCAATGAATCAAGAACAAATGTATTTTACAAAATCGATGACAAAAAATTTGCCCATATCTTTTGAATGTGATATTCTGTATTACACAGAATTCAGAAATGCAATAAATATTCAATACTCAATTTGTCAGAAATTGAGATTCATACAACATCTGAAAGCTGAACAAATAAGCTTTCCAATGATGTATGGTTTCTTAGGATAGGACAGTGGGTCTCATCCACTAATAAGTGCGTACATTTTTCGTATTTATACGCACATTTGAACTTCTCATGAAAACTTTCCGCCTAATTCACAACACGTGCGTACGCACATGAGCTTGTTCTTAAACTCGTTCTTCTGTTAGTGAATCTGGAGTCTTCTAAAAGAGCGCCCGCGTGCACAAGGTTAGTGATTAGCATAATACAAGCCCAAACCAGCTCCATATAAGGGCTTTCCGCAAAGCGGCACTCGTCTAGTGAAAGACAATTATGGCATCGAAACAAAAGACAAAGAAAAATAACTAACGATAATGAACGTGAGGTTTTGCTGTCGGAGGTGGAAGCCAGAAAAAATGTGTTATTTAAAAGCAACTGAACAGCCATTCGTCACTCTCAGCAAACATATCTATGCGCCAGAGCCGGACACTGGCGCCAGTGCACCTCCATCGGGGGGCATTTAAATTTCTGGGGGGGCACAAATCACATTTTGTGTGTGTGTGTGCGGGGGGGGGGGGGGGGGGGGGTGTATTCGTGAAGAGCGTGCTGACGCTCGCTAAAGCCTTCAATTGCTTTCTTATGTGCGCTGTTTTATCGGTACTTTCGCTTTCAAAATCGATCGCGTTCAATAAGGAGGGGAGAGGATGGAAAGTGGGGAGGCACAGTAACTCGTTTGGGGGCTCACGGCCCACGAGTGCCCCCCTTGGCACTGGCCCTGCTGTGCGCTCTCTAAAGACGCGCTCTCTCCTTAGAGCACGCGCCGCAATGTCTTCAAGCAGTACCAAGTGCGCCATGCCTCCAAACACAAGGTGAGAAACAATAATCACCGTTTATATAAGCATAGATCAGGTGATTTGTTGTTTGGACCTCTAATTTTATATATATATATATTTATATAATTGGACCTCTAATTATACTTTATTATCAATTTTAACGTCTAGTTACTTTTCACCCACCCTGTACATAACATATCTAATTATATGTGGGGTTCTTTATAGATGCTTATAAGGCCCTAGGCGTACATGATTATTGCGTACGTGTGGCATAAGTTGTTCTTGAATTTTTTCGTACATTTAGAATAAATTTTAGTACGAACGTTTTTGATGAATCATGATTTATTCGTGAAAACGTCCGTACGCACATTTCACGCAAAAATTTGTGCGTACGCATGTTTAGTGAATGAGACCCAGTATTTGGCCGAGATGCAACTTTTTGAAAATCTGGAATCTAAGGGTGCAAAACAAATTAAAATATTGAGAAAATCACCTTGAAATTTGTCCAAATTAAGTTCTCAGCAAACCATATTGCATATAAAAAATTTAATTTTGATATATTTACAGTAGGAAATTTACAAAATATCTTCATTATGAACATGATCTTTTCTTAATGTCCTAATGATTTTTGGCATAAAAAAAATCAATAATTTTGACTCTACAATGTATTTTTGGCTATTGCTACAAATATACCCCAGCGACTTAAGACTGGTTTTGTGGTCCAGGTTCACAAATTAAACAGTTAGAAGTACATAATTACTAACTTAGAACAATCATATTTTAAAGGGTAACAGAATGGCATCTCTTTCTTTAAGTTACACACACACTTTTAGATTTTCTAAAAACTTAATTCTGTATGGTTAATAAGCTTGTTTCCTCATGGGCCCAAAAAAAATTATAAAAAAAATCTTATTAAAAATTCAAATTCAAAGCTCAAATTCAAAATTCATCCCATAAATTCTAAATTTATAGGTATTATCCTTGAGGCCCCCATAATGTAGGTGTAACGGGGCGAACAAGACGTGAGACGTGCGGATCCAAGTGCAAGCTTTTATTTATAAACATAGTCAAGAAACAGGCAAGGCCAAACAACGGCAAATGGGTACGGGCAAGACACAGAGCAATCCTAGGGCTAGCGAGAGTCGACGATCGGCGAACAAAATCCAACAGGGCAAGGCAGAGAGATAATCCGGGTATACGAGCAGTAGTCCAAGAGAGGTGCAAACAGAGTCCAAACGCCAAGGCAAAGGATAAATCCAGGAAACACGGGCAAGAATTAAAACACTAGAAAAACACACAAGGCAAGACTATGACAACAAAGAGTGTTCCGTATCGCAGCTAAAACTAGGAGAGTTATAAATGCAGAACAATACTGGAGCTAAACACAGAATGGCTCAGTAAGGCAGCTAACACTAGGGGAGTGATAAACGCAATACAATACTCGGCCGAGAGGAAGAGGAAGTCCATGGTTTATGTAGGGTGTGTGATCAGTGCAATCAGCTGTGTGTCGTCAGTGCAATGGATGATGGGACTTGTAGTCTGAGGTGGCGTGCAACAGTTAGTGTGGTGCAAGAGTCCATGTGGTGAGCAAGTGATTTCTGGTGGTGAGTTAACGGAAGTTCATAAACCAGATTCTTGACAGTAGGGAATATTACACACACACACACACACACACACACACACACTTCCAGTGTGATTTAAAACAGTTGACACATGAAAGCTGAGATGAGCATCTGCAATCATTTTACTTTAAACACTAAGGATGTTCACTGGTAATCTAACAAAACCAATACATTAATCAAACCCCAGATATGGCTCTGGTTGTCAGATAAAGACAGCTTCTTTTAGTATCTTCCTTAAAATAACCATCAAGAATTCTTTGCTTTTTGTTGTTTATTCCTCTTTTTGCAACAAAACCACTGAAACTGGATCCATACAAGATGTTATTGAACAGGCTGAGATCTGGTAACACTAAACCATTAGTAAAAACATTCTTTCCTTGAGCTTTAACCTCCAGCAAGAATAAAACTCTGAATGGGAGGAAGAAAAATAAAACAGTCCCAGCCCGGGAAACTGTGGGTAGAAAATATCTATAAGCACTTCATTGTTCTGGTTAGAAATGAACATGCAGCAACAGCACAGTGCTTTTGGTGCAATGTTTTAGCTTATGAATGTGTGGTTTAGGATATGTTTTATGATTCAGTATAATTTTGGTCGTGATGGTCTACAGTTAAACTTTGAAACTGTTCACCAACAAATATCCCAGCATTCTCGTGGAGTTGGCAGTAGGAGTGGTAGATTGTGTTTCTTTGTATATTGCTGCAGAGTTTGATTATTATTCCACATGGCAGAAAGAGAAAGAGACGTTCTGTTCTAATGGCACAGGAAATGCCAAATCTCAACCAGCTTGTTTAACCACCACTCTCCCAGTTTCCTCAAACCTCAATCATCCAAAATGAATGTCAGCAGTCTACAGACAGCTGAGAAAGACCAGACTACTGAAGACTGATCACAGGAATAACAGATTTGGACATCAAAAAAATCTGTGTATGGAGTTCAGTCTGAGAGTGCCTAAAAAGTAAAACACAATGCTTTCACATTTTAAAAGAAGTTTATAGTCAGGTTAACTAAATATTAAACAATATTTCTGACTTGAATAAAACTGCGCACTTAGATATTACACCTCATGAAGCGTATTTACCCAGCAAAATGTCCAGTGTTCAAATCCTAGTGTTGAGGACTTTTAGAGTAAAGTGTTGAATTGTAGAAGATTAACAGCAGCTGGTGTAAACAGCACCCTCTGGTCGGAGTCACTCTTATTAACACTGCGGAGTGGGATTAGTCACATCCGGGACATTTGCTCGTGTGCGCGCCTGACCCATCTGAAATATTTTTCACGGGCGCCATTTTATTTGCGCAAGATGCGGATCATATGAGGACGGAAAACTGCGAAATTAAGTGTTTAATCTTCTCACAAAATGTGTTTTGTAATATCATATTGTTTCATAACAATATTTAACGTATTTGCTGTGTGCATAAACAACATTTCCTTTCACTCGTGATGCGGAACAGACGAGGACGTCGTTTCTTTTCTACAAGGGAAATCCGAAAATAAGTGTTTTTATCTCATTTAATATATGTATTTTATAAAATAATATGATTTAATAATGGTATTTGTATTCTGTGCGCGCCTAAACGATCCGAAATGTTTCTCACAGATGAAATTTGAATTGATGTCAAATCAAACCACAGTAAACTGGCCAAATCTGAAAAAACTATATCAGTAATTGTTTCTTGTGTCTACTGACCAAATTTTGTGATTATGTTGAGCAATAATTGAATGAGTTTTCATAATGTTGATGTGTCACTATATTGGATTTGAGTGATTTTTCCGTATATATTTCATATTTGTGTGTTTGTATTCTGGAAATAATATGTTCAGTTTGTTTCTCACCAGACCCTATCGTATATAAGTTACCCAGAACACTTTGAATATACGGCACGTGTCACATGGGAACACTCTGTGATACTTTTGCATGTGTTTTTTTAAAGCTTGATGTTAATGGCCATACTGCCATTATATGAAGAAGAACGTGTGGGACATAAACAAAAAAACTGAGAAGAAGGGCTCGGCATTAGAACAAGAAAAAAGGTAAATAAATGATGAAATCATCTTTATTTTTATCATCCCTTAAAACAAATTGTTCTCCCGAGCTGTTGTTTAAGCAGATAAATGCAAGCACTATAAACCCAATGACATTCAGGATACATATGGATCAAAAAAGAATATGTATTTTGTGCCTTTGCATTGATTTGCTGACATTACGTTTTAATTGTTGTAAAAACATGTATTGAAAACACTGAATGTGAAGATATTTTGGTGCAGGGAAAAAGATTTGCAATGTTTCAATTAAAATAAATAAATGTAGACATGCATTGTTTTGTGGATTTTTTATTTTTTGTACCTGAACACGGACCACACAATGAACAATGAACTCAATTCGACTCAAATTTAACACTACTGAAATATATATATGACTCCCTCCATTGTGGAGTTAAAATGAAATATGTACATTACTCACGGAGTACATTTTAACACCATAAGAGTTTAAATGTAATCTGTAAATAATGTATATATGCCACACTTTCGAAAGTGTTATTTTAACTCCACAATGGAGGGAGTCATATATACATTTCAGGAGTGTTAAATTAAGTCGAATTGAGTTAAATGTACACGGGCTTTTTTGCTTTGTAGGTTACCGTTTTATTTTTTACAGTCAATAAAATGAAAATTTCTCTTACTTGTGGCTATAACAATTTATTTATTTATGCATCTAATCAAAAAAGGCATACACATTCTTAACACAAATCTTGTTTGCATGCATGCCCAGAGACAAAGAAATGGAAACTGGTGTTATTCAGACAATCTTTTCTATATTAAAGAAGATTTTTTTTTTTTTTTTTGTGATTTACTCAGAAAATGTTTACATTGAAAGGTTTTTATAGGCTTTACATTTGACACTTTTTAAATAAAAATTCCTATAAGACTTTGTTGCACTTGTTTTTTAAAGCCAGAAACCACTGATGGAGCCTCAATAACTTTTTTTTTTTTTTTTATCTCCAAAGGAACATATAACAACTGTATGAAATCCAAAATGCTATTGAAAATCTTTATTTTTAAAGGAACCAGCGAAAAAAATAAAATAAATAATAATAATAAAAAATAAAAAACACCAAAGAGTTTCACAATTTGGGAAATTTGGGAGATCCGACGGTTAACATACTTGGGAAAAACAATCCAACTCGGACTGTAGTCTGTCCAGAAGGTCTGAGTCTACACATTCAGGTATTCATTTTTAAGCCGGCTTAACCTGGATCCATGACTCCGAATGATCAGAGAGATGAGCTCGTGCTTATCCTTGAGTCCGGAAGAGATGTCCAGAGTTTCCTGTAGAGTGTCCATCACATTATGCATGGGGTTGATGAAGTTATTGGTGAACTCATTCTCCTCTCTTTGCTCGGAATCCTGGCTTTGCTTGAATTTCGTCTCCAGCTCCAGAAGAGATTTCTCCACGTTTGTAAAAGCCTCGTTGATTTGCACAATCTCCCTCTTCAGGTATTTCCCATAACTGTCCTCGCCGTCCAGGTCGTAGGAAACGCTCTTCCCGAGGCTCTCCAGAACGCGCGCGGCGTCTTCTATCTGCTGTTTAATGATGATAAAATCCTCGCGAATGATCGAGTCCCGGTCTTCCTCCAGCGGACACGGTCTGCGGTCGAACCATTTAAAGAGCATCTGGCATTTCTCCGGGTCTTCGGTCTCCTCGTAATCGCCGTCCGGGACGAAGAAGTGGTGAAAAGTCCCGTTGGACATTTCAGGGAGCAAAGGTCCCTTGTAGATCGCAGCGCAGAGCGGCAGTAAAAACAGACCAAGGCCGAAAGGTAACATGATAGATTGCTTCTGTCCACTCGGAAGGTCTGTCAGGGACGATGTCCACATCTGGAGTCTCTAGTATGAATATGCGCACTAGGAGAGACGCTGAGGCTGTAATCTGAGTCCAGCGCGCTTTTACGCGCTCTCAAATTACAGCCGGCCGCGCGTCTCACTCACAACTCACTGCAGCGATTTTGCTTATCTGCGTCTCACTCTGTAATAACTCTAATCGATCAGCTAACATTGTAATATGTGACATTGAACCTGTCATAAGTAGCATGGGTATATTTGTAGCAATTGATAGCCAAAAATACATTGTATGGGTCAAAATGATCGAATTATCGTTTTTGACAAAAATCATTCCATGAAGATATTTTATATATTCCCTCGCGTAAATATATAAAAACCTAATTTCTGATTAGTAATATGCATTGCTAAGAACTTCATTCGGACAGTTAAAGGCATTGTATCTCGGCCAAATATTTTCCTATCCTAACAAACCATATTTATTTATTCAGCTTAAAGCTAATAAAGTGATGCATATGACCCTTATGACTGGTTTTGTGGTGCTGGGTCACATATACACTATAATTGAATGTAATAATGAAATACACACAAAAAAAAAAAAAATAATAATTTGTTCAACTAATCAGCATGAATTTAATCCTGAATCATATATTAAAAACAAAGCCATTAACAAATGGTCAGCATGTGTTGCACTTTATCATTTATTGATTCCCCCTAATTCTTATTTTTTCTTTTAAATTTCCCTTCCAAAAATCTTGCTGTGTTTCATAACATTTAGCTTTGACCATTGGCAATCACTTTTATCTTCTGAAAACCTGGATACTGCACATAGAATATTTATTGAGGAGCTAAAAATTTAAGGAATAAATATACAAAACTAGTCAGAAATAAGTCTAGAAAGAATAATTTACCATGGATTAATGAACAGGTATGGGTGTTTATGAAAAAGCGTGATATTCCCTTAAAAAAAGCTATAAAATCTGGTTTGCAACAAGATCAACTTATTTTTAAATAGTTTAAGAAATAAGGTAGTTAAGACATTACGGCAGGCTAAGGCACAATTTTTTGTTAATATTCTAAATGAGGCTAAAGGTAATAGTAAAAGGGTATGGCAAACTATTAATAAATTGATAAAGAAAGACATTAAATCATGTAATAAATGTTTAGAATTGGATTTTAAAGGAAGTATAATTGATAAATCTGACAAAACTGCTGATGCATTTAATAATTACTTTGTTGACTCAGTTCAAACTTTGAGTGATACATTTGAAAATTAAGACATAAAGAAATTAAATCAGTGAATTTAGAAAAATCTGCATTTCATTTGACAACAGTTACAGAGAGTATAATTCAGAATATTATAAAAGATTTAAAAAATTCTAATGCCAAAGATATAGATTGTTTAGACTGTAATTTGAAAAAATAATAGTGATATATTTTTAGCACCAATTACTCATTTCGTGAATTTATCAATTACACAAACTACATTCCCAAGTTGTTGGTTAGTTACCCGAGTTTTTAAGACAGGTGAGCCAACTAATGTGGTAAATTATAGGCCGATTTCAATTCTACCAGTAGTGTCTAAAATAGTAGAAAAAGTAGTAACTGATCAAATTGTGAATTTCGTAGATATACATAATTTATTGTGTCCTATGCAATTTGGGTTTCGTAAACAGCATTCGACAGAAACTGCTGTATGTTATTTTATTGAGCAAATTCGGTCAAAATTAGATAAGGGTGGGATTGTTGGCGCTGTGTTCCTTGATTTACAAAAGGCATTCGATACACTAAATCACAATATTTTATTATCTAAATTATCACATTTTAATTTTTCAGAAGATACAATAAAATGGATTGAGTCTTATCTTACATCAAGGAAACAGTGTACCCGGATTAATACATACATATCCTCTTTACGAGATTGTCCCACAGGGGTTCCTCAGGGGTCAACCCTAGGGCCATTACTCTTTAGTTTGTATCTGAATGATCTTCCAGATGTTTGTCCTGATGTGCATATTTGTTTGCATATATTTGCATATTTGCATATATATATCTGTTTTGTATTCTCCTGCCCAGGGACAGCAGATGAAATTTAGCTCTGTAGCTAATTCTGGGGCAGTTTTCGGACTTATTGTCCCTGTCAAATAAAGAATTAAATAAAATAAAAAAATTAATTACATAATTGTGGCATCCGTAATCGTGATTAGAAATTTGACTAAATGTGCAGCCCTAATTTAATTCATTATTAGCTTTTTATCAACTCACAAACCCACTGCAGTTCTTACATTAAGACCAGTTTGGAAAATTAACATTTTCATCATGTAATCTGTAATCAGTAATGGACTACATATTGTAAGTGATCCAGCCATCTTTGCATCGAATCATATGTTAAATAGCCATAATAAATGGGTTTCCACTTTTTCCTGTATTCACACTATAATATAATGTGATGGACTTCAATGCAAATGTATTTGAATCAATTTCCCAAGTTTATAATGTGATCGCATCTGCATAATTGTGATATTACCCTCTTTTTTTGTTTTTGCTCTGTTAAACCACTTTGTCAGCAGTGTGTGTATCAGGATTAACTAGAGTTTCACGGATGACAAAGTATCACAAACACCAATAAAGCACATCACCAGTTAATCATCATCAGTGAGAGTAATAATGAACAACATTATAACTTTACCACAACATTATAACTTTAACACTTTTTGACAGTCACCATTGCCATCCCTTATGTCCAATATAATACGCTATACTATACTATACTATAATATAATATACTATACTATACTATACTATACTATACTATACTATAATATAATATAGTATAATATAATATAATATAAAAACATCTGACAACCCCAGCAACTTCTTCCTCTCTTTGATGGTATGTTAGTAAGTAGGTATAGATAGATAGATAGATAGATAGATAGATAGATAGATAGATAGATAGATAGATAGATAGATAGATAGATAGATAGATAGATAGATAGATAGATAGATAGATAGATAGATCCCTGAGTGGAAATTCATGAGGACAGTCGTGAGTGATAAAATAACTAATATGACCCCTCGTCCCATGTCTTGACTCATAAGCATTTTTAACCTGTTAAAACCTCAATGATTAACATGATTAGCATGTGAAGTGTCTGAACTAGAGATACTGGAGCCACACTACCAGTTTGACCAGATTCTGCCTCAAGCATGGAGGACAAAAGTCACACAGTGGGGACCTTCCAGGTTGGGGACTATGTGGTGTCCGCCTTTCTGTTTGTGGTCTCCTCTGGTATCTGGGTTTTCTTCGCCATCAAAGAGAGGAAGAAAACTTGGTTTAAAGAGTTTCTGGTTGGGGGCCGTCAGATGTCCTGCGGGCCGGTGGCCCTTTCTCTCACTGCCATCTTCACATCGGGGCCCCATCAGATGTGTACAGATACGGGGCTTCGTATGTCATCTTTGGTGTCGCCTACACGTTCGTGGTGTTTTTAACCGCTGAGCTCTTCCTGCCTGTCTTCTACAGATCAGGCATCACCAGTACATACGAGGTACGGATACGTATATTTCAGATTTCAAGTTTCGCTAAATTATTGTATTATCATCATATCAAAATCATCAATATTGGTAAAGGCTACAAGGGATATGTATGGCGCTAATGGGCATGCACGCATCAATACAGCGTAATTTTTGTCACACTGCACAATAATAATTACTATTTTTTCATTATTGTAAGGGGTAGGTTTAGGGCTGGAGTAGGTTTAGACGTTAACAAAACACAAATGTTTCCGGTCGAAGCTGTATCCCTTCTAGCCACAGCCATCAATATATTTACTCCAGTGGACAGAAATGAAGTTTTGAGGTAGGATGAATTTGGCCAGATGTTGCTGGGCTTTTTTGAGGTCAAGACTCTAGTAATAAATCCCATAGGCCATGTCAGCTGTATTTATGTACAAAAAAATGTACACAAATAAGTGAATTGTATCATATGATTAATTTAAATACATGTTTAAATACACATAATTTAAATAAATGTAAGTGCATAATAGTTGAAGACACAATATAAATTGGGTCCTAATAATCTTTTGTTGTGTTTTAAAGAAGTACAATTATTTTGATGTTGACTAACATACTAAAGCAATTGATTAACGTATTGAAGCACTAATGTACTTGATTATAATTTAACTCTTTATTTGATATTATATTAAAAGTTAAACTTTAAATTGCAACATGTCAGTTGAATGTATGACACAAGTTTCAATAAATATGAAATTATTTCAGTATTTTTCAAGTACAGTGTGTTTTAGGCATTAGAAGTAATTCTGAAATTACACATAAAGATTAAGTTCTACTTAAGTGAGCCAAAAAGCACTCTAAAGTTCAGATAACTGCATTTAATATAAATGTAATCTCTTATACTAAATATTTTAATTTAATTGCAATTGACATAGAATTAATCGCCTGAAAACATTTCATAAGTGCACTCCAAAATATATTCTTTTAAAGTGTATTATTTCTGTATAAGTATGCTAAAGTGTGCTTCTTTTGGAGTCAGGAGCAGTATCTTATAACCCTGTATGCTGCCCATCTAGACAGTATTTTAGGGCATCAGAAGTATGTGAAAAAAAAAGATTTATGATGCCCTTTACACACTGGGAGATCACTCACATGTTCTACATGAATAACACCTGTCATGTGAACCACACAAGAGACTAATGTTCACAGCCGATGAAGGAATCAAATAGAGTGAAATGCCACATTTTATGATTAAATTACATTTCAATCATGACAACTCTCGGAAGATTTTAGCATTGTAATTGTTATGACAATGTTAATGTATTTGGTGTTAGCGGAAAAGATCTGCTACGCTACTGCTGCTGTTGGTAATTGCTGTTGTTGTAGATTATTGCTGCTGCTACAAGCATGTACGGGAACTTGCTACTGCCAATGCATTTGGCGTTACGGTGACGTGTGTATTTAAGACATACTGCTGCTGCACAAATAGCATATATAATAACCCGTAGCAGATCTATACAGGTGGAGCTGGGGAAGGTGCAGGGTTTCAGAGGAACTCTGAAGCGTGATGCAAATGCTCAAGTGAATGCTAACCAGCCATTTATGTAAAGTAGCAAGCTCAATTGCTGCGAATGCAACATGAACCAATCAGCTTGTGCAAAGACGCTTAACGCTGTGAATATCATCAGTTACGTTAATACCCATCAGCCTGCGCCATCTAGAGTTTCATGACTGAACAATACATTTATTCATGCAGCATATGTTTACAAAAACTGACCTACTGTCTCTTTTGAGTTTGTTCCCATGATTCAGGTTTCACTTGTTATTTCATATAAAAGTGCTTACTGTACAATTTCATTTTGACCATTTATTTAATAAACTTTAAAAACTGGATTTTGTTTAATTAGTTTAATTAGACTGTCTTTATTGTTACTGAGATGTAGATAAAAGTCAGATCTAAATATAAGAGTCGTTCACACACATAAACACAGATCTGTATTTTTTCGTCATCAGTGACAGGATTTGATCTTTGGGGATCCATTGTCTGCACTTTTTACTGTACATAGGTAAGTGATGCTGAATTCAGATCTGAACTGGTTTCAAACTAATTGTGAGTGTAATTATGATTATGATAAAAAATGATTATTATTTTGGTTATGATTGATTGTAATTCTGTTTTCTGTTAGGACACTTCTATTTAATCCTAAAATACATCGATAACACATTATTGAATTCTTATGTTGTTTAAAAATGCAAATGCTACATTTAATCAATATTCTTATTAACACATCTTGTTTCGTCGTGAAAAAAAAGTTACTAGCTTTAATGTTTACTATCTAGCTTGGAAGGATCTTCTGGGTGATTACAGAGCATTAATTGAGTCTTTTAATTAAATTAGCATTAATTGAGTAATTGAGTCAAGATCTTCTTATTTTTCTCAGACTATTGAAAACAACCAAGGAAACCCGAGACACTTGTTTCAAACTATAAATCGCCTGCTTCAAGTTGATGCTGTTTCTACCATGCCTGCTTCTCAGCAGTTATGTAATTCATTTCTTCAATTTTTCAATTCAAAAGTTGATAATGTCACAGAATAGCCCGTCTTCACCTTCACTGATCACTCGCACCTCGCAAGAGGGTCCCGTCCAGCCCACCTGAGTTCCCGCTGGTCCCGTCCAGCCCACCTGAGTTCCCGCTGGTCCCGCCCAGCACCGCGCTGCAAGAGCGCCCTCAGGTGTCCGCGCTACAAGAGAGCCCTCAGAATCCAGAATCCAGTTCTCAAGCCACGGCCAGGAGTGCCGATCCCGAAGCCCGAGAGTCCAGTTCTCAAACCACGGTCAGGAGTGCCGATCCCGAATCCCGAGAGTCCAGTTCTCAAGTCACGGCCAGGAGTGCCGATCCTGAACCCCGAGAATCCAGTTCTCTGACCACGGCCAGGAGAGCCGATCCCGAACCCCGAGAATCCAATTCTCAAGCCACGGCCAGAAGTGCCGATCCCGAATCCCGAGAATCCAGTTCTCTGACCACGGCCAGGAGTGCTGTTCCCGACCCTCACGCGTCCGTGCTGCAAGAGCGCCCTCAAGTGCCCGCTCCTCCAGAGCGCCCTCAAGTGCCCGCTCCTCCAGTGCGCCCCCTAGAGCCCGCTCCTTCTGAGCGCCCCACAGAGCCCGCTCCTCCAGTGAGACCCCTTGTGGGGAACATTCCCAGAGAAATTTTATAACCTGTAATCCTGGTAGCCATAGTGGCCTTGCTAGGGACATTGGTCAGGGCCACTATGGCTCAATCCTCATGGCCTCATGATTCCCTTTGGGCTCCCCTAAAAAGAATACGGCCAAGGCCGTCCAAGCTCCCTAATCTGCCATGGTGTCTCAAGGGTCCTGCTCCGCCATGGCCTCCCAAGTCTCCTGATCCACCATGGCCTCCCAAGGCTCCTGATCCACCACGGCCTCCTGAGTCTCCGGATCCGCCATAGTCTCCCGAGTCTCCAGTCCTGCCCTGGCCTCCTAAGGCTCCTGATCCACCCTGGAGGCTTCCCTGTACTGTCCTGGTTCTGCTCCAGCCTCCCCGGTATTATTGTTACGTTGCGGGACGCGCCGTCCGGGAGGGGGAGGTAATGTCACAGAATAGCCCGTCTTCACCTTCACTGATCACTTCCACCTGCACATCATTAATAATCATGCTCACCTGATCCTCGTCACCATCATCATTCTGAACTGGATAAAAGCACTCACCTCAGTCAACGCATTTGTCCGATCTTGACGTTACAGCACTGCAAAGTCTGTTGGGATTGCTACCTGGACCGTCTCCGCTCATCTAGAAGCTGAATATAGCTACCAGTTAATACTTAACCTGTTATTACTTACCTTCTGTCTTGTCATCCTCTTCTCCCGTTCCTGGTGTCCTGTGTGTACGCTCGTTCGTCTCTGCCACTCTGATGCTGCCGCTCTACTGGATCTGTCAAGATAGAGAGACGAACTGTTACTGTGACATTCACCTCACGTTAATCTCACGGATTGATACTCACCAAGTCTGAAGACTCTTCACTGCTCCTGTGTGCTGCTCACTTCATTAATAAACACTGTGTGATTTAACTTACCTTCTGTGTCCGACCAGTTCCGTTACAGATAATGTTCGTAAACAAATTTTTGTTTCACCTGTTTCTACTACCACCTGAGTTCACTGGTGTTTCTCTTATTAATTTCTCACAACTCGATACTGAGATTCTTAAACGGGAGGTTTCCAGCATGAAATCTACCACTTCCTTGCTTGACCCTATTCCCACTAGCTTATTTAAATCTTGCTTTGATGCTTTGTGTCCTACTGTTCTCAGTATTATAAATGATTCCTTACAGACTGAGGTTGTTCCAGCAGCATTAAAGATTGCTGCTGTAACACCTGTACCTAAAAAAGAAAACATTGCACTGGACGATTTCAACAATTTTCGTCCTATTTCAAATCTCCCATTTTTGGCAAAATTACTTGAGCGTATTGTTGCCTCTCATTTGTGTAATCATCTCAGTTAATAATCTTTTTGAACCCTTTCAGTCGGGTTTTCGTAAATTTCACAGTACTGAGACTGCCTTGGTCAAGGTCACCAATGATTTGTTGATGGCCTCTGACTCTGGTGCAACATCTGTTCTTATTCTTCTTGATCTAAGGGCCGTGTTTGATGCTGTGGATCACAGTCTATTACTTACTCGTCTTGAAAGAATGTTTGGTGTGTCTGGGACTGCCTTGAAGTGGTTGCGGTCTTATTTTAGTGACCGTTCCCAGTTTGTTTCTATGGGTGGTTATAGGTCCGAGATGAGCTCTGTCTCAACTGGTGTCCCTCAGGGGTCGGTTTTAGGCCCCTTACTTTTTAACATTTATTTGTCACCGTTAGGCCACCTTTTGAGATCGCTCGGCCTTCATTATCATTTGTATGCTGACGATACGCAGATTTATATACATTCAAATCCTCATGAGCGCCTTGACGTTGCTTATTTGTCTGACTGCATTACTGAGATTAAAACATGGATGGATAATAATTTCTTGAAGTCTTAAAACTGAAGTTATGCTTATAGGTTCTTGTCATCAAATATCTAAAGCCGGCCATCTGTCCTTGACTCTGGATGGCTCTGTTTTGGAAGTCCAGAGTCGAGTGAGGAACCTTGGAGTTATTTTTGATGCTAATCTGTCGTTTGATTCTTTTATCCAGAGCACTGTTAAAACCTCTTTTTTCCATCTCAGAAATATCGCAAGATTGCGCCCTATGTTAAATTTCACAGACGCGGAAATGCTGGTCAATTCCTTTGTTGTCTCACGGTTAGACTATTGTAACGCTCTTTTAGCCAGAGCTTCTAAATCTACACTTAATAAGATGCAATATGTAAAAAATTCAGCCACCAGGATTTTAACTGGGACTAGGATTGGCAGTCACATTACTCCAGTATTAGAATCTTTGCACTGGCTCCCGGTCAGGTTTAGAGTGGATTTTACAATTCTGATGCTTGCTTTTAAAGCGTTGCATGGCCTGGCACCTCATTACCTCACAGAATTGTTGCATCCATACACTCCTAGTCGTAGATTGCGCTGCTCTCTGTCAAACTTGTTGGTTGTTCCTCAAACACGTCTAAGATCTATGGGTGACAAGGCTTTCTCTTTCTATGCCGCTGTCCTTTGGAATTCTCTACCTCTAGAACTTAGGGGAGTTCAGAATTATGATGGATTTAAAGTTCAGCTTAAGACATATTTTTTTAAACTTGCATTTGTTTATTGATTTTGTTTTTTTGTATTTGATTACATTGTGTTCAGCGCTTTGAGAAGCTGCTTTTAAAGGCGCTTTATAAAATAAAGTTTATTATTATTATTATTATTATTACTATTTTTTTTTTGTGGCTTGGTTGTGGTCAATACAATAGATTAAGGACAACTTTGTATCCACAAGTGACTATATTGTCTATATATAATTATATAAATAAAAAATAGGAAAAGTAATAATTCCAATATCCTGTTTATATGAAAAAAGCAAAAACATAAAACCTCTTTATTTATGCATTCCTGGAGTGTCAGGTGAATCAACTACTTTTAAGACAAATTTGGGAAACAATTAGTAATTTTGATATTGTTCCATCTGGAAAGTTATTATGTGTTCCATGAGAAAACACAAAGTGTGTGAACAAACTGTTGAAATATTACTGTATATGTAATTTTGAGCTAAATGTTTAATGTTTTGTGAATGGACCGTTCTGATGGCCTCGGTGGCTGGTGATCAGACAGAAACAGTGCCAGTGTGTGTGTGTGTGTGTGTGATTAGGGTGGGCTGAAGGCTGTGGTCTGGACAGATGCCTTCCAGATGGTGGTGATTGTGGTGGGGTTTCTCATGGTGCTGATCCAGGGTACGAGTCATGCGGGAGGGATCGAGTCTGTCTGGAGCACAGCTCACACTGGAGACAGAATGGACGTCTTTGAGTATGTGTGTGCAGACATACACTTAATCTACTCACGACATACGTAACAAAAATCAAAGAAAGCCTATTTTATTAGAATAAATATTGATTTATACACCAGCTTCAGTGAAGAAATGTGAACACTGACACTCTCCGATACATCATGATACTTTTGTGCACCATTGTTTCCAGCTTTGACATTAATCCACTGAGGCGACACACGTTCTGGACGCTCACTGTAGGCGGCACCTTCACTTGGTTGGGCATCTATGGAGTAAACCAGTCAACCATCCAGAGATGCATCTCTTGCAAAACAGAAGGTCATGCACGCTGGTGAGCACTCAGTACATTTAATGATCCCTGTTAACGCATTTTGGTCAGATTGGAAAAAAAAACCAAACAAAACAAACTAATTAAACTAATTAAATTATTACTAATGCATGAGTTTATACAAATGCAATTATCTGGCGGTTTTGCATACCAGTGTTACATCATAAAAAGTGGTGTAAAGGACAGTGAGCAGTTGTAATTCCTTATAAAATGGAGGATTTTACTTTTGTATTTTTACTACTTCCATGGAAATATTTTCTTCTTTTTTTTTACTCCTTAAAATATTATTTATTTTTTCAAAGTACAAAAGTTTTACGGTAACACTTTATTTTAAGGGGTCATGCAAAATTAACTTTTCAAGTTGTTTGAACATAAATATATGTGTTGGAAGTGTACACATCCATCCTATAATGATAAAAATCCACCCAGTGTTTTTTTTAATCTCTGTTTTAAAATCCCCTTTCTTAAATCAGGCTGTTCTGAGAGCCCTGTCAGAATGACGTAGTTCTGTACAGACCCCCCCCCACGAGAGTTGATTGACAAGACCGTCTTAATTTAGACCCGCCCTGAGTGAGCTGAGGGCTGTCCGACCTCAGTGCAGGGGAAGACAAGAATGTCTTCGATTAAGTGATTGAAGTGTTTTGTTGTTGGATGTAATAATGAATATAGCAGTCATCGGTTACTCCCGACATCTGAGCCGCTGAAGGCAGAGGATTAACGTTACTTTCATTTAGAAGTGAATGCGCTGATATGTTCACTCGAATCATTCGTGATCCAGCTTTATCTAAAGAAGAAGTGAGTATGGGTTTTTATGAATCTTTGCACATCACCTTTCCTAATAATGTGTTAGTTAGCCAGTTTCGTGGCTGAAGTTTAGTAGCCATAGATATACACCTAGATTATCGACTCTTTCTATGGGCCACGATACGCAAGCCATCTGCCATTTTTGGAATGGTCTGCGAATCTTTGCGTGCATTGACTGTGTGCGTCTACAACAGAAAGTTATACGCTTGTATATCTTTGAATATTCATTGATTATTATTGTGAATGCGAGATGGCTGAGGCGTCAACGTATCTGGAGCGGTCGAATAGTGATCTACACATATCTATGGTCTGCTCGTCACTCCACAGAAGAGAGGAGCGGAGTCAGCAGAGCTCACTGGCATTTAAAGGAACATGTACTAGATCAGCGTGCTGAAAACAGAGCTGATTTTGACAGGGTAAAGAAGGTGTTTTTTACTTTACCATTGAGAATTTTTAACCATAGTATGTTACAGACCATTCATTAAAAATCATATCAACTTGTGTAAAATGGGCATCCGATGACCCCTTTAAGACCTCTATTTATAATCAATTATAAAGGGTTATTAAAGGGGTCATCGGATGCCCCCTTTGAAGTTGATTTTATTCTTAAGGTTTTTAATGTAACATACTATGGTTAAAATCTCTGTCTTCAGCACGCTAATCTAGTCCATGTCCCTTTAAATGCCAGTGAGCTCTGCTGACTCCGCCCCTCTCTTCCATGGAGTGACGAGCAGACCATAGATATGTGTAGATCCCTATTCGACCGCTCTAGATACATTGACACCTCAGCCATCTCGCATTCACCATAATAATCAATGAATATTCAAAGATATACAAGCGTATAACTTGCTGTTGTAGACACACACAGTCAATGCGCGCAAAGATTCGCAGACTGTTACAAAAATGACAGATGGCTTACGTTACCCATAGAAACAGTCAATAATGAGGCATCTAGGTATATACAGGTCCTTTTCAAAAAATTTGCATATTGTGATAAAGTTCATTATTTTCTGTAATGTACTGATAAACATTAGACTTTCATATATTTTAGATTCATTACAACACAACTGAAGTAGTTCAAGCCTTTTATTGTTTTAATATTGATGATTTTGGCATACAGCTCATGAAAACCCAAAATTCCTCTCAAAAAATTAGCATATTTCATCCGACCAATAAAAGAAAAGTGTTTTTAATACAAAAAAAGTCAACCTTCAAATAATTATGTTCAGTTATGCACTCAATACTTGGTCGGGAATCCTTTTGCAGAAATGACTGCTTCAGTGCGGCGTGGCATGGAGGCAATCAGCCTGTGGCACTGCTGAGGTGTTATGGAGGCCCAGGATG
The DNA here is from genome assembly GCF_936440315.1 of Barbus barbus. NCBI lineage: Eukaryota > Metazoa > Chordata > Actinopteri > Cypriniformes > Cyprinidae > Barbus > Barbus barbus. The sequence continues at coordinate 3,269,638 of NC_136726.1, read as the reverse complement.
CTTCGATAGCGGCCTTAAGCTCATCCAGAGTGTTGGGTCTTGCGTCTCTCAACTTTCTCTTCACAATATCCCACAGATTCTCTATGGGGTTCAGGTCAGGAGAGTTGGCAGGCCAATTGAGCACAGTAATACCATGGTCAGTAAACCATTTACCAGTGGTTTTGGCACTGTGAGCAGGTGCCAGGTCGTGCTGAAAAATGAAATCTTCATCTCCATCTTTTCAGCAGATGGAAGCATGAAGTGCTCCAAAATCTCCTGATAGCTAGCTGCATTGACCCTGCCCTTGATAAAACACAGTGGACCAACACCAGCAGCTGACATGGCACCCCAGACCATCACTGACTGTGGGTACTTGACACTGGACTTCAGGCATTTTGGCATTTTCCTCTCCCCAGTCTTCCCCCAGACTCTGGCACCTTGATTTCCGAATGACATGCAAAATTAGCTTTCATCCGAAAAAAGTACTTTGGACCACTGAGCAACAGTCCAGTGCTGCTTCTCTGTAGCCCAGGTCAGGCGCTTCTGCCGCTGTTTCTGGTTCAAAAGTGGCTTGACCTGGGGAATGCGGCACCTGTAGCCCATTTCCTGCACACGCCTGTACACGGTGGCTCTGGATGTTTCTACTCCAGACTCAGTCCACTGCTTCCGCAGGTCCCCCAAGGTCTGGAATCGGTCCTTCTCCACAATCTTCCTCAGGGTCCGGTCACCTCTTCTCGTTGTGCTGCGTTTTCTGCCACACTTTTTCCTTCCCACAGACTTCCCACTGAGGTGCCTTGATACAGCACTCTGGGAACAGCCTATTCGTTCAGAAATTTCTTTCTGTGTCTTACCCTCTTGCTTGAGGGTGTCAATGATGGCCTTCTGGACAGCAGTCAGGACCGCAGTCTTACCCATGATTGCGGTTTTGAGTAATGAACCAGGCTGGGAGTTTTTAAAAGCCTCAGGAATCTTTTGCAGGTGTTTAGAGTTAATTAGTTGATTCAGATGATTAGGTTAATAGCTCGTTTAGAGAACCTTTTCATAATATGCTAATTTTTTGAGATAGGAATTTTGGGTTTTCATGAGCTGTATGCCAAAATCATCAATATTAAAACAATAAAAGGCTTGAACTACTTCAGTTGTGTTGTAATGAATCTAAAATATATGAAAGTCTAATGTTTATCAGTACATTACAGAAAATAATGAACTTTATCACAATATGCTAATTTTTTGAAAAAGACCTGTATATCTATGGAGCATACTAAACTTCAGTCACGAAACTGGCTAACTATCACATTATTAGGAAAGGCAATTTGCATAGATTCATAAAATCCCTTTTACTCACTTCTTCTGAAGATAAAGCTGGATCACGAATTATTCGGGTGAACATAGACGCATTTATGTAGATCGGGGATCGGCGCATTCACTTCAAAGCAAAAGTAACGTTAATCCTCTGCGTCCTCAGCGGCTCAGATGTCAGGAGTAAATGACGACTGATATATTCATTATTACATCCAACAACAAAACATTTAAATCGCTTAATCGGAGACATCTTGTCTTCCCCTGCACTGGAGGCAGACAGCTCTCAGCTCACTCAGGGCGGGTCTAAAGTAAGACCGTCTTGTCAATCAACTCTCGTGGGAGCGGTCTGTACAGAACTACGTCATTCTGACAGGGCTCTCAGAACAGCCTGATTTGAGAAAGGGATTTTAAAATAGGGATTTTAAAATTTTATCATTATAGGATGATAAACATGTAAACAACATGTAAAGTGAATTTTGCATCCGATGACCCCTTTAAAGTCCCCCTGTAGTCAGAAATGTTACCCCTTAAAACTCATCTTTGATAATCAAAATTACATATTTAAATGTTTTTTTCTTGTGAAAATTATTTTCTCATACCTTAAAATAGCTTGAATGTAACTCGCGGATCTACGCAGATCTATGAACATGCAAATTAGCCGCGCCTCCACTCATTCACACCAGCCAGGGCCTCCTGATCCACGGATAAAACTATGTTTTTAGTAGCGGACAACTACAGTGGATACTGTAACAGTCATTAAAGCCTTGAACACGCAGCCAAGTTTGTGATTCTTAATAGTGCAACAATAAACTGATAAGTGTTATAATATATTAATTAACTGTGGCTACAATTATTCATGAGATTGTACAGTGCATTATAGGGTGTATTGCAAGGCATTATTAATGAATTAAAGCTATTTTTATAATGCATTATACATAAAGGCTTTAAATAAAGTGTTACCAGTTTTATTTTTAAACTCCAGTAAAATGGCAGTCAACAGGTTTCAGGATACTGGTTTCTGGCCTGTCATCTTCTATAGCATCTGACCTAGTCAGGACATTGAGAAGGTTCTAAAATATTTGTATAAAACAAAACAAACAAACAACAAAAATAAAACGTTGCTTCACAGAGTTTCTTTCTTGTGTCTCAGGGCTCTGTATCTGAATCTGCTGGGTCTGTGGATCATTCTGTTCTGTGCTGTGGTATCTGGTCTGATCATGTACTCTTTCTACTCCCGCTGTGACCCCTAGTCGGCTGGATTGGTCTCTGCTCCAGATCAGGTGATGATCTCCATACATCTATAATCTCATATGATATTGTAATCGGAATCTAACATTGAAACATCCTCATGTCTCTGTCAGCGGTTCAGAGTAATTTGTTAGCAGTATTATTAGTGGTGCTCGCTAAGGTAACTATTACTGTTGCTCACACACCTATCATTAGCATATACATTTTTATCTCAGCTCATGCCATATTTTGTGATGGAAATTCTTGGTGCGTTTCCAGGACTGCCAGGCTTATTTGTCACGTGTGCTTTCAGTGGAACGCTGAGGTAAAGTTCATTTTGTCCCTCAGTGATTTTCAATTTATACATCAAAGTTCACAATAATATATGTGATAATAGAAACTAAATGTTGTAACAGAGTTTAATTTAAATCTAAAATTAATTTACTTAAATTTACGTAGACCCTGAATGCAGTGTTTAATTATGAAGACATTTTTTAGAATTTAGATTTACTGTAGCTATATACCACTGGTAATTGGGACTCATGTTATTTTAATTATTTATTACCTAAATTGGTGTTCCTGGTCATTATCATTATGCTATATTATCACCAAATCTTGGAATCTTTCAATTTGTCAGTTTCAACTTGTTTTCAGGTTTTGTATTTCTTTTTCGAAGTGATTGATCGTATGCCTCACTGAGTTGATCTTATGCACCGTTTTGAGTGACCAATCCATTCCAAAAAGAAACACAAAACGTGTGCTAATTGATGACAAAAACAAGTTGGCAAAAAGATTGAATCCAATATATGGTAATGGTATAGCATAAGACATCTTTTGTAAGCCAGACATTTTTGACTAGGAACACCACAAGTGCAACAACGTGAGGGAAACAAAATCAAATTTTTTAGGAAGTTGTTATACCCTGTGTGAGCAAAATCACTAAGATTTAGTCCAATTTGATAACTTTAACTAGCATTTTTGGGGGAAAGAATTACTGGAACACAACATGACTGTTAAACAGATTTCAGAAGACAGTCAAAGGTTGTATTATTTATTTCTGGAATTCAAAGAAATGTTCAGTATAGTTAGACAGTAAATAATGACAGAACTTTCATTTTTTAACTTTCCTTTAAGTGTTTTTTTCACGTATATTTATCTGAGCAAAACATATGACCTATAAAAGGAGACATTGTGTTCTGTTTCTGTTTTTCAGCACAGTTGCTGCCAGTATCAATGCTTTGGCCACGGTGACATATGAGGACTTTGTGAACCAGTGTTTTAGAGATCTGTCCAACCAAGCGGCCAACTGGATCAGCAAAGCTCTGTGTAAATACATCCAGTGTGTTCAAGACATTAAAAGAGGATACGCTCATAATCAGAATACTGATTCTCTCATATGGCGTGAGAGCAGATTTAATCACTAAAAGAGATTTGTCTTGGCGGATCAGTACATTATTATGAGTCACAGCGAGATTCTGCTCATTCTGCCTCTCTATATGGGCAGAAATGAAATCGCATCAGATCATTGGGTCTCCTGATTTTTCTAGGAAGGGTCTGATTCTTTTAACAGGCAGAAGTAGGTCAAACAAAAGGCGGAGTGAAGCAAAACAAAACCAAAAGCGGAGTAAACTGTATAAAGTTGGTGTAGAAAATGTAGAAGTTAAACACTTAGCATTTTGCCCAGCAAAGAATGATAACACCAATTCACCTTAAATGGATGACATTTACAGTTTTGATTGATCTTGGAGGCCAGACTTTAGCATACGTTTAAAAGAGTGCTTATTATGAAAATAATAAAAGATCGTACTTCAGTGCAAACTAAATTTAATGTTTTCAGACATTTAATCAGATGTTAACAGTAATTAAATGCAATTATATTATTAAATATATTTTAATTGCAATTAGTTGAATACATTTTTTTTTAACTTCCATAAGTATGACTTCAGAAAATCTTTATATGTAGTTTCATAATTCTATCGTCTTTACAAAACGTCTCTACAAAACAAGCCAATGAGACTTGGCTTGCGTGTTTCGCCACGCAGCAAACGCACATCAGTTTTTTTGCTGAGGAGCCTAGACTGTGTGCCCCGGCTGTACAGCGGTGGAACAGCAACTGTGGCAACAGGAAGTTAAGTCTCCGTTCAGTCAGTCAAGTTCGACGTAACGTCAAGTGACTGATGTTAACGGGATCCCTATGAAAACGCCACCATTGCTGACCCCCTCCAGTGCCCAGCAGAAGCCGGCAAGTCCCCCCACACCAGTTGGGACGGAAGATAGGATAGGGCTTAGACAGAGATGACAGCCACTGCTATTCCGTACAGTGGGTATGGATAACACTGGGAAAGCATACTCCAAGTAGGGGAACGCTACGGAAGCCACATCCTGCGTAAAGGAGGTACCATGTGGAGATTACACATATGGACTGGCCAAGGGCAGTACTACATATGGAAGTCTCTGGGGTAGACTCAACCAGCCTGGGGTGAGATCAATACACAGCAGAGATGGCAGAAGGTCTCTGCCAGGGAAAGACACGGACTCACCCGAAGGGGAATCACTACACATGGGCACCTAGCCCAGCAGAAGGGCTGACCTTGGGCAAACATACGAGTGCTGGACCTGGCGTCTGGCGCTCTGCCACGCCTGACTGCCGAGGGTGCGGGAGGAACTTCAACAGGGTTCACCAAGGGGAACTGAACTGAGAAGCAATGAAGCGCACGTTTCCGGTCCGTAGAGGGTAATGGCGCTGCAAGTGTGATTGACACCGAGCAGGTCCGGTGTTACTGGCCATCTGAGGCAAGTACACGGGCTCTACACGGAGATTATATAATCTCGCAAAAGTATTAGGTGTCACCCAGCCGGCAGCTCTACAAATGTCTGCTATCGAGGCGCCCCACGTCAATGCCCAAGAGGAAGCAACGCCTCTTGTAGAGTGTGCTCTTACACCGAGGGGGCACGGTAAGCACCGGGCCTGGTAGGCCATCACTACAGCCTCCACTATCCAGTGGGCAAGTCACTGTTTGGACACAGCCTTTTCCTTCTGCTGTCCTCCGAAGCAGACGAGGAGCTGGTTTGAGGTCCTGAAGCTCTGTGTGCGGTCCACGTAAACGCGCAAGGCGTGGACGGGACAGAGCAGAGCAATGGCTGGGTCTGCCTCCTCCCGGGGCAGCGCTTGCAAGTTCACCACCTGATCCCTAAAGGGCGTGGTGGGAACTTTGGGCACATATCCAGGCCGGGGTCTCAGGACAACGTTAAGAGTTACCCGGTCCGAATTCTAAGCACAAATTGTCGACCAAAAATGCTTGCAGGTCCCCTACTCACTTGACCAAGGCCAATGAAGTGAGGAGCACTGTCTTCAATGACAGAAATGTAAGCTCTACTGACTACAGAGGCTCGAAGGACTCCTCCTTCAAGGCCGTTAGCACCGAGGGGAGATCCCAAGAGGGTACCAGGTGAGGGCGTGGAAGATTTAACCTCCTCGCCCCTCTGAGAAACCTGATGACCAAGTCGTGCTTCCCTACAGACTTATCCGCTCCAGGTTGCCCGTCTCAGGGGTGTGCCGAAATGCCTCCGTCTGCTTCTGTGCGGCAGAGAACTGTGGGGCAAAGCCCACCACCGCTTCGCCGAATAGGCCGGCATGGGAGATCGGGGAGTCCAAGAAGCGATGCTTGTCAGCCTCCCTCATATCAGCCAAGGTCAGCCACAGGTGGTGCTCCTGGACCACTAACATGGACATCATTGCACTTAGGGCAGTTCCAGCATCACACCTGGGTCAGCACCACTCTCCTGCAACTGCTTTAACACCATGGCCTGGTGGACTTGCAGGAGGGCCATGGCGTGCAGGGCGGAAGTGGCCTGTCCAGCAGCACTGTAAGCCTTGGCCGTTAGAGCGGACGAGAATTTACAGGCCCTGGACGGAAGGCGTGGATTACCCCTCCATGCGGAGGTGCTTTGCGGGCAGAGCTGCATGGCAATAGTGATCTCGACTTGGGGGATCTCCACATACCCTTGGGCAGCCCCACCGTCAAGGGTGGTAAGGATGGAGGAGGCGCCAGGACTGTTTCGGGCAGAAAAAGGTGCCCTCCAAGACCTAATCACCTCCTCATGTAACTCCGGGAAGAATGGAACTGGAGGCGGATGCCGGCAATCGGTCTGCTAGTGGCAAAGAATGAGTTTGCATTTTCATTCAGACCAACGTGAAAAAAGCAACTAGTGGGCAGGCAATATGATGTTAACATGAAGCGCTTGGGATTCATTTTAAAAACGACTCGTTTCAATGATTCAGTCAACTCTTTCTTTTGAGATACAATAACTTTGTCTCTTGAGCTGTGTTACACATGCAATTTTCAAAAATCCATAATGGGGCACTTTAACTTTCACGTTGCTTTACATGTGCTTTTGTATGGTTGTCAAATGTATTTAAGTGTTTATAGTATAGAAATATAGTCATGAAAATGTACTCTATGTACACTTAAGTGGACTTTTATTTCATCAATATTGTCTGCAAATACATTTTTTTTAAATTGTACTTTGAAAATTTGAAGTATACTACAAATGTACATTCAATTAAATACATGTAAAATAAAAAAATAAATAATAAATCACAATGGGAGCTATATAAATATATATATATTATATATATATATATATATATATATATATATATATATATAGCTCCAAATCAAGAAATCAAGAGCTAATATAATACAAAATAAATAAATAAATAATAATAAAAAAAAAAACTCTGCATCAGTATGCCACTTATTATGGTCTTTAGATATTGCTTGAATTGTTTGAAAATTGGCTAATTGCTCCTTTAATTAACTAATTTTGGATATCGTTTATATCCACTGCACAAATGTTGTGTGATGTCCCTAAACTTAGGGCTACAGGTTTGTAAAGAATCCCTAACCCTAAATATAAAGAATTGCAATAGTGATGCTTGACTTGGAGAGAACTAAATATTACTAACACTGCTGACTGTGTGCTGATGCTCAGGTGTGGCCTGCACTACTATGGCTGTGGCTGCATCATATATGGGAGGAATTGTGCAGGTATCATGTGATTCTCATATGGGCTCAGATTATCTGTTCCTGCATAATTTCCTGTCACTGAGCGTCTTTCTCCTCTTGTGCCTCAGGCGGCCCTCAGTATCCACGGCATGTGCAGCGGCCCAATGCTGGGCCTGTTTTCTCTGGGAATCCTATTTCCTGTCACTAATCTAAAGGTTGATCTAACTTTCATACCAGAGTTGTCATGAATAACAAATTGTTGGACTGAACAATGGAATGTTTGGAATGTTTATTTTAATTTTTTTTTTTTTACAATTTTGTAGATTTTTTTTACCATATTTAATGTTTAATAAAGACTCATAATTTGACATTTTAAATATTATAGGTAATTATTAAATTAGTATTTTATAATACATTTTATATTAAAGCAATGAGTAACGCATATTAATTTACACAAAAAATATTTTGTAAAAATAAATACAATTAAAAAATTAACTTCTAAGCTGTTCACACACACAAAAATGTTTTTTGTTTGTTTTAAATATCTATCTATCTATCTATCTATCTATCTATCTATCTATCTATCTATCTATCTATCTATCTATCTATCTATCTATCTATCTATCTATCTATCTGATAGTCCACTTTAGACATTCTACTAACAGGAAGTAACTTTGTAACTACGTCAATTAGCAGTCATTAGAGTATTAGTAGACGGTCTGCTCAATATCTTCTAACACTTTATTTTGATGGGTCCATTGGAAACTTTGCAAGTATATGTCAACTTATTCTACTAACCCTAAACCTACCCTAAAGGTCTACTCTGAGAGTTAGTAGACCTGTAGTTGCACATTAATGAGAATTAGTTGACATGTTACAAAGTTCCTTATAGTTAGTAGAATGTCTAAAGTGGACTATCGAAATAAAGTGTAACCTAATTTTCTATACAGTATATGTAAATCAACATTTAACAAGTTTAGATTTTTTTTAAGACAAAAAGCTTTTACTTTCTAGCGCTTTTTTCATTTGTAAGTATTTTTTTTCTAATTACCTGAAGAATCCCCTTTAGAAAACATAAAAATAAAATAAAAATATAAGGGTATAAATAATGTCACTATTAGGAATACCAATATAAAATTTTGCTTGTGGACTATAATGTGTATAATATTCAAGATTAGACAAAAAAGTAAAAACATTAATACATTTTTAATTTGTTCATCCCCGATGTTAATATAGTTCACATCCTCTGTGATTTGTGGTTTTCTCTTAAGGGGGCAGTTGGGGGTCTTTTGTTCTGGGTTGGTGTGGGGGCTTTCATTTATCCAGCACCAAGCAATAACACACGTCCACTCGAACTGAACACTGCAGGATGTACCTTCAACCTCACTGCTGATGGATCCAACCAGACATCAGTCACCGCGAACGCTCTCACCTCTGACAGGTGCAATGTGCTTCTAGCATTCTCCTGGAGAATGCTAGAAGCACATTGTGTTTGTCAAACCATTTCATGGGGTACAAGAGTGCACTCAGTTATCCTAGAAAAAAGAATGGAAATTCTATAAAAGTTATCACAGATGAGTAAAAGTTTCCATTTTCTGACAGTCAGCACCCTTTCTTTTTTGCATAATATAATATACAAATCAACAGACAGTCCTATCTTTTGTTTTGTTTTTTGCAGGAAAAATGCAGTCATGCTGTAGTAATACTCCTTCATTACAAGGTGTCACTGTCTTGTGTTCAGGTATTGGCTGTCTGATTCATGGTACTCCATGTCCTATCTGTACTATAGTGCAGTGGGCTTTATTGGCACTGTAGCAGCAGGTCTACTCATCACACTGCTGACGGGTGAGAGCAACATTTCATTAGCTCACACTGACAGCAACAAAACACTTTGAGTTATAGACTGTCTAAGAATGAAAAGAACTGCTGGTCTCATTGAAAGGACAAAGAAGCTGATGAGAACTGTAATATCAAACAAAGTTATTCTAAAGGGGTCATACATTTATTCATACACATTATGTTAGTCAAGGTTTCTTGCACCAAAAACAGTTGCAAGTTCCGTCATCATTACTAACATAGGTCAACGATTCAGTGTTTCCCAAAACCATGGTTCCACTAAACATTCACAAAACGGCATGGCAAAAAAGTTGTGTGGTTGGAATTACAGCTTTTGACTTGTGGTTAGAAGCATAGTTTCTTCTTGGTATAACATAGATCATGTTCCCTATCAGTCAGTCACATTCGACGTTAAGTCAGCAGTGACTGACGTACTGGGATCCCTCCTTCAGGGAACGAGGGTTACACACGTAACCAAGATTCTCTTGAGCAAAATAAGCAAGCTAACATGCAGTATTTAGGCTAATAACGTTTGGGCAGAGTCTTGAAGTATTTTCAAGTGGAAGTGGGAGAATTCAAAGTTCTGTGTAGCAAACGTTTGGAGCACAGCAAACTTAATATAACCTTGCTTACTATTTAAGACACATACTGTACTATGTGAATAATGATACAGCTATATTAAGTCGCTCAACACTTTGGACAATCCTCTTAACGAATTCACCCTGACATCAGAAACATTAAAGAGTTACTACCTTTCGGTGCGTTGATCGTGGTAATATCCTTGATGTCTATGGAGGGTCAGAGAGCTCTCAAATTCTGAAGATGAACAAAGGTCTTACAGGTTTGGAACAACATGAGGGAGAGGAATTAATAACAGAATTTTAAAGTCGTGGCCTAATGGTTAGAGAGTCGGACTCGTAATCCAAAGGTTGTGGGTTCGAGTCTCCGGCCGGCAGGAATTGTAGGTGGGGGGAGTGAATGTCCAGCGCTCTCTCCACCCTCAATACCACGACTGAGGTGCCCTTGAGCAAGGCACCGAACCCCAAACTGCTCCCCGGGCGCTGCAGCATAAAATGGCTGCCCACTGCTCCGGGTGTGTGTTCACGGTGTGTGTGTGTTCACTGCTGTGTGTGTGCACGCGTGATGGGTTAAATGCAGAGCACGAATTCACTGAATGTCACTTCACTTCACTTAATTTTTGGGTCAACTAACCCTATAAGCTCTCTGGAGGAACTGGCTTTTGATTCAATAATTGGTCTTGTTGAACTGAGGGAGAATTCAATGTTGAGAAAGTATTGTAAAACTGTCATTCTGGTGTCTACAGGGCCAATGGATCCCAAAAAGGTAAAGCCAGGACGAACTCGATCAATGAAGGATGTCATCTGCTTCTGCTCAGAGAAATTCAGGCACACAGACTTTAGTGAAGACAAAGAGGTGAAGAGCATCATTTAGACTGTGGATTTGAGTAATTTGAATGCAAACTCAACCTTTCTCTGCCTCTCTTAGGATTTGGGAGACTTTGGCATGGCATGGGAGAAACAGCCAGACATGGAAGGTGTTATAAAATAGAGATGGTCAAGAGCGATAATGATAACCTGTGGAAAAATGGTTACACTTATGCCGCTTTTGACCTTAATGAAACTAGTCAAGTTCAAGCAAAGCTTTAACTTTTTGATGTCCAAACCTGTAAAAGCTTTGTTCGTCTTTGGAACACAATTTAAGATATTTTAGATGAAAACCGGGAGGCTTGTGACTGTCCCATTGACTGCCAAATAATTAACACTATCAAGGCCCAGAAAAGTGTGAAAAGCATCATCAGGATAGTTCATCTGCCATCAGTGGTTCAATCTGAATTTTATGAAGCGACCAGAATACTTTTTGTACGCAAAGAAAATAAAAACAGTGTTTTTTCAACAATTTCAATTTTCATTTTGGGGTGGAGTAACCCTTTAAAGACCATGATTAGCTGGTTCAGGTGTGTTTAATTAGGGCTGGAGCTAAACTCTGCTGGATTGTGTCCCTCCAGGAGCAGTATTGGACACCCCTGTCTTAACTCTATCAGTAAACCCAATTTTAAAATCGGTGGTACTCATTCCAGTTCCTGGATCTATCCTCCAGCAAAGTTTTTCTCGAATCCTAATCAACTGCACCTGAACCAACTACTTAGGATCTTCAGGAACACTTGATAATTGAAAACAGGTGTGCTGGGGAAGATTTGCTGAACTCTGAAGGAACATACATCTCCAGGAACAGGAATAAGAAGCTCTGCCTAAAACAACTCGAATTTCCCTCTTCTGACCAAGGGATCTCCGACGCTGCTGCTGGAGACCCACTGTCCTGCAGATTTCAGCTCCAGCCCCAATTAAGCACACCTGAACCAGCTAATCAAGGTGTTCATGATCACTTGATAATTACAAGCAGGTGTGTTGGATCAGGGTTGGAACTGAAGTCTGCAGGACAGTAGCTCTTAACCCTGCCCCTGACATCCTATCCTGAATCTAACCCAACAATAATCTGTAAGATTCAGTTTAACACTTAACTCCAATATCTATGTCTAATCTTGACTCTTAAAGGGTTACTTCACCCAAAAATGTAAATGCTGTCATTAAATAATTCAGTCCATAGTTTATTCAGAAAGTTTTAATAAAATTGTTATTTTTGTTTTCTTTGTGCACAAAAAGTATTCTCGTAGCTTCATAAAATTAAGGTTGAACCACTGATGTCACACAGACTATTTTACTGATGTCCTTACTACCTTTCTGGGCCGTGAACATGGTAGTTGTGTTGCAGTCTATATCAAAAATATCTTCATTTGTGTTCCGAAGATGAACGTTCTTACAGGTTTGGAACGACATGAGAGTGAGTAATTAATGACAGAAATTTTATTTTTGGGTGAAATTTATCTTCAGCTTTAAACGTTATTTCAAACTTTAATTCCCAATCTTTGCACCTGGCAATTCTCATCTTGCAACCCTCCCACACCTACTGCCAGTGGCCATAATCTAACCATAATATCAGAGAGAAATGATGAGCATGTTGCTCAAGCCCAGTGGTGTCCAGTCTGGCTCCTGGAAGGCCACTATCCTGCAGAGTTTAGCTCAAATTCTAATTAAATACACCAGGATTTCAGGATTAATCACAACTTCCAGGCAGGAGTGTTTTGGTAGGTTGGAGCTAAACTCTGCAGGCCCTCCAGAAACAGGACTGGACACTCCTGCTCCAGACCCAACCCCATCCCTGACTCTCTAAAATCTAAATAGTAAATGGGAATTTTGTTCTAGAACAGAGGTGACGAACGTCGGTCCTGGAGAGCCGCAGGCCTGCAGAGTTTTGCTTCAACCCTAAACACACCTGAACAAGCTAATCAAGGTCTGAAGGGTTACTAGGAAGCTACAGGCAGGTGAGTTTTTATTACTGTTGGAGCTGAACTCTGCAGGGCTGCGGCTCTCCAGGACCGGAGTTCGCCACCCCTGTTCTAGAACATGGGTCTCCAAATTTGATCCTGGCGGGCTGGTGTCCTACAGAGTTTAGCTCCAACCTGCCAAAACACACCTGCCTGTAAGTTTCTATCATGCCTAGTGAGACCTTGATTAGCTCGTTCAGGTGTGTTTAATTAGGGTTGGAGCTCCAGGACACCAGCCCTCCAGGACCGAATTTGGGGACCCCTGTCCTAGAACTATCATGATACTGGATCCAGGTACAGAATCCATGAATTGCACTTACAAGAGTGCTGTGGGATCTTCAGGACTTTATTCTCAGGTTTGGTTTCAGTATATTGCATAAATCCAAAAGGGAGTAATTCAGCCATATGCCAAACAAATGTTGTTTGTACCAACTAACATGTTGGAAATATGATATAAACACTTTAATGAATCTGAACATGTAGGTCAGAACAGCTTTACAAACTATTTGTACAAAAATTCATTCTGATTATGACTCATAATGAGGCCCATTGGCTCCACACACACCCACTAGTATCATTGTTATTTGCATACCATGCATATGTATTATGTAAACTGCAAAAACACAGAACTCTGAAATGGAATTTTAAATTCAAACCTAAGCAGGGACAGCAAAATAGCATCCAAAAACTCGAACTTTAACCATCCAACTTTAATAATACTAGCAATTACGTTGTATTGACTAATAACTGATGTTGCAGGAATCAAGTCATTATTCAAATAAAATGCAGTGAGTCTGCGTAAGATGTGTTAAGCACTGACTATAATGGTATAATACATGCTGTTGCTCATTATAAACATCTTTATTGTTTCATGTGCTCATGACAGGCATTTTCAATGAAGACATTTTATCCACAACCAAGTGTATCTGATAAAACCTGAATAACATTTGTTGTCCAATAGCCTATAAATTAATGTCAATGAGATCACCACAAGGCCATTAACAATTAATCATTCATGACGAAGAACCACTACAACATGTACTGATCTCAGGTCAGTCTTCTCCGTTTTAAGCAGATATAGGCCATGCACACTTCACAGTAAAAAGGGCACAAATACACAAAGGTTTGTCAAGAGCCCTAGATGGGCTGGGCTCCTCAACGAGGTCATGCATAGATTACAGTACACCAAGATAATGGTGTGTCATAGTAGAGACTACTTCCTGTTTCAGATAAGCCTCACATTTCCATTCTTCTGATGAAATTCTGTTCCTGCTTAACATCCATAACACATAAATCATCAAAGCACACTTTAGTTTCTAATACAGTGATTCTCAACAGTTTTTTTATTCAGGACCCAAATGGCGACCCAACACGGTAACAAAACTGTGTGCATTTTTTTATTTGCGTTTGTCATGTTTTTCCATGTTGCCAATAAACTTACCAGAACAGACTGGAGACCAATTTTGAGTGGCGACTGACAATTTGAGAACCACTGTTCTAATAAACTACACAGTACTATTTTTAACGTTTTTATTTTGAACGTGAATCCTAAATAGAGGTAACAGGGGAAAAAAATTACACTCCTAATGTGCTTACATGAAATTAACTAATTAAACTTTTATTCAATATAGTATCTATAAAGCGAGAACACGATCTAAGTTTTTGAGTGTATATCTGTACCCATAATGGTTCTTACCCATGCAAATGGAAAGTGCAAAAATATATACTTAAAAAAGCAACACTTGATTCAAGCTAAGAAAATATGATACAAATATTTAATCTGCAAACATTCAAAGGGCTGGAGGAGGACAGATGCATTGACTTTGTTCGAAATGGATTACTAATGTATTTCTTGAATACTAATTGCAGTACATACTGTACTGTGCCTACTATTTTTAAGTATGTTCTACTTAGTTATCTCTAATAAACACGCTTATATTGCACATTTTTTCAGTCTGATCAGACAATGACTTGAGAAAATCATGCTTGATATTACTTTCAGTGGATATGTCACACTGAAATGTAAGGTCAAGTTGAACACACTGCATTGTGGGACAGTATCTCAAACACTGTTCTGTAATGCAGATTATAACACATGTAGTAAGCCTTAAAAGGGTTAGTTTACCCCAAAAATTAAAATTCTGTCATTAATTACTTACCCTCATGTCCATCCAAACCTGTAAGACCTCTGTTCATCCTTGGAACACAAATTAAGATATTTTTGATGCATCCCGAGAGCTCTCTGACCCTCCCATAGACAGCAATGTAATTAACACGATCAAAGTCCAGAAACATAGCAAGGAGACTGGGAAAATAATCCATGTGACATCAGGGGTTCAACCGTAATTTTGCGAAGCTATAAGAATACGCGGATGAGAAAAATTGTTGAATAAAGTCATTCTTTTTTTTTCTTTGCACACAAAAAGTATTCTCGTAGCATCGTAAAATTACGCTTGAACCCCTGATGCCACATGGACTATTGTACCGATGTCCTTGCTCCGTTTCTGGACCTTGATCCTGTTAATTACATTGCTGTTTATGAGAGGATCAGAAAGCTCTTGGGATGCATCAAAAATATCTTAAAATGTGTTTTCCGAAGATGAACGGAGGTCTTACGGGTTTGGAACAACACAAGGGTGAGTAATTCATGACAGAATTTTCTTTTTTGGGTGAACTACCCCTTTAATATTCTATGCACACAAAATTCACATTCTTTGCATGCTATACATAATACATACTGAAAAAAAAATTGTATTAGCAGTTGGGTAGTATGCTATTTCGAACATAGTCATTGCCTTTTAAAAAACTGTGTAAGAATGAAATGCATGCTGGGAGCACTCACTTCATCAGCTTTACAAAATTCTCGCTCTCTCTCTCACAGACATGCAAACACACAGTTATGAACGCACATATTTTAGCATACACACATACACGCCCCCCCCAAAAAAGAAATCTACAGAAAATACAACATTTTACATTTATACAAAAAAAAAAAAAGCGAAATGTAAAATAACAACATTTAACAGCATTTGAACTGATAATGGTGGATAGACTTAATATTCTCTGATGTTTGATATTTTACAGTTGTTGACTATGTTTGGAGTGGAACCCTAGCTTACTGCTTACTGCATACTGCACAGTTTATGTATTCTGCATATTATATTTAATATGTCAAACAGCATCCATTATCCAACAATAAATGCTTCAAACAGTAGCATGCTACGTTATTGCTACATACTTTATTGATTCGGGAGTAAATGAAAATAAAAATGGTAAATCCACATTTTCATAATCAATTTTTGATGTTCCAATCAAATCAAGACTGGAAATAGAGTGCTACAGGGATGACATATTCTTGTAGGCCAAAGCTTGGAAAGGAGTATTTTAGCACTTCCAGTTCTATTATTCTGAACAAAAGTATTTCATCACTGCATCACTTTGTTGTACTGTAGGTTAAGTCAAAAGCATACTGCATTCCACACAGCTCACTCAGGTTGTATGCTTTTTTTTTTCGCAAACGTAATAATTAATTCAGGTGTTTTACACATACAGAAAATTCACAGCATACATACGATATATTGCAGAGATGCTAGTATGTTGCTCCAAAGATAGCCACTGTCTTGCGCATAGGCCGATGGGAACGTAAGAACACAAAACTAATGACAGCCGAGCAACAAACGCAGCTACACTCACACATCAATTCAGCTCACACGCTACAAAACCAGGCATATGAACAAAGGACATAGTCTTATAAAATAATGAAAAACAAAGAAACAACATGCAATTAAAAGCAAAAAAAACATGCATGTTACTTATATCACCATTTTGCCAATATTGGCTATTTGTTTTATTTATTTTGCCTTGACAAAATGACTTATTGTACTGAAAGACATATCTGCATATCTTTTCAAGGCGATGCAGTACATAAAAAACTGTTCATTTGCATAAACAAACTGATTTTTATTTGGTAACCTTTACCAGAAACCACTTTTGTAACAAGAATCACAATGTGAGATGCTGGCAAGCGAAGAGAGAGGGCGTAACAGTAAATATGTTCATAAGTAAACGTCGTCACGTTGCCTGGTCACCAGGTAGAGAACTGCTTCACAGCGGGATGATAGCTGCCACGCACAGAGACGCAGACAAGTAGGCAAGCAGAAAACAGGAACTCCGAAAGCCCTTCGTCTGCATAGTAAACAGTCCAACCGCACAAGTGCTCCATTCAGAACTACGACAAAACACAGATGAAAGAGCAGCGCCTCTGCAGGCCATGCTGGGAAGGATGCGTGTTCAATGAATGATATTTACCACCTACACACTGGATTTTACGGTGTGTCAGAAAACACTGTAATCCATTTATCTCAATGTTGAAGATGCTTCACATGGACAAAGTGGTGATTTGCAGAAGTGAAACTCCTTCATGTACTGCAGCTTACTGTGGCACAGGCGTTTGTTGACTATTAAGAAGGCAGGCGGATACAGATGTGCCTTCGGAAATCCAATTTATTTAATTCCCGCTTGATTTCATACTAATCCCATTCATTCCATACCCTTTAGACACATTTCTATCGCCCAATCATGACTGTCTTTAGTGCAGTGGTTCTCAAACTTCTTAATCCCAATCCGTAATTTTGCCATTTCACTGTCATAGCTACTTTAAGATAATGAGCCAAATGTGTATTACGTAGCCAATCATTAAAGTTTTAGAACTACTCAGCAGGATGAAAATGTAGGATAATCGGAGGTCTCAGGTAGGGATCATGTGATTGAGAAGAACCTCTTTGGTGCAGAGTACAGCTGCCAACTCCTGGCTCTAAAGGGCCACCCGGAGATCAGGTTTTGACCTCAAACACTGAATCCGCTCCCTGGTTTGTCACAGCAATGAAAATTGGGCAGCACATGCATGGAGTTAATAAAGCTAGCTGTCCAAGGTAGCAGAACGGTTGTACATGAATATCAGTGTTCACATATGTGCTGCAGGTGTTATGCACATATGTTGCAAGGATGCTTGTTTGCCGCTCTCAAGTCTGTATGTGCTTTTGTGGTTAGTGTATGTGGTTCTCCAGTGGGCATTTTATGAGTATTTATGGACAGGCATGGCTAAGGCCACTCATGGTGATAACGTTTGCCCTTCTTTTTCCGCTCTTTCTGTAGGTGCTCCAATTCCGCCTCATACACCATCTCCTGCATCAGGTATTTCTCCCTGCGCATGCGATCACACAGGTCTTTGGGCATGTCTGGAATCATGTGGGCTATGAAGGTTTTAATGCCAAACACCAGGTGCTATGGAGAATATAACAGACATTGGAAAAATCACAAACATGAAATAATCTTAGGTTGTATTGCAGTACTGAGAAGTAGCTTAATTAGCCTTGTGTGAAAGAAGACCAGTGCCATCATGGTCCCATGACAATGAGCACTTCAGAATCTCAGTAGTAATAGGTGATTTAGGTATTTTTTTGCATACTGTTTTAAGAATACTGCTTATTTGGACATTCTACTGATTTCCAAAATGAACATATTCTGATGTTTTTTTTGCCAGAATAAGTCTGTTTGCCAAAAGTCAAAATTCTGGCTCCCAAGATTTGATACATTGTGCTAGTGTTACCAATTCCTCTCTGCCCACTTCAAGCATGGCTTGAATAGATTATAGCTGGCATGGGAGTCAGGCATGTAAACAAGGATTCTAAAAACCACAACTTCTCGCATCAGTGGCTAATGCATCTCCTGAGGCCAGGAGAGTGATTTTACCTGCACACTGTAGTTATCACATACCAGTTAGACTCTGTTACACTCACCCTCCTAACCTCAGTCCTATCCGGGTCATGGCACCACTATATCACTCCAAGCGGAGTCTGAACAGCAATGGACGTCAGGCACGTTAACAAGGACTCTAAAGGCTGCAGCCTCTATTGCCAGTCATTATTGTGCTTCCTGAGGCCAGGGAAGTGAGGTTCATCCACATAGTCAGGCCTCCATTATACTAGAATGGAGGCCAGGGTTGGCCTTAGTTGGGGACACTTCATTTCCAGCGATATCGTCGACCTGATTGTAAAGACACTATTTAAACTAAACTGAGCTGGATGATGACATCACTGAATTTAATAATGAAATGCCTTTAACTGAAAATCTTTTTTTAATCTTTTCATTTTACATTATTGACACACTATTTTCCTTTTTTGATATTGTGCAGTTGCTTTGACACAATTTACATTGTTAAAAGCGTTATATAAATAAAGGTGACTTGACTTGACTAGAACAGGCGTCTCCAAACTCGGTCCAGGAGGGTCAGTGTCCTGCAGAGTTTAGCTCCAACTTGCCTCAACACATCTGCCTGGAAGTTTCTAGCATGCCTAGTAAGACCTAGCATGCCTAAGTGATTAACTCGTTCAGGTGTGTTTAATTAGGGTTGGGGCTAAACTCTGCAGCACACAGGCCCTCCAGGACCGAATTTGGAGACCCCTGCACTAGAACCTTTTAAGCTTTATCAAAGAGCAGGTTTACTTTAACTACTTAAAATCATAAATAGCTTGTAGCTTTGCAAGATAAAATTTCAAAGTAGCTTCTCCAAGCCAATAATTAAAGGTGAGGCCAATGTAGGCACAGTATGAACTTGAGGTACGGGCTCAACATGGCTTTGTCATCCTTATCTGAATAACCCCACTTGAATTCCATGATGGCCCTATCCGAATTATCCCGAGTATGGTCTCTAAATGGGGTTTTCCATGGGTTCCTTGTCAGTCTTGTCTGAATTAGCCCCAGTATGTGCTCTAAATGGGATTGTCCATGAGTTCCTTGTCAGTCTTGTCAGAATTAGCTCCAGTATGGACTTATTCAGATAGATCCGACATGGAACCTATGGACAAACCCATTAAGAGCCCACACCTCAAGTCCATTTTTGTGCTTACACTGTCTCCCATGAAATGTTGGCTGAGATAGTTAATGGTGTAAAGCATTACTTAGATAATATTGTTAAATTGTTAAATAGCACTGACCTCAAATACTATGATGAAGGCTAATCTGGCAGCCAAAACATGCCAGAACTGCAGCGTGAAATCGTAGGGTTCAGGACTCCATGGAGGCGCTCTGTAATCCCGATACCTGTAGGGGGAAACAAGACCAATTTACCTTTAGAAAAAGACAAAACCCAACTGAAGAACAAGCGTATAGCAACATGAAACTGTAGCATGAGTGTTGCCGGACCTGCAGTATCGAGGATGATAACTCCCATTTTTCAATTCACCCATATCAAAAACAGACAGGCTGTTGTTCAAGTATCCTCTTAGACATCTGTGTAAAGACACACAAAACGCAAATACACAGCATTAGCAACACAGATATTCACACAAATTCATAATGTCTAAATACAATCAGTCCAATTTGACTTGATGCAGATAATTTGAATAAAAATCTGTCAATTTATGATTTTCAAAATAGTTTCCCAGAAATGCACTGATAATTTAAAAGGTGAAGCCGAACCATCTTGGCAACCACCCATCACCTACAGAGGGGCTAACCAAATAAATCTGCTCAGCTTTACAATGCACTGGTGTGTTTGGCCCTGTAATTGCTGCTTGCAGCTATTTTGAAATCTTACTTCTCATGCCGGTAACCCTTGTCCACACAGGGCCCATATTTGAAAGCATAGACAAAGCGAGGGATGTAATCCGAAGTGATGGCAATGACGAAGGCATTTGTTATGACAGCCACGACTCCAATTCCCTCCAGGATACCATGCCAGATACCTAATTAAAAAAAAATTAATGGACAAATCAAAATATGTTGAAATTTACCAGAACAGATAACATAAATCTATAAAGTAATCTGCTACATTAAAGAATATTAAGAATTTATGTATCCTATTTATTGGGAATATTCATGCTAACAATCTATATTACAACAGACTAAATTATGTAATTACAACAAACGACCCTTGTGTTTCTTGCATTTAGATTGGAATAAACTGACACAGGCTAATTGAGGTGAAAAGGACCAACCAATGTCAGTGGCACGAGCGGGCATCGGTCTCCTCCACTGCGTGACAAACTTGTAGGCATCTAATCGGATCTCGATGATGTTGTTGAGCAGAGCAAGCAGAGGAGCCAGAGGAAATGCCGCCACAAAGATTGTAGTGAAACCAAACTGTAGAACTGTACAGAAAACATACGAAACTTGCTGCCTGTCAAGATTACAAGCAAACACTGACACAAACGCTTGCACAATGCATTGAAAGCATGCAGCGCTGATGAACATACTTGCTGTAATGTGTTTTTGTGTTACTGTGGTGGTAACAAATCTCAGTACTCAAGGGCAAAGCAGTTATCTTCAACCATCAGTTACATTATTTAGATGTATTATTATTAAGGCAGCTATTATCATGATGGTTTAACTAACTTAAACTGCGAAACTAACTTTTGCTTCACAAAATCACACACTACACAAGATCTCACAGTAGGTGCTGTCGAGCAGGACTCACCCATCTCCAGATACTCATCCACCAGGCCGTGTGCGTTCATGGGCTGCAGGTTCCAGTCTCTATCCCACTGCGGCAGCTGTTCTTTACTCTTATTCTGCTCTCCTGCTCGTTTCATCTTACGCCGGGACCACCAGTTCTGCAGCAGTCTGAGCAAGGAACAAAGGGGGGGGGGTGGCACTTCAAATTTGAATGTGATAAATGATGAAGAGTGAAGGTTGTATAATTATAAATAATAAATAATCAAGTGCCTGAGTAGTACATATGCTTTAGTATGTTAGTCAGCACATGAGTGTACTTCTTTTAAGCAAAACTAAATATTATTAAAACATTAAAAATAAACAAATAAATAATAAATAAATGATGATAATAATAATAATAATAATAATAATAAAAAAAATAAATATATATATATATATATATATATATATATTTAAAAAGTACTTTAATATAAAACATTTAATTTGATATTATTACAAAGTGTGTCTTTAAAAAGTGCACTGAAGTTTGAGGAGCACAGTCATACTATTTTAAACTGAAATTATATTTAATTTTTTAAATATTGAATTTTTTTTTTTAAATATTACTTTTTAAAATTAATATTATATTATCTGCAGCTCCAATTTGCTCGGGCAAATCCATCCTACCATCCATTAATAAATGAATGAATGAATGACCATTTATGAAACCAAAATAGTAACTTTTTATTTATTTATTTTTTAAATGTATTTTTATGTATTTTATTTGGTGTAGTTGTAGTGTTAGGAAACAGTCATGAAACATTGGTTAGGTAGCATTTTTGTGCTGTCAAACGATTAATCGCAATTAATCGCATCCAATACAGAATTACCAAATTTTGCCATAAATTAAATATATTAAGTTTCTGCAATATATAAATATATTGTGGAAACTTAATTTCCTGTAGAGCTGCTTTGCAACGATTTGTATCGTAAAAAGCGCTATACAAATAAACTTTAACTTGAATATTGTCACGTCTGGACTGAGAGGCATACACAAGAAGATCGACTCAGAGCTTCTTTATTAATACAAACTGAAGGAGGACATCAAATTAGGAGTTCAAAACGGCAACATAACTTAAGCTCATCAAACTGAAGAGTAACCGTCCTTTTCTTAATCCTTTTCAGAGAGATCCAGCAAGAGGCAGGAGACACAGAGTCACAGAGATCCAGACAGGTGGGTAGTAGCGTGAGAGAAGGCATGTAACCTTGAGACAAGGCGACGAGGGACTGAGGTGAGTTTGTAATCAGTAATCAGGTGACTGTGAATGGGTGTAGGTGGCTGGTGTGGCTGATGTGGTTGGTGAATCTGTGACAGTACCCCCTCCCCCACGGGCATCTCCGGGCGCCTGTGAGGACGACTCCGCCCCCTAGGAGCGGGATGATCTGGGTGCGATTGATGAAAGCCGGAGAGGAGTGACGGATACAGAACATCATCTCTGTCCACCCATGATCTTTCCTCGAGACCATACCCCTCCCAATTCACAAGATACTGGAGTCGGCTGCCCCGCCGTCGGGAGTCTAGGATCTCTTTGACTCAGTAGATGGTCTCGTTGGGGTCGACCTTGGGAGGAGGAGGTATCTCGTGCTCTGTGGAAGGAGGGAGAAGTGGATTAATGAATGGCCTTAACAAGGACACATGGAAGGTCGGGAGTTGGAGTTCATATGTGACCTCATTGATTTGCCTCGTAATAAGGAAAGGACCGACATAACAGGGACTCAGCTTCCTGCAGGGAAGTCGGACATGAATATCCCGAGTGGAGAGCCAGACTCGGTCACCAGGTTGGTATACGGGTGTTGTGGCATGATGGGCATCAGCATAGTCCTTATGTCTCCGTACTGGCCGCTGGAGATGGACATGTGCTGAGTCCCATACCCTCTCGCTCTCACGGAACCAGTGGTCAACCACAAGGACTTCTGAAGGCTTACCAGTCCAGGGAAAGAGTGGCGGTTGAAATCCGGCACTGAAACGGTGTTAGTCCCGTCATTTCTTGTCATTTACATTTAGACATTTTGCAGACGCTTTTATCCAAAGCGACTTACAATTGGGGAATGCATAAAGTGATTCATCTCGAAGAGGCAATCAGACAGACGAAGTGCTCGTAACACCAAGTCTCAGGCATTGTTCAAATAAGTACAAGCTCGCAAGGGAAGGAATAAATAACAAGAAAGATAGTGTTTTTTTGTTTGTTTTTTTACGTTTAGGATGAAGTCAAGTAATGTCAAAAGAGATGAGTTTTCAGTTGTTGAAGATTGACAGGGATCCAGCACTCCGGATAGGGGTGGGAAGATCATTCCACCAGCCAGGAATGGTGAACGAGAATGTTCTGGAGAGTGATGAACCTCTCTGTGATGGTACCATGAGGCGTCGCTCACTAGAGGATCTCAGACTTCTGGAGGGGATGTAGATTCATAATAGTGAGTGAAAGTAGGCGTGTGCTGAGCATGTGGTCATGTGTGAGAGCTGTGTGTCATCAGCGTAGCAATGGTAGGAGAATCCATGTGCCTGTATGATGGGACCCAGTGATGTAGTGTATGTGGAGAAGAGGAGGGGTACAAGAACCGATTCCTGAGGAACCCCAGTGACCAGTTGATGTGGTTTGGATACCTCTCCTCCCCAGGCCACCCTGAAAGACCTACCAGTGAGATAGGATTCAAATCAAATCAAGTGGAGTCCCAGTGATGCCCAGTGATGAGAGGGTGGACAGGAGGATCTGATGATTAACAGTGTCAAAAGCAGCAGATAGATCCAGCAGAATGAGGACTGGTGATTTTGAGTTGGCTTTTGCAATTCGCAGGGCTTCAGTGACCGAGAATAGCGCAATCTCAGTTGAATGGCCACTCCTGAAACCTGACTGTTTAGCGTCCAGTTTGTTGTTCTGTGAAAAACAATGAGACCTGGTTGAAGACAACTCGTTTGAGTGTTTGCTTCTGTGCTATGAACAGAAGGAGAGAGACAGGTCTGTAGTGTTCTGTAAGTGTTTAATGAAGGTTTTTTGAGCAGTGGGGTTACCCGAGCCTGCGTGAACGCAGTGGGGAAAATGCCTGTCAGGAAGGATGTGTTGATGTGTGTGAGTGCTGGTAAGAGTGTGGGAGAGATTGCTTGGAGAAGGTATGAGGGGATTGAGAGAGGAGAAGTTTGGATACTTCATCCTCAGTGAGGGGACAGAAGGAGAAGATGTGAGTTTTAGCAGTGGATGTGGTTGGTTGGAGGTCCTGTGTGTGTGGAGTTGAGAACTGACTACTGATTAATCTAGTTTTGTCTGTGAAAAAAAGTAGCAAAGTTGTCAGCTGTTATAGAAGTGGTGGGAGGTGGTGGAGGGGGACAGAGGAGAGAATTAAATGTTCTGAAGAGATTACGCATGTCTGGAGCACTGTTGATCTTGTTGTGGAAATGTGAGGATTTGGCAGAGTGGACTCCGGTCCGACGGATCGTTTGATTTGCAGCATTTTCTCTCTGCCGCTCTGAGTTTAGTGTCAGTGGCTGCATTCACATCCAGAGATGAGAAATGGGTAGGTGAGGGAAGAGATGAGGATACTA
This sequence comes from Barbus barbus, assembly GCF_936440315.1. Lineage (NCBI taxonomy): Eukaryota > Metazoa > Chordata > Actinopteri > Cypriniformes > Cyprinidae > Barbus > Barbus barbus. Next base: position 3,244,851 of record NC_136726.1, on the reverse strand, counting down.
CAGAGGAAAGATGGGAGGGAGAAAGGGAGCGTAGGTTTCGTCTAAAAGTAACCGGTAGTGGGGTTGGTGGCACATGGGTAGCAAAATGTAATGTAAATGTAATGAAGAAATGGTCAGAGATATGTAGTGGTTGTACCAGAATGTTTTCTGTAGTAAAATTGCGTGTTGGTTGCCTGATTTGTGCATGCTGGTAGTGATAAGGCATTTGAGATCAAATGAATCTAGGAGTGAATGGAAGTCTGTAGCATAAGGCTTGTCTAGATGAATGTTGAAATCGCCAAAGACTAAGAGTGGAGTGCCATCCTCCACGAAAGAGGACAGCAGCCTGTCCAGCTCCTCTAGGAAGGTTGCTAGCATTTGGCCAGGGGGATGGTAATTTACCACAATCTGGAGTTTTATAGGCTGTTACAGTAATCGCATGAGATTCAAATGAGTTGTAATTGCATAGGGGAGCGTAGGTTGAGTATTTCCAATTTTTTTTAAATGAGCAGACCAGTGCCCCCACCCCGCCCAACTTGACGTGGGGTGTGAGAGAGAGAGAAATTGTTAGAGAGAGTGGCCGGGGTTGCTGAGTCTTCTGGACGAATCCAGGTCTCAGTCAAGCCCAAGATGCTGAGTGTGGATTGTAAAGAAAAAGCAGAAATGAAGTCAGCTTTGTTGACAGCTGACTGACAATTCCAGAGACCCACAGGGAAAGAAAGAGGTATAGAGGAAGATGTAGAGATAGAGAGCAGGTTAGCAGGATTACGTTGCCATCTGCGTGTGATGTTAGCGCGTGGTTGAGAGAGAACCGGAATGGTTTGGAAACAAATGATAGAGGGGGAAGGAAAGAGGATAGGAAAGGAGATTGTGTGAGGGAAGATAAAAATTATACTGAAGTGTGTTGCTCAGTTGTGTTGCTTGGTTAAAGTCGTGCAGGAAAAATGGCTCAAATAGAAACTAACACTTTGCACTTAAGTGCACGAAAGGAGCAAAGCAAAAGATACAGGCTCCTTCTCAGCCCAGGGGCAATTATTATAATTACCAGTAAGTGCGATCAAAAATATAAACCACAATGAATAAACAGAATAGAAATAGGTAGGAAACAAAGCTTTGCTTCCTAGCAACAAGTAATTAATTTAAACAATAGCACTACGAACAAGTATTCCAACACTTACGCGCTGCCATCTGTCTCTTCTGGTGACTAATCAACTTTTCCCCAACGACTAATCGACTTTTGTCGCAACGAGTTCTGAGCGTATTCGGCCCAGGGAAGATACTGGCTTCAGCTGTCCTGGTGTTGGTGACAGTAAGCTTGGAGATACCGCCCGATCTCCTGGATCTTGCGTTCGGTCCGGCCATTGGTTTGAGGGTGATAACCTGAGGAAAGGCTGACAGACACTCCGAGCAGACGGAAGAAACCATGCCCGACCCTGGATATGAACTCTATCCGAAACGATATCTTCTGGGAGACCAAAGTTTCGAAAGACATGCTGGAAGAGAGCTTCGGCTGCCTCTAAGGCAGTGGGTAATCCACGTAAGGGGATTAGTTTGCAGGCCTTAGAGAATCTATCCACGATGACAAATATAGTAGTGAATCCATTGGAAGGTGGAAAATCTGTGGCAAAATCGATTCCGATATGGGACCATGTTCGGCGTGGAATCGGTAGGGGCACTAGTTTTCCCTCCGGTAAGCAGTGTGGAGTGGATGTGATGGCGTAGACTGAACAACCTCTGACGTAGCAGGCCACATCTCGAGCCATGCTGGGCCACCAGTATCTGTTCCGGAGGAGCGATAGGGTTTGTTGGCTGCATGGGTGACCAGATCCCGGTGAGGTGTGGATGGAGTCCAGAAGAATGAGTCGTAGAGTGGCAGGTACATACTGTTTCACTTCTGGACCTCCCGGTGGAGCGGGTTCTGTCAGAGTGGTGGCCCGAATTTGATCATTCCCATCCCACACAATAGGACATGTGAACACTGTGGGCGAGATAATGGGTTCTGGGTTATCAGGTGATGGATCTGGTTCGTGAAGATGGGATAGAGCATCTGCTTTGAGATTTTTATGACCAGGGGGGTAGGTGACAGTGAAGTTGAAGAGTGTGAAGAATAAGGCCCATCTGGCTTGTCGTGGATTGAGGCGCTTTGCTTCACGAAGGTATTGAAGATTTTTATGGTCGGTTATTACCTCGAAGGGGTGTTGAGCCCTTTCCAACCAGTGCCGCCACTCTTCCAGCGCGAGGTTGATGGCCAGTAACTCGCGGTTCCCGATGTCATAATTGTCATAATGTCATAATCCCGATGTACACTGATTGGCTTCATCACTGTCTCCTCTCCACCAGTAAGCTGGTGTGTGGTGGGCTTTCTGGCGCACTATGGCTGCCGTCGCATCATCCAGGTGGATGCTGCACACTGGTAATGGATGAGGAGACACCACCCCTCACAATGTACAGCGCTTTGAGTGCTTAGAAAAGCAGAAAAGCGCTATATAAATGTAATTAATTATTATTATTATTATAATTTTACTCCGCTGGAGACATCTTTTTGGAGAAGTACGCACATGGATGAGTACTGGGGGTTCACCCTTCCATTGAGACAATACTGCACCGACTGTAGAATCCACTTCCAGCACGAAACGACGGCTCGGATCAGGATGAGTCAGTGTAGGGGCGGTGCAGAAAGAGGATTTCAGTTGCTGGAAAGCCTGTGTGGCTTCAGGCATCCAGGTGAGGGTCTTTGGTTTACGGAGGAGAGAGGTAACTGGAGCCGATAGTTGACTGTAGTGGGCGATGAAGCGCCGATAGAAACTTGCAAATCCCAGAAATCTCTGTAGCTGCTTTATCGTGGTAGGTTGTGGCCAATTCCTTACGACATCCACCTTGTTCGGGTCCATTTGTACTCTCTCTGGTGTTATGATGTAGCCCAAGAATTGAATTTTCATTTGATGAAATTTCTCTAGTTTGAGGTATAGATGATGCTGGCGGAGACGTTGGAGTACCTGGGAGATGTGTTGTTGATGTTCTTCGAGATTGGATGAGTAAATGAGGATGTCATCGATGTAGATGATCACAAATTGGTTGAGCATGTCATGGAAGATTTCGTTCATGAAGTTCTGAAAGATGGATGGTGAGTTTGAAAGGCCATACGGCATAACCCAGGTGACTGCTGCAGGTGGCCGCCCCACCAGAGTAGATCGCAGGTTTGGCTATGGGACATGCTGACGCAGAGGTCATGATGGGAGGAGGTTGAAGAGACTCGTGGAGTGCTTGGACCAGTTCGGTGAAGGGATCAGGTGAGAGGGGATTCCGTGCCTCCATAGCTAGGTTCAATCTGTACAATATACACCTTGGGGCTGGTCTTCTGTCACGTCTGGACTGAGAGGCATACACAGGAAGATCGAATCAGAGCTTTTTTATTAATACAAACTGAAGGAGGACATCAAATTAGGAGTTCAAAACGGCAACATAACTTAAGTTCATCAAACTGAAGAGTAACCGTCCATCTTAATCCTTTTCAGGAAGATCCAGCAAGAGGCAGGAGACACAGAGTCACGGAGATCCAGACAGGTGGGTAGTAGTGAGAGAGAAGGCATTTAACCTTGAGACCAGTCGACCAGGGACTGAGATGAGTAGACTGATATAGTGCCAAGGTAAGTGGAATCAGGTGTTTGCAATCAGTAATCAGGTGACTGTGAACGGGTGTAGGTGGCTGGTGTGGCTGATGTGGTTGGTGAATCTGCAGTATGTTATAGACAAATATACAGTATGTGTGTATACTGTGGATATTTACTATGTATATATAAATACAAACACATACATGTATTTAAGAAAAATTTTATTTTTATATATTAAAAATTTATGTATGATATAAAATATAAGAATATACATATATAAATGTATATACTGTATGTGTGTGTATTTATATATGTAATAAATATACACAGTACACACATATATTATGTAAACAAAAACTTTTTTGTGTGGATGCGACAATTAATTAGTGCGAATTAATTGACAGCACTAATATATATATATATATGTATGTATATGTATATATATATATATGTATATATAACTTTTAAGATTTTTTTAAGTTTCACTACATCTGCACAATCAATCAACTATGTACACTTAGTTAGAAAATGACATGAATAAATCTGAATGACTACTGTGTAAGTTTAGGGGTTAAGGAAGAACCAATAAAATCCAACGAAATGCCATTTACACCAGGTCCATTCGAGAGGAAAATGAGTTTATAAAGAGTTTACTGGCCAAGTAAGAGCAAGCTGACATTCCACCTGTATTGTGATATACACAATTTACAATACTGTGTGATTTGAACATGACAGGAGAGACACTAAACAGAATTCCATCAGTTAAATCGACAATACAACATTTAGATTGTTAGCAAAATGTTTTATATTCTGAACATATGAACATAGAACAACATTTTCCCAGTCACTGCAATAGTTTAACAATTTTGTGGGAAGTTGTGGCCTAATGGTTAGAGAGTCAGACTCGTAATCCAAAGGTTGCGGGTTCGAGTCTCGGGCCGGCAGGGATTGTAGGTGGGGGGAGTGAATGTCCAGCACTCTCTCCACCCTCAATACCACGACTGAGGTGCCCTTGAGCAAGGCACCGAACCCCCAACTGCTCCCCGGGAGCTGCAGCATAAATGGCTGCCCACTGCTCCGGGTGTATGTTCATGGTGTGTGTGTGTTCACTGCTGTGTGTGTGCACATTGGATGGGTTAAATGCAGAGCATGAATTCCGAGTATGGGTCACCATACTTGGCAGTATGTCACTTCACTTCACTTGTGTGGGTGTTTTAAGTTTGAAGGGGGGCCCGATCATCATGCTTCATGGCCTCCCCAGGTCTGACGCCACTGTTTGTCTGCTGATACTCACGGGTAGCCCAGCTCCATGAAGTTATTCCAGATCTGTTTCAACACCATAATTACTCCCATCTGTAGGCACAAGTCAATCAGACAACCACTGGGATGACACTAAAAAAAACAAAACAAACAGAAACAAAAAAACAAACAAACAAAAAAAATACATATACATTTTGGTTACCTTTGTGAAATAGTAGTACACTTTAGCACATTTTATAAAGAGTACTTATTATGGAAATAAAATACTTTAAAAGAATAAACTTAAGTGTAAACTGAATGTAATGTTCTTTGACTGCATTTAATTGCAATTAAATGAAAATGTGTCATAGCTTTTTATATGCATTTAATATAAATTTAGAGTGTTTTGACCCACTTAAATAGGACTGTATATGGGCAGTACATTATTTTCAGTCCGGTTCCGCATGTACATAACATGTAGCTGTTATAGTAACTACAATAGCTAGGTAATAACTATATTATAACCCAGAACCTATCCCTAAGATCCCTGTAGTTACCTTACGTTACAGTACCTTTTATGTAAGTAAGCTTTTCATAATTACTTCTATTGTCTTTGAAATATGGTTAATGTTCTGCTGAATGTACTGACAGGAATTAAAATATAGTTTAATAGGTAAACTAAAATATATTACAATGTCATTTCCATTGACACTTATATGTGCAACATATGGTTACACGTTATTTTAAGGTGTCCTTGTTGCAGTGTAATTCTACATTTAATTACTGAGTAATATTAATTAACTACGTTACTGTATGGTTAGGGTTAGGATTAGGGTTACTTGCATGTAATTATGCATAATTAATTTTTATTTATTTAGCAAGTACATGTAACGTGTAACAAGGACACCTTAAAATAAAGTGTTACCTTACAAATTTGTAAAGGTAAAGTTATTGTAAAATATATTAACTTTTATTTGTAGTGCTGAATAACGCACAAAATTATAATCCGGTACGCTACATGTTTGTCAACACATCAAAATAAAAGTACTTCCTTAAAACACAACAAAAATTTGTAAAATAGTGATTTAAAATGTACTTTAAAGTAAAACTTTTAATTTGATTATAGCCCTTTTTTAAAGTAAGTGTAATTACACTTAAGTGGTGTTTTATTTCATGAAAAAGTCTGTATATTAAGATTTGTAAGTTTTGAAATTCAATACAATTAAGCGCATTTGCTTTTTTTTTGCATTTGCTTCTTGATTATATTACATGCTGTACACAGACTAGATCTAAAACAGTACACTAGTGTTATGAGCAACCACAGTTGTTGTGTTGAGGCAATTATGAGAGAGTCTGCACTGAATAATGACTGTTTTTATTGAAACCCCATGGCAGTTGCACAACTGAGGCAGATATTTGATAGGGGAATGTTGATCATGCTGAAGGGCAATAATAACCAAGTTTGAGAAAACTCATTACCGCCTCATCTCACCCACCTCCTCCATCCTCCACCGGTTAAACAGCTTATTATAGTCACCCGGCCTGCCAGCAAACCTGCGGAATACAAACACATGTGAAATTAGCTTTGAAATTCAATTAGCCATGCTATTGTGGGGGAGGCTTTTGTGTTAGCATGTGTGCTAGCGCCATGAAGTTCCTATGAGTTGATGGAAAACAGATTTCAAGTGGGATAATCTGAGCGAATGAAAGCAGCAAAAAACAAGTAAACCAAGTACTGAGCAATACATCGACAAGATCAAGAGCTGCCTACCTTCCTAAAAAGAAAGCGATGTAGAAGGTCGAGCTGTTGAGATTGACGAACTGGAAGAGGAACATCTTGAGGGCAAAGCTGTTTTCCCATTCTGACTCTGTCCGAGGATGTTCTAGATCACAAGTGAGCGATATTTTAGCCATGCACGGCATGTTACAGGCATGAGGAAAGTTTCTCACTGAGTGAAGACCAATCAATAGTAACCTTGACTGAATCCATACTTACCCAGGTTTGTAAGTAGGTAGGCCACTTTCTCATAGACCTGATGGGTAAAAGAAAATCGACTCAATACCATTACAAAGAAGGATAAAAAAAACAAAAAAAAAACATATACTTACAAACTATGCCATACATAATAAATTTAATACATGGTTTATAATTACCAGCAAGTTGTTAATACAACATACACTACCACTCAAAAGTTTGGGATCATTCATTAATGCTGTTTTAAGGATGCAGACAGAACGCTGTAAGTGTGAGATTACGTTTGCTAGCAATCACCTTATGTTTTATGTCTGGGAGCGACAGCATGTAATAGTAGTCAATCATTTTGATGATTTCATTTTGAGGCTCTGGCTTTTCAGAATATCCAGAGCATCATATGAGATGCTATGAAATAAGTAAAAAAAAAAAATACTTTTTTTTTTTATTGGCTGGTGCCATGAAAACAGCCATGCCGCTAAAAACACATTGGACCTCATGGATTAACAACACATAAATTATACTTAATATTGCTGTTATCATTATTATTAATACTAACAATATTATAAATATATAATTTCATGATATTCTTTATTTTATTCCCATTGTAGAGAGACAAAATATTAGTTGATATTTTCACAATAAGTTTTATTTTGCATTAAAGTTTTTATTTATTTTGTAATAATGGTTTTATTGCTTCAAAGCGTGTTTTGCTTTCATTTGATTTCTTGTGGAAAAGCCCTCCAAAAACGTTTTTCTCTTTTTGTGTGAAACTTTAGTGTAAACACTTGGACAATTTTTGTTCCAAGGGCATTTATTATTCTCTGCTGGTGTGAAGAAGAGGCCTTCGGGACTAGAGGAAAGACACTAACCACATTCAGAGACATGATGATCATGAAGTTGATGCAGACTCCAGTGCCTGAGGTGGCGAATTGCCAGTTCTTCTTCACAAACTCCCACTGGAAGGAAGCAAACTTCTCCATGGCAATGAGCCGGAACACCACCACGGCAAACACCGCTGTCAGGACCAGAGAGATCTGGAGGAAAGATGAAAAGACGTGAACGAGGTGTCAAACTTGAATATTATAAATAGATGGATATATATATATATATATATATATATATATATATATATATATATATATATATATATATATATATATATATATATATATATATATATATATATATATATATATATAACAGAATCTTATAAATAGATGGCTTCTTTAGTTATTTGTGTTGTGAACATTTGCAGCACGTGTGTTGTAAAATTGAGAAAGTTGTTTTCTTAATTTGCAAGCATTTTTTTTTTTTCTATTTGCAGTGCGTTTCTTTATTTGTTTTTGTTGTGAGCATTTGCAGCACGTGTGTTGTAAAATGGACAAAGTTGTTTTCTTAATTTGCAGGTGTTTTTTTCTATTTGCAGCACGTTGAGCTCTCTCGGCCACCGTAAATAACAGCAAATTATGAACAATTACAAGCATTTAACCAAAAACAAAACTTTTCCCTAACAATACAGTAAGTTAAAATGTTAATTAATTACATGCCATATAATTATCTGCCATATGGACATCAACTTGAGATCACCACTGATAAGCTATTACTAAATATAGCTGCTCACATAAGCTGATTTGCAATGATTTGCATCGTGAAAAGCGCTTTACAAATAAACTTGAATTGAATATGTATTTCTACAAGGACATGTCAAAATAAACCAGTGTTTATGAAATGTTAAGAAACAAAAATAAACATAATGGGAAGTGAAACCAGAATAGTTAAATTCCGCACAATTCTCATCCCAGTTTCCATGACAGGTGCTGATAAATCTGCTTGTTGTAGCTTTAGTAAAAAGTCGAACACAGAGTCCTACCATGAAGAAGATTCCCGAAACAGACACCATGAGTCGGCTGAGTTTATCTGTTAAGGGCTGGAAGGGCTCTGGTTTCCCTGAGATGGGGTTTACTCTCTCCTTCCGGGAGTATTTGGCTTCAAACTGGGGCCGGAGTTCCTCCTTTTTTTAAAAGAACACATCATATTACTCTTGAAAGACTTGCTTGAGGATCTTTTCACAGATCTCATGAATGATTCTCATCAAACACAGATGCTCAACATCATCATCTGTTTTGGTTGGACATGATGATGTCAGTCCAGAGTCTGTTTACATGAGCTGAATGAGTTATCATGAGACACTTCAATGCCTCAACATGAGATATATTTATTAGTACATTCCAAAGTATAATAGTTAAAAATAGAAGAGATTGTATACAGCAGCAGTTCTCAAACTTTTCATTCCAATTATCACATCTGATCAAATCACAGCATCAAAGTATCACCTAGTCACCAGCTTACTGTTCAGTGTCCCGCACTGCCAACTAAAATATAATAGGGTCCACTAAAAAATTAATATTCTGTCATTATTTACTCAACCATTTGTTTTTTCCAAACCCATATATCTTTCTTTATTTCATAGAGCACAAAAGAAGATATTTTCAAGACTGTTCATGCTGCTCTTTTCCATACAATGATCTGGCGCGGTTTTAAAATAAAAAAGAAGCACATAAAAGTAGTCCATACAAGTAGTGTGCTACATTCCAAGCCTACTGAAGAAACGTGATAGGCTTATGACCAAAGTCATTACTTGTTAAAAAAAACCCTTTTTGTAGTTCTCCAATTTAACCATTTGTGTGCCAAGAAGAAAGAAAGACAAGGACAAAGACAATGTTAGTAGGTAAATAAGGGCAGCACTTTTGTCTTTGAGTGAACTGATTAGAAATTAGAAACAAAATATATGGGGGAAGTGAAATAAAAAAATCTATTTAATTAAATTTGTGTCGCATACACATGCTGCCCCTTATTCAGCAGCGGTGCTGGTGCTAGTTCCCATTCCATTTCCACCACAGAAAGAAAAAATAAATAAATTCTGGTTCCACACTGGCCCTAAAATATTGTTGGTCTGGAAACAGGAAAAATTACTACCTTGTCTCATGGCGTAACCGTACCTGGGGGCAATTTTTAGCAAGGCGAGAAATACGTACCAATATGTACATATCACTGCAGTTTCCAAGAGAAATGAACACTAGAGGCAGTAAAACTCCGAAACCCTTTATTCCCTTTTCACACAAATTTACAGAGTTTCGATTAATAAACTGTAATTTTCGCACAATTACTTGAAGATTATCATGTTATGACTTCAAAACAATATTAAAATGTTGGGAGATTTGAAAACTGATGCTTTTGAACATTAGCATCACACATATTGAGCTTCATGTCTATGGGTTTTCATGGAGTACGGAGACATACTTGAGAGGTGAGGAGGTCCGAATCTCGTGTAACTACGGTTCGACAAAACAATTCAAATCTGCATATAACGAACTTCAAATAGCACGGTTGCATCAACAAATGCGTTTTTATATCAGTTTTGCATTTGTCAACACCATCGGGTAGGTTTAGGGTTGGGTTTGGTGTAGGGCATATTTCCAACACGATAGAGCATTCATTTTTAGTGACGGTCCCCGGATACTTGAATTCGGAATCGCCGCAATACGTACCTGAAGCAATGCAATAAAAACACAGCAATACATACCTATATCAACGTAATAAAAACGTGCCAGTGTTTATGTAGTGAACCCGTGTTTTAGCTCCACTCAGTGGACATTTCTCTTTGAAACTGCGGCGAAATGTGCAGTAAGGTACGTAAAAACGGTCTCGCTAAAAAGTGCCCCCAGGTACATTTATGCCATGAGACCAGTTTGAAAAATTACCAATTAAAACTTAGATAAAGTCTAAGCAATTAAGAAGGAGTACTTAAATGCACAATAAACTCATTAAATATATTTAATAACTGTGATATCAGCAATGAATATGTGTGCTGCATTTGAAATCGTCTTCTACGAATATCTAAGGGAAAATACAATGCCACAGTAATGATGTATTTTTGAATGGCAACCTAGAAGTTAGTTCCCTCAACAAAAACACAAATCTTATTTCACACATACTTTTTTACAAAAACCCGTTCAATAAACTTATTGACTTCAGGACAATGAAACCTGAAGTGCTAAAGTGCTAACTCGTTTACTGGTTTTGGCCTACAAAAGTACATCATCCCCACAAGAAAAGAGGTTTGTGTAGCGCTGTTAGTGCATGAACCACAGTTTGAGAACCACTGTTATACAGAAACTAGCAAGGGCAGAAATCTACAGGGCAACTAATGCAAACACCAGACGTTCAGCAGGTATCAGCCATACCTGCTCGCTTTGATCTCTGGATTATTTTGAGGTGTTTCCTCAAACGCATTACACATTCACACATCACACACACACACACACAAAAATAATAATAAAAAAATAAAAACACTCTGCACGTGCTGATGATATGTGGTTCACGAAGAGCTGTTCACACTGAGATTTTATCACGGGAAGTTGGAGGGTGAATGTACTTCTAGCCATACTATATATACCATTACTGGATGGCCAAACGTTATTGGTGTGCTGTGCAACGGGCCTTAGCTAGAAAATATATTATCAAATGTGTTTCAATTTTGACAACAAATAATACATATGAATAAAATAAATGATTATTAATTCATGAACTAAGCGCACTCAGAATGCAATTTAAGCCTCTTTCCACTACTGAATAAAAAACAAAAAAGATAATTGCGACTTTTCATCTGAATATTTTATTACATTCGTACTTTTTTCCTTGCAAATCTGACTATTTTCTCAGAATTACATCATAAAAATTTGCAATTGTGAGGTGCAAAGTCTGAATTTCATGATATAAACTCGCAATTGCAAGAAAAAGTCAGAATTACAAACTTTTAAGAAAGCAGTAAGTCTTTTTCCCCCTCAGAATGGGACTTTATAACTCACAATTATGGGTTTTTATCTCACAATTCTTAGAAAAGAAGTCAGAATTGCAAGAAAAAAGTTAGAATCACAAGACATAAATTCACAATTGTGAGAAAAAGTCTGAATTTTGAGATGTAAACTCATAAGATAAAAAGTCAGAATAAAAGTTGCAATTACTTTTTTTGTTTATTGTTTATGAAGTGGCAGAAATGGGCTTCCATATAATTCCAATTCACTGAATGTAGGCAAAGAAAAATCTATTTTTGCTCACAAAGAAACAACATAGGCACATTGGAAATATATTCCTCTACCTACATTTTTGTCAAAAACTTAACTATACATACAATTCACTATAGGTTCAAGCTGAAATTAACACTAGTGGCAGTAAAACACCAACAGCTTTTATTCCTTTTCATACAAAGTATGATTACAGGGACAGTTTATTAATTAATAAAGACTTATTTTCATATGGTTATTTGCACAATATAATGTTATAACCTCAAAACACTTTAAACATAGTGCATGACTTGTAAACTAATATATTTTGATGTTAGCATCACATAACCAGTTCAACATATTTTTCTGACACAGTAAACTTGCTCGATAGCTCACCCGGTGGAGCACTCGGAAACACCTTTCATAGCCTTTCATACAAGAGCTCAAAGCCCCAAGCAGATGTGTTTTTCATCCCACATTTACTTTTTGTCAACACTATACTGTAGGTTAGGCTTAGCATAAGGTGGTACGTTTTTTAGAGAATTAACCTTTAGCGACATTTACGGTACAACAACCAATGTAATATTTTTTTTTGCAAAATTCACGTTCATCTGTTTTGGAAAAACTGACATTTAACTTTGAACGTTTTACAAAATGTGCAAAAAGCAATGTAATATCATTCTGCAAAAAAGTTTTTCCAATGAGCCTGGGTTGCAGTAAAATTAATGCCTCTTAGGTCTGTTAAATATCCACAGGAGACATATATGCATGAACTTAAACTTTTCTCAACTCAACAATGGCACGCATCGACAGATGCTTTGTCAAAACTAATCGCAGTCAGTGTGAACACCCTTGAGTCGTTTTCACATTAGGAGCAAGGCATGCACAACACAACATGATACGGTAGGAGGCACACTCACAGAACACAGCATGACACAGGATTTATACTATAGGAAATACAACAGACAGCACATAGATTGGCGACACACCAGTTACAGTTGCTCATGAACTTAATGGTCATTTTAACAGGTCTCAAAAGTTTATGATATTTCGAAACAAACATAAAGCATTACAATTTCAGCTCAAAGTCGATTTAAACAGGAACGCAGGCTCACCTCTTCTTCCTCCCAGTCAATCAAATCCCAGTCGTAGGTTAGCTCCGCCCTTCTCCTCTTCCAGAACTCAAGGAATACTGTGGCTGTGACAGCACAAGAGGAAAGAGGAAGTGTTAAGACATCAACACAACAAGAGCTTTCAGATATTTAAAGTTACCAGGCTCACCTCAGTAAGGTGACTAAAGAAGGTCATCTTAGGCCAAAACATACTCAATGCACATACATGAAAACAAGCGCTTTAACTATGCAAGCTCAATTTCAGGCATCATTAGGATCATAAATCTCCTTGCCGAAAGGAACGCTGTTGTGGGCATTTGTATAATCTTTTTCTAGGTCAATTACTGTGAATAACAACTGGCAAGGACGTCTGTTGAAGTTCAACATGTTTATAGCCCATTTAATCCCATTTGTGTCCAAAGTTTCGAAAGGTCTAATAGATGTTGATGTATTTTACATATACTTGTCAACTAAACATAAATAGGCTGACTGCTTATAAATGCATGTGAAAAAATTGTACTAAAATGGTTTTCTGTAGTGTGTTTTGGGACATATTCCATTAGGATTTATTGGCTTTAACAAGCCAGCAATAGAAGGTTACCAATTACCAGTAGAGACCCACACGGTCCATTACAGTTTCCATTAAAACCAATACAGGTCCCATTATAACCAATAAAACCATTACAAATTTTGTGATGGTGTCTATTGTTTTTTTCAACATTGCATGTTATTACACATGCCTGCAAAGGGAGCCAAAGGCCTGGTCATTGCTGCTGTTACACTTACAGGATGATCATATCCTTGTTTAATAGGCTATTGACCAAACATTTAATTCAAATATCCAGTAATCTGGTAGACATTGAGGTTCTGTGTAGCTTGTAGAATGTTATCAGCTAGCTTATTCAGAAGCATTATTGTTTTTAGAGCATCACAGGGACCGATTTAGGCACTAAAAGGGAATGCTAAATAAATCTAAGTAAAAATAAGATAAGTTCTGTGAGGTTTTCATGTTAAATTTAACTGTTGAAAAAAAGAGAAAAACATCTGGGCTCTCTGAGTTCACATGCCCCTCGTTTCTACCAAAGGACTGTGTGACCCACTTTTGTTGAAAGCAAAAGAGCTGCAACAGAGAGAGAGAGACCAAGAAGAGAGACAATGTTTAATTTTTAAAGCCCAGTCTTCTTGCTGAAAGTTGTCTTCACATTTGAGCTCTCAGGATTTCAACTTGCACATCCATCAGTGTCTCTCTGGCAGGAACAGTACGCTCCCCGTCAGAGTGTTCTAATAATACATTAATATGACTTTTGTCAACATTCCCCAAAGTAGTGGACTCTTTGAAGGAATGCACCAGATTCAACATTTCTGTATTTAAAGATGAACTGAGGTTTCCTGTATTTTTCATGCACATTGTTTAATAAACAATCTTTGCAGTGGGGAAAAATAATGTAATATGTAATACAATTTAATCAATTTCACAAGAAGAAATCAACTGCCATTCATTAGCCAAAAATGCTAACAGAAATACTAATGGTCAGCTTTCTGCAGGTATTACCACCCTCCTTGAACTTGAACACCAGCTACCCAGCATTTTTAAAAAGCCAAGTAAAATATTTACTCCACAAACATGGAAAACAGCAATAATAATGGCATTTACCTGTTGTCTGCAGGGTTTTGTTAGTTTCTTTTTTTGTTAACAACTGTTTATTGAATTTAATTCTGTGGAAGAGTAGTACAAAACAAAAAGCAGCTGTACAAATTTAGAACCCACCCCAACACATCCCCTGGTAGACTTAAAAATAAATAAATAAAATAAAATAAATAATAATAATACAAAATATATTAATTAATATTCATAGATAAACAAATAACAACAAAATAAAATAATTTTTACAAAGATTTTAGAAAAGAACATTAAACATTAAAAGATGAATACCATGAATTAACAGTTTTCACGTTAGATCCATGAATACGAGAAGCAGAGAGTTCCATCGAGATAATGTCCAACAAATACACCGTCCAGGTTCGTCTGTCTATTGTGTGAGGAGGACTCCAACGGTTGACTAGCTATTTTTTTGCTGCTGTGAGAGCAGCTAACAGTAAAGATCTTTGTTGGACGGACAAGGTGAAATCCCAAAAGTCATTCATGAAAAAAATGGCGCGGAGTCAAACATATCTCAGTACCTAACAAATATGATAGGTCCAGTGAGAGCGGAGTACGAAAAGGTGAGAGAGAGAGAGGAGGTGCCTGGCAGATTATATTGAGTTAAGATTCTGAAAGGATTTTAAACCATTATCATCATAGATATCTCCCAGAGTGTTTACTTTACTATGAGTCCATTGCGGATAATGAAATGGAGTACTGCCTGACAAAAGGTTATTATTGTGGAAAATAGGCGAATATCATTTTGTAACTAGTTGTGAACGTCTTTCAACATCCCTCCATGTGGAGAGGAGATGGGTTACAATGGGACCAAACTGAGATTTACGCTGCCTAAGCAGAACTCCCGAAAAAACAAGATGCTTCAGTTTATAGGGATAAACAATAGATTCCTCAATTGCTCTCCAAGACACAGAAGCGTCAGGATCAAACCAAACTGCTAAAGGGCAGAGGGAAAAGGCTTGAGCATACAGTCTACAATTAGGGAAAGAAAGACCTCTAGAAAGGACCTTCATGTAATCTACATCGTTGTAAGGTAGTCAGTTTAATACGAGGACGTTCCCCATCCCATATATACCGTGAAACACATGCATCTAGTTTATTCCAGTAGCCAACCGGTGGAGCGAGAGGAATCATGGAAGAAAAGAAATTGATACGTAGGAGAACATTCATTTTAATCACCGATATACGGGCCTGAAAAGAAGTAGGAAGACGAGACCAATTTTCCAAATCTGAGGATACTTTGTCTAGAATACCATTATAGTTGTTTTAAACGATTTCCTGCAGGGAAGGAGAAACATCTATCCCCAAGTACTTAAAGTTTTGAACCAATGGAATAGATATAGAAAGGGACATGGAATCAATATTAGAATTGAGGGGAAGTAAACATGACTTACTCCAATTAATTTTAAGCCCAGGGAGAGATCCAAAATGGTCAAATAAATTCAGCACACGAGGAACAGAATGTGACGACTTCTCCAAAAACAATAAAATATCATCAGCAAACAAAGAAATATGATGATGAGTATTCTGTATATTTATGGGAGAAATAGTTTCAGATTGTCGGACTGCTTGAGCAAAGGGTTCCAAGGATAGGGCAAATAACAGAGACGACAGCGGGCAACCCTGACGAGTACCTCGATGTATAAAGAATGGGTTAGAGCGAACAGCACCTTTGAGAACAGTGCCTGCTGGATTGGCATACAGAACATTTATCATATTTATGAGACTCGATCCCAGACCCAGATGCTGTAGAACCGCCCATAAATAGTTCCATTCTAGCTGGTCGAAAGCTTTCATCGCATCTAGAGATAATACTGCGCAAGGAGAGGACAAACTGTTATTTGAATTAATAATATGATATAACCTGCGTAAGTTATCCAAAGCTGAGCAAGATTTAATGAATCCTGTTTGGTCATGATGAACTAGTCTATTCATAAATTTCTCTAGATGACGAGATAGTACTTTAGCATATAATTTAACATCAGTCCCTATCAAAGAAAGTGGCCGGTAACTAGAACAGGAAGTCGGATCTTTATCTTTTTTTAACAAGTGAGAAATAACAGCTATATTAATGGATGGGTGAAATGAGCCTTGAGTAACTGAAAAATTTATTATATCTAACATGAGGGGGCCTAAATCCGACCAAAAAGTAGTATACAATTCGATTGGAATGCCATCTATGCCTGGGGATTTCCCCTTGTTCATAGATCGAACTGCTGACTCCAGCTCCTGAAGAGAGATCGGTTCAGCCCGGTATTCTGAATCTGAATCTGACAGCCTCGGTAAATCAAGGTTGGACAGAAAAGATGCAAAAGAGTCAGGGTCACCATCAGCAGAAGAAGTATAGAGGTTAGAGTAAAAAGAGTGAAAGGTGATATTATTGTCTTTTGGGTCTGTCATAATGAGCCCAGATTGGGATTTCACTGCTGAAATATTAGCAAAACTTTTCATTGTTGCGTAATCTTAGGGCTAAAAGGTGGCTTGGTCTACTCTCTTGAAAATAATAATTCTGCCTGGATCTTTGAATCAGGAATTCTGTCCTGGATCTCAGTAATGAATTGAGTTCGGACCTAACCTCCATGATTTTGCTGAGTGAACTGTCTGAGAAACAACGCTGATTATCTCTAGTCAGATTCTGGAGCTGTGATTCCAGTTCAACTATCTTTTTGTGTCGGTTTTTCTGAAGGAAAGAGGCATATGAAATTGAGTTATTCCTTATAAATCCTTTAACTGCATTCCAAAGTGTTCGAGGATCATCCACTGAACCTTGGTTAATTTCAATAAACTCAGCAAATTTATTTATGAATTGACTGCAAAAGTTTTCATCCTGTAACAATTTAGGGTTAAATCGCCATCTAGTGGCACGAGATAGCCGAGGGATCAAAGATAATCTGCACAAATTTCCATCATGATCCGACAGAGATAAGGAACAGATATCGGCATCACGAACAGATGAAGATAAAGAAGTAGAAATGAAAATATAGTCAATTCGCGAATAGGATTTATGAGTAGCAGAAAAGAAAGTGAAAGACTTAGCAGAAGGGTTTAATAAATGCCAACGAGGATGAGGTTACACATTGCCGAAGTTTGTCAGGACACAAAGCTTGAGAGTGTGATTCCTTTGGACCAGATCTATCTAGGATATGCCACATTACAGAATTCATATCTGCACCCAATACTGTTTCAAAATCTGAAAACTTCAAGAGATAGGTTGACAAAACAGAGAAAAAAGTAGGGTCATGAGTACAAGGGGTATAAACTGAGAGAAATACAATATTCCTATTCTCCACTATTGTTTTTATGTGTTATTCTACCATTTGTATCACAACCTTTCTCGAAAATAGTAATATTTAAAGTCTTCCGCACCAATATTAGGACACCCTTGGTTTTGGTATCTGAAGATGAGTGAGATACCACTTCATAAAACTTATTATTACACCTGTGTATATCCTCCTCTTTCAGATGGGATTCTTGAACTAACACTATATCAATCTTTCTTCTTCGCAAAAAATCCAGAAACCTGTACGTTTGTGGGGGCCATTTAGGCCATTAATATTACAACTCAGAATATTAAGGTCAGTAGGTATCGAACAGAATTACTGCATAATAAGACAAAAAACAAGTTTGAAAATAAAACCAGTTGAGTCTATCATTAACCCCACCCCCACCCCGTTACCATTAAAAAAAAAAAAACACATTCCCATGAACTATGGCAGGTCAAACCAAGAACAAACCTTGATCTGCCAGCACCCCTTAACATGGTCCGTGGTGTCAACTAAAACCTGCACATTACTGTAGCACCAACATTGGCCGCAGAGTCACATACTGACTAGGTAGTGTCTCTATTTAAAAAATAAAAATAAATAAAATAGAAAATAAAATAAAAATAAAGAAAAGATACAGAATACAACTAAAACAAATAAAATATAATCAGTAAGCGATACTGTATGCACGATGAACTAGTGAACAGTGAAAGACACAGTCACCTAACCATTTAGAGCATCTCTTCTCCGATTAAACCGCAAATGACCAGTTGAAGTTCACTGAGAGTTGGTGGATGACAGGGATCTGAGAAAAACTCTTGCTGCTTCTGGGGAGTGTAGCATTTTAGGTTCACCTTGATTGAGAATGACCTTCAGCGTTGCAGGATAAAGGAGAAAATTCTGGATGCCAGCGTCTCTCATTTCCTTCCTAATTGGCGCAAATGCACTTCTTTTTGCATTGACCGGAGAAAAATCTGGAAAGAAAGACAGCGTTGCTCCGTCGGAAGTTTTCACCGGGGCATGAAGTCTGGCGGCCCGCAGAATGAGCTCCTTGTCTGTGTACCGCAGCAGTTTAAAGATGAAAACCTGTGGTTTAGCTTGATCTGATGAGAGCCTTGTGTACACGCGATGCGCTCGCTCCACTTCAATCTCTTTGCCTGCCAGAGACGGGAGCCAGCCACGTCGGTAGCGATCTTTTCAAAAAGACCATAGGGTCATCCTTTTCAGAACCTTAAGGCAATCCAACCAGACACAGATTGCTGCGCCTATTGTGATCCTGTAAGTCAACAACCTGCTGCTTGAGCGCGGCTACTTGCCTATCGTGATCTGCTACAACTTTCTTTTGTTCTCTCATCTCCCCTGTAAGAAGATCCAGTTTAGAGCATAGCGACTGAACAACTGACATGTGAGAAGCGAACTCGTTCCGCATCGCTGTCAACTCCGTTCTTAGAATGTCCTCAAAGTGTGTAACAGTGTTCGCCAGAACATTCTCGTTCACCATTCCTGGCTGGTGGAATAATCTTCCCACCCCTATCCGGAACGCCGGATCCCTGGCAACCTTCAAGCAACAACTGAAAACTCATCTCTTTCGGCAGTACTTGACTTCATCCTAAACTCAAAAAAAAAAAAACTTTCCCTCTATCTTTCTCTCCACCTACTAGCTTGTACTTATTTGAACAATGACTGAGACTTGGTGTTACGAACACTTCCTCTGTCTGACTGCCTCTTCAAGATGAATCACTTTTTGTATTCCCCAATTGTAAGTCGCTTTGGATAAAAGCGTCTGCCAAATGACTAAATGTAAATGTAAATCTTGTCCATCATATCCCTCGTGGTCAGTGGCTTGGATTTCTTCTTAATTGGAGAAGCCGATGGAGACAACTCCTGCTGTTTACGACTGCATGCCCTCAGGTAAAGCACCACAAATGAATAAAACTTAAAAAAAATAAAAAATCAGCAAAAAGAAGCCAAATGTACGGAGCTCTACTCGAGTGCGACTAGGTTCATGAGCACGTCACGTGACTCCCCAGTGTTTTGTTCTTTTCTCAGTTTCAATGATATGAACACTGCAAGTTGTCATAGGACATATAGTAATATTTTCATCCTCTTTCAATCGTGTAATTTTTGCATTTACATTCCATTTCCGTTATCACGAAACATGACACACAACAAAAATAGCTCAGATCACAGCGTCCTCTATTCACCGGTTGTTGATATCTGTAATGCCGCGAATGAAGACGTCGCTGTTGGCCATTTCAGAATTCCTGCTGCTCGTGTGAATGCAACCAGGAAAAAGGCTCGAGAGTGAAATTGGTTCTCTAGAAACCACCATGCTGGGGTGCGTTTCCAGTACAATTATGTATCTCGCTGATTAACCACCATAGTGTGATGCATTGTTGTGGAAACAAACTTTCTAGTCACCACTGAACCATATTCTTCAGACATACAGTTTCAAGATGCTGACCCTCCAGCTAAGACCATCTGTCTCAAGTGCAGGGGATGATCTACCACCCTAAGCCAGAGATTTGGAAACCTTCGGTCTGGCCCTTGAGGGGTACCAGCTCATAGATTTTGGTCTCCCAACCAAGGTTGCTGAAACAATTCTTGCTGTTCCATAGCTATCGAGGAGGTCTTAAGTCCTGAAATGGGGACTCTTTGCCTCATGGTGCGAGCAGCACCATCTGAACCCAGTCAACTGCCCTATTGGTTCAGTGATGGAGTTCCTTCAGGATTGCCTGTCAACAGGTTTGACCCCTGCTACGCTAAATGTCTTTGTGACTGCAATTTCAGCTTCACCTGTAAGGGATTACAGCCCACACCACTAGGAATGTTGCATCTTGCAAGACTCTTGGCAGGTAGGGATGGGCAATATGGGCTTAAAAATATATTTATTTATTTGTATTTATTTATTTAGTCATTTAGCAGACACTTTTATCCAAAGCGACTTACAAATGAGGACATTAGAAGCAATCAAAACCAACAAAAGAACAACAACATGCAAGTGCTATTACAAGTCTTTGTTAGCCAAACAGTACACATAAAAATGTTTTTTTTTTTCCTTTTCAGTTAAAGAATAAATATGCAATTGATAGAAGGTCAAATGTGTTTTTATAAAATTAGAATAGAGAGTGCTAGAGTTAGAGGGTCAAATAAATTATCACAATATTTCTAGTATTGTGATAACGTTATCAATGATGATAATTCAGAGAATCTGGTTTCTTTAATAATATCCATATCCATAGCAGAAGTAATACTACTGACGACGCTCCAGGAAATATGAACAAAGATATCCAGTTATCACTGAATAAAATGCACAACAGAGATAAATCAATTTTAACTGCTGAAACTTGAAGACAATAAACATACTGTTGCACAAAAAATTATTTTTGTCGCACTATACAGCCCTGAGTCCTCCTCAATTTCACGTCCGCCTTCTCTTTGCACACATACATTATAGTATGGACTCGATTTCATCCCCAGGGTCAAGCCCTTGTGCTATTCACAGCCTTGCTGAGCCTAGCCTATTCCGTGACATGGTGGAGTTGGTATTGATGTTCCCATTGCATCAAAACAATGACACAGCGTTGAGTTTGATCAAAAGGGAACATCTCAGGTTATTTATTTATCCCAGTTCCCCAAGAGAAGAATGAGATGCAACATCACACAGCCAAAGGGGCGCCACTACGGTTTCCTGGCCCCCTGGACAGCATATTCACTCGGGCCCTGCTTTCCTTGGTTTATCGTGTTCTGGGGGTTTCCCCCTCGGGGGCTCCCCCCCCTCCATCGTCAGGCCATTGGAATCATTCAAAAGATTTTGAAGCATGCAAGCACAAGATGTGAAAGAACTCAACTGAGTACTCAAGTGCTGTGTTCGGCACACACCCAGAGAGCCGTGTCTCACAGACAACGTGCAAACACTGAACCGAGCTCTCCTTTGTGTCCTCCTGCACCTGAACAAACAAATATACTTAGCTAGTTTAAACATACAAACACAAAGATGCAAAAAGCTTAATTCAGTGCCCACGCGCTGTGTTCTGTGTGCACCGAGAGCCGCGTCTCTCAGCCATTGAACACCGAATTGAGTTTGGACTCTTCTTGCTTTTGAACCAACAAATACATACAAAATAATGTCGGAATACCTGCCTTGGCGAGTATCCTTGAAAAGACTGTCAGTTAGGTTATGTCTTAAATGAACGTAAATAGTTGAGAAAGAAATCAGATGTGTATCATTACATCGGATTTATTGTCTCTTAAAGTGACTGCTTCTAATTTACTACTTGCTGTCCAAGAAATTAAATGAGAGAAAATCACTCACAGCTGAATTACTTTGTAGTTTTAACAAGAATTAATCTGTTTAATGTAAGCATTGAAGACTATGCAATGATATTTTACAATTGATTATTATCAGTTTCTGTACCTGGACATCTACAAACTTGAAAAAAAGCATTTGCTTAATTGGTATCTTTGTTCTATTTATTAATTTGTGATATTTACACAATTTCAAACAGGGCCCAAGGGTACAACCTGCACCAGGACCCTGCAAACGCCAGCAATGGCCCTGACTACAGTCAGTAATAATTCTGAGGTAAAAGTGCCAATGAGTTATTCTAGCATGAGTCTTTATGAAAAGAAAGAGTCTGTCAAGAGATACAAGAGAAATATATAATATTATTATTATTTATATATATATATATATATATTAATTTGCCCCGCAATAATTAACGCATAACTGACGTGCTGCAAGGATAAGGTTAGGCTATATTTACTCCTCAATTCAAATGTTTTTTTTTTTTAAATGTCTTTTAAAACAGGTCTATTAGGCTATAGGCAATGAATTATAGTCCTATAATTAAATTATTAACACTCATTAAAAATGTATGAAATAAAAAGCTTTTATTTCAAGCACCGGCTTTCAAAAAACCTGTTGAACACGAAATACGTTTCTTTTTTTTTCAGTAGTATGTATGGACCACAAGAGAAAAATAAAGGGAATAAATGAAAACAGCTATAGGCTATACTGTTATCAGCATGTTGAAGTAGATTTGTCTCTCGTCGTCTCTGAGAGAATAAGTTTGGGAAGATAACTTGGGATTTCTTCTGCAGATAAATGAGTTTGACACACCCAAAAGTCTGCAATAAGGACATATATTTAATTGGTGTTTGAGGTTAGTATACATTTATGCACATTCTGTTCAATTCTAAGCTTCTAGAATGCTGTTGGCAGATTTATGACATGTTAATGAGTGGTCAACCTTGTACAGCTTTTGCCTGAACTATAATTTGTTTCTGAGATGCCTGAGGGAGACTGGGCATATATCCTGGTTTCTCTTGACAACAGCACTTCATCCTAACTAAAGCCATCCTTTTGACCAGTTCATGAATCCCATGCGTTAGATAGCTTTAAAAGCAATTTAACAATTAAAGCATCAGAATCCCAATTTACTTATTTTCACTGTTTACAATTATTTTTCGATCAATTAAGGGGATAATTGTAATTAGTAGCCTATAATTTCATGCTATGCCCAATTTAGCTACCCTATTTTGCAGTTTTAATAGAATATGTGTCATGCATTTTTTTATAGCTATTTTCCAGCAGATAAAAACATGGCTGTGACTAATCTGTTGCTTATTTAGATCCCACACATGTCACCTAGAGTTCTGCACCTGAAGAAAACCTGCACAGTATACGACTATGAAAACAAAGGTTCATTCACGACATATCGCAATTACCGTAATTACGAGATACCAACTTGTAAAAAGCATTCACGTCCTCGTAGAACTCGTAATTTCAACTTGTGAACTGGGAGCTTTCTGAAAGCTACGGCTTGTACGGTAATTACGATATGGCGTGAACGCAGCACAAGTATATCAATTTGTTAATGCAAACACTTCTACCGTAGATATTCTATTTCAGTTTCCTTCTGGAATGCACAATTATTAGCATTGCAACAAAAAGCATTAGTGCAAACTTTCATAGTTTGGTTTTTCTTTCAGGTCGGCTGCTTTCAGCAACATTTTTGAAGATAATTTTTCTGAGCTAGTTAAACAGCCAACATATTTGTAGCTAGCTATTGTACTTTGGTTTAATAGCACATTTGAAGGTAAACATCTACAGCCCTTAGAGAACCAGCCGTAGAGTCTCCTGCTCACAGTACTTTCCTCTAAATTCACTCTAGGAAAGTGTTTGGCTTCAGCCAGTCAATTAGACTTTATAATGTGCCCACAATTATCACTTACTCACCTGTGATCGCTGCTAGCAATCCTACAACACTTATCTATTTTTCCCTCCCTCTTTGTGCTCAGAGCAGTAAACTGAAGTTTAAGCACTTTTGAAATATTTAAATGTTTGGGCTGTAAGTGAGGTCTACTGTGACCTGATTGGATCATTTGCTGTTATGTGGGACAAAACGGTGATTGATTACAGCTGCTTCTCTTG
This sequence comes from Barbus barbus, assembly GCF_936440315.1. Taxonomy (NCBI): domain Eukaryota; kingdom Metazoa; phylum Chordata; class Actinopteri; order Cypriniformes; family Cyprinidae; genus Barbus; species Barbus barbus. Next base: position 3,220,513 of record NC_136726.1, on the reverse strand, counting down.
GGCTTTTGAGTCAATCCTATTATAGCAGACCACAGACTGCTAGATTCTTATTCTGTCCTTGTCCGCTGAAGGAAGCCTCTTTTATAATTACCTAATTTGTTCTTTAAAACAAATGCTGATCTGTCTGTCTTTCTGCTGGTGAAAGAGCACTGATTAAATTGAAAAGATTCAGACTCACCCCATATTGCCATGAAGATAGCAAAGAAGACTGTGCCTCCATTATCAAAAAGATGGGTCACCTGGTGGGCAAAAAAGAGGCAATGCATTTAAGAACGTATGTTTAGAAAATTAGTTAAATCTGCATGAACTGAGTATACCTCAAATGCAATGTAAATATTTTTTGGGGACAAAAGCATTTTCCAAATATGTAAATATCAATGTGTTAGTACAGCTACCTCCTGGTTAGGTTTAGGTGTGGAGTAATGGGTGCAAGTTCATGCTTTTTTAAAATTACAAATAGTTTGTTTTCCAACAAATCACAGCATACACATTTGTCATCAGCCCCTCATTGCAGAACAAAGATCCAGGGGGCGTGGTTGGATCTACATCTAGGGGGTGGAGATTGGTAGGTTTAGGGGTGGAGATGGGTGGGTTTAGGGATCAGGGGGTGGAGACGGGTAGGTTTAGGTAAATGTAAGGTGGGAGGAGTTGGACCTAGATCCAACCACACCCCCTGGATCTTGTGTTCTGCAGTGAGGACCATCTCACATTTGTAGGAAATTGCAACCAGGTTAATATTCATAACCCAAGATGTTCCCTTCCAAGGGAACTATACGCTGCGTCATGATGTCATGACACTATGGGAACTGCCCCAGCCTGACATGAGAATGACGCAGCATCTCGCTCCCTTTCAGAGAATCAGGGTTATATTCATAACCCTAAACATTCTCTCCTGAGATTGAGTTGAACACAGGTTGTTGCTGCAATAGATTCCACTTGTGTAAACAGTTCCCTCTGACCATTCTGGCAATAGCTGGTGTAAGAGTTGTGTACAGTTACAAGGATACTGAAGACCACAGTCTCTAGTATCAGTCACTAGTGTGCAACTTGAGGCTTTACTAAAATGAAGTTCATTTGGAGTTTGTTTCAGAAGTTCAAAACAGCTCACCAAAGTGAACTTTTTGAAAAATTAAACACCTTCAAATTATCATTGGTTCATGGTGAATACGTGGTAAGTAGGTTTGCTCTGTGGCCTGGCCTTCTTCAACATCAGAAAGAAGAAGAAGAATCAGAAAGAGCTTTATTGCCAAGTGTGTTTGCACACACAAGGAATTTGTCTTGGTGTTATAAGCTTCCAGTACAGAAAGTACAAACATAGTGCAGACAACATATAATTAAGGTGATAAAGAACACTAATGAAGAGAATATACAATAATTAAGAATAACAATAGTAATAAAAATAAAAATATACAGAAAAGAGACATGACCATAGACAGAACTGTGAATGTGCATGTGTCCTATGTGCAGATGAAGGTTTGATGGGTTATTTACAGATGTACAGTACCGGGGTGTGTTATGTGTTGTTCAGGTGGGATACGGCCTGGGGGAAAAAACTGTTCTTGTGTCTGGCTGTTCTGGTGCTCAGTGATCTGTAGCGCCGGCCAGAGGGCAACAGTACAAAGAGAGAGTGAGCTGGGTGTGAGGGGTCCAGAGTGACTTTCTTAGCCCTTTTCCTCACTCTGGAGGTGTAAAGTTCTTGGAGGCTGGGCAGAGGGGCACCGATAATTCTCTCAACATGGAACTGTTCTTCAGTTATTTTCTTCTGTTCAATCGGTATATTGTGTAAAGTGCTATGTAAATAAGAGTAATGTGACTTGAATGGAGTACCAAATTGTAGAGCTTGTGCAAACATATCCATATAGGTATACATTAATTTTTTTTGTGTGACAGCAAAGTGTCCAGCACATAATTACATATTCACCTAAACGTGCTCCCAGCAGCGTGGGCAGTATCAGGAGAAACAGTATACCTCTTTCAGTATACCCTGCTCATGTATTTCAAACTTACTTTTAAGGAAAAAGACCTTCGCCATGAGTATATCCAAGCCTTTAGGCTTTTAGGGGTATTCATTCTGATATCAATTTGCAGCAGTGAAGCGGCCAATGTATGCAATTTAATGAGAATTGCCATTTTGTGGTAACAAAAGCAACAGAAAGCATTAGCACAGAAAGACCACCTACTCACAAAAGCCTTAAGCCAAAAGACAAACTTTGCCAGCTACATAATTTGGAAAAGCCCAAACAGATGCACTCACAAGACTTCACAGAATGTATGATGCGCCTGACAACAAAATGCAATTACACAGTGACACAGTAAATAAGTAAGCAATGAATGCAAGTACAAAATCAGAGACCTCAGGATGAGACCCCAGTGTTCAGTGCAAGGAATTCGCAATAGAGTTTCTTGAGTTCTCTTGAGAAAAACGTAAACAGATTTGGCAAAAAGTGTAATCAGATGGTGTGCTTTCCATGACTGGATGCTCGATCTTGAATTGAGATTGAGCTTTTAGATATCTCCCATTATTTAAAGACTATATAGGACTATAGAGTTATACATGTGGGCCTAAAGGTGGAGATAGGCAGGAGGTGGGATGCTGAACAAATATCATGGGAGAGAAGTAAACAAAGCTACTGCTTATATACCCAGGATAAGGTTAATAAGCTTCTTCTGAGCTTACACTATGAACTTCCTTAAGAAGCAGGTGATGAGACAAAAGAAAGATTGTGGTCACCAGAACTCCAGTAGTGGGATGCAGAGAACTTAATTGGCATGTGTCAAATGACTCTCCACTGTGATACACCTTTAGAGTAGAGAGCCAAACTGATCCGTTGCTCTGACTTCCCAGTGGGAGCTTTGTTTATCGAGGAGGTGGAGATTTTGGCAGAGGAAATCTGTGCTGTAAGTAGTGAGGAGCATCTGAGGGCTTGGCAGGAGGTTTTATGTACAGCACATATAATTGTTTATTTAACCTGCGTGGAAAGAGTATTTGACATTTAATCCTTTTGGATATGGGAGGAATGGCAAGACTTGAATAGGGATTTTTTCAGCAGAACTCCTGTTGAGTGAATTTTGAAGCGAGTTTGAAGAACCGTGGCAGATGTTTTTGAAAGCAGAAGAGTAGCAGGCAGGTATTAAATCCCTTCTAAACTGAGGAATCAGTGGTGGGTTGTAAAAAAAAATGTTCAGAGGTAAAGATTTTCCCAAAATGTGACAGTTGTTTCTCTGGATGTGGGTGGGACCAGTAGGAAAGAATTACTGAAAGGTGTAAGCAAGGCCGTGTTATCCTAATGGGTTGCAGCCCAGGGCCCCCGAGGCAATTGTCATTAAATTGCATACATTTTGCATTTTATACGACCTCTACAGCCCTGAACGTCAGCGGAGACCAGGACACCAAGATGAGCGCCAGAGACAGATCCCCAGTGAGGACCCCACCACTTAGACAGCCATCGGGAAAGACCACTGGAACCAGTTGAGCCCTCACAATCTGACTTTGCTGCAGTTGGAACTGAACTGCTGGTTCATTTGATTAGATTAAAGACACATCTCTTTAGCCAAGCATTCACATAATGCATCTTATAATCTTGTACTGCAGTTATATCTGATCAAATGTACATTATTATTATTCTTTAGCTTGGGTTGAACAAATCATTTTTGCTTCGATGGAACAGCATCGCTAATTATGTCTCTATTTGTTTCTCTGTTTCTGTCACTGGATTAACATCCCGTGGTAGCTAGGAATTACAGAAGCTTCAGTCTGGATCCAACCCTTAAATGATCTGAGATGACTGAACACCTGAGAAAAGATAATGCCAACCCCTCAGAGGACCTCAGAGGATGCCAATGCTCAGACAACATACAGAATTACCAAATTTTGCCATAAGTTAAATATATAAATATATTGTGGAAACTTAATTTCCTGTAGAGCTGCTTTGCAACGATTTGCATCGTAAAAAGTGCTATACAAATAAACTTGAAATAGAGAAACAAAATTATAGGCTACATTTTTAAAATGTCGATACCTTCTAGCACATTCTAAAAAGAGCAGGAAGAAGCCCTTAGTAGTGAGTGATATTTAATTTTATCTGCTGGGCTGTTGCTGATTTGTAAGATTATTACTGGGTAATATGGCTGAATTTTTGTACATATTTTTTTTTGCCTCCTATGGGGTTATGATGTGCGCATGGAGTTTGTTTTTATTTCACGAGTATATTGTACGTGTTTTTATACAGTGTTTGATTGCATTTTTTATTTTGATTGCAGTGTAAAAGAGGGGGGGTTGATGGGGGTTAGGGAGGCCCCCAAAGCTAGCCCAGGGCCCTGCAAAAGCTTAAAGAGGCACTGGATGTAAGGACAGTAGCTCACCGCTGGCCTAAGTCCAGGCTCATGACAGTAGTTGGTTGCCAAGAAAGAACTGTGACAACATTGTCTTCTGAGCTATAAAAGAGCAATCTTCAAGCAATAAAACTCTTCTGGGCAGGAACCAATGTGTGTTTTATTAAAATATTAGCCTCTCTCAGGCATGTCACCACCATGTTCCCACAACACAAAACCATCTTTTAGTCCTTAGTACTGGCTGCACAGCTTGGGGAATCTGTCTTTGGTTTGCATGTTGAAAATCCAGGACGAAACACTAATTTAAAACATATGAATATCTTTGACTTCAGACAAAGCAGGCTTTTCTAAAGTCTAGAATAATAATAATAATAATAAAAATGATTAAATAAAAAAACAGACATTCCGTAATCAAAGCTGCAGTGTAAACTAAAACATCGAATAGAAACATCTTTTCAGCAAAACAAATTGTATTTGGATTAGAATGTCTACAGGAAAATAAACTTTATTTATCAATACCTAAACAAGATGTATTGTTTTCTTGACTTTCATGTAGTTTGTCTCGTTTTTCTTGACTTTTCATGTTCCCACATTTCAGAATCATGAACTTATTACAAGGAAAGATGCCAAGACGCAAACTAGCTCAAACTGAATCGATGACATTATCTGGAACAAAAATCGAGGTGGGACACTATGTTTGACGAGGGCCATTTCAGTGACTGGCTTACATTAAACGAAAAAGATTTTAAAATCTGTCAGTTTTACTGATCCTCTAAAATTGTCTAAGGGTTCTTATGTTGTTTATGCCAGTAGAAGGTGGATGTACGGTACCTTTGCATAGACACAGCTGTCACTCAGCGCCCAAGAGCTGCAGTTGCCTTCACACATGGGGCACATGATGGTTGTGTTGGCCTCACATATCTCTTTACTGAAACAAATTTGAATCAGTGCTTTATTAGGGAAACAATGAACACTGGTGAATGAAAATGGCATCATTACAGGTAAACTACTGGGACCTGGTCCAGGCATACTGGGGCTTATTCTGCAATAACTAAACAAACCTGCAGGGACTAACCTTACTTGGCTGGAGTCCATAGTGAAAAGCCCATAGAGGAAGACAAAGAGGCCGACTAGAGCAGCAGGGATCAGCATACCTGTATACCATCCCAACCAGGCAAAATACAGCCCAATCTTCTCCCCAAAGTACCGCCTATGAAACATTAGAAAGAAACAACATTCATTAGGGCTCCATTCATTTTATAGGATTTATTAATGTTGATTAACATTAATGTATACAGCGGTGGCCAAAATTGTTAGGCCACTTGGCATATTTAAGAGGTTTCAGTTATTTATGTTGAACTGGCTGTTACAATACCCATAAAATGAACTATTGCCGGATCTACCTGTAAATGGAACCTGCTGGAACATTGAAAATGATGGACTGGCCCCTCAAAGTCCAGACCTCAACCCCATCGAGGAAATTTGGGGCGAGTTGTAAAATAAACTGGACAGATCTATTGTACATTCAAAGGAAAGGCTTTGGCTTGATTGGCAGAAGGCATGGGATAACATTAGTGTTGAAGTTTTCAGGAAATATATTGACACTATGCCAGAGAGATGTGCTGCTGTAATTGCTGTAAAAGGTGGACATACCAAATATTAAAGTTAAAAGTGGATAAAAACAGTATTAATCACTTCATCTGATATTTGTTTTGTGCTCAGAGCAACCATCTGCATATTTCATGAATGTTTTATGAAATGAAATCATGTTTTGAGGGCAAAAAAGTAAATATTTTCAGATCTGTCAGGTGTTGACTCCAGCTAAGATGGCGCCGCTGATGGCAGCTATTGTGCGTTGCTCTCCAGTGTTTGTACTGTTTTTGTTTGTTTTTCCTGTTTTTTGTTTTTCAAATACGATCAGTTTTACCAGGGATGACCTGCTGAACATCAGAACAGCAGAACACACCACAAAATATTTTACCGGATTTAGATTTTTCGGACGTTTTGCTGGACATTGTAGTTGGCGGAGCCATAGCTCTGGTCAAACGCTACTGGAGGCGCAGACGGGGAAAGCGAGCCGGCGTGCACGTGAAGCTTAGACAGTGCGGATTTCGAATGCCGTTGCCTAGCATCCATCTGGTGAATCTCCGCTCTCTACCCAACAAAACAGATGAACTCCTTCTGCTCTCCCGGACAAACAAGGATTTTTCTAATTCTGCTGCACTGTGTTTCACGGAAACTTGGCTAAATGGCGACATACCAGACACGGGGCGATTCATCTGCCTAACTTCACGCTGATCAGAGCAGATTGGGACGCGGAATCAACGGGGAAATCGTGTGGCGGCGGGACGTGCTTTTACATCAATGAGAGGTGGTGTACAGATGTAACTGTGTTAAAGATGATGTGCTGTTTAGATCTAGAAACGCTCTTCATTAACTGCAAGCCGTTCTATTCGCCGCGGGAGTTCTGCTCGTTCATTCTCGTGAGTGTCTACATTCCACCGCAAGCGCACGTGAGCACAGCTTTACAGAAACTCGCTGATCTGATCACAGAGAGTGAGCAACAACACCCGGACTCTGTTTTAATCATTCTCGGGGACTTTAATAAAGCAAATCTCTCCCGCGAACTGCCAGAATACAGACAGCACATCACATGCTGCTGCCACCGATCTGGACAAGCTCACAGAGACTGTAGATTAGATTAGATTAGATTAGATTAGATTAGATTCAACTTTATTGTCATTTATGCAGAGTACAAGTACAGAGCTAATGAAATGCAGTTAGCATCTAACCAGAAGTGCAAGAATATAGTGTTTTATATACATATAAGTGCAGAGTAAATGAAGTAAATGATTTACAGAATGTACAGTGGAATTGCTATATACAGTATTGAGCAGAGTATATACAGAATATAAATAGGAATGCAATGTAGGGATTGTATGTACATTATGAACAGAGCAATGTGGGATTATATATACATATTATGAACAGCAGAAACGTGAGAACAGTGGTAATAAATAAATAAATACAGCTGGATGAGTGTGTGCAAGTATTGATAGAACAATGTATTCTATGCAAAATAACAGTAGTGCAATATTATAGAAATAGTTTACTGGGCTTTGTACAGTAACAACTTTAGACAGTTTATATTGTAATAACTTTGACAATGTGCAGTCTGTGCAAAATATGAATAGTGCAAATGCATGTGTGTAAAGTACTGTGACCAGTGCAGTAATAAGCAGGTGCAGGAGTTAGATTAGTGGTGTGGCGTTCAGAAGTGTCACAGCCTCGGGGAAGAAGCTCTTCCTGAGCCTACTAGTGCGAGAGCGTAGGCACCTGTAACGCCTGCCGGATGGAAGGAGGGTGAAAAGTCCATGGTTAGGGTGAGAGGCATCCTTGATGATGTTTCTTGCCCTGCCCAGACAGCGCTTATGATAAATGTTCTCAATGGAAGTTAACTGGGTGCCGGTGATCCGTTGAGCAGTTTTCACCACCCGCTGGAGTGCTTTGCGGTCAGATGCGGAGCAATTGCTGTACCATACTGAGATGCAGTTCGTGAGTATGCTCTCAATGGTACAGCGGTAGAATTCCACAAGGATCCTGGGATTCAGGTGAACTTTCTTAAGGCCCCTTAAGAAGTAAAGGCGCTGCTGTGCCTTTTTGACCAGAGTGGAGGTGTTATGGGACCAGGTGAGGTCATCAGAGATGTGGATGCCAAGGAACTTGAAACTCGACACACGCTCCACTACAGCTCCGTTGATGTAGATGGGTGTGTGTGCATGACTCCTAGTCCGGCTGAAGTCCACAATGATCTCCTTTGTCTTCTGGGTGTTTAGTTCTAGATTGTTGGAGGCACACCACACAGCCAGGTGCTGCACCTCATCCCTGTAGGCTGATTCATCGTCATCCTTGATCAGACCTACCACCGTGGTGTCATCTGCAAATTTGATTATGGTGTTGGAGCTATAAACAGGAACACAGTCATGGGTGAAGAGGGAGTACAGGAGAGGGCTCAGTACGCAGCCCTGTGGCACGCCGGTGTTCAGGGTGATGATGGAGGAGGAGAGGTTATCTAACTTAACAGACTGAGGTCTGTTAGTCAGAAAATCTAGAATCCAATTGCAGATGGGTGTGCTGATTCCAAGCTGGCTGAGCTTGGAGATCAGCTTGGAGGGGATTACAGTATTGAATGCAGAACTGAAATCTATGAACAGCATTCTCACATGTGTGTTTTGACTGTCCAGGTGGGTGAGGGCAGAGTGAAGTGCTGTTGAGATGGCGTCCTCTGTTGACCTATTGTGGCGATAGGCAAATTGGAATGGGTCCAGTGTAGCAGGGAGACAGGATTTTAAGTGGGATGCAACCAGTTTCTCAAAACACTTGGCAATGATGGGGGTGAGTGCAACAGGACGGAAGTCGTTAGGGACCGAGGCAGTGGAGTGTTTCGGTACTGGTACGATGGTGGAGGTTTTGAAGATAGTGGGGACAGATGTTTGGGCCAGGGACAGATTGAAAATGTCCGTGAAGACCTCAGCTAGCTGCTCCGCACAGGCTTTAAGCACACGACCAGGTATTCCGTCAGGGCCAGCTGCCTTCTGTGCATTCACCTTACGCAGAGTGGAGTAGACATCTGATGTGGAGAGTATGAGAGGCAGTTCACTGGGTTGATGCTCAGCTTTGAGTGAGATCTCCTTATTATTTTGATCAAAACGAGCATAAAAGTGGTTGAGCTCGTCTGGGAGGGAGGCAGAGCTGGAGGGGGGCACAGAGTTAGGTGGTTTGTAATCTGTGATAGATTGTATGCCTTGCCACATACGCCGGGGGTCTGAAGAATTGAAGTGATCTTCAATCTTCTGTTTGTGTGTGAGTTTGGCCTGGCGGATACCCTTCCTCAGGTTGGCTCTGGCTGAGCTGTAAGCCTCCTGGTCTCCAGACCTGAAGGCTGCATCTCTTGCTTTGAGCAGGAGGCGAACCTCTCTGTTCATCCAGGGCTTCTGATTGGGGAAAATTTTTATTTTTTTGTGTGTGGTCACTCTGCTCACACAGCTGTTGATGTGCGCCATGACAGAGTTGGTATAAATGTCAATGTTAATCTGAGAGTTTGTGGTGGCCTGGGCAGCAAACTCACTCCATTCTGTGTGCTGGAATTGATGTTGAAGAGTGGAGTCAGCACCTTCCAGCCAGATTTTAACAGTCCTTATTGTAGGTTTCACACGTTTGATGACTGGGGTATACTTGGGGAGCAGGAACAAAGAGAGGTGATCAGACTGACCCAGGTGGGGGAGGGGTGTGACTTTGTAGGCATCACTCACATTAGTGTAAACGTGGTCCAATGTTTTATGTCCCCTTGTAGTGCAGGAGACATTTTGATGAAATTTAGGGAGAACAGATCTAAAAGTGCAGTGATTGAAGTCCCCAGCAACAATAAAGGCTCCATCCGGGTGCAGGGTTTGTAATTTGCTAATAGCAGCACAGAGTTCTTTCATAGCCACGTTAGCATTAGCGTCCGGAGGTACATAAACTGCAGCAGCAACAATGCAAGTGAACTCACGTGGTAGATAGGATGGCCTGCACTTGATAATCAGGAACTCCAGCTCAGCAGAGCAGTAGGTATCAACAATGACAGAGTCTTTACACCATGATTTATTTACATAAATGCATACTCCACCGCCCTTGTTTTTACCAGAGGTTGCTGCTACTCTGTCAGCCCTGAAGAGAGAGCGTCCATCCATATGCACCACGCTGTTTGGGACATCGTTGCAGAGCCATGTTTCAGTGAAAAACATAACATTACAGTCCATAAGCCATTTCTGTGTGAGGGTCCAGATTTTTAGTTCGTCCATCTTGTTCATCAGAGACCGTACATTGGCAAGGAAGATGCTGGGCAGAGCTGGTCGATGTGGGTTTAGCCTTAGCTCAGCACGCAGCCCTCCACGCTTTCCCCGTCTTTGTTTACGGTCTCGACGCCGACGCCGAGCACTTCCGGTCGGTACGAGTGATCCGCCTGTCCGCGGTGATCTCAGTAGCTCCGGCGGGAGTTCGCTGAAGTCGAAAGGATGATCTAAAACTATGTTGGAACACTGTTTGTTGATGTCCAAAAGTGACTGTTTAGTGTAGCTGTAGTTCGCATAACTGAATCGCGCGAACACGAGTGAAATAACCAGGTAAATTAACACTATTTTCCTAAATCTGGTAAGACGCTGAGCCTCGCGATGTGTTCGCGCCGCCATCTTGGTCGAGGTAACATCTTATATCAGTTTCTGTGAGGATATGTGCATTCCTAAAAGGACTCATCTAATCTACAATAATGAAAAACCACGGTTCACTGCAAAACTCACTGCAAAGAAGATGCTTACAGAAAGGGGGATAAAGTCTTCTACAAATAGGCCAAATACACACTGGAAAAGGAGATCAGAGTGGCAAAGAGGAATTATTCTGACAAGCTAAGGAACAAATTATCTTCCAGTGATCCTGCTTCAGTGTGGAAAGGCATGAAGGCTATCACCAGTTACAAGACACCATCCCCCAGCGCTCTGGAGAATCAACACCTGGCAGGTGACTTGAACGAGTTTTATTGTCGTTTTGAAAAATATATACATGCATACATACTTGCATACATAAATAAATAAATAAAAAATTGTGTTGCCTATATCGATAGAAAGAGAAAAATAGAAAGATAGAAGAGATCTGCTATGCTGCTGCTGCAGAGCAAGTACCGAGACTTGCTACTGCCAATATATTTACAACATGCTGCTGTGAGCATGTAAGAAATACCGCTACTGCACATATCAAATATTTTAAATAACCCCCATACAGTATATGTCATACATGAAAACCGTCTCAGGTTACTTATGTAACCGTGGTTCCCTGAGAGGGAACGAGACACTGCGTCCTCTAGAGGTCGCTATGGGGAACTCCATCTACGTGACCCGTGTCTGAAGCATATATACAAAAACACCAAATATTGGCCGGCGACAGCCTATGACGTCACTCCCGGTGCGCCCCAGTATAAAAGGGCGCCGGGAGAAAGCATCATCCACTTCTTCGTCTGAAGCTGCATCCGAAGCATGGCCTAAAGTCTAGAGGACGCAGTGTCTTGTTCCCTCTCAGGGAACCACGGTTACATAAGTAACCTGAGACGTTCCCTATCAAGGGAACTTCGAACTGCGTCCCCAAGAGGTCGCTATGGGGAACGATATACCCACGCCGCCATGCTGAGGGAAGTGCATGCCATTCCAAAGGCGAGCACTAAGCATCAACTCTTATCAACGATAAAGGAGTTGTCCCTGGGATGAATTGACGGCTGTCAGTGACATTATCCCCTTCGGCCAAAGGCCTGAGTTTCATACCCCGGAACTTACTTGATAGAGGCCGGACCTCGTGGACCTAGGGTAAAACTCAAGGCTTGGAATCAGAAAGAAGGATTCCTTTAAGGGGATACGACCAAGCGCTTAGGATAGTAACTAAGCCTGGCCTGTCACCCAGGGGCTACTGCTTGCTCCTACAAGAGCTCGCTGAAGGAACTGTATCAACAGATCCTTAGTAGTAGCCCCCGTACAAATAGTATCACTGGGGATACATAGGTAGAGTGGGGCCCAAGGCGACCGGGGCCTAACCGACTCAAAGAATGGGACGAAGCCTCAGTGCGTAACCCATACCATACAGGATTTTTAGAAAGGACCACAAAACACTCGGTGTGCGATCTTACCACAGCGTGGCTTTCAGAAAGTGCACAAAGACTAGCGTGCGCACTTGCCATAACATGGATTTATAAACATCGTTCTTTTCATATGCTCTGGAGGGAGCAGCAAGCTCATAGATAACCCTCTATAGTGAGGGGAGCAGTGCCGGCTCGACCAACAAGGAGAGCTCGTGAGGGAGCAGCATGCTCAAAAGTAACCCTCTATAGCGAGGGGAGCAATGCCAGCTCTACCAAGACAGAGCTCCAGAGAGCGGAGAACTTAACTCTCAGTTCATGAGCGGATACTAGCACATACATGAGTAGAGTGGGGCCCAAGGAGACCGGGGCCTAACCAACTCAAAGAATGGGACGAAGCCTCAGCGCGTAACCCATACCATACAGGATTTTTAGAAAAGACCACAAGACACTCGGTGTGCGATCTTACCACAGCGTGGATTTCAGAAAGTGCACAAAGACTAGCGTGCGCACTTACCATAATCATGGATTTGAAAATTATATTCTCCAAATGCTCTAGAGGGAGCAGCATGCTCATAAGTGACCCCCAAAATGAGGGGAGCGATGCTAACTCTACCAAGGCATAGCTCTGAAGAGCGAAGAACTCAACCCTCAACGTAAGAGGGGACTCAGACGCTCGTAAGGGAGCGGCATGCTCATAAGTGATCCTCTATAGAGAGGAGAGAAATGCCAGCTCGACCCACAAGAAGAGCAGCATGCTCGTAGGTGACCCTCTATAATGAGGGGAAGCCATGCTAGTTCAACCAAGGCAGAGCTCTAGATAGCGGAGAACTCAATTCTCAGCATGAGAGGATACTCAGCACATACATAAGTAGAGTGGGGCGTAAGGTAAAAACCGAGGCCTAACCAACTCAAAGAATGGTACGAAGTCTCAGCGCGTAACCCATACCATAAAGGATTTTAGAAAAGACCGCAAAACACTTGGTGTGCGATCTTACCACAGCGTGGTTTTTAGAAAAGTGCACAGAGACTAGCGTGCACACTTACCAAATATGGATTTTAGAAACCGTATTGTCAGATGACAAGGAGGCCTAAAGAAAGGCCTGACGTGCTGAAATTTCTGAATAACGGAGCTCTGAGAGCGGAGACTCGACTCTCATAAGAGGGGAAACTCAGACGCTCATCAAGGAGCGGCATGCTCATAGGCAACCCTCTAACGAGGGGAGCAATGCTAGCTCTACCAAAAACAGAGCTCTAGAGAGCGGAGAACTTAACTCTCAGTTCATGAGAGGATACTAGTACATACATGAGTAGAGTGGGGCCCAAGGTGAAAACCGAGGCCTAACCAACTCAAAGAATGGGACGAAGCCTCAGCACGTAACCCATATCATACAGGATTTTTAGAAAAGACCACAAGACACTCGGTGTGCGATCTTACCACAGCGTGGATTTCAGAAAATGCACAAAGACTAGCGTGTGCACTTACCATAATCATGGATTTGAAATTTCTATTCTCCAAATGCTCTAGCTTTAAATAACGTTACTCTCTATCAGATGCTCTCTGGAGGTCAAAGTGACCCTCTAAGAGAGGGGAGCAATGCTATCTCGACCAAGACAGAGAGGATACTCAGCACATATATAAGTAGAGTGGGGCCCAAGGAGAAAACGGGCCTAACCAACTCAAAGAATGGGCACGAAGCCGCAGCGCGTAACCCATACCATACAGGATTTTAGAAAAGACCGCAAAACACTTGGTGTGCGATCTTACCACAGCATGGTTTTTTAGAAAAGTGCACAGAGACTAGTGTGCGCACTTACCAAATATGGATTTTAGAAACCGTATTGTCAGATGCTCTCTGGAGGGAAGCATGTTCATAGATGACCCTCTAAATGAGGGCAACAATGCTAACTCTACCAAGAAAGAGCTCTGGAGAGCGGAGAACTCAACTCTCAACATGAGAGGGAACTCAGACACTCAGAAGGGAGCGACACGCTCATAAGAGACCCTCTAAATAAGGGGAGCGATGCCAGCTCACCCAACAAAGAGAGCTCAGAAAGGGAGCAATCATGCTCATAAATAACCCTCTAAAGTGAGGAGAGCAATGCTAGCTCGACCAAGTATGAGAGCAACCTGACAAGGAGGCCTAGAGACAGGCCTGACATGCTGAGGTTTCTGAATAACGGAGCTCTGAGAGCGGAGACTCGACTCTCATATGAGAGGAAACTCGGACGCTCAGCAGGGAGCGGCATGCTCATAGGCAACCCTCTAAGTGAGGGGAGCAGTGCCAGCTCGACCAACAGGGTAGAGCTCGGAGGGGTACAGCAGCAACCAGGATCAGGTTGTTAAGTAACAAAGCTCTGGGAGCAAAAACTCTACTTACAGCAAAAGAGTTTCAAACACTCAGGAGGGAGCGGCATGCTCATAAATAACCCTCCACATTCTAGGCGAGGGGAGCAAAGCTAGCTCGACCTACAAACAGAGGGATACCTAACAACCCGAACAAGCTGCTGGAAATAGTATCAGGGTAATAGGTAGCCGAACAGAAGGCAACAAGGGGTCAGGGAAAACTGCTACTTAAAACCCTAATAAGGGTGAGCAGTTCTAACCTAAACCTCTATGCACCTATCATGGCCTCGTTTGAAGAACAAAAGGGCCAGACCAGAAAATGCTGCTCCTCAGAGCCAAAGCATTGTAATAAAGTTGCTCAGCACTACACCTGATACCAGCCTGTAGTACTGGTTTATTTTAGGTTAGTTCGAATGGTATAAAACACACATACCAGCGAATCTGATAAAATTGGATCGTACTCACCCATCCATGGATCCCGCGCAGAAGAACGGTCCAGCTTTTTTTCTTTGCTACCTCTCTTTGACCCGCGCCACCCTGAAGCCCTACCCGCAGGCGGGGAAGGGCGCGAGTCGCGACACTAGCCTTCTGTGCCCATTTCTGATCCTCAGATCGGGATGGGCCAGGACCCCTGCGCTGTTTGAGCTCAGACCTGGACCTTCTCGTTTAAATGAAGGTTTAAAAAGCCGCTGAACGCGCCTTCGCCTCCCTAAACCTTTCAACCACCGACTCGACGGAGATACCAAAAAGTACGGAAGGCGAAACCGGAGCACTGAGAAGAAAGCCCCTCTCTCTCCCTTCTCAATATCTGCCAGGTTCACCCACAGATGTCTCTCCATTACCACCATGGCCGCCATAGAACTGCCCATAGCAGAGGCGGCCTGCTTAATGGCTCAAAGAGCTAAATCAGTGGTGCGGCACAGCTCAGCAACCTCGTCAGGTAAAAAATTACTATTATTATTTTTTTTTTTACAAACCCTGACTTTTATCCAGGTCTTTCAACAGATCAGCCTGATATGCCTGAAACACTGCCATAGTGTGTAATGAGGCGACAGCCTGACCTGCTGCTGCGTATGTATCACATTCCAGCGTTTTTCTTTTTCTCAGATGACGTCAGCGAAATCGCGTCATTGTCATCCAACAGCTCGCCCTCGCTCGCGGCTGACGAGCGCGAGAAGGAAAATCCCTTCTATAACTCATTGGCGAGAGCCACCTGCAAACCCCATGAGCTCATTTTCCTCCGTGCTTCAGCAGCGGAGGGTCCTGAACCGCGGGAAGCAGACGGCTGCCCCTCTTTCCTCGAAAAGAGAGACAGACGAGAGCGGAGCTTTTAGAAAAACGCTCGCAGTACATGCAGCGCGCAAACCAAAGACGCAAAGATCATGTGAGTCATCAAGCATCCGATAACGTGGACACGGATGCACACATCTCTCAAACGCCTTGCTAGTGCTCGCCATTACAAAAGTAAAGCATACTTACCTCGTAAGATGCACGCTTCAAACAAAACAGTCATTGAAGACGAAGAAGAGGATGATGCTTTCTCCCGGCGCCCTTTTATACTGGGGCGCACCGGGAGTGACGTCATAGGCTGTCGCCAGCCAATATTTGGTGTTTTTGTATATATGCTTCAGACACGGGTCACGTAGATGGAGTTCCCCATAGCGACCTCTAGAGGACGCAGTTCGAAGTTCCCTTGATAGGGAACCAGTAGCATATCTATACAGGTGGAGCTGGGGATGGAGGAGGATTTCTGAAGTGCGTTGTAACTTCTTCAGCAATGCACTATCCAAGTATTTGAATGTTGAGCAGTGAGATCATTGGCTGCTAATACAAAAAGAACCAATCATCTGTGCCATGTGATGATGTCATTAAGTCAGATTGAGTTAGACCTATCAGACTGCGCCATCTAGAGTTCCATGCCAGAACTTTGTATTCCTTTTCTGCTGATGTCAACTTCTCCCTATAGGCTAAATAGATAGTCTTAGCCAATCTAAGCAAACTTGATTTAAATCATTGCATTGTAAAAGTGTTTTTAATGAATAGATCGGGACACACACACACACACACACACACACACACACACACACACACACTGACCCTATGCCCCAGATACATAGGACATACTGTAGATTAACAGCAGGAAAGACTCAGGGTCACTTAAAACATACCAGGTCAGGACGGTTACATTATTCTGAAAATGGAGGGTGCCTCTCAAACTGATGAACAGCTACCAGCAGAGAGATGCTGAGTCTGCAGATCACCATTGAAATTATTTTTCTGTCTCCACTTTAAGAGCTGAGTGATCTAATTCAGCTTCAATATACGTTTGTTATGAGCCTGGGACTGCATTTTCTCTTGCATATTTGATTACAGCTGAGATTTACACTAGAAAGTCGCAGTCAGCCACACCAATACAGTTCTGCACATATGAATGAGTTAGTGAGATTAAAGATGTTCTCACACAGCAATTATTTCCTTTCAGGATTTGACTGCCTTTCTAGTCTCCAAGAGCTTTTCAGAAACAAAGACTTTTGAGAAAGGCTCAAACAAACAGATTGAAAGCTGTTGTGAAGACTAGGCTTTCTAGGCTTTATTCACAAGGTACTTAATTATGTTATCAAAATTAATACAAAAATCATATGCATAGTAAACATAGTAAATATCTGGCTCAGATAAACACATAGCTGTGTTTTGTGCCCACTGGCAGTTTTAGTTTCATATTTCAAAATTGATTTAAAAACAGTAATATCCATTTATTTTCAATATTTATGCAATATTGAATCAAATATTTCTTCCTAAAGCTACTTTTGTTATGTTTTTCAATGCTTTTCTCATCTAACACAATAATCTCGTTAAATTACAGGACCAGATGGCATCACAGGTCGGGTTCTGAAGGCCTGCGCTGACCAGCTAGCACCGGTGTTCACTGAGATCTTCAACCTCTCCCTGGAACAGTCCATAGTCCCCTCATGCTTTAAGCAGTCCACCATTGTTCCTGTCCCCAAGAAACCCCAGCCCACCTGCCTAAACGACTATCGCCCTGTAGCCCTCACATCAGTGGTGATGAAGTGCTTTGAGAGACTGGTCAGAGACTTCATCATTGCATCACTACCAGACACACTGGATCCACTACAGTTTGCATACAGGCATAACCGCTCCACGGAGGATGCCATCTCACACCTCCTCCACACCACAACAAGTCACCTGGACTGCAGAAAAGGGAATTATGTAAAAATGCTGTTTGTGGACTACAGTTCAGCGTTTAACACCATAATTCCCTCCACACTCACCTCCAAGTTGGAGGTCCTTGGTCTCAGCACATACTTGTGCCAATGGATCTCCAGCTTCCTGAAGGACAGACAGCAAGCCGTACGGATGGGTAAACACACCTCATCCTCCATCACCCTAAGTACTGGAGCCCCTCAAGGTTGTGTTCTGAGCCCCCTGCTGTACTCACTGTACACTTATGACTGTGTGGCCACTTCCAACTCCACCACCATCATCAAGTTTGCTGATGACACTGTTGTGTTGGGCCTGATCTCAGACAACGACGAGACGGCCTACATACAGGAGATTAAGAACCTGGAGAGTTGGTGCCAGGTGAATAGTCTACACCTGAACATCAGCAAAACTAAGGAGCTGATAGTGGACTTCAGTACGAAGCAGGAGCCAGCCGATCACTATCAACGGGACTCCAGTGGAGAGAGTGGACAGCTTCAGATACCTGGGTGTTCACAACACGCAGGACTTGACTTGGTCCTGTCATACCAGCACCCTGGTGAAGATGGCCAGGCAGCGTCTGTACCATCTGAGACGCTTAAGGGACTTTAGACTTCCCTCTAGGGTGCTTAAGACTTTTTACACCTGCACCATCGAGAGCGTCCTGACGGGCAGCATCACTTCCTGGTTCGGGAACTGCACTATGCAGGACAGACGAGCCCTCCAGAGGGTGGTGCGTTCAGCGGAACGTACCATTCACACCGAGCTCCCTGACCTGCAGGAGATCTACAGCAAGCGGTGCCTGACCAGGGCCAGGAAGATAGTGAAGGACCTCAGCCATCCCAACAATGGACTCTTTTCTCTGCTGCGTTCAGGGAGACGCTTCCGCTCCATGAAGGCGAACACAGAGAGAATGAGGAGGAGCTTCTTCCCGCAGGCCATTCGGAGTCTTAACCTCTCTCCACTCTAAGCACATCACCCCACACTTCCACTTTGCACACTTTCAATACAATCTGCACTAATTTGTAGAAGGTTACGTAAGGATAAATGAGTGGGACTTACATACCATTTGTCTTTTGTCTTTAGTATTCCTTTTACTCACTTATACACTTTACTGCACTGCACAGCACAGCACACGGACACTTTATCACTGACATACACTTTACTTTTTATAGAATCTATATAGAATCATATTCTATTTTATTCTTCATATCTATTTTATTCTCATATCTATTTTTTATTTTATTTTATTGCTAGTTTATTTCTGTATATATGTTTACTGTACTTTTTCTATTTGTATTTTTGTAAACTTGAGGTTTTTCTTAATTTTGTTGGACAATTTGTTGGACAGTCGTACAATACATTTCACTACATGTCGTACTATGTATGTATATGTATGTGACAAATAAAATTTGAATTTTAATTTGAATTTGAAATTATATTTCTGAGGGGTAATTTCTCTATCGCCAATTAGATATTAAGGATTAAATGAATATGAATAGATGTGTCCAAAAGTGTCCGTATACTTCTATATTATACTGTGTTTTTTTACTCTGCTGTGTGTGTTTCTTACCGTATGAGGTCTAGAGGCTGGTATTTGTACCAGATCCCCCAGCGTGCCCATCTCTCGTACAGAAGGTGTCTGTGGTTTTGAGCCCCATGGGTTTTAATCGGATGTCTGCTTTTATAACTTCCCTAGAAATACAATAGCAGCGTTTTCCATATCGTACACGACCACTTCAACAGTAACAAAAAATAATGGTGTAAAAAAAAACAACAACTTCGTGACTGGTAATAAATTTCACTAATTTTACCTCATGCGGAGGAAACGCTGCCTCATATGTGCTGTTGCCAAGTAACCGATTAATACCTGCAAAATAGATGGAAACAGAGTAAACACAAGCATTTTTCGAACCTTTTCTTTTTGCCATCTCAGTGCCCACAATTACAATAACAGTTGTGATGACTAACTGTCTGATGATTCTACATTCCCAGGAAACAACTGAAGGATTTGATGATTAATCGAGACACACACACACACACAAAACTTTCATAAACACAACATATAATTTCATATTAAACATTGATCACAAACAGCACAGATGGGAGGAAATAACAGACAATAATGAAAAAAAAAATGCAACACATAAAAACAATAAAATCCAAATGGATACATCATGATGTTTCATCTTTTAAAACTGTACACAACACACATTTTGATTACAGAAACAGATGGGTTAGTTAGGGAGAGGTTGGGAAATTAATTTTGCCCACCAACCAGAGCGACTAGTGAATGCCCAATTTTACCAGTCTTTTAACCAGCCAAGTTATTTATGAATTAAATATAAATAAAGCACACTACATATTTATAGGAAGAGCCTCAGTTAACATATTTATACCTATCCTGCAGAGGGTATCCTCTCTACTAGATTTACAGTGTTATATATATATATATATATATATATATATATATATACATAGTTTACACAGTTAATATATTCTGATATACTATATGCTGTGTGTTTTATATAGCAAATGCAGAACTTAAAAAAAAAAAAAATGTTTTGACAGCATTCATGTTATGGCACAGTTAATATATTAACAAATAAAATCACACTGCTTTTAAATTACTTCTAGCAGGGTGCATCCGACTGCTTTTATTTTGTGATTTTATTGCTTGATTAACTTGCAGCTAACATGACATCCATGCCCCTGCATGTTTGGCTTCTGGCAGGAGACTCATTTACAGACAGATAACAGCAGAAGTTAAATTGGCCTGCTGATGGCAGAGATGAAAGTACAGCAAAGGGAGATGCTCGGGGAAAAAAAAATACTGACTGAGAACAAATCATTTTCAATAAATTGGAATTGAGCGCAGGCACAATCCTGTAAATAGTGGCGGAGCTTGCCTTTTCAATATGTGGGTGCAAGTGAGCGCCTGGCTTGGGTGTGAGCTTCAGCAATTGGATTAAGCCTATATCAGACAGCTGCAGGAGGAAACTGATGGAAAAGGGCTCAACGTTGTCATGATATATTTATTTAGCTAAAGGTATTTTATGAGGAATATGCAAAATACCAAGATCGTCCCAAGCGGACAATAAAATAGCAATAAAAAAGTAACAATACCACTCCAGTATTTCTGTAGCTTCTGTAACAGTGGCGGACACTGAGATTTTATGTTGTTGACATCTAAGACAGTTTGAGTTTATAGTGGAGGAGTATGTTTTTTTTCATGAGAACGAATTTGGAGAAACGCAGCATTATTTCGCTTGCTCGTGAACTGGCTTGAAGTTAAAAACATCTCAGTGATGGATTTGTTTCTTAAAAGCAAACAGCTTTTGTCAGTTACACTTTATTTTGATAGTCCACATTCTATTTAAGTAACTTAGCAACTACATGTCAATTAATTCTCATTAATTTGAACCTACATGTCTACTAACTCTCAGAGTAGACTGTTAGGGTAGGTTTAGGGTTAGTAGAATAAGTTGACATATCCTTACATAGTTTCTTATAGTCAGTATGTTGTATGTTGTGGACCCATCAAAATAAAGTGTTAGAAGATATTAAGCAGACAGTCTACTAATACTCTAATGACTGCTAGTTGACATGTAGTTGCAAAGTTACTTACTGTTAGTTGAATGTCTAAAGGGGTCTATCAAAATAAAGTGTTACCCTTTTATCTTCAGAAGACGTTAATTGAGGAACTGGAGTGTTGTGGATGTTTTTTATCAGCTGTTTCTCGTTCTGACGGCACCCATTCACTGCAAAGGATCCATTGGTGAGCAAGTGATGCAATCTTATTCTGATTAATCTTATTCTGTTTAAGATCTTATCAAATAAGATACTAAGCAATAGTTTTTTTTTTTTGTCAAATGCCAGTCTAGGGCACTACAGTGGCTGGCATATATGTCAAAATAACCTCTGTGGTAGGGTGCAGGTGTTAATTTCCCAGTGTGGTTTAAGTGCAAAAAGCATACATATAAAAACAGAAGAAAAAAATCTTGCTGCAATATCAATGTATTATTTAGCATTTGTCTCATATTGCCTATTTAGGTTTCTATACTGTGTCATTATTAAAACATTTACAACACGCAAAATGGATGAATCTCACAAAACAGCCCAGAGCACTTCTTGGTCTTATTCAGATATTTAAAAGAATGTGTTTAAATCTTGATGGACCAAAAAAGTACATATATACTTTTTTAGTCATACAATTTTATTCAGAAAGGACAATGCATGAAATTAATAAAAAGTGACTGTAAAGACTTGATATTCAAAAATTATATACAGTGCCCTCCAAAAGTATTGTAACAGTGAGGCTAATTCCTTTATTTTTGCTGTAGACTGAAAACATTTGGGTTTGACATCAAAAGATGAATATGCGATGAGAGAACATTTCAGCTTTTATTTACAGGTATTTTCATCTGGATCTGATACACAACTTAGAAGATAGCACCTTTTGTTTGAACCCACCCATTTTTCATGTTACCAAAAGTATTGGAACAGATAGAATTAACAGATTAAAGTGAAAAAGACTTAATATTTAGTTGCAAATCCTTTGCTTTCAATAACTGCATCAAGCCTGTGACCCACTGACATCACCAAACTTTTGCATTCTTCTTTTGTGATGATTTTCCAGGCTTTCACCGCAGCCTCTTTCAGTTTTGGGGGGTTACTCCCTTCAGTCTCTTCTTTAGCAGGTATAATGTATACTCTACAGGGTTTAAGTGTGGAGATTGACTTGGCCGGTCTAAAACCTTCCACTTCTGCCCCTGATGAACTCCTTTGTTGTTGTGGCACTATGTTTTGGGTCATTATCTTGCTGCATGATGAAGGATCTCCCAATCAGTTTGGTTGCATCTTTCTGTAAATTGTCAGACAAAATATTTCTGTAGACTTCTGAGTTAATTTTGCTGCAGCCATCATGTGTTACATCTTTAATGAAGATTAATGAGCCTGTCCCAGAAGCAGCGATGAAAGCCCAAGACATTACATTACTTGTGTAATGTGTACTATAATGTACACCTGTGTACACTGTGTTTCAGATGAGCTTGTATGTTTGGGATCATGAGCAGATCCTTTCTTTCTCCAAACTTTAGCCTTTCCATCACTTTGGTCCATAAAATCAGTCCATAAAACCTTGTCCCAGAATTTTTGAGGCTCGTCTCCTATGCTTCTTGCTAATGAGTGATTTGCATCTTCTGGTGTAGCCTCTGTACTTTTGTTCATGAAGTCTTCTGCGAACAGTAGATTGTGATACCTTCACTCATGCCCTCTGGAGGTTGTTGCTGATGTCACTAACAGTTGTTTTAGGGTCTTTCTTTACAGCGGTCACAATGTTTCTGTCATCAACTGCAGATGTTTTCCTTGATCTACCCGTTTGAGGTGTTACTCAGTACACCAGTGGTTTCTTTCTTCCTCAGGAGATTCCTAATGGTTGTACTTACTATTGCTAGTGTTTGTGCAATGGTCTGATTGATTTTTCATCTTCTCTCAGCTTCACAATTGCATGTTTTTCACCCATAGACACCTCTCTGGTTTTCATGTTGGTTACACGTCTAACTAACTATAAATGCAGTCTGCACGGATCTGAAACTGAGCACAGACATTCAGTGTTAGTTATTGTTTGAATAATCAATTAATAGGACAACAGCAGGGCAACAAAACACCTGTCAGTCACACGTTCCAATACTTCTGGTAACATGAAAAATGGGGGTTCAAACAAAAGGTGCTATCTTCTAAGTTGTGTATCAGATCCAGATGAAAATACCTGTAAATAAAAGCTGAAATGTTAATCTCTCATCTCATATTCATCTTTTGATGTCAAACCCAAATGTTTACAGTCTACAGCAAAAATAATTGACCAAAAATAATTAAAGGAATTGACCTTACTGTTCCAATACTTTTGGAGGGCACTGTATCTAATAAACAACGTTCTTTTGAAAATTAATCAAGAATCCAGAAAATCATTGTTTCTACAAAACTAAGCAGCATATTTCATAAATGACATATTAATTTATAGAAATTTACCAGATAGAAAAGTAATTTTAAATTTATTTGCATAGTGGTGAAGAAAACAAAAAACAAAAAACACTGGACATTTACAATTTGTGAGATCCAACCAAAAAAAAAAGCACACTCTGTCTTGCTGATGCTACTTTGAGAGGTGTGATGATATTTGGGCGTCCTTGTGTGCCCGTACAACAGAGACTGTACAGCACTGTACGCACCTTCCCATGAACTCCCTGACTGGCCCATGAGGAGCCGCTCGTGATGCCCATAATAATTAAGCAGAGACAGACAACACAACGGTGGCGCTGCAGAGAGACGGAGACTGTGTGACCAGCAGAGCTCACAAGCTCACACATGGGACCATGAGAGACACTGACAGACGGGGCCCGTTTCAGTTCTGTGATGTTTATAATGCGATTACTGCTGGTCCTAATGATGCAGTTTCAAGGCTTAATGGGTGTGTGGTGAAGGACTGGGATTAGAGCCCTGCACAGGCCTAAAATTTAGGCCCTAGCCCGGCCCTGGCCCGAGACGCTCAGGCCCTAGCCCAGCCCACGTCCGACAGCTTATCAGAATTACCGGCCCGAGTCCGACCCGAGCCCGTCTTTTGTTGCCCCTTCTCCTAAAACAGTTTATACAAAACTGAACTATTTTAATAGCCGAAACAGTAGTGTAATGGCAAAATTATTATATTTTGTTTTGTTTTTTTATTAAGTTCATTTAGAAAAACGTTGGGAGCATTTTTGTTCGTTAACTAGCCTATAAGTTTTTGTTTTTTTAAAGTAACGACCAAGCAGTCAGCTGCATGAGCTGATCATAGCCTATGTTTGATCAATTTAGCCTTCTCATATCATCACGACTTGCCTAAAATAACATCTATAGATATACTAAAACAGTTCAAGTATATAACAATGTTTAAACGTTAAACCTGCGCTATAATAATAATGTGCGCTAGCCTATATCGACGGCGAGTTAGGATCAGCAACTTCATCCTTGCGACACAGACTCTATTAGTAAATCATTCAAATATCTCCTTACTGTTTCCCGCAGACACATTCATGGTTATGTTTGCTGGGGTTTTTCCAGCAAGCTTTAGCCTATTGCGTGCATCTGAAAGCAGAACTCTTCAGCTGCTGCTGCTGCGGGACACTAAACACCGTCGAGCTGCTCTCAGTCGTGGCACGGTCTCGTGTTGTTTCCACCAGCTCGGCAATTTTTTTCATCACTAATCAATGGATGTCAATAAAAAAATCGATGGATGGACTAATCGATGGATGATGGACTAATGACAATATAAAAATAAGGAGAAACCCAAAACAGGCCCGAGGCCCGGCCCGCATCTGAACTATGACGTGGAAATTGACCCGAAGCCCAGCCCTAGAGGCGTAGAAAAGTCGGGGCCTGTCGGGCCCGGGCCGGAATGCAGGGCTCTAACTGGGATACTAAAAAAAAAAAAAAAAATCTACAAACAAACCCTAGTGAAGAAAAAACTAAAATGAATTTGAAAAATATTAATTTTTTCATTTACATATTTACTGTATATGCTTACTAAAAATACTCTGCAGTTATACTTTTGGTACTGGTATACTTATGCTAATTTGGAACAACTAATTTTGTGCTGAATGCACTTTAATCGTCTGGAAGTAGTGCTAAAGTCCAACTACAGATATACTGAAGTGTATTTGATTGTGCTAAAGTGGAACTATTGTGAGTATACTTCAGGTACTGGTACACTTTAAAGACTGGTATTATACAGAGAACATACAATCCTTATTAATTAAACACATTTTAGGAAAAAATGTGCATTGTGCTAAAAAGAAATACTCCAAATAAAGTTTCATCATATATCTATGTTATATCGATAAGTCTTAACTGATGTCAATAAATATGTTAATGGATTTGAAGTATATTTAGTATGAAATAAATGTATTTTAAACAAATTATGGCATAGGTTTATTTACTAGGGTATGGATGAACAAATGTCTGTCTTTGTTTTGGTCTGTGTAACCCGTCCACTGCCAGTTTACCCAATTGTATTTCGGCATCCTGGATGGCATTTGGTGGAAAACACAACATATTTCATTTCATTCATCGTCATGTGCGCTCGTTCCTGTTGGAGTTGTTAATCTGGCAACCTGTGTGTGCCAAGTCGGGTGAAAAAAACCCTCTCCAATATTTGAAATACCTAGTTCAATCCTACATACAGCACCTTTAATCTACAAGACTGAATTTATGAATTAACTACATGTAGTTCTAGAAAACTCATATTGAGGACATTGAGGTATGTTTAGGTTTAGGATTAAAGGTTAGAGCAGGGGTCACCAGACTCAGTCCTGAGGGGCCAGTGTCCTGAAGAGTTTAGCTCCAATCCTAATTAAACACACCTGAAGCCGCTAATCAAGGTCTTACTAGGTATACTAGAAACTTGCAGGCAATTGTGTTGAGGCAAGTTGGAGCTAAACTCTGCAGGACACTGGCCCTCCAGGATCAAGTTTGGTGACCCCTGGGTTAGAGATTTGGGCTAAGCGCAGTGTAACTAAATAAATGCAAGTACTTTAAATGCAATTACAATTTACCAATATCTATGTTCATAATAAGTATACTGTATCAAACTACCCAGGCTCACTGGAAATATGTGCCTCTTACATACATTTCTGCACATACATACCTATATATAGGAATTGCTGCAGTTTCCAGTCGAAATGCACTAGAGGCAGTAAAACTCACAACTTTTATTCCTTTCCACACAACATATGATTTACAGGGCAAGAGTTTAGATTAAGAAAGCCTAATTTTTGCACAATTCCTTATGTATTATTATATTATATAATATTATTATAATAATATTATGTTATAACTTTAAAACAATTTGAATTGAGATTTGAAAACTGATACTTTTGATCATTAGCATCACATATGCAGCTTCATATGAGTGGGTTTTCTATCACAGTAGGTTTGCATTTTAACGCCACTCACTAGACATTTCACTCCAAACCTTGCACTAACATACGGAGTATCGTATAATAGTTTTTTCTGGTGGACAAATTACAAATACAGGTCACATGAAAATTATTCTCAGTGCAAAAGTTAAAGTTTATACATTTCTTTGTTCTAATTTTCTAGGAAAATGAGGCATCACAGAAAAAAATGAAATTGGAAATACGTGACTTTGCCCACATTTCTGCAAAAATGCAAAAAGTACCTTCAGTATACATTTCACTGCAGTTTCCTGTTGAAATAGACATTTCACTTTAAAACTAGCTGTGAAACATGCTACGTACTACAAATACTAAAATTGCATTTTGCAACTTATTTATTTATTTATTTGTTTGTTTTTCACAAAACTGGGCTGTTTAGTAAATCTGCATCTGCACTGGAGAAAAAAAAAAGATATGACTTATAGTGTTTCTTGTTTATGTGTCACCTGAAAAGTACAGAGCAACATATTTCAGGTTTTGCAGAAATGTTGAGACACGTAGAGGCAGAGTCCCATATTTCCAATAAGCCTGGATTGGGATTTACACAGAAAAAGGTTACTTTCTTTGCACATTTTACGTAAAAACACATTGTGAGGTTCAAGTCTTTTATAAGTGTGCATTATTGACTGTTGCCAAGAGCTATTTGATAAAAAAAAACTTTAATAGTCAGGTTTGTAAACCATGTCTCATTTTCTGCAGATGTTTTGAGTTCACTAGTAGGACATTGAGCTGAGCTGCAGTGGCACGACTGAGCGCAGGGATTTATGGGGGATTTAGAGTTCTTCTCCCAATCTGATCTGGTCGGAGCGAGAGGGCGGTCACTGGTATTCATTTATTAACATGAAAATCCCAATTGCAAAGCCAGCTTTAATCAGCAGAAAACCACAAGAGCAGGCAGACAAGAAAGCCAAATAAGAAGGGCACGAGTGTGACATTAAAATAAGAGGACTAACAGAGAGATTAGAGAAAAAGGCGGCATTCAATTAAAAAGGTCAGAGGGATATTGTAGGTCGTTGCAGATAAAACTATATCACAGCACTTCACATATTTACTGACAGATATGTATTGACAACGGGCGAATTTCATGAAAACAGCTGTCTATTATTTACATTCTCTTAACATTTCGAATAAGCTTTAACTTATATCTTCAGTTTTCTGTTATGTGCTTTTGTTTTTAATATTTAACATTTGTAAAGTTTTTAAGTTTTTTTTTAAGTTTGTCATCTAATATTCATATTTTATCCAGCTTTATTTCAATTAACCAAAATAATTTTTTTTAATAGTTTGAATTTTAGTTAAACTAACAACCCTGAAACATTTTCTTTGGGGGTAATGTGTGACCTCGATATTTTTAGATTCAACCAATTTTGTAAACTTCTTAATAACCATTACTGAAAAAAAGATTATATATGTGAGATTGGTATGAGCAAGAGAAATGGTATATTAATAACGAGTGAGAGAAATGGTATCATTGTGTGTATGATAAAGATAGATCGTAGTGACTGCGGAGTGAGAAAGGAGTGTGTGTGTGTGTGTGACATTTGATGAAGATGTTTGGAGGGGTTTAGCTGTCTTCTTACCCATCTTAGACTTCCCGTCCTCGTACTTTGTGCGCTGTAGTACATGATGTACTATCCTGCTTCTGGTTGAGTTGGAGAAAAATGTCTGTCTGTTGTTGATGGTAAAACTTCAAGAAAACAAAGTACTTTGTTTTAATACACAAATTTGTTAAGAGTTGCATGTACTAAACTGAATACAGTAAATATACAGTAAGCACACCACAGCAGCCTAGAGATCAGTACTCATAGCTTTAGTATGTCAGTGTAAATATTAATTTAGAGAGGATCACATCTGACCCAACACATAAAGCTCAGAGCAGATTGTGTGGCTTACAGCCATCTCAGCATACAGACATATTTATACATTAAAGATGGGCTTCCTTCCTGGATGAAATGAA
The DNA here is from genome assembly GCF_936440315.1 of Barbus barbus. Lineage (NCBI taxonomy): Eukaryota > Metazoa > Chordata > Actinopteri > Cypriniformes > Cyprinidae > Barbus > Barbus barbus. The sequence goes on along the minus strand of NC_136726.1, from coordinate 3,192,011 downwards.
TCTCACAGAACCCGTCAAGAACATGCTGCAGGTCATATTTCACCTAAAATTTTCCTTATAGAATTTGCCTATAGAATATATTTTGCACTATGACACTGCTTTCATGAGAGATGATTCTAATTAGATTGTCATTACTGTAATACAATCGGTTATTTAACATATTAAAAACAAATGAAATGTAATTTTAATAATTTTAATTTTGTTAACAAATTAAGTAAATTGAAGTGCCCTAATTATTTGTCATGAATCTGGCCTATGAACTTCCGTTAACTCGCCACCAGAGGTCACTCACTCACCACAGGGACTCTTGCACCACACTAACTGTTGCACGCCACCTCAGACTACAATTCCCATCATCCATTGCACTGACGACACACAGCTGATTGCACTGATCACACACCCTACATAAACCATGGACTTCCTCTTCCTCTCTGCTGAGTATTGTTTAGCATATATCCTAGCGATAGCTACTCTACAGAGCCCTCTCAGTTGTTATAGTTTTGCCTTGTTAGTTCTCTCGTGTTTGATACCTGCCCGTGTTTCCTGGATTACCCCTTTGCCTTGCCGACTTTGTTTGCACCTCGTTTGGATTATTGCTGTGTACCTGGATTATCTCTTTTGCCTTGCCCCTGTTGGATATTGTTCGCTGATCGAAGACCCACGCTTGCCCTAGGACTACTCTTTGTCTTGCCTTTTATATACCTGTTTGCCAATGTTTGACCCATGTCTGTTTGATGACCTTGCCTTTGAATAAAGCTTGCAAATGGATCTGCACGTCTCACGTCTTGTTCGCCCCGTAACATTATTATTTTTTATTTCTTTAGAAAATTACCTTTTTGAAAATGAGTAAATTTAGACGTTTGTAAACAGTCGTTATGAAGCTGAAAGTGCAAAGGAGGGGTTTGGAAAGATGAATCTTCAAAGAAATCATTTGAATGCATTTCCACTGATCTCTGATCTGTAAAGTGGATGTCAGCAACCAAGGACTCAAACATTCACAAATAGTCATCAGGTTCAAGTACATCAAGTACATGGTCTGAAAGTGCCTCCATCATAAAATCTGCTCTAAAAGGGTCAGCTGAGGCTATAATCTGTGGTGGACACTATACATCCCTTGAGATCATGGGTGGATGAAGGTTGCCGGATTGTGGTTTCAGCTTCAGTTATCAAACCATGGCTGAAATGTATATGAGGCCATGGATATTTAATTGCAGTATCATATTCACAGAAAGCAAAAGGGGCCATACAATGACTTTTTTTCTGTATACATAAAATATACAAGTTTTTCTGAGAAGACATGAGATTTGGTTATAACAAGGTCATGGATGAGGGACGTACTGGTGCATTCTGGCCCTGCTGAAGGGGGCGGTGTAGCAGTCACTTTCCTCCAGGTCTGGTAACGCCTCTTTATCCAGTTTCATGGGGTTTCTGGGCAGCCAGCTCTTCAACTGACGAAATCTCAACTGAAATTGACTGTAGACATCCGTTTGCATTAGCATTTCTCAAAAGTAAAATATTATCTCCAACGAGCAGACTAAAAAAATGACAGAGCAGAGTTATTAATGGTAGTTTCTGCATTTCACACTCACAGTCACTTCCAGAATTGAATTCTTTTCTGATGCAAATTAAATCAAGCTTGATTAACTCAGAGGTGATTTCGTCCCCTGAGACGCACAACAAATATTGGGCTAATAAACTCTATAAAATGTTTATCCCCACAGCTAAAGTCTGACTCAAAAATTAAATTTCAAGAAAATGAACAAAATTGAGGCACTGAAGAGGCTTTTGACTTTAATGCAGTTAAAATGAAATAATTAAATATCAGCCAAATATGTGTAAACACAGAACAGTAATATCCTACCTGCCCATAGTTTTTTTCTTCCAGTCTGTGAAGTAACACTTTTTCCTATAAAAATATAAATCCCGCGGTCACAATGCATTCACATACAGTACAGTATGAAGTGTAGTACAGTATGGGGACAGTGCTCTCTACCTGAAGGGCATTCTAATGTTCATCTGCTCAGCATATTTACACAGCGTGTCCCACGGCGCATGAATCTTCACAAACATGATATCACCGTTTGTTAATGAGGGCTGTCAAAGAGAAAAGAAGTCAATATCGGCATTTCACAGACATAATCAGTTGTATTGGTTTTATAATATTGGGAATTGAGGTTTTTGAGAAGACTGTTTTCCAAATAATCATACAAATAAAATTTAGATTATATCTAAATATATATATTTTTTAAATGTATCCGTATACATTGTTCATTTTATGAGGTTTGCCTTTTTACAACTCGAAATGTCTAAATACATTTCAGATTTTTTTAGCAATAAACATTTAAAACAATTACAATTATAATTAAAACTAATAATTTAAACAAGCAATTGTTGTGAGTTACAGGCTATAAACTTCTCATAGAAGTCTGATCTCATGTTATTTAGAATGAGAACTATTCAATTTGTGATCTAAAATATTAAAGATAAAATTAGCCTCATGCAAAAAGTAGCTAGTTTTGTGTACAACCTTGTTACAACATGATTTCTCCTGTTAAAACAGATGCAAGATACAAAGGTATTATCTCATTTGGGCTCATTCTAGCAAGAATTAAATTTGCATTAGAAATATGACTCAAACACAAATATGATTCTAATAAAAACTCCACATATGGTTCTAAACTATCCCCTACTACATGATCATTCAGTCTACAACCACTTGTTATTCATTCAAGTGTGGGAACAACGTTCTGAGCCTTTTTTAATGAGAACATCAATGTAAATGTAATATACACTTAATAAATGAATAAACAAACAAATAAAAGCATGCGTTATTTAGTTTAAGATTTATTGGTTAAGCATCTTATTTCATTGATACCCTATTAAAAAAACCAAAAAAACAGTTTTGTTAAATTTTTTAAGTATCAAAACTCAAAATATCTGTGTAAAGTAGCAGAACTAGAAAAAGCTGATGTTGTTACCAAGCTTGGAAAAAGGTGAAACTTATTATACTGTATGCTTAGACATGACAAACACCTCCAGAAGAGCTGTAGAGGTAAAAAATAGCATGACTAATGTTGTGCTGGAGTTGTGCTGCAGTATAAAAATGGTATGACAGATCTGGGAGAAGAAAAGAAGGCTTGATAAAGTAGAGTTCAGGTGTTCAGCGACCAACATAGAACATTAAGAGTTACCTAAGAAAACCACATAAGACTCTTAACTGACATTAGGGCTGTGCTAAAACTTATCAGCATAAGTCGTGACATATCAAACACTGTTTCTGGGTTAAAGCCACTACTTGTTTCAGTTGAGAATACTTTTTTGTATGTATTTTTGTAAGTAGTTAGCATAGTAGCATGCTAACATCAGACTCTATATGAATCAATTGTGAGTGAAGTCTCCTGACTTTCCGTCACATTAGAAGTGCTATTTTTATGCTGTGCAGAGTTGTCTATGAAGAGTTTTACTTCTGAGGTTTCATTTCAGACAGGATGCATTAGAAGGCAGTGGCCTGTAGACAGCAGACAGCAAGTCAGCTCACTTTGGAACAGAGCTAGTGTCTATTTTCTGCTGGCATTCAAAAGCTGCCAAAATAACCCTGATCGTTCTATTCTGTGATCTTTCCTTAAGGGCAAAATAATCAATCCAAGCAAATGGCCGTTAAAATACCACTGTCATCTAGTGAAACATTTTGTTCTGTACCTCCTTCTCCAGCATTAGCCCTTCCGCCCGCAGGTTCCTCTCAAACGTGCACCTCTTCTCCACCTGAGGGCTGGATTTCTTATAGACTAATATATAGTCAATGCGCTTCTTCCCATCTCTAAACATCAATCCTGAAGGATTTTCTAGATTGTTCCCCTGAAAACGAATCAGAGCAATGCATTAGATTTTATTAGAAAATATGAAACAATAATTCTGTTAAGTTTTAGTCCTAAAACATTTAAGCCGTGGATGCCCTCAGGATTGTCAAAATCCACTTTTGAGTTATGATTGTAATTTATGTTGTCAAACGAAACTTAGTTTCGTTTAGTACTTTTTTTAACAACCCCATTCGAATTTCCTGAGGGAATTTTTCAGTGTTGGCTTGCAAATTGACATCACTGAACATCTTGATATGTTGCTGAAACATTTCATTGTGAGAAAGAAAACCAAAAACAAGGCACTTATAAAAGGGCTACTCAAGGTAACAAAGACTACTCAAGATCTGATTTAATTCAACATCAAACATAGATCTTGAAGCTGGGTTGGCAGTACATCAGCAGGTAAGAGGACAGATGTAGTACCTGTTTGGAGTCTGTGCGGGCCTCTAGCTTTGCTCTGGACACAGGCTTCTGCTGGACGAGGAACGTTTGATCCGTTTTAGGCTCAAACTCCCCCACCTCCTTCTCTTCCATGTAGACATCCTGACTAGTGTCTGTCCAAGAGAGAAACACTGGGTTTTATGAGATTAACTCTTTACATGGTGATGAATATGGATGTGCAGATTTTCTCATTTATTCCTAGTCTTAGTCTTGTGTACAATGCCTGATATAGTATTAATCAAGTTTACTTAACCATAATTAGTCGCATGGGATTCATAGCCTCATACTTCTAGAGGCATACAGCACTTATGAAACTGTCAGTGAGATTGAGAAAAGCTTTCTTCAGGTATTATAGACCTAATTGGATTTGACAGGTTGGGTTTCGCTTGACAAAGGGCTTTGAATTTAAGCAACGAGCCTTTAAATTTCTGCTAAAACTTAGTGCTTTCATCAACAATATTTGTCCACTTTTATGTTCTGTGTTCTGAGATTACTGCTGACTACTGCAGCCAGTAACCCTCATTAGCTCTACAGGTGTTTAGACAAGACAGCTTGTTCCAACTGCTGCACAAGGTTCTTAGTGAAGATGCTGGAAGCATTTCCAAGTGCTGACAATGCGGGACTCCTCTAAGAAAAGCATTACATACCACCCACTAATGGCCATCATTTTGATACAACACTCCTGCCAGGAGATCTTTTAGCAAAAGCACCTGACCTGGCTTCGGTCCACATGCATACAGAGAAAATTAAGGTCAAGTCACCTTTATTCATAAAGAGCTTTATACAATACAGAGTGTGTCAAAGCAGCTTTACAGTCTTAAATAGGAAAATAGTGTGTCAATAACGTAGGAAGACAATAGTAAACGGTCAATTTTGTCAGTTAAAGTCAGTTCATTGTAGATTCAGTTAAGTTATCGTCCAGTTCAGTTTGATTCTCTTCAAAAAGTATCTGTGCAATCAAGTCAACAATATTGCCAGAAATTAAGTGTCCCCAACTAAGTAAGCCAAAGGCGACAGTGGCAAGGAACCAAAACTCCAATGGTGACAGAAATGGCGAAAAAACAAACAAACAAACAAAAAAAAAACCTTGGGAGAACCCAAGCTCAGTCGGGTGGGGGATTAGTTCTCCTCTGGCCATATGAAACCAGCATGGTGTGGTCTGCCTTTTGTAATGACAGTTCTAAGAACAACAGTAGAACTAAACAATTACCTGAGTGACAATAGTTCATGGTTTATAAAACCTGTAGAAAACATCCCACTTCATCTCACTGGCTGTGGTACTCTGCTAATGTATGAAGTATGTGACCTGCATACTGTCATCTTTGTTCATGGGTACTCAGTTGTGGAAACATTTATCTTGTGGCACTCTTAAACTATTAGTTAAATATTTGATTACAGCATTGGAACGCATATGAGTCATTCTATATTTAGGGGTACCTTTCAGGTCAGCCAAGAAGTCAGAAAAGGAGTATTCTTTTTTGATAAATAAACTAGGTGGTTGAATAATATATCCCCTTAATGTGCTAAATTAATTATTTGGCAAGCTTAAGCTCTAAGGACTTTTTAAATATGTTAATGAAAATTAACGTTTTATTCATTATTTTGTCAACTGTGTTACGGACAAATTCTGTGTCAAATGAAACATGATTGAAGTATCACATGTTTGAGAACACATTTGAAGGTTTTTGAGTCTATTCACCAGTTTTTGATGTTATCTGTCTAACTGATTTGAAAATCGGTGGTATCATAATGGGTGTTTTGTGAGATGCTATCATGAAGGATAAAACTTTCTTCAACATAAATCCAAAGTATGCTGAAGTTAGCGTTATTCACCATCCTTACCAAAGACATCCATCTCCAGAGATATCCACATCTTTTTGCCTGACGGTTTAGTTCACATTTAAAAGATTTATAACATAAAAACCACACATAACACAGTTGACAGGTATGAACTTAGTATCCATAAAGCAATTAAACACACAGACATTATAATAACATATATTATAAAGTTAATGACTACATTACATTATGACATCATGACACTTCAAGTTGTAAGGTCTTGTTCAATAACATCATAACACTTTATCAGTCATGAGTACGCAGAAATTAGGGTGACCATACATGCCATTCTTCCCGGACATGTCCTGGCCAGGATTTCTATATTGCTTTGATTCAAAGTACCTCGAGAGCGTTTAGAAAACATAAGGAACCGAAGTCATACACCACACGCAAACAAAGCCAAAACCTAGATATTTTAGGCAATGTAGAAATCCTGTCCAGTATGTGTCCGGGAAAAATGGCACGTATGGTCACCCTACAGAAACAGATATATGCCAAATCTATAATATTATATAGGTTTAAGTCAATCATGAGGAATTCTGAATGCTTTATCACCCTTGACAAATATGAATATAATGTGCATATAATATTATGAATAGGCCTACTGAGTTCATAGAAAGTGTGGCCGTGATTAATTCAGTTAAGTTTATCCATTGTAATGCAAATCATGGTATTTAGGCAATTCCTATGTAATTTCCGTGTAATGACAATAGTTTGTGAATTTTTTTTATCAACAGCACTCAGTGGGAGCATAAATTGACCCACAAAAGTTGTTTGCACCGCGCTCTTTCGTCGCTTGATCTTTCGTTTAGGTTTGTTGATCCATTAAATCACTTATTATACAAAACCATGATCCGGACTCACATGAAATAGTCTTTTCTTTTTGTTTTATTCTACATTTTATCACCAATAGGACAAGGACACATACGTTTTGGCTCAAAGGCCTTCTTCAGTGTGTATAAATTGCATAAATTGACCCTGAATTGCCAGCAATGTCAACCGTGTTAATCCTTGTCAACTGTGTTACAGCTGATGGGTAACACAGTTGACATTTCGGCCATTTTAGGGCCTTGTGCAAACTGCTGACCTTGGACTAGTTAGTACATGACCTTGATTAACTTACGTTTTTATATTCTTTCTCTACATATATATAAATATAACATGTGACGCAAGTTCACCAGAACATGTTGATAACACAGTTGACGGTCAATTAATCTACTCTATGTGCAGACAATAATATAGATAAAATATTGAAGAGGAGAAGTTATAACTTTCCACAATTCTTCAAATCTTCAAACTTCCCTCCAAAAAAGGAAAATACATCAAGTGATGTTGGACATGTGACTTTGGAACAAACCATTGCTTTATAGGGCGTTTTATAGTGAGTAACACAGTTGACACTGATTTCTCAGACGTACACAAAATGGATGATTTAATATAGATGCATGAGCAAAATATTGTTTAAAACACCTTTCTCATAATTTAATGATTATTTTGCACAAATAATTATAAGAAATATATACAGAAAAAATAATTTTAGAGCTAATCTGAAGAGCAAAACCTCACATTTACCAAATCGGACAGCACAAAAACAGCAACTTCCAGTATAGAATAAGCCATTTTTGCAAGATAAAAGATGGATACCTGTTGGATTTTTGTATTAAATTAATTAGAAATGTCCCCTGATATAAAAGTGATCATTGTTTGAAGTGAAAAGTTAATGAAACATTAGTAAAATTGATAATAGAGTCCATGGACATGACATGTACCCCTAATTATAGAATCAATCATATAGTTTCTGTCTCAAGACGCAGCAGTTCCCTGCAGGTCTCTAGCCGTGTGGCATCCAGCCCCTCTTTGAAGGGTACCTTACCAGTGATGTCACATCTGGTATGACAAGTATGGTGATATTGTGCTCTGCATTTAACCCACCCAGTGCACATACTGTACACAGCAGTTGGAGGTTATGTTCCTTGCTCAAGGCTCTCACCTCAGTTGTGGTATTGAGGGTGGAAGAGCACCCTTTGGGTTATAAGTCCGACTCTCTAAACATTAAGCCATGACTGCCCCTGTACCAGAGTACAAGAGGTTTTTAGGGCTCATTGCTCGTTCTCTGCTATTAAGTCACTCACCCCGCATATCTCAAGCTCTGCCTCATGTCAGTCAGGTAGACCTCAGGTAGGCAAGTCTTTGATACCTTTGATCATTCGACAGCATGGTGACAAGGAAGACAGTCCTAACAACCTCTTGTGCATCCAGTACCCTCCGAGTAGGGGGCAGACACTACGCTCCAGCAGCGGTGCTGTGCAGAGAACTCATTGGGAACTACTACCTCTCCAAAACACAGAATGTGGCGGGTTTAACAAGATAGCCCCTTGAGGGCATTGAGGAAGAAAGAGCACACAATGTTGTGGTGTGACACACTTTTCCCTGAGGGGGCTTGCCCTCAGAACCCTGAACGCCTCGGCATTAGGGCTGATCTTATCTGACAGACCAGGAGGTCAAGCTCTCAACTGGATTGCTGAGCTAGGTTTAACCACAGGTGCAGCTTCATGGCAGCTGCTTTTGCTTTGAGGTCAGCGGCCTGACAAAGTTCAGATGGAATGTTGGTGTACTGTGATGCCCCAGCCAATCATAATAGATGTAACTTTACATGTTCTGCAGGGTAATGATGGTCCTCTTCAGGACAAGCTAATTCCCATGCTCTGTCAGTCCCATGATAGATTAACAATTAGACATCATGGGTTGACAAAGCGAGTCGAATAAGGCTGCTCCCAGGACCTCAATAACTTGTAGTGGAGATCCTGTAAGAAAGAAAGCTGCCTACGAGGAGGATGCATGCTTTGACCTGATAGAAAACATTTGTTTAAAATAATGTGGGACACTTTCAGTTCTTCCGCATTCCAATTCTAACTGAGTTTGTCTACAGCACGAGTTAACACATCAGTTAACTCCTCATAGACAATGGAGTGAGGGACTGTGTGTGTCTTCAATCTCTATGTGTGGAAACATCACCCTGTTCAACATTTAACTCCACAGATCAAGATGCAGCCAGTATCATGTCGTCATGCAGACCAAAGAAATCACAGAGTGAACTTACCATATGTAAAATACTTATGCATAGTCATGGGATTGTGTTGGTATTACCATATCTCACAATGAAAGGCCAAAGGGTTCATATGATTACTGGATTTCATAAGGCATGCTTTCTTATCAGGTTAATAGGTCGGTTTGCTAACTACAAGCATATTAAAACACAAAGACAAACGTTTGCTTGTGCTTACCTGAGGGAGGAGGTGTGATGTGTGTGCAGGAGGCACTGACGCTGTGAGAGTATTTTTTGGGTTCAGGACTCAGAGGCACAGAGAGGAAGTGATTGAGGTTCTGAGGATGTGTCTGGCTCTGAGCCAGACACGGCAAACTGCGGCGAGACGATTTTAGCGTTTTCTCCTTCAAAATCTCACTGATACTGGTGTGCATACCTGCTGGGAGAGAAACAGAGAAACACATGAGAAATCAAATTAAAAATATGAATATTTCCACTTTGAAAATACAAGAATATGACATTAGATTATCTTTAAAAAAGGCATTTCCAGTTCTGTTGTCCATGTCTCAAGAGTCAGTGTCATCTGTATTTGAGACAAATACTCTGTAATGCAATATAGTACAAGTAAAGCTCACTTACATTATCAAAAGCTAAGCTATAATGATCACATAACCAGTGTATTACATTTACGTAATTAAATAACACCTGGAAGCACAGTCAGTATTTATTGACTCACAAGGATAAAGGATTTACTAACTACGTTTCAAAACCACGTGGGCCAGATGCTGTTTGATGGTTTTGCAATAGTCACAGAAAGCAGATTCAGAAGAAGCAGTTTTGGTATAAATAATGATTTCCATTAAATAGGCCATAAACTAGCTGATACGGAAACATTTATAAAACTTTATAATAAGGTTTAATTTGTAACATAAAATGTTACAGTTTATCATTATTAATGTTAGTTAATTAAAATACAATTGTTTATTCATTAATTGTTAATTCACAGTGCATTAAATAATGAATGAATGAATGAATGAATAAGAAGGATTGGCATGGTAATTGCAATGTTAATGAGTTTGGTCTTGGTGGAACAGATCTGCTACACTGCTGCTGCAGAGCAAGAACTGAGACTTGCTACTGCCAATATATCCACAACGTGCTGCTGTAATAAATACTGCTACTGCACACATAACATATGTGAATAACCCCCATAGCATACATGATCAACCTGTAACAGATCTATACAGGTGGAGCTGGGGAAGGTGGAGGGTTTCTGAAGTGCACTGCGACTGCTACAGCAAGCACTAGCCAAGTATTTGAATGTTGAGCAGCGAGCTCATTGGCTACCGATACAGGAGAGAAGCAATCAGCTGTACCATGTCATGTCATCATGTCAGATTGAGTTAGACCAATCGGACTGCGCCATCTAGAGATTCATGCCAGAACTTTGGATTTATTTATTGTTAGTTAAAATATTGTTTATTGATAATTAATTCATTAACTATAATGAAAAAAACAAAAAAACAAAAAAAAAACAACAACCTTATTTTAAAGTGGTTCTGAAAATCCACATTTTAACAAATTTTGAACCCAAAGATATCATTTTTAAAAGCATATAAACGTCACTGACCAGAAACACACGCACATCATTTTAAAATCTATGTCTCATTTTAATATACAAAATTATGGTGAATTCATTTGAAATACCCTATATTCATTTTGCAGCTGCATTTTATATACTAATATGCATGGAAAAATGATAGTGATGATAGTGTTGCATAATAGGGTGAAGTCAACAAACATTTCTTATTCGTTACTTGTATGTAGGCTTGCAAACAATAAATAAATAAATAAACATACACTGTACTTTTTAGTACAAGTTAGACATATTGAAACTATTGATGTTATGACATTGTGCTTCTTCAGTCGTTGCCATATTGAACCTAACAACAAGCCGAAATTCATGCTTTCACATACTACTTTAAAAATGTGGGTGGGACAAGCAGGTTAAGTTGACAACATATTTAAGGTATTTACCTTAAAGTGAACTTTACACCGGAGAAGTAATGTCAAGATTTGATTGCTAGGACAATGTTTTACAGCTGCCATTATACTAACAGTGGACAGCAATGCTGACGAAGGCACTTGGGAGCAATTTTCAGTCTATGAATGTAGTAATATGAGAGGGCTATTCTCAGTTTATACACAGAATGACCCATATGGCCCCTTTAATAAGCCTTTAACACACCTAGTCTCATGCATAACCAATTCAAATATAGAAATTAATTTACATTCCGATAAAACATGGAAATATTTTTTAATATACAAAAAATAATAATGATAATAATGAATATTTTTAAGTTAATATACACTCTGCTGGTTCCCATTAAGATATCTACTGCATAGCATGAATGAATTGAAATAATGTGCCGAAACTCACCTTAAAAAACGTACTCTGTTACTAACGTAACCTAGGTTCCCTGAGATACGGGAACGAGCAATGCGTCGCTAGACGCTATGGGGAAAAACTCCTTTTTCTCCGAGGACTGAAGACTTTTTCAAATACGCAGTGTGAATGCACGGCCATTGGTTCGTGCAGTAAATAAAAACGAACCAATGGCTCATCAGCGGCGCTGCACGAGCCTATGGCAGCAAAGCCCGCCAGAGCCCGCCAGAAAGGGCAGGGCCATCTGGCTATATAAGCGGGCGCTTCGCCATAGGAAATCAGGCCAATTCGACTGAAGCGACGACCTGAGTCATGCAGCTGAATGGCATGCCACGGTACGCAGTACTCGTTCTTGTATCTCAGGGGTTTGTTCCCTATCGATACTTCACTCATACTGCGTCGCTAGATGCTATGGGGAACAAATACAATCCTGTCATGCCATGAAGAGAAACGACCAACATAAACTGGCCTTGAGCAATAAGGCTTAGAGGGACCAATTATGAGCAGGAAGAATCCTGCAGGAGGCATGAGGACCGAGTTCCTAGAGGTCAGTCCAGCCCAGATATCATTTTAACGGTCATAAGTACAGCCTCAGCACCAGGAATGGGGCCAAGAGCGTTCTTGAAGAATCAGGCAATGCCTGAAGGGACCGCTTAAGATAGGTGTGTGCCCTTTAAGCAGAGAGAACCCGAGTCTGTAAGGCCAGGACATTCAAGTTATAGAACCTGGCAAACGTGGACGGCGAGGCCCAGCCGGCCGCTGCACAAATGTCTGCCATGGACACACCACTAGACCACGACCAGGAAGAGGCCACGCCTCTAGTGGAATGGGGTCTCACTCCAATGGGGCTCTGGAGGCCCAGGGAGGAGTATGCTAGTGCAATAGCGTCAACTAACCATCGAGATATCCTGTGCTTTGCGACCGGAGACCCTTTGGTGCGGCCGCCAAAGCAGACAAAGAGTTGTTCCAATTGCCTAAAGGGTGCGGAACGCTCGATGTAAGTTCTCAATGCCCTGACCGGGCAGAGAAGGTTGAACTCCTGGTCCTCCTCAGAAGGGGGGAGCACAGAGAGTGTAATAACCTGGGCCCTAAACGGCGTGTAGAGCGCCTTTGGGACATAGCCATGTCTTGGCTTTAGGACGACCTTAGAGTCTTTAGGCCCAAACTCAAGACAGGCAGGGTTTACAGAGAGAGCTTGCAAGTCACCTATTCGCTTCACCGATGCTAGCGCCAGCAGCAGAGCGGTCTGGAGTGACAGTGTTTTTAAGCTTGCAGCTTGTAGTGGCTCAAAGGGGGCGCCTTTGAGGGCTCTCAGAACCGTGGGCAAGTCCCATGCAGGAACTGTGAGAGGTCGGGGCGGATGGAGCCTCCTAGAACCCCTCAAGTAACGGACAACCAGGTTGTTCCGGCCCACCGACTGTCCGGCTATAGGAGCGTGAGAAGCTGCTATAGCTGCCACATAGACTCTGAGTGTGGAAGGGCTCTAGCCTGTTCACTGGTATTGAGGACATTCTCAGGGAGATCTATTGATAGATTGATAGCTGGGGGTGCCAGATCGTTCTGTTTGCCTGAGAGAGGAGGTCTCGTCTCAGGGGACTGGGCCACGGAGCCGCTATTAGCAGCTGAGCTAGCTCTGAGATCCAATGATGGTTCTTCCAGAGTGGGGCCACTAGAAGTACTTTGTGTTTGTGTTCCCTGATTCGCCTGATTACTTGAGGAATCAGAGCAATCGGGGGAAAAGCATACAGAAGGAGTTTGGGCCATTCTTGGGCCAACGCGTCCTCGCTCTTCGAAAAATAAATTTGGCAGTGAGAGTTGCCTTTGGAGGCAAAGAGGTCGACCTCTGCCCTGCCAAAGATTCGCCAGAATTCTTGAACCGTCTGTGGGTTGAGCATCCACTCCTCGGAGGGGACGTTTTTCCGGGAGAGCATATCCGCTCCTTGGTTCAAGCACGCCGGGCATATGAGCTGCTTTCAGTGAACGCAGGTTGAGATGTGCCCATACTAAGAGGCGCTCCACCATCTCGAAAAGGCGTTTCGAGGTGAGCCCTCCCTGGCGGTTTATGTATGACACCACTGTCATGCTGTCTGAACGGACTAGCACATGGTGTCCCTTCAGGACTGGCAGGAATAACTGAAGAGCTCGACATACTGCCGTCATTTCGAGGCAGTTGATGTGTAGCTGTCCTTCCGTGTTCATCCAGGAGCTGAAGGTCGGTTTGCCATTGTGTTGGAGGCATCCGTCGTAACAACCTTCCTTCTGTAAACCACACCCATTGTCATGCCCTGTTCGAACCACCATAGGTCCTTCCAGGGGGCCAGGGCTGACACAAACACATTGCCGTCGACACGCCGAGCTAAACGGGTTGTTCGGAGGCGTGACAGAGGCCGTTTCGGGGCGCTAGACTCAATGCTTCCATCAGGAGAGCAGTCAACCCCCCGTGGGCGTGGTCTAGAGTCTGAAGCTGACAGAGATAATCATAATGACAGCCTTTTCTATTGATCTGCCTAAAAAGATCAAACCACTCATTAGAAGAGGGGTGCTGATGATCTTTGTGTGTGAACACCCTGGCAGATCAAAAACTGATGTGCACATCCCCTCAAATCCGTTCTTAGCAGACGAGGGGAGGCAGGGCAAGACACAGACTGTCACGCTGTCAGATCAAAGCTGTATGAAGAGTGAAACACGGGGCTTTGGCCAGCATAAATTCACTAAAGGCCGAACGCTCAAACCTGCGATTTGATATTTTTTCTCCGAGGTAACTGGAAGAGGAGAAACAGGAGAGGCGGGGCCAACCTCGTTGAAGTAGGATAACCGCGAGCGCAGCAAGGACAGCTTAATAGTGAAAGTAGCGCTAGCAGGTCAAAGAGCTGCGAGAGGCGCTAATCCTTAGTGTAAACACACCGGCAGATCAAAGCGCGGTGTGCAGAGTGAAACATGCGCGGCTATCACTCGAGTCTGACCGCTCAGCCCCGCAATCTCTCAGTTTCCAGAGAGTGAGAGCGGGGAAGGTGGGGCCAACCAGCGCAGTATTGTAAGATCTGTATAGAAGGATTGTGCCACTCAGTGCGAAGAGGGGCGCTGATCCTCACATGTTAACACTCTAGCAGATTAAAGTGAGCACACGAGATAAACCGGCGTGCAATCACTCAAGCCTGATCGCTCCGCTCCGCGAGTTAAGTGTTCCTTCCTCCCAGGTGCCTAGGAGAAGAGGAACATGAAAGCGAGGAAAGCATTGGGCGCCTTATAGCAAGCGAATCAGGGGCGGCTTTCAACGAAAGCAGTCTGTTTCGGAACTGCCTTCATAGAAGGCCAGCGAGTGGAGAAGAGCGAGACTCATACTCGAGTGAGCATTCTGTCTCAGTGAACGCGCAGTCTGTGTGGGCAAAACCGCCCTTCTGCATCGTGCAGAATTCCATGCGCGAGCCACACTTGCAGTGTGACATTTGCAACAACGTCGCTTGAAATTTGCTCTTTCAGAGAAATTTTATTTTAGACTCACCGGATGGCCGCAGGGGACGAGGCTGGCATCTGCACAGGTCGCTGGAGTAGGCAGAACAGCGAGAGGACGCAGAGGAAAAGGCAGCTTCTATCCGCAGCGAGGCGTTTCTACGGCGAGCGTCTTCAGTCCCGAGTGTCAGCGAAGGGATGATCGTCGTCCCTGAAGGAGAATTGATCTGATTTCCTATGGCGAAGCGATATAGCCAGATGGCCCCACCCTTTCTGGCGGGCTCTGGCGGACTTTGCCGCCATAGGCTCGTGCAGCGCCGCTGATGAGCCATTGGTTCGTTTTTATTTACTGCACGAACCAATGGCCATGCAGTCACACTGCGTGATTGAAAAAGTCTTCAGCCCTCTGAGAAAAGGGAGTTTTTCCCCATAGCGTCTAGCGACACAGTATGAGTGAAGTATCGATAGGGAACACCCTTGAATACAACAATATCAAACGCTACTGTCAAATCTGGATAAATGACTCCACATAACCATTTAATTAAAAACCATTCCACAATGTGATGCAACAGCATGAACGTCCGATTCAAGGTCACACTGACATACATCCAGTGAAAAGCTCATTTGTGAGCCGGTGCTGGAGAGAACGCAGGCTGGGAATGTGTCTGGTCTTCCCCACACGACTGCATAGAGATAGAGCTGATGTGGAATTCCTCTCATAGTAACCTTGTCATGACGGCTGCATCAATCTAACTCACTCATAACCCACGGCTGGCCTTTTAAATAGAGCTAACATGAAACAAGAAGCCATGATTCAGAGTGTAAAACTCAAAGCGCACAGAGAGAGAGACACAGAAAGTTCAAACACAAACACATGCAGGACTGAATTAAGATTCTCTCACATCTTAAGTACTCAAAATTCAGCACAAGGCTCTTGACTTTCAAATGCTCAGCCCTAAAATATCTTCTTCCTGTAGCATCTTGGGATCGAGACTCAAGAGAGAAATACTTTGGGAAAAAATCTGCTTGTAACCCATTTTGTGCATAAAAAAGTAGATATTTACTTTCATTTGAAGATGATGTGAATGCTGCTTGCATGCGAACAACTCTCAACCACCAAGATTGGGTGTTATCAGTGGTTATTTTCCATGTTTTGTTATGCGGTTCCTAGAGTGTTGTGTTTGGTTTCTGTACAAGATGCTTAACCACCATTGCACGATGCTTTATTAGAAAAAATATCTAGCTAGTCATGGCTGTTTCTCAAAACTAATGTAACATGTTCGCACTGCCATCGTTTCAACCACATTAATACAGAACTGTCATTAAAGACATCATGCACAGGTGCTGCAGTAATAACTTCAGGGTTTATAGTTCATTTACATGAAACAATAGAAATGAATTTCACTTTTTTGTTTATCACTTTGACACATTTGGCAGTTCCCATATTTTAGTCAGTCAGCAGCTTTCTCCGATACACTCAGAACTCTGAAACACTGCTGTAACAACACTGGAATCTGAGGATTGCCTCAATATTTTTGATCCTTGTTGTTTTGTTGGGAACTCAACCATGGTTAGCTCACCGTTTAGGTCCCTCCTCCTGTAAATCTATGGACTTCTTTCTTATTTTACTGTCCATAAGTCCTGAGAATAGAAATGCAAAAGCACACAGCATGATACGAGGCATCATTCACTTCTGTATCGCAAACGGTGTAGGTAAACATTTACACACGTACAGTAGTAGGCAAAAACACAATAAAATGCCTCTTTTCAAGACACATCTGACTCACCTTTTCCCTAAGAGAGAAAGAGAGCTTGATGAATTTTTTAAACAGTGCTATTACCACACAAAAAAAAAACCCAACTCAAAATGTAATTAATCCTGGGTTGCCAGATTTTGAGAATTCACACTGAACATAAACTGAACACAGCATGAAAGTTTCTGAGATTGTACAAAATACATGAATATTTAATGAGGTGAGCACTGAAGCACTTTATGATTGATTGTCTTTTGCAAAACAACAACATAGCATTCTAGCACTGCAATGTAAGTGTCTGCCATATCAATAACATAAAGTAAATGTAAAGTTCGAGGCTTCTAAGGCTCATAAACTATTTTTAGACATATTCACAACACATCTGTATACTTCATAACTGAAGGTTTTAATCAGACAGGCTTGTGTGGATGCACATTTCCTTCATAAATGCCTTGTGGGTACAAGTGTTGCGTAGTAAAAATCTAGATTGCTCGATTACACACACTTTCGGGGTGGTGATGGCGCAGTGGATAAGACACATGCCTTTGGTGTGAGAGACCCGGGTTCGAATCCACTGTGAGACACCAATGTGTCCCTGAGCAAGACACTTAACCCCCTAGTTGCTCCAGAGGCGTGCGACCTCTGACATATATAGCAATTGTAAGTCGCTTTGGATAAAAGCGTCAGCTAAATGAATAAATGTAAATGTAAATGTAAATGTTCTGTTGAAATGGCTAAGATGACCCTTGTGTGTCTCTCTCTCATAAAAATCTGTGTAATATCTCCATATTGTCTGTAGAGATGCATCCACACTGCCCAGATTCATTACGCTCCACAAAAACCGCAGCTCCCGACAGGCAGAGAGAATAAGACATAGCCATACCATTAAATAATTATCTCCGCTTGATCTCGGTTTGGAGATTTCTGTGCAGAAGAGCAGATGGTGCTATGGGCAGCATGTGATGATATCACATAAAAACACCGATTAAACTCATTCCCAATGTTATAGTGTAGATCATTTCCTAATACTGACCTTGAGAATAAAGATGCATTTTATAGATGCCGATGAATGACAAGTGATAAGTTAATACACTTCGATGAAAGAATGCAAAGATATTATTTAGAATAACATCAGGCATAATTGTCCACAAAATTAATGAAAAAACAAACAAAAGGTTTTGATTTTCATGTTGGCATGTAGCTGAGATAGACATCCTACATGTCTGCACATGCTGTTGTAGGAGCAGGTGGTTCTGGTTAACTCGTTGTGTAGGTTTCAATAAATATATAAAGCCTATTTGATCCAGATTTTAATCTAGCTCTGAGCTCATACTGGTTTGTCAGGAAGAGAAACATAAGCCTATTCTTTATATGAAAGTTAAAGTGAAGAATTAAATAAAAATGAGAGTGCAACACAACAATTTCAATGTGCAACACTATACAAAAATCTTCCAGAAAGGCAGTAATGCAGAGGAATGGAGGAAGAGAGATTGACTGTGAAGTTTATATTGGTTGGATTCAGTCCAGTCTGTTAGCGCTGCAGTTCTGTGTAATCTTATCAAGCACATCTCCACCACCAATTGAAAACGTGACAAAAAGAAGTGACATAATAAATGTTCCCATAGAAAACAAACACTGCTGTTCGTGCAGCGCCATACTTGCTGTGCCAGGGGCAAAAATCTGCAATCCTGGATTTATCCAGGGAGGCAAAGCCAATAGGTCCTTGTGATTGAGTGAGATTATCTGTGTGTGTGTGTGTGTGTGTGTGTGTGTGTGTGTGTGTGTGCTCCTGCTGCACGCTCACACACATGTCCCACCTGGGCAATTCAATTCTCAACCTCAAACCTGCAATTCACCACAATAATAAAGATAAAGAGGTACTCTAAACAGATCACGAGTCTCGTTGCATGTAATCCCAGTACAGCTGTGTGCGGTTCACGTTTTTATACAACACACTGTCAAATGCTACATAGTGTATTCCTGCAGCTATGTATGTATTTATATAAAAATATATATACAGTATATATATATATATATATATATATAAACACTACAACATTTAAAGTAAAAAAAGTAATGTTTAAAGTAATGTTAAAGACTTAATTAAAGACTAAAATCCATTTAACATTTTTGATGTTGATTTACTTTTCACAAGCTGTGTATGTATTGTATTGCAAAACCCTTTTGCTGCTATTGAGGTGGGATATGGGTAACGTTAGGGACTGGTTTGGTGGTTTGGGTAGGTTTAAGGGTGGGTTAAGTTAGTAAAGTAAAGTAAAGTCGTGACGTATTGTCAAGTATGGTGACCCATACTCGAAATTGGTGCTCTGCGTTTAACCCATCCAAGCGCACACACACAGCAGTGAGTAGTGAACAAATGCACACACACACACACACACACACACACCGTGAACACACACCCGGAGCAGTGGGCAGCCATGCTGCAGCGCCCGGGGAGCAGTTGGGGGTTCAGTGCCTTGCTCAAGGGCACCTCAGTCGTGGTATTGAGGGTGGAGAGAGCGCTGGACATTCACTCCCCCCACCTACAATTCCTGCCGGCCGGGGGCTCGAACTCGCAACCTTTCGATTACGAGCCAAATGTCATGTGAGGACAGCAGTTGAACAAATTGAATGCAGATGGATTAGTGTTGATATAATGCATGTAGGGCTGAGTTAAGAGCTACAATATGGCTAGACTACGATTGAGGGCATTATTTTTATTCCAATGTCACCAAAAAAGGAAAAAGAAAGCTGCACTGCTCTGAAAAGTAATGGAGAGGTACAGAACAAAAGAAGTATTTAGGAAAAAAGTTAAAAAAAATATATATATATATACAAGTTGAAATAAAACTGCTTTTCTTGCTTGAGGGAAACGAGAGAGTGAATAGAGTGAAGGAAATGAGGTCAGTGGGTTTGCCCGTCTTCCCTATCTGAAATCCTTGCATAATTCATCTTTGGTTCCCCACCACTCTCGGCACACAGGAGTTTTGCATCGCCCTGCCCCACTAACAGATGCTTTTTATGGATCAGATAGGCAGAGTGAGCTGGGTAACTCTACACTCCTCTCAGAGCCAGTCTTTACGGGACGTTAAGGGGCTGCTGGCTGGTGATCAGATGCGGCTGGATTTAGAGGAGCTCGACTGAGGCTTTTTCAGATGCACGTGATTTACAGCCGCTAGACTGATTCTGGGATATTGTTAGCAAAGTGCAATGCAGCCTAAATGAATTATTTGTGTGTTTAATCAATTCGATTTCCATCAGTCTGGACTGCAACTTTGGTCTCAACACAATGCAAAATCACTAGAGTGGGTGGCATGAGCAAATTTATATCTTTGTAATGGTAAATCACAATATAAAGTTATTTATATTGTTTATATTGTGAAAATAAATAAATAAATAAATAAATACATAAATAATAATATTAAAAAATAACCTTATACACATGTCATTAACTATATATTCTAGTACGTAATGAATTTAATTAATTAAGTAATGGAATAATTACCGGAATAGTTCACCTAAAAATGAATATTTGCTGAGAATTTACTCACCCTCAGGCCATCCTAGATGTAGATGAGTACCATTGCAAAGTAGCATTGCATCACTTGCTCGCCAATGGATCCTCTGCAGTGAATGGGTGCCGTCAGAATAAGAGTCTGAACAGCTGATAAAACCATCACAATCATTCAGAAGTAAGTGAATTTCTGTTTGGACTCTCATTCTGACGGCACCCATTCACTGCAGATGATCCATTGGTGAGTAAGTGATGTAATGCTACATTTCTCCAAATCTGATGAAGGAACGAACTCATCTATATCTTGGATGGACTGAGGATGAGTATGTTTTCAATTAATTTTAATTTCTAGGTCAACTATTCCTTTAAAAGTTGTGACAAACTACCAAAATACGATTTTTTCATGTGAGTGTTGTTTTCATCATCTCCAGAACTGAAATCCCGCACCGGGCCTTAAGTTAGTGTGTAGTTTAACTGTGAGAGCTTAACTGTGTTCAGCACAGAATTACACAAGCCGTGCTGAAACATACAGAATCCATCACTCTCCTCTATTTCTTTTCAGTCCTAACAATATCATTGTCTCCCCTGTACATAAACATATGCAAACCTAATGTCTACTCATGTGTATTCTCTTGCCATCATATAACAATATGTTACTGTCTTGCTAAAGCTTATAGTCAATAATTAAAATAATAATTAATTGCACCTGGAATAAGTGATATTATTTTATTACAAATGCTGTCAAAGTGTGTGACTGTTTGTTGGTTCTATGAAATACTGAATCTTACATAAAGCCTGGCCTAAGGTTATCTGGTCTGCTAAGTGTAAAAAGTGGTAACCAACACTTAAAGAGCTATTTCTACCTGATTAATCCATAGAACTGTGTTTTGTTGGTATAAATTAATATACTTAGACACACAACTTTTATGTTTTATGACCCTGAACCACAAAATTAGTCATAAGGGTCATTTTTTTTTAAATTGATATTTATGCATCATCTGAATAGATCAGCTTTCCATTGATGTATGGTTTGTTATGATCGGACAATATTTGGCCGAGATACAACTATTTGAAAATCTAGAATCCGAGGGTGCAAAAAAATTAATAATTTAGAAAATCACCTTTAAAGTTGTCCAAATGAAGTTCTTACCAATGCACATTACTAATCAAAAATTAAGTTTTGATATATTTATGATAGGAAATTTTCAAAATATCTTCATGGAACATGATCTTTATTAACATCCTAATGATTCTTGGCATAAAAGTTTTTGACCCATACAATGTATTGTTGGCTATTGCTACAATGACTGGTTTTATGCTCCAGGGTTACATATAAAAGATTTCCTTTAGAGCTTAAGTTTAAATACTTTTAAATCCCCTGGATACAAATATAAATATATATATATATATAGCAAGCAAATCCCATGGCATTTATAGTGGATTGAGTTCACAATGAGGAATTCCTGGTCTTATTAGGAACCATAATTTTCCATTTTAATAATTTCCATTAATTTGTCAGTCAGTTATGCATTTTTTAAAATTATTATTATTATTATTGTCCCAATGATTATGAGAACTAATTACGGTATTTATTCATTCATTCATACATTCATTTTTTGACCACATTTTTGACAATCATAGGTCACAGGCTGTTGTTTTAAATAATCAATCTATTGGTCTGTCTGGTGTCCGTGATCTACGGCGAAACTCTTCCCCATCTGTGCGTTATGTAACATGACAGGTGGCAAGTCTGTGGCTCATGGGATGTTGTGCCGTACACACACACCCTTGCTTTGACACAGAAAAAGATAAATTCACAGCTCCCTGTGGAGAAAGCCATGTCCCTCTGAAAGTGGGCCCTCTCTTTTTAGCAACCTATACCTAGTATAAAAATGCACCTGTCCTATCTATTACATCTAGCATATAGCTTGAGCATATATACAGTCACGAGAGCCAGAGCTGAATGTGGTACCAAGCACATAGACATTGATATCGTCAGCCTCCTACTAACTCTTAGTTGCTGGAGAGTGGCCCATGTGGCAGGAAGTCCGTGTGTCTGGCCAATCTGTTTGTGCTACACTGCAATAGATCAGAACAGACAAAATCCTGTGTTAACTAACTGCTTGCTTTTCGATCACAAATCTCTGGACCAAAATCATCTAGGAGTTTATCCATATGGCGTGGTTGCTTTAACAGTGAAATCTTTATTATGGCTTCCAGTTTTTGTTTCTAAAGAGGATTCTGGTGCTTGTTGCCCGTCTTCTGTAGTGAGGCGTATAAATGATCACCGCCGCTGAGGCATATATCAGTTTATTGCTTTGGGTTATTGTGCTGGTTGGAATTGATTATGGTGCTCCACTGTGTCTTCAATGGTTAGTATTATACATCTCATGGCAGCAGCTGAGAAATGTTGGTTATTTGGCATGGGTTGGTACTAGATCTTATCACATTCCTCATGTGGCTCTTCTTGAATGAAACTGTGCTGGTCTCTAGTTCTGGCTGTTTTATGGTCATATACTTGCAAAGTTTCTCATAGTCAGTATATATGTTGTAGACCCATCAAAATAAAGTGTTAGACAGCCTACTAATGACTGCTAGTTGACATGTAGTTACAAAGTTACTTACTGTTAGTAGAATATCTAAAGTGGACTATCAAAATAAAGTGTTACCCACATTTGTATCAGTCCACTGGGAAACTAAGGGCGTTTGTACCAGTATATTGATCACTGAATTAAAACGTTACAATCAGTGTTGGGGGTAAAGCATTGCAAGTAATGTGAGTTATGTAATCAGATAACTTTTTTTCAAGAAACTAGTCAAATAACACATTATTTCTTCATTTACAAGAAAATATCTGAGCTACTTTTTCAAATAAGTTACTTTGTTTTCCCACTGTCTGCATGTGGAGCAAGTGCAGAGGCGTTGAGTGCTGTGTGAACATGATGTTCTTGTAGTTCTAGACTAAATGTGAACATGTATTTACAGAATCTCTCAAAATGAATAAAAACAGTGAAATATAAACTCAAACGCAAACCTGAAACTATAGTGAAGTACACAAATATCCTTGGTGTATTTAAATCCATTTTAATAACCATTTTAAACTTTGTTGCTGATCTTCGATGATCCAATTCGACCATACTAAAAATGAGTGTCCTATTCTTCATGCAATCCCGAATGGCAGCACAGCTGTGAATTTACATTTCATTCAGCCTGAGGCTTATTCATTTCACTTTTGGTGTGAAAGGTCTTTTATATTTGCTTTTTATATTAAAAACAAACAGCCTAGCGCAGAGAAAAAGTAACACAAGAGTAACATAACCCTGTACTTTCCATTAAAAGTAACACAATTAGTTACTTTTTAGGGAGTAACGCAATATTGCAACGCATTACGTTTAAAAGTAACTTTCTCCAAACACTGCAAATATGTATATATCTCTTTGCTTTTCAATGCGATAATTAATGTGCTCACCCACAAAACAGACACTGTTGACTTTTACATAATGCATTTCCCATTATGAATTATGATACAGGTTGGTTTGCTGATCTGTAGGCTTGGATTGTTTTTTTTCACCACAATCGAACTGCTCCAGAGTTTGTCGTGCTGAGAACACTTCATTCAGGCAATCTCAGACCGATTGTTTTGGTGCAGACACACGCGATTGCTGTGCTCACATATGCCTAAATGAACCAAACTAATGGTGTACTTACACTAGGCGTGCCCGAATGCGTTTGACCCCCAAAGCCCGGTTTGTTTGACTAGTGTGAGCTCTCCGTGCTCAGGCGCGGTTGGTTTAGCCATCCCTGGCCCGGTTCGGTTGGGCTCGGGTGGAACAGATACTATTTTGTGTGCGCTTCTGTCATCATTACGACCGCAAACATATTCTATTACTACTAATACACTACACTTTTTAATTCAATCAAGTATATTTAGGCTTATAATGGCTCTGGTTCTCACCTTATTGATGAACAGGAAATGTAGTTTGTAAGTAAAGCTGCAAATTATTTCATTAACGTCAGCTAAAAATTATAAATTAATTATCATTAATTCTTCGGCAGAATATTAGCGAAAGTGGTTTTCTCCGTTATCTTGTACATGATGTAAGCGTGCTCCGGTCCAGAAAGTTTATTGCAAGTGTGAGTGCAGCCCAGCGGGGGAGTGGGTATGTAATGACGGTGAATTTAACAGTAAAAGTCTATAAAAATGTTAAATGGTTAACAGTAGTTTTCTGGTCTTTTATTTTGCTATTTTGCCTTGTTTCATGTTCCTGTCATGTGTTCTTTGCCCCTCATGTGATCATGTCATGTGCTACACTTGTCTGTGTGTATATTAGGTGCGTTCGACTTGAAGCAGGGCTACAGACAGCGATCAACAAGAGTAGCCGTTTGTAGTCAGGGGCGGAGTTGAAAAGGGATATGTTAAGCCGGACACTTTCTGCTCCTGTTAGTGACACTCACGCGCTGTTTGCATACTCTATCACAGATAAAGTGAATAAAATGCAATAATTATCAAATATACAGACATTTCAGAAACGTTTTCATGAGCAACAGAAACACTTTTTATATGCTGCTTAATACAGCGCCATCTGCTCAAGAATAAAGATGAACGTCAACTATTTAAATACTAATAAAGTGAGGTATATATGCTTTCATCAGTGTTTTATGATAAACGTGACTCAATATAACATTGCGACTACAGTAAAAAAGCTTTTATTGTTCTAAAAACAGATTTGTGAGCTGTATTGGATTTGAAGACGTTAGAAACACACGTCATTGTTGTCATGTGGTGAATTTGGCCAATCATGACAGTAACGTAGCGTCGGCGAAGGTTCAAGTCGGACAAATTTTCTAACCGGCATGCACTGTTTCAAGTGAGCCGTCGATCGGTCTGCGAAGTGCTGCATGAAGTCGAACGCACCTGTTGGGATTGGTTGTCTTAGTCATGTGCCTTGTTTCCCATTGGTTGGTTTGTGTCATGTGACTCTTATTGTTTGGTATTTATAGCCCTCATGTTGCCATTAGGCTTGTTTGACTTCAAGCGGCGCCGCAAAGATCGGCTGCCACCTGACAAAAGCAATGCATTCTGGCGAGAACATTTGTCCGACATTGATCGGTGCTGCAGGCACATGCAGCACCGATCAAACGTGATTTGCTCTCATGGTATCAAAGTACCATGAGAGCAAAATGAGATCAGCTGCCGAGGTCAGGCGCTACAGTTGCCTGCAGTTGATGATGACACGCTTTATTCTCATTGGTTAGATTCTGTGATGAGAAGCATGACGTGTGTTGCGTGTTTATTCCAACAATTCAATTCCAAATATGTTCACAAATCTGTGTTTTTATAACAGTAAAAGCTTTTTTAGTGTAGTCACACTGTTATCTTGAGTCATTTTTTATCAAAAACACTGATAAAAGCATATATATCCCCACTTTATTGGTATTTAAAAAGTATATGTTTATGATGAACTTTATTCATGAACAGATGGCGCTGTATGAAGCAGTATATAAAAAGTGTTTCTGTTGCTCATAAAAACATTTTGTATTTGACAAATATTGCATTTAATTCATTTTATCTTTGATAAGAGTATGCAAACACCGTGCAAGCGTCACAACCGGGAGCAGAAAGTGTCCGACTTGACGTCTCCGCTTTTAATTCCGTCCCGACTGCAAGCGGCTAATCTCGCCAGCAGGTGGCAGTCTAGTACAGTTCATCTCGAACAAGCCTAGTGTCTCTTGTTGAGTATTATCTGTGTCACCTGCTGTTGGTGAGTTGTGTTTCTGTTCGTACCAAGTCAAGTCTGTTTCTGGTCAAGTCTGTTTCAAGTCTTTGTGTCAAGTCAAGTCTTCGTTTGTTTGGATTTTGGATTTCACTTTGTTAAATAAAAGCTGCACATGGCTTCTTACACTCACATTCAGTGGATCATTTGTTACACTAAAGTTGTTAAATTAATGTTTATTGCATGATATAAGTTGCATGTGTGTTACCATGATGGCGTTTAGTGTTTGTTTGAATGCCACTGTGCACCTTCTATAAGTTAATATTTAAAAGCTGCTTTTGATGGGTTTTGGTTCATCATGTGACTCTCATCACAACCTGCTTTTGGTGGTTATCAGTGTATTACAAAGGCACAAAACATTTTTCAGTACTTCAGTAAGTTGGTATATTAACATTATATCAGTTAATGAAATTACGGTATTTACCTGTAAATTTAAGTTAAACCCGTAAAACCTAAAATGTTGCTACTGTATTTTTACGGTACAATTCTGGCAACCACAGCTGCGTTTCATTACTGTAAATGTTACAGATTTTTTTTTTTCTCAGTGTACTGTATATTTTACTATAGGCTGAGTGACATCTGTGTCAGCCTGACTCTTATTCTCATGTCCAATCACTGGTGATGCATTGTTACTATTGTGCTAGAAGTGTTTATTCAGTGCTGTTGGATTCTGGCTGAGAAGCAGGCATGTAATTAAAATTAGTCATGCAGTTCTTTTATTAGCCTAAAATTACTGTTGCTGTTTAATTTTAGTCTTATAACAATTAAGTTATAAAGTAGTGGATGATTTCCCACTTTTCTGGTTGGAAATGCTCTCCATCCACAATAATCTTACTGTGCATGTGGATGCAACTTCATAAAAGCTCACTAAAATGATACAGAGAGACATACAGAGATTTAGTAACAAAATTATTTTTTTTTCTGGCCCAATGGCATTATCAAAATATCCCACTATCAGGGGCGGCGCCAGAGAATTTTGAACGCAGGTGCTGAGGGGGTGCCAGATCAATGACAGGGGGAGCCGGGCAATTAATAGTAAATATGACCAAAGCTATATAGACGCATTTCAAATGTTTGAGGAGTGTGGGAGTATTATCGCGCTTAGCCTACTGTATGACATGAGGGCGCCCATGGACACAATCATTTAAATTTTTTATTTTTCTTGCGGAAATAGCTTAAAATACTCCCGTCATTTTTGTATGTGCTTTTTGTCGTCTCATGCAGTCTCCGTGAATGGAGCGCGTCACAACAATGAACCAGCTCACAGATATAAGAAATAAATCTGCAGAAAGCTTGAAAACCAATTAAAATAAAACAAATCTTCTCTGATGATGTAGTCCATATAGGTGCATTTCTCTCTTAAAGGCACGTCCATTACTGTGAAGATGGCGAGTCAGCGCCAGTGTCCTGACATTTTATCCTACCTGTCAGATTTTCCTACCGGGGCGTACTGCGCATGCGCACATCAATATTTTGTTATTTTTCTCACACTGAACAACAATATTTAATGCATCTGCATTACTGTAAGGGGTAGGTTTAGGGTTGGGGTAGGTGTAGACGTTAATAAAACACAATCTAATAGGTAGAAAAAAATATTTATTGTTGGTTTCCGGTAGCTGTATCCCACCGTGAATATAAAACATAGTTACTGTATTTGCATTACAGTAAGGGTAGGTTTAGAGTTGTGGAAGGTGTAGACATTAATAAATCATAATTGAACAGGTAGCATTTTTCGTTGCCGAATTGTACTACCTACTGTTTTAATGGGAGGTAGGAAAATCTGACAGGGCACCGGCAACTTTGCACGAGTCATTTGGCAACTTCATCTTTGCACCCGACTCTGACTGAGAAAGCACGTTTATTATAATTAAAATCTCTTTTTTTCCTCCGATGCATTCATAATCATTACTTTAGCTGGTGCTTTGCAGCAAGCTTTATGCATGCGCTTGAGCGCGAAATAGTACACATAAATGCCTATGTTAAAGGATGGTTTGGTTTTGGTTTCAAAAAACTGAGCAAAAATGCCTCAAATTTAAGATAAAAACATGTGTTTTTAAATGTATCTAGATTAAAGTGGATGTAGCCTTAGTCCAATCCGGCCCTGAACCTAAAATGAATTTGAGAGCATATTTTCAAATCCACTTCAATTCTGTGTGGTGAATAATAAAAAAAAAACATCCTCATCCATCTGTTACACTTCCTACAATTATCATTAGCCAAGAATTCATCTCATGCTTTCACGATTCAATGCTAAATTACATATTTTCATTAATTATGGAATTGTATTATGAGAGCATTAATTAGTGTAATATCCATTATCAACACTCAAATGGTACAATTTGCATAGAACATTATGCTCAAAATGTATTATCCTGGCACTGCATATTTCTGTAATAATGTGATAAGATACACTGCAAGCAAGTCAAGGAGTCTGTGGCCAAGCATGCTTTGATGTGGACATAACTGAATATAAAATCCACTCTTCTGCAGAGGTCTAAACATCAAAGAGTCTCTTTCTCTCTATTCCCATCACATCTCACCTTCCCTGACTGGGACGTTTCTTCCTCTGCAGTCTCCACACATCACTCTTATGTCAAGGGCATGCACTGTTTGGGCAAAATCCTGTTTTCATTTAACTGTACAGATGTGTCAAAATGAAAAAAGAAAAAAGTAGAAACCCTCAAATGGTAAACAAGAACACAACAAGAAAGACAGAGAGAGATAGGAAGAGGTAGAATGCCAGTTTCTGCTGTAGTTATTTCATCATTAAGCACTTGAGACAGGCGAGGTTCTGGGGTCAGTGGATATTTGGGTTTTAGTCAGGCATCTGTGGAAGCTTCAGGGCCGTTCTTTGATGCAGAACTGGAATATCACAGCTGACAGCGATAACAGTTGAACAGTTTAAATGAGCCAGCACTAGTTTGCTGGTATCTCATGTCGGTCGGTCTGGTCTGTTGGCTGTTTTCTCAGATTGGCCAGGCTAAAGACCAAGTGGTTGTTGCTTTTCCAACATCTGGGGTTGTTTGGAATGAAAATGTATAATTTAGACTAACTCAAGCCTGTTTTAAATTGTACAAAATTACAAAGAAATGGCAAGTAACACCAAATGAAAATAAGCATGGAATGACATAAAGACTGAAATAGTATTTTCATGTAAAACGTTCTCCAATATAGTGTTGTCACAATACTGGAATTTCTAAATTCGATACGATACCTTTGAAAAATATCGATATTCAATACTATTTTCGATAACACTGCCACAATATTAAGGGCGTACAATTTTGAAAAATTTATGAAATATTCTTGAGGTGGTAAAGCACTGGAGAAAATATGTTTACTTTTCTTTAGAGAGAAGTATTATGATGTTATGAAGAAAATTGTGATAATTTGCATGCGTTAACATGTTAATAGATCCTTTATTTAGCTGTAAATCTGGACATCAAATTTGCTCTTCCTTAAGATTTAAAGGGGTCAGCGGAAGCCCATTTTCCACAATTTGATATGATTCTTTATGAAAAGTCTATAACATAGTGTGGTTAAAATTTCTCAATGGTAGTGTAAAACAACACCCTTTTAAACCTGTCAAAATCAGCTCTGTTTTCAGCGAGCCATTCTAGTCCATGTCACTTTAAATGCTAATGAGCTCTGCTCGCCCCACTCCTCTCTTCCGTGGGGTGGAGAGCAGATTGCAAACTTCAGCTGCAAAACTTGCTAACTAGCATATATTAGGAAAGGCGATTTGCAAAGATTCATAAAAAACCCTTATACTCATGTCTTCTGTAGATGAAGCTGGATCATGAATGATTTGCGTGAACATAGACGCATTTAGGCAGATCGGGGATCATTGCATTCCTTTCAAAATTGAAAGTAACGTTAATCCTCTGCATCTTCAGTGGCTCAGATGTAAGGAGTAAATGTCGACTGCTATATTCATTATATATCATCCAACATCAAAACACCTCAATTACTTAATCAGAGACATCTTGTTTTCCCCTGCACCGGAGTCGACACAATGGCGGACCGATGACAGCTCACTCAGGGCGGGTCTAAGGTAAGACGGCCTTGTCAATCAGCTATCGTGGGGGGGGGGGGGGGGGGGGGGGTCTATACAGAACTGCATCATTCTGACAGGA
Organism: Barbus barbus; assembly: GCF_936440315.1. Lineage (NCBI taxonomy): Eukaryota > Metazoa > Chordata > Actinopteri > Cypriniformes > Cyprinidae > Barbus > Barbus barbus. Next base: position 3,161,757 of record NC_136726.1, on the reverse strand, counting down.
ATTTCAGAACAGCCTGATTTGAGAAAGGGGATTTTAAAACAAAATTTAAAAAAAGAAAACACTGGGGGGATTTTTATCATTATAGGATGGATGTGTACACACACGTCCAACACACATTTATGTTCAGGCAACTTGTAAAGTGAATTTTGCATCCGATAACCCCTTTTAAGTGAAGTTTTACAGTAAGTTTTACATAGTTTTGGGAATTAATTGTTAATTGCCCTTAGTGAAAATAGATACTCTGTTAAATCAAACATCTGAATATAAGAACAGAGAACAAAATAGCTAAGTAGTCCTCAGACCTCAGATGCCATGTTCATTATTTACACCAATACTAGTTAATTAGCTTAAGTTATTACTCAACCACGCATGTCGATGTCAATAACGACACTGATTCTGTATTGCAACAAAATGACTAATGATTCAGAACACAGTCATGACTATCTAGTTGATGGTAGTTAAGCAGTGAGTGATGCTGTTATACAGGAAATGCATCCTAGATCAGTGTTTCAGTGCATTAATCTAAACACATTCCCATGTAATCAGACAGGACAAAAATCATATCAAAATGTAATCTCTGCAGTGAGCCTTGAAGTGCAAATGCAGCCTACCAGTCCATTTTTGGTACCAATAAAGTCCAACTTCCACATTATCACTCTATATAGTCTTATAATATTCTCATAGGGATGTATAAAGGTGGAAGGTCACTAGCTCTATAGGCTACCTGCTTCCCAACGGCTCGATCCATTGCTAGCCCTGCACTGCACATATCAACTGAAACCCAGTTTAGCTTTGTAGAGACCTTCACGGATTGCGAGCCATTGTTCCAGAGGGACTGCCAGTTTAATAAATGCACTGGCAGTCACTTTGAATAAAAGCATCTGTTGAATGACTGCATACTGTAATAACCTGAAATTGCCCATGAATGTGCTCTAGTCTCCTGTGAAAACCTAAGAAACAGTGTTCGGTGGCTTTACCTCAGTCCTGACATGCTGCATGAGTCCTAAATAATTAACCATGAGTCATTATTGAGCTTCTAATGCCTGCAATGATCTGTATATCCGCTCTTAGATCAATAGCTAATGACCGTGACAGAGTCGTGTCTAGGTAGTGAGGATGCAAAGTGGCACTATAAATACACGCAACTATCAGTATGCTTAAAGGGGAAATGTGTAATTTACTGTGGCACAAGAAACGGCATCACACTGGAGCCATTCATTCTAATCACTGCATTCAGAGATAAAATTAGGAAGGGTTTGTTAATAAAGTATGTCCTCACAGGTGTGGTTCTGCCCCTCTTAGTTACCATTACTGTCCCTGTAAAGCTTTCCCAGTGGCAACAGCAATTTGGTATCAGCAAATCTGCAGAAAAGTCATCAGGTTGAGTGAATTAACTCAGGAACTACTGCATAATATCAGGATTATACTTGCTTTTATATGTATTTAATTATAAAATAAAATAACTTTGTTGTTTTTATTATTATTTAATTTGCCATAAAACAAACATGCATCATCATATGTATTGTTATAATCAAAAAGTATGTTGTAATATTTATATCGCCCACTGCTGAATGGCTGCACAAGACTGGAACAAGGCGATGTTCTGGATAGATTTTGGTTCTCTAATCTAAACTGCTGCAGAAAATTGATGCAAAAATAGGCTAGATCTGCTGAATGAGATGGGAGTGCTGTGAATAATCTGTGCTCAAACACACAGACTGCTAGTTACTAAGTGACAATGCTGTCTTTTACTCATTTCAATCTCTCAGTTCAATTTCCGTAATAGCATGCTGTAATAATGAGATTTTATAGAGATATTTCCTCAAGTGCTTTTGCTTACACTGACCACATCCTGAGAAGTGTAATCATATCTGTTTGTGTTACTGTATCTCATATCTTCCATACAAGGAACAAATGCACTTTATCAAAACAAAGTGTAACATACGCCTCTAATATCACAACAGTGCACCAAAGCTGCTGTCCTTTTCATCCCATAGTGAGCTACTAACACCTGCAAAATTGTCTCTTTCTGTTCCATTTCACTGTAATCAAATCATCAATTCAGTCAGAATCAACCTGAGAGCAGCGATTTTCAGCACAGCGTGATTCAATAGGCAGATGACCACTTAGTGTGTGTGGCGACCCCATTAAACAAGACGAAGGAAAATCAATGGAAAGTGTTTTCCCATAACCCCGAGTCAAGATCTACCAGTAACATTTTTTTTTTCTATGGTTCATGTTACTGATCACCAAAACTGCAGAAATAAGAACAAGAGCGAGCCAATATCCAGTGCGATGCAAAACTCAAATGCCAAAAATAAATCCAGTGAATTTACATAAGAGCTTGCTATTGTTGAATTTCACAGATGAGTGGCTTTAATATAAAAATAGAGAGATATCAGAGACATATCCTTAATCAAAAAATCGTTAAGGACCGCTAATAGAATTTCTGTGCTGACAGATTTAAACAAGGGACCAAGCAAAGACAATAAAATGTACTAAAACAATTGGAATATATATACAATAAAATTAAATGGTAACACATTACAATAAGGTTCATTTGTTAACATTAGTTAATGTATTAACTAACATGAACGAACAATAAACAATACATTTATTACACAATTTTTTTTTAAATCTTAGTTAATGTCAGTTAATTAAAATACAGTCATTCATGTTAGTTAACAAACACTACTTGTGATTTTAATAATACATTATTAAATGCTGAAATTAGCATTAAAATAGATTAACAAATGCTGTATTGTTCATTCTTAGTTTGTGTTAACTAATGCACCTTATGGTAAAATAAATATAATTAATATGTCTTAAGTAAACAAACAAATTCCAGTTTTTCCAGTATGAACACGTTAATACCAAATTATGATATATATTCCATTAGCATTCTTTTAATATTTAAATTGAATAAATAACTATTTAAATGTGTTATTAAAGCCTTGAAAATAAACCCAGTAAAAAAATTAATAAAATTCCAGTTTTTCCAGTATGTACAAAATTATATGAATATTAAATAACATATATTTCAATGTTTTTTGAAAGCCTTGGAAACTTCTCCTATGCCATAATCATTCAAATCCATGCGATCTAAACGCGAAAGCAGTTGTGGCTCGTGATCTATTCATTAGAGCGATATTATATCCAGAAGCATCCAGCAGCAAACCAGTATGCGCCAAACACTTGATCGTGAAGTTGAGCATATCATGACAGCATCTCCACACCGGGACATGAGCTACAGCTGCCCAGAGCCGCACTTTCCCCCAAAGCACGTTCTCACACGCAACCCCCCGCAAAAACAGCTCTCTCACTGACCCTTCTGCTGCTTGAAGGACTGTATGGATCCAGAGTGATGCACCATGGTGGTTCCCGACAGAGATCCTCGCGTGCAGAAGATGAAAGCAGGATACATGGGAAAGTATGGAGCGATCGCGTAGGTGTCTCTCCTCTGCGCAACCCAACACCTGTCTACCCTCGCGCTCCACCATCCGGGGCTGTTGCCATGGTTACGTACTGTAAGAGGACGGATGGACACCCTTCAGTGGCTCGATGAATGACCCGCGTGCTGTGGGGCGTTCACACAGCGCGTGCTGTTGCGTTCCGTCTGCGCTATTTTTAATTGTTAGACACATGCGTCAGACGGACGTCTTTCACGGTTACGTCGCGTCCTGCGTTTATTCCTAACGCCTTGCGTTTAAAGACGCGCTGTAAAGTTAAAAACTGCTCAACTTAACAGCTGTTAGAGCACGAGGAGATGAAATATATCTCGACTCAGAGGGAATCGTGTCAAAGCCTGTACCTCCAGGAAATAATGCACCAATAATATGCATCCTTTCCTACTATTCGCTACATTTCATTAAATAATTTCGTCCATAAATTTAAACAATATTGTTGTCTATACTGTCTCTCAGCAATTTGGTACGGTAGCCTATAGTACATTATTAGTTGCCTTTGTCAAGAAACAGTTACAGCAATAAAATCTTTCTGAAAGTGTAAGGGAGCGTCCATAATTGTGAAAACGTTGTGGGAACATTCTTTTGAAATGGTTCTAAAACGTTTTTGTCCAGTTTTCTTGTCGTGATTAGAACGTCACTTAAAGGTTGTCCTAACATTTATATAAATTAGAAAAAAAAAAAAAACGTCTTTATTTGACCCTCTAGCGCTCTCTATTCTAATTCTGTTCTTAAACATTTTTTTTAGACTTTCACTCTCTTTCACATTCATTTACTAACTGCTTTTTTTCTTAAGAAAATATGATTAATCTAATATTTTTGTATTCTATTTGTTTTCTTTTTGTTTATTATACAATTAACAAAAGCAAAAAGGCCTCTAGCACTATCTTGCTCCATTCTTTTTCTATTCTATCTGTTTTCTTTTTATTTATTATATAATAATAATTTAAAAAACCTTGCTACGTGTACTGCGTTAAGCTAACTGAGATTTTTCATAGCACTTGCATATCATTACTCTTTTGTTGATTTTGATTGCTTCCATTGTCCTCATTTGCGAGTCGCTTTGGATAAATGCATCTGCTAAATGACTAAATGTAAGTTTGGCAGCCCAGTAGTGCACAACACAACAGAATCGCCATTGTGTTGTGCTAATGTCGTTGTGTTGCAACTTGTTTCCGTTTTGTTGAGGCCACTGTAGGTTGGTGATGTTTGTAACACCGCTAGTTTTCACTGAAAAAAAAAAGAAGAAAAAAAGAAACAAAATAGGGCTAAACTAATTACAGTAGATTTGTTTTCAGCAACTCCCTTGTTGGCTCTTTTTCGTAACAATTTTACATTTTGGCGAATTGTCAGCTAATTTATATCAACGTCTGTAATTCAGGATAAGTAAAAGCTTCAATCACAAGCCGGTATTAGAGATGTATTTTATGTCCTAGAATAAAATGTAAAAATATGTTGAACTTGTTTTAACAAGACCACAATGATGAAACCTGAAGTGCTTAAATGCTTACTCATTTCCAGGTTTTAGCCTCTAAAAATACATCAACTCTGCAGCACTCGATTAGTTATGTTATAGCTACCTTAGTCCTGTTGTTTCCTGTGTGCTTTAAAGGCTATTAGAATTGCAGTTGTTAGTTCAAGTTTATTTGTATGGCACTTTTTATGATACAAATCGTTGCAAAGCAGCTCTACAGGAAATTAAGTTTCCACAATATATTTATATACTGCAGAAACTTAATATATTTAACTTATGGCAAAATTTGGTAATTGTGTATGTTGTCTGAGCGTTGGCCTCTGAGGTCCTCTGAGGGGTTGGCATCATCTTTTCTCCGGTGTTCGGTCATCTCAGATCATTTAAGGGTTGGATCCAGACTGAAGCTTCTGTAGTTACCATGGGATGTTAGCCATGAATGATTTTAGCTTCCTGCACTCATTTAAGCATCAGCAAAGCAGTGTTTCAGTACTGGTCAGTCCAGACAGCCAAAATAACAGCTGGTTTCATTAAAATTCATTCATTCACGCTGCTGCTGTCACAAACCCCATGAGTACACTGAACACACTGTTTGAAATATTATGATGTCATGTGATTCTCCAGTCAGCATAGCTGACATGTTATTTCAGATCCAAGTTTGGGTTTAGCAGTGACTGCATATGATCCACAGACAGTGATGGGCAAACCTTTGAGACGCTGTCTTTACATGACATGGCTGGACAGGTGAAATTCAATGCAGCCTATCCCATCCTGACTGAAATGTCACATATCCTATATATACTGAAAAAGAGTAAGACAGCGCTGGGAAAAAAGTGTAAGAAATCAATATCCATTCAGGGTAGTGCTGACACTTCAACCATGAGTGACAAATGAGAGAGACATCTGCTGAGACCAGCAAAAAACAATCAATCATACAATATATCAGACCCACACACGTGAAAACATTTCAACTGCGGTAGCATGAATATAAATTATATTCGCACTGCACTGATGCATACTGACACATGTTAATTAGCTAAGTCAAGCATCACTATTACTACGGCTCATATGTACGGTTGGTGATTTTAACAACCCCTAATGCAAAGTATGAAACTTCAGCACGACTTGTCCAATAACATTTGAGTTACGGTACAGTTCAAAAAAATATTAATTGGTCATGCCAATCACATTGCTGGTTGCCCAACACTGAAACAAATACTAACCCCCAACCATTACCTTCACCCTAACTATCATAACAGCATTGTTAGCTCATCTCTTCATTGTTAACATTACTGTGAACTGCGTGTGAACAAGTGATTGCGTGATTAATGATATTGGCTAGGCGAAATCTGCATGGAAAAAAATCTTTCTTCCTTTCTTTCTACATGAAATTCCCAAACCTTTGGCTTCCAGGAAAAATGTGACCGCAACTTAACAAACAAGTAAGCATAGCATCGCATAGCAAACACATTGAATGGGGAAGCATTAGAAACGCTCTCTCCAGGAAATGCAAAGACCTAGTTTATGTACTTAACAGACTCTTTCTTGCCAAGTAAGTGGTAATTACCAGAGCAGGTTGCCATGAAATAGTGATAGGAATTCCGCTTCCTTTTAGAGAGCTCAGCTCAGCAATAACAACATCCCAAATAGCTCTTTATTTAGCACCACTTCCAGCTATCATTTAAATTATTCAAGGTAATTATACTAAACCTTTCCAAAATTCCACATTTGTACATTATTTGTGGTATAAAACCTTGAATTAAATAAAAAATGATAGAACTATTACAGAACGTTACAGTGAAATGTCGGAACATAAACCATTCGAAACGAATCATACTCAAAACTTAAAGTGCTTGTTTACTATGGAGTTACGTTTGTGCCAAAAGAATGTTGACTGCTTTGTACAATACATTTGTATACTGTACATAATGAGCTTTACATAACTTTCAGATGAATTTATCGTTGCGTTCTATACGCCATATGTAGCTCTGTCCCTTTTCAGTACTGCACTGATTATCTTCTGTCTGCCGTTTGCATTTCCACAGCATGAAGGTAAAATCTTCATGAAGGAATTTATGAATGAACTGCTCATTTTAAAATCTTCCCGGTCTACTGACATTTGTTACGACATCTGCTTCTAACAGATAACTTTCATGAACTATACAATAAGTAAACACACTTCACCAGCTAATAGACTCTTCTCAGGGAGCTTGATTGACAGTCGATCTGACCAATCATAACGCTGAATCCGCCATTTTGACCGACAAACAAACCAGAAAGGAGAGTACATTAACTTCAGTGGATTTAAACTTGAAAAATTGTGTGTATTGACGTCTTTCTGTGATTGAAATAAAGTAACTTCTTATGTTCGTTGTCTATTTCATGGTTGACCCTTGGTTTGCATGCTGCTTGAACTGAGACACTACAAGGATCTGTCACGACACATTAAAGAGCCACAAAACAGTATTTAATTTCTTAACAAAATGACAATTTGAAAGTTAATTCCTTGTTTCACACCAGAAGTAACCTGCTCTGTATGTTTGTCGGCGTGTTGTCAGTTTCCTCTTTGCTGCGTGATGTATTTTTCACTGCGTGAGAACATGATGTGTAGCGTGAGAGTGGCATGGCTTGCCAGACATAGCAACAGTAACTAAAGGGGGCAGGCCTTGTGAAGGGTCAATTACACTTCAACAGCAACGTCATATAAATATACAGAGGTACTGCAACATGGCTGCGCACTTGTTTCTCTGATGCATAAAGTCTATAAACTTGAATTAATCTGTAGTCCTTAGATTTTATCTTAGGTTTCATACAAGATGGCGAGAAAAATCTAAATGTTTTGTTGTTTACCATAATATCTAAAATGTGTTGCAGAATGATCATTGAGAGCAGGAACTTATAAAGAATCAAACCGAACTGAACGCACAACAAAGAGAACAACACAAGCAACAACAAACATTTATGGCACAAATGGTACCCCATAGTTCATATGCTGAAGGCACCTAAGCCTCTTTAAATGATTATTCATGACACTCTAAATCTGAAAGCGCTCTTGTGAAATACATTGGATTCAAAATGAACCCTTTGCACTTGGCAGGTTCAAAAGAGGAGTTTTTCTCTTTTTATTGCTTCCTAAACAACTGCAATCAATTACAATAAATTAAACATTGAGCATCTCTTCTCATCCTGGATTACTCATCTCTCTTCCGGTGGTCTGATTTATAATCGAGATGGGCATGTGCGGTGGGTTGCGTCACTCTCGTCCACACGCTTTAATGCCATTTGTCTGGCGTGATAAACAACAGGTAAACACAGATGCATCCCATGACTGTTGGAAAGCCAGAATATGATGGTTTCCATGTATTATTAAGCTTTTCTATCCTCATTTTCATCCCCCATCATGTTTGTTTTTTTTCACTTTTGCAAACGCATGTACCATCTGCCTTCCCTGCAAACAGCAGGCAACCTCCACTACTGTCCCCAAACAGTCTCTGTAGTGTCCTGCCGGAGCACATGTTTGTCCTCTCAACAACACATCGACTGCAAGCCCCTCCTGCACATTCATAGTGTGATTTTCCACCATTATGAAGGGGTTTTTGCTGATTAGCACTGGTCTTGTTTTGATATCCTGGTTAAATGACTTTGCTGCAGTGTGCCGCATGTCATTTCCTGAGATCTGATGCTGCCCCCTACTGGAGAAAGCTAGCCAGTCAAAGTGCCTGATTATATTACTCTGTTATATCACAGCATGCATGAGATGTCATACACAGCTTGACAGTAGTAAGATTTCAAGAAACTTTTACATTAACCATAATGTATGAGATTGTCTTTATAATGAAATCCAGGGTTATTATCATTTACTAAAAGTAAATGTAAAAAAAATAAGTAAATATAATAATAATAATAATAAAATAAATAAATACCAATACAAATAATAAAAATAAAACGATTAAAAACTATTCTCATTACTTGAAATAAAATAAATGTTAACTGAAATTTAAAATAAATATAAAAAAGATGCTATTTTTGTATTTAATATTTAGTTCAATTTTGACATAAACACATATATGTTAGAGCTTAAATAATATAAATGATAATAATAAAAAGCTTATATGCATGTGTGTAATATTATATATTTTTAATGAGATTATTCCATGAAAAAAGTTACAAATAACAAGAATGAATGAATGAATGAATAAATAAATGAATAAATAGTTAGTTTCAAATGTACAACTCTGAGAATCCAAAAAAAAAAAAAAAAAAAAAAAAAAATCTTTGTATTGGTCTCATTTTTAGGTGGTTCTGGTTTTTTCTGGATCTTGGAGGCTCTTGTTTCAAATGATGTCGCTGCAAGACTGTCCTGGAATCATTGTTGTGCATGTCTGCCCAAATCAGGACACTTGGGATGGGACAGTATGTCGCAGCAAATTCCCCTCTTGTTCCCTTACATGTCACTCTAAAGGTTCAGCTTCGCTGATACATAATATCACTTGAAAAACTGGATTGGAATAGAACAGAAGGGTTCAAATGAACTGATATCACTGAGGAGCTCTGCAGTCACTAAGGTAACTGAAAGTGGCAAATGATTTTCCGAAGCGACAAGATTCCAACAAACTTCATTTATCTTAAAGCTTCTGGGCGATTTGTGCTTCTGTGAAGAATCAACGTAGAGCCTCACAGTCTCTTTCACTGATTAAATATTTATCAGAGGGTAAATCAATGAAGCAAGAAAAAAACAACAGACAGAGAGCATGTGCGTATTAGAGTTCATTTTGAGCTGATCACTTCATCAATTCAGACTGAATGGATGTGTGCAGGATATTTCAGACAGTTAGTGCTATTGATTTCACTCGTTTATAGACACATTCTCTCATTTGGCAGTTAATCATTCCATGGCTTTCACCACAACAACACAAACATGTGGAAATAACACTCAGACAAGTCATCAATCATAAAATGAAGGCAGGTTTTAACTGAAAGTTGAACTGTGTTTTTAAGATAGGGATATTTTCTCCTCCTGGTTTTGAATTGTCATTGGATTCATAATTGCTTTACTGTGTAAATCTTGCTGAAAATCTATTAAATACAGTTTAATATGCCCCCCCCCCCCCCCCCCCAAAAAAAAAACTCCCTAAACAGAACAAAACGGGGTGAAAAAAGCCTGCCTGGGGTGTATTTATATTATCTTTCCCCACAAGACTAAATTACAATAAATCCCACCACAGCAAATAAACCTTCACCTATTCATCATCACACAACGTTTTAACAGGATTTGGACCCATGACTGATTCAGTCACAATGTAGATTCATCTGTACAATATATCTACAAATATTTTTGCTCCATGATACAGTACGCTGTTCATTTACACATACTGAATTATTCTAAAATACTTGGTTAAGGGGTTTTGTAATGTGAAAAGTTATCATTATAAACTATAAATCAGTATAAACGTCATTACTATAAATGAATAAATAATAATGTTATTTAATAAATGCATTATGAAATAAAATCAATTAAATAAGTACTTACATATTACTTTAAAAATATTATTAGTAGGACACAGATGAATAGTACTTGCATATGGTGCCAAATGACACATATATATATTACAATTTTACAGTGCATTTTACAAGAAAATTCTATTTCAGTTTTTGTACTTCAAAATGTTATTATTTGTAAATGTATGTGAACTTTACTGTATCACATTCTAATTTATTCATTCATTCATTCATTTATACTGAAGTGCATAATTCAGGGCTGAGAGACTAGAACTATATACAACCCAAATTCCAGAAATGTTGGGACGTTTTTTAAATTTGAATAAAATGAGAACTAAAATAATTTCAAATCACATGAGCCAATATTTTATTCACAATAGAACAGAGATAACATTACAAATGTTTAAACTGATAAATTTTACAGTTTTATGCACAGAATGAGCTCATTTCAAATTTGATGCCTGCTACATATTTGCATATTGTGATAAAGTTCATTATTTTCTGTAATGTACTGATAAACATTAGACTTTCATATATTTTAGATTCATTACAACACAACTGAAGTAGTTCAAGCCTTTTATTGTTTTAATATTGATGATTTTGGCATACAGCTCATGAAAACCCAAAATTCCTATCTCAAAAAATTAGCATATCATGAAAAGGTTCTCTAAACGAGCTATTAACCTAATCATCTGAATCAACTAATTAACTCTAAACACCTGCAAAAGATTCCTGAGGCTTTTAAAAACTCCCAGCCTGGTTCATTACTCAAAACCGCAATCATGGGTAAGACTGCCGACCTGACTGCTGTCCAGAAGGCCATCATTGACACCCTCAAGCAAGAGGGTAAGACACAGAAAGAAATTTCTGAACGAATAGGCTGTTCCCAGAGTGCTGTATCAAGGCACCTCAGTGGGAAGTCTGTGGGAAGGAAAAAGTGTGGCAGAAAACGCAGCACAACGAGAAGAGGTGACCGGACCCTGAGGAAGATTGTGGAGAAGGACCGATTCCAGACCTTGGGGGACCTGCGGAAGCAGTGGACTGAGTCTGGAGTAGAAACATCCAGAGCCACCGTGTACAGGCGTGTGCAGGAAATGGGCTACAGGTGCCGCATTCCCCAGGTCAAGCCACTTTTGAACCAGAAACAGCGGCAGAAGCGCCTGACCTGGGCTACAGAGAAGCAGCACTGGACTGTTGCTCAGTGGTCCAAAGTACTTTTTTCGGATGAAAGCAAATTTTGCATGTCATTCGGAAATCAAGGTGCCAGAGTCTGGAGGAAGACTGGGGAGAGGGAAATGCCAAAATGCCTGAAGTCCAGTGTCAAGTACCCACAGTCAGTGATGGTCTGGGGTGCCATGTCAGCTGCTGGTGTTGGTCCACTGTGTTTTATCAAGGGCAGGGTCAATGCAGCTAGCTATCAGGAGATTTTGGAGCACTTCATGCTTCCATCTGCTGAAAAGCTTTATGGAGATGAAGATTTCATTTTTCAGCACGACCTGGCACCTGCTCACAGTGCCAAAACCACTGGTAAATGGTTTACTGACCATGGTATTACTGTGCTCAATTGGCCTGCCAACTCTCCTGACCTGAACCCCATAGAGAATCTGTGGGATATTGTGAAGAGAAAGTTGAGAGACGCAAGACCCAACCCTCTGGATGAGCTTAAGGCCGCTATCGAAGCATCCTGGGCCTCCATAACACCTCAGCAGTGCCACAGGCTGATTGCCTCCATGCCACGCCGCATTGAAGCAGTCATTTCTGCAAAAGGATTCCCGACCAAGTATTGAGTGCATAACTGAACATAATTATTTGAAGGTTGACTTTTTTTTGTATTAAAAACACTTTTCTTTTATTGGTCGGATGAAATATGCTAATTTTTTGAGATAGGAATTTTGGGTTTTCATGAGCTGTATGCCAAAATCATCAATATTAAAACAATAAAAGGCTTGAACTACTTCAGTTGTGTTGTAATGAATCTAAAATATATGAAAGTCTAATGTTTATCAGTACATTACAGAAAATAATGAACTTTATCACAATATGCTAATTTTTTGAAAAGGAACGAATGATATTGCTTGAACGAATGGTAAACAAGTTGTTATAAAGAATGCATAATTAGCCTATATAACCATTGGTATTTCATTCAAAAGAAGACCATATTCTTGTTCTTTATGAGAAGTGGTTTTATTTCATTTTAACAAAGGCATGTTGTGTGTCACCGCAGTTAAATTGCAGTCTATCATGATAAAAAAAAACAATATAAAACCTATATAATGAGTTTGGAAATGTTAGAGAAATGCTTAATAAATGCACTGTAACTAAACCCATTAGATTTTAGCTGACTAAATGTACTGTAGATTTAGTCAACTAAAAATCTTATGATATTTAGTCGACTAAAATATGACTAAAACTATATGGCATTTTAGTCAAAAGACTATGACTAAAACGAAATCAAAATTAACAGCTGTTGGACCTTTGAATATGACGTGTGTGCCTTTCCAAATAATACCCATTCTGTTGAATTTGCCATAGGTTGACTTCACTCAAAGTGTAGTATCATACAAGCAAAATGAATGCTCCTGAGCTAAATTTCAAGCATCCCAGATAAGGGTTTGAATACTTATGCAATGGAATAATTTAAGTTTGTTTTATTTTTAATAAATTTGCAAAGCTGTTATAAAACCCTGTTTTTTTGCTTTGCCATTATGGTGTATGGCAGGGGTGCCCAATCCTGCTCCTGACGATCGACTGTCCTGCAAATTTCAGCTCAAAAACACCTGCCTTTAATTTTCAAGCGATCCTGAAGACCTTAATTAGTTGGAGCTGAGCTTTGCAGGACAGTCGATCGCCAGGAGCAAGATTGGGCACCCCTGGTGTATGGTGTAGAAAAAAAAAATAATAAAAAAAGTAATTTAAAGCAGTTCAACATCAGGCAGCGACATAACAAAATGTGGGGGAAAAAAAAGAAAAAGAAATGAAAGGGGTGAATAATTTCACAAGGCGCTGTTATCTACTTTTCTTCCATGGGGTCTGATGCTGTGTCAACATAGCCTACTGTAAGAAAGTGCTTTCGATTAGTTAAATATTCCATAATAAAATAAATAAGCTATATACATAAAATAAACACAATTGGGTCATTCTACAGAAACGTCCACGTTTGGTTTGGCTAGATGTCTTAAAATGTATTTCTTTTTTTAACATTTAAACTTAGACCATATTATTAGATTACCTTTTGACTTTACGAATACATATAAATGGCAGCTTAATTTAGTTTTTTAGCTTTTTTTGTGCAATTATTTCAAGACCACATGTATTGTTTTTTGTCACTGGTGTTACCTTCTTTAGCAATATTAAAGGTTTTTTATGAAATATTATTTCTCAATTTTTTGTAGTCGGTTACAGAAAAATAATGAAAATGCAAGAGATTATGTTTTATGTATTTAATGTGACAGACAAAACCAGTACAGTAACCCAGTAACCCAGCACAGTAACACCAGTGACATACATAAGACCTGATGCACTGATCTTCACTGTTGTTATGCATAAACCAGTGACAATTTTCATGAAAAATGCATTTTACAAAATGCTGCAAGGTATAAAACCACATGTTGTCAATCATGGTATACTCACTAAATTAATTAGTTTAAACCATTTGTATTATAGCTTTTTTTTTTTTTTGACAATTCCCTAGCAATAAATAGGTCAAATCAATGACATCAACTAAAAGCTTCATATGAAATCATGAGATAAATTAGACAATTTCTCATAACTGAAAAGAAACATGGGCCTTTTTTCATAGCTCTTTAGGAAATAGTAAGGAGGAAGTTAAGTGATGTCATCAGTGTGATTATGTATTCCAAAATAAAAGACTTCTGTTACCATCGCTACAGTAGTGGCAGTACGTCGACTCCATGCGGCAGAAAGGCGCTGTTGAGCTCACTTCCCTCGACTAACAGAGCTGCTGTAATGCTGTCATCCTGACAGATACACTTTCAGCTGAAGTAATACATCGTATTTATTCAGCAAACTGAAAAAGAAATGTCGGGAGGCGTGAGAAAGAGGTTCGCTGAAGGTTGCATTAGTGTGTAAAGGTGATTTAGCGGTAGCGGTAGCTGGCTAAAGTAGCTCACAGCTTTGTTTACATCGCTAGTTCAGTTCAAGCAGCTTTCCTAGAGGCGTTATAGGCGCATATAAACGCTGTTAGACTGTTACAGACATCATCTCAGCGGCCTGGCTCATCATAGGTGCTCAAAGTTACTCTGATTTGTCTGAAAAGGGTTTGTGCTTCATTAAACGTCAGTATGGGGATGTGTTTGCCCTGTCTGAGTGGAGCTGGGGATGATGTAGTAGTCACACCAGACCCTGTGAGTACTGTGATACATTCATCTTTAACTGTGTTCATATTTCAAATGTTAGACTTTGAGAACTAAAGTGACTGTGTTCATCCTACAGCCAAATACAACGCTTTCCGTGACATTATGAATGAAAACTTAATGATAAAATGTTAATACACTTATTTGTTTATATCAGTGTCTACTACTGTTCATTTATTTACCATCAATAATAATAATTATAAGAATACATTTTATTAATTAAATTGTTTTAAATTTATTATATATATATATATATAATTTTTTTTTTTCCAAGACTTGGGTCCATACTTTTGTCTGTTTTTGAGCAAAACATTTCTCTTTGTTTTTTTCCATAGGAGACAAGGAGAAGACAGCTAGCGGAGGCTGCAGAGAAGAGACAGAAAGAGGTGATGTACCACTGATGTCTGACAGCATCACACACAAACATGGCTAGTAACCATGCTGTAACCATTTTAATAGCTGTTCAGTTTAGTTTCTATATTGTGAAATACACATTTACAAGCACAACTAAGTTTTGCAAGCACCTTGGAAAAGAGCTGTTGTTAGATTAACACTTTATTTAACTTCAGCTGAAAACGACCACAACGTGAACACGAAATACTCCGTTTATAAAATATTGGTGGAGATCTGCGCCATTATTATTTCTGGATCAGGACAAACTCAGGATTTGAGCGATTATGATGACCTGAGTTGGTGGTCACCGAGGCTTCACACATTCACCTCTTCCACGAATGATCAAATTTCAAGGAACTGGCACCACAGAACATATATTCATTACTGTAATCTGTAGGTATCACTTTATAAACTGTTTTGTTATGAACATCACGACTTCCCGATCTACATTTTTGTGCTTTTATTCATTCTCCAGTTTTTTCAAGGCAACAAATGCATGATCCTTTAAAGTGTTTTATGGAGTAGTGCTTTTAATTTGGCCACATGTGATTGCTGGGCTATTTTACCGTCTCTTAGAGGTTTAAGGCAAAGCACAGAGTTGCTAAAGCGGCACGGTAAGTACAAATCTTCATTCTACTCTCTCCTCAAACACTCTACAGCTGAAACACCGCCACAGACATCTGTGTGATCTCAGAATGAGCTCGATTCTTACTGCTGCTGTAATGTCACAGTGCTTGTGCACAGTGCTATGAATGTTTCTTCTGATCAGCTAGTTGTTCAGTTATATTTCAGTGTCCAGTATTATTGTAGATGGCAGTTTTAGCTTTTGCACACTGTGTACTCACATTTCCAGCTTGTTTATGCTGCACTATGATTTGGCACATGAACACTGAATAATATCACACACTGCAAATACTGGACTGATTTATCTCTGTAATGCACTGTTGCTCTTGCTGAATATGGGAACATGTATGGTGTGGTAGCTGTGTTTTGTCTGATCTGTGTGTAGACCACCTACAGAGGTATCAAAAACCCAGAAGCCTTGGAGAGGAAAAAGAAGAAACAAGAAGAGACCGAGAAACAGGCCATGAACTCTGTACCTTCTGGAGGCGGCGGGCTAAAGGTACATACATTATTTACACAAATAGAGGACGAGTTTATGTCCCATTATTTTTACTATTATTTCATATTTATTTATTTTTTATCAAAAAGTCTGTATCCGATGTCCCACGTCAGAGGTCCTCTGAAATGATCCGTTTTTATTTAAATTTTATTTTTTATACCAAATACAATTCCATTTTAATGCATGAATCGATATCACTTCATAAAAAAAAAATATATAGCATATATATATAGCAATTAAAAAAACTATAAGAACAGAACATACATTTTATAGGACAATTAGGGTGGAATGTAAATACAGATGACAAACTTGCATATAAACCTCATATGAAATAAATAGATTTCATATAATATTTGGTTTGACCCTCTGAGCTGGACAACATTTCCTAAAGGTTAGGTCTTTCATTGATATTTGATGGCAATTCCTCAAACTCATGAAGACCATTATGATTATTTTTGTATTGCACATGATAGGTCCTGATTGTTTCTCTCACTCTTTCTCTGCAGTGGCAGGTTGGCTAATACAGGATGAAGGGAAGATCGCTGGTGTGTCTACATCGGGGCTCAAACTTCATCTGCAGTATTTCCTGACTTGAGAGATTCTTAAAACTCTTCATTCTTTCGGTTCTTATTTTGAAGTGTACACTAGCCAGGGGAGTTTGCATAGAGACTAGAATTTTTGCCAAGCTCCTGCACAAAACTCCTCATCCTTCAGGCCTTCGGATTGGCCAGAGTGCATTCAGGCCACACCCCTTTAAATGCCAAGATGGGCTAGCTAGTGGGTTTATGCGACTTTAACAATTTTTTTTTTTTTTTTTTTTTTCACAACCTGTTCAGTTTGTGTTCATGCATTATTTCACACACAACTTTTGTACCGATGTCCTTTCTATTTTTAACATCGATTAATAGAATCCTGAGATCCGAATGTCATTTTAATACACATTTATACAACAGAAAAACATCTTTTATATTGGATTTTGGATAATTTAATACATATTTAGCCATTTATATTGATGCATCAGTGTGTTTTGATTGTAAGCTCCTAGTGCATTTTGCGATTGGTCAGGACTTGAGGTATAATAATAATGGATATTATGTCAGTTAGCACTTTCACTGCCTGTTGATTGTATGACTTGCTGTTCTTATGAACCCAATTGAATGTTCATCACTTTATCTTATCAGACACAGGGCTTTGGTTGTTTTCAGTTAAGAAAATCTTAATTTACCGCATTTAAACAACATCCATGTGTCCAGGCCGTGCAGCAGTGATTGTAGCAGCCTGAGCTATAGTGGTTAGTGTGGAATATATTTGAGCTATTGAAACTTATCATATTGCCTTTAATGCATTTCTTTTATGTTGTGCTCATGAGTTGTTTTCTCTGCCTACAGCAACTTCGAACCAAATAATGAACTGATATATCTTCCCAGGTTTCATTCAGTATGGCTTATCAACATACAGACACTGTATAACAATAAATCAAAGTATTGCATTGTTCATGATTACCAGTAGAGGACAGCAGAACACTTTCGGATCAGGAACTGTTTTAGAAGCACATCTGCAGAGAGTCATTGCTTAAATAAAGATTGTGTTTGATCGAACAGCCAAGCATTTGTTACTATCAATCTCTTTTGCTGTGTAACTGATGAACTCTGGCCTCTTCAGTATTATTATGCTGCAAAAACACACACAGTGCTCACTTTATTAGTTACACCTCGATTCAGCAAGGTGCTTGAAAACATCCTTACCTATTCTGGAGATTACACTGAAGTGATGTTACTGGTTTTCTTTTCTTTGCTGACTTCCGGAGATTGATGTGATGTTCATCCAGACATGTTCTTCTGCTTTGCACTGTTGTGATCCAAGGTCTGGCCATTCTCCTTTGACCTTATCCAGAACGGTCTCCAGGAGATCAGCAGTTTTCATATTCCAAGCAGTTTCTCACTGTTCTGCTGTCATAGTCACTTCCATCACATTTCTTCCTGTTCTGATGTTTGGCATGAACAGTGTTGGGGAAAGTTACTTTTAAAATTAATGCATTACAATATTACATTATGTAGTTACTTATAATGGAAAGTATGCACTACTAAGTATGCACTACTTTTGTTCACCTGGGCCGGGCTTGCTTCTTAACCCAAAAGTTAGATTTTTGCCAAATTAAGTCAAATTAAAGAAAGCTCCTCTGCACCTCGCTCGCAATTTCTCTCAACACGAGACGGAAACAGAATAGGAAAACAAAGTAACTTGTGCTACTTATCTGAAAAAAGTAACGTTAAAAGTAATGCATTACTTTACTAGTTATGTTAAAATGTAATCCGATTATGTAACTTGCTTTACTTGTAATGCATCACCCCCAACACTGGCAGATTACATTCTCCAACAGAGCAAGGTCAGCACAGTATAATAAAATAAAGCAGAAAATATGACATCATGACATCAACATAACATAATAATACTCCCATAAAAAGTCATTAATATTGTTAGTATAGGAAGCACTGAAAAGAATAGCCACCAGGGTAGAAGTGAATACTTGAATTCATCCAGCGATTTCATTCCATATAGACACTATTGAATGTAAAAGCTTATTATGCAATTTATATTTAATCAATTAAACAATAAGAGGTTAAAAGGAAATGTAAGAAATTGGTATACAATAAAAGAGCCTTGTTTCTGGATTCCAGTTCAGTATCTTTGTTATGCACAAACTAACTTATCTACACTGTTATTTATGTATTATGATTTGTTTTTCTCTTTTTAAATGTTTAGTTGTAGAAGCCAGTAGAAATCCATGTGTCCTTGTGGCATCTACAACGGCTAGCCAGTGAGCTGTGCTTCAAAGTTATGTTAAAGTCATTGTTTCTTTAGGACATTTCTTCTTTACTTCTTGCTTTTGTAGTGAGCCGCCACTACCAGGTAGCTGTCAGGCGCGAGGTCTTTAATGTTGGGAGATTTGCCGGAGATGGGCGAGATCTTGCCTTCTACACGAGAGATCTGGAGCATGCGACATGGGTCATGCTTCAGCAGGTAGCTCTCGAATGTCTCCCAGCCTCCACCAACTCGCACCATCACATGTTTATTATGCAGCATCTAGAGAGACAGAGACAAAGACTTACAGTCCAAGAAAGATAAACATATGCAAGTATGTGAAAGTAGACACTTTTAGCTTCCCAAGCTTTATTTTGAGCATCTCTGGCTCGAGAGGTGAGATGCGTGGCAATTGAACATTTTGACCCCCTTGAAAATGTACGTTTGTTAGCGCCGCAGGAATGCGATGTTAACGTAATTGAATGGGACTTGCCCGGTTTGCATCTGGGTTAATGCATACATAACTGTATATCACAAATAGGTTGGCAAAGTCTGACATAATGGAGGCCTGTGGCCTGTAGAATTATGTTAGCAACACTTCCAAGTACATCCAACTTCAAAACCAGTAGCTAGGCTTAGGTATTTGTAGAACTGATTTAATAAAGTGGTGCCGTGACCCTGATGGATATGAGTGTAATAGAGGCCAGCTGGTTTTAGATGTGCGGGTTAATGTCAATCCCTTGGTAAACTTCAGTCCCATTAGCATCCTCATTAGTGTGCCCAACTCCCATCCCGGTTATCGCCAATTTGAGCTCTGCTGGAAAAGGATCATGTGGAACCAGTTACAGTGGTGCCGTGACCCAGATGGGGGAGGCCAGCTGGTATGATAGAGTTGTGCAGGTAAATCTCACTTTCCTTGCTACAAGAAGCATGCGATTTGCTGCGGTCATTAACATCCTTGTTAGTACGCTAGACTCCTTGGCTACCGCCAGTTCAAACCCCCTCAGAGCGAGCCAAGAGGAAATTATTACATATGCAAGTACATGAACTCATAGTCTTTTACTAAGGCTCACTTTTCAGTATGTCAGAACCAATGTTGTCTTCAAGCTGCATGCGTGGCTGCGCAAAACAAATAATGTGCCGCGCACACGCAAAAATGAGTTGGGAAAGCCATTTGATTTAATTCTAGCAAAAGCGAAATAATTGCAATGCTCGGGCAAACCGCTATAGAGCTGGAGCCGCAATAGAGTTATAACCAGTGAATGCGGTTACAGGTTTCATAGAAAGAGAATGATGTGCACCAAATGAGTCGCTGTTTTTGTTTCTATTCTATTCTATATTATATTATATATTACTTAGGCCTATATTATAAACTTCATAAATAATTGACCTTGAGTCTCTTGCTCATCAAGGCTGTATTTATTTAAAAAATATAGAGAGAAAAAAAACTGATATTGTGAAATATTATTGCAATTTTTTATATTGGTTTCCTAGCTTAGTACCTATACATTAAAATATGATTTATTCATATGAAGCAAAGCTGTATTTTCAGCATCATTACTCCAGTCTTCAGTGTCACACGATCCTTCAGAAATCATTCTAATATACTGATTTATTATCAGTGCTGCTGATCTAATATGCTGCTTAATATTTTTTGGAACCTGTGTTGCTTTTTTATTTGATTCTTTGATTAATAAAAAGTTTATAAGAACAGCATTTATTCAAAACAGAAATCTTTTCTAACAATATAAGTCTTCAATCAATTTGATCCATTTAACACATCCTTTGCTGAATAAAGTTTCTTTAACTTTCTTTAAAAAAAGAAAGAAAAATGTACTGACCCCAAACTTTTGAATAGTAGTGTATATTGTAACAATATTTTGAATAAACACTGTTGTTTTTAACTTTTTATTTATCAAAAATATCACAGGTCCCAAAAAATATTAAGCAGTACAACTGTTTCTAAAAATCAGCATATTAAAATGATTTCTGAAGGATCATGTGACACTGAAGACTGGAGTAATGATGCTGAAAATACAGCTTTGATCACAGGAATAAATTATATTTTAAAGTATATTCAAATAGAAAATTTTAATTTTAAACTGCAATAATATTTCGCAATATTATTTTGTGAAATAATATTCAGTATATATATATATTTTCAAATAGATACAGCCTTGATGAGTGTAAGAAACTTCTTTAAAAAACGTTACGGATCCCAAACTTTTGAACGGCGGTGTATTATACTGTAAACAATGTTTTATTCAGGTAACCTAAAATGTACATCATTTAGTTACATCAAGGGTCAAATCAAATATAAATAGCACATTAAAGTTAAAAGTTATACACTTTTTTGTGTGTGTGCGTTGTACAGAGTATAAAGAATGTTTTTGCTCAGGTGCCTGAAATGTCCGCCCAATAGAGAAAAGTTTTGCTCAGCAAGAAAAAAAAAAAACATTTGAGGGAACATTGGTCAGAACATGTTCAGTAAGACATTGGGCAAGCATTTCCATCTGCAAAGAGTGTTTTGGGCCTAATCCTGGCATTCATGAAAGCTCATTTGATCTGCTATCAAACTGCTTTAACAGCTCCAGCCACATAATCACACCCTTTTACTAGCGATCTGTCACCACCTCCCACTGTGGAGCTCCCTCTAGGCAGACGGCTGCGAGCCGCTGAGATGAGAGGCTGTATTTCCTGTAAATTATTTTTTCAGGTGTCTACATTCCCCAGAGGTCTAAATTCAAGAGTCCACTACCTTGTCACAACATCTATTATTACCTCAGATTATCCGATCAAGATGGTTTAAGGAAAGAATTATTAGGAAGAATTTATACAGGAAATAAGCCTTCTTTTTTGGCTCCAAGTAATTTTATGTTTATGTTTTATTAGTCTCAGATGGTGTCGTGGACCACCATTCACTGACCCTCAAATGGTGGGGTTGATTGAAAACCAGTACAATATTTCAATTTATTTTATCATAGTCTATAATTCAAATTATGAAAGCAAAAAATATCCCTGTATGGGTCTTTCCATTATTTTTATATGATATAATGTCACACAAGCAAGAGTGACTTTTTCCTAAATACTGGCACGTGTGGTTGCCAATGCAATATAAATTTTATACAACAGTTCAAAATAAGTATTGTTTGAATCTCAAAGCAGCACAATGGTCCCTATTTTAAGGATCCTAGCGGATGGACTAAAACTCAGGGCATGTCCGAATCCACTTTTTCTAGTTTAACGACAGGAAAACGGTCAGCGTGCCCGCGCACATGTCTAAATGGGTTTCCCTATTCTCTTAATGAGTAATGGGTGTTTTTAGGGTGTAACGTGCAATAAACCAATCAGAGTCTCATCTCCCACTCCCTTTAAGGGCGAGTTGCGTGCTGCTCTCTTTTTTGCATTTGCTAAAATAAGCTTAATTTTATTTATACAAAATATTTTGAGGTGAAATTTGAGCATGACATTTCTTTGTGAGTTTAATGTTGAATTGTTGGTTTGGATTTACATTTACAACATCATTTTAATGCACAAATACATTATTGAAGAATTTTAATTTCTTCTACAACCAATAACAATCAATCTGAGCTCAATTCTCAAAGTGCACACACATAGAGCTCTAAAGAATACACCATACACATAATAATAGTTAATCACAGTCCCAATAAAAAGTGGCACTGGAGTAATTCAGCTGTGATTCATCCCTCTATTACAGCCTCCATCCCTGCGGCCTTGAACAGGCTGCTAAAGAATCTTTCATAACGGGTGAGAAATGACGAAATGTCACTCTGATAACACACCGTAACCCTCTCCTGTGGGATAAAGAGCTGAACAAGCCATAGCATAGCCTACAGACACGCTCTCAAAAACAGATCCGCGAGGAGGACAGAAAAAATGAATGAACACTAAACAATAAACAACAACAGAGAAATATCTTACTGTGAGCTGCAGCTCATATTAACCCTGCGGGGGAATGATATTAAAGATTCATAAGGCTCTTAGCAGGCTGACAGAGGGACATTCACAGGTCAGCCTCTCCAGATGGGTGTCTGTAAGGCCCTCAGGCCACAAATATATTAGCAATCATACTCTACAAGTCACTACAGGACCCCTATATAAACACACCGTATGTTATATAAAGCAGCTCAGGTCTGTGATGTTGAAGGTTATCACAAAAAAACCTCCCTTAATAGGGAACACACAATCAATTTCTTTCAGGAGCGCCAAAGTTCAACGGGCCAAACGACACACACTGAAGCACACAGTGTATTTAAAAGAAAACAAGACTTTCTACTAAACCATCTGGGGAATCTGAGGGGTATTTCAACAGGAAGGTCTTTCAAAGACAAACACAAAAGGAATGTGTCCTTGAGACAAATTCATTCGCTCATTTCATTGGAAAACGACCAGGAGAAAGCAGATGATTTGCTTGACTTGGCCTTGGTTGCCGGGCAACACGTTTTAGGGATTCATTCTTTCAAAAAATACGCTAAGAAAAGGATTTTAGCAGCCAATAATTCACAAAACACATCGCGGTCGGTATGCATTTAATGTGGTCTGATATCTTTACTTTGTGTAGTTTTGTTAATTGTTTTTGAGAAAAAGGGTGTCATGTGACTTGTACATGCTGACGTCTGCCTAATTTGATTTCAAAACATGAGTTAACTTTTCTTTAAAATGCATGTTTTTGTTCTCTCTCTCTCTGTAAGGAGCTTTTTGAATTTGTGGAGCAGTGAAGTCTTTGGTTTGGGTGCAGAATCAATGAAATGTGTTAGTTCCCTCTATAGGGGGCAGCAGTGACGCAGCCTGCTTCATTTCTCAGCTAGAGAGCAATTAAAACCAGCACTGACTAATGTGATTCTCCTCAGGCGACTGAATTAATATCAGCTGCAGTGGTTTAACATGATGCATCGGTGCAGTCAGTGTTTTAAATGAAAGCCGAGCTCTTGAAAAAGAGGAATAATATTAATCGTGTAATTATGAGCTCTAGACAGCTAAAGTTGATTGAATCAAATGACTGAGTTCATGGAGAGAGAGCGAAAAGTGAGAGCATATTTGTCTTCTATGAATGTCAAACAGTGGACCGGACAATTTTGTCATTTCAAATGTAATTTCAATGTCATTCCAAATCAGCATTAAAAATTCTAACATTTTAAACATTTACTCAGGCCATCCTAGATGTAGATGAGTTTGTTTCTTCATCAGATTTGGAGAAATGTAGCATTGCATCACTTTCTCAGCAATGGATTATCTACAGTGAATGGGTGCCGTCAGAATGAGAGTCCAAACAGCTGATAAAAACATCACAATAATCCACACCACTCCAGTAGTTAACATCTTGTGAAGTAAATAGCTGTGTGTGTGTAAAAAAAACTTAAAACTAATCCACCATTAAGATGTTTCAAACTGTTGCTTTTTGCTAAAATATGAGTTGTCTATCTATAACATTTCTTCCCCCAGTTAAAGAAAAATAGTCTGGTCTGAATCAGGAGAGAAATCTGCACAGATCAAACGCAGTTTACAAGCAAAAACAGCACTAAACAAATACAGCTGAAGTCAAAACTTCACATACACCTTTCAGAATCTGCAAAACCATGCATTAAGAGACAGGGCGTGAAAACTTTTTGAATTTGAAGATCAAGGTAAATTTAACTTAATTTGTCTTCTAGAAAACACGTAAGTATCTTCTGTAGCTTATGAAGGGCAGTACTAAATGAAAAAATATTATATTTAGGCAAAACAAGAAAAATGTACTCATCGTCATTCTGTTCAAAAGTTTTCACGCCCCGTCTCTTAATGCATGGTTTTTCCTTCTGGAGCATCAGTGAGTGTTTGAATCTTCTGTAATAGTTGCAAATGAGTCACTCAGTTGTCCTCAGTGTGGAAAGATGGATCTCAAAATCATACAGTCATTGTTGGAAAGGGTTCAAATACACAAAAATGCTGGAAAACCAAATAATTTGTGGGACTTGAAGGATTTTTCTGAAGAACAGCAGACAGTTTAACTGTTCAGGACAAACAAGGGACTCATGAACAACTATCACTAAACAAATAAACAAAACACAGCTTTGGATCGTTCAGGTAACAACACAATATTAAGAATCAAGGATGTAAACTTTTGAACGGGTCATTTTTATAAATTCAACTATTATTTCCTCTTGTGGACTATATGTAAACATCTTTTACGTGAAATATCTTATTCAGGTCAGTATTAAATAAACAATAACATGCATTTTGTATGATTCCTCTTATTTTGGTAAAATAATGAACATTTTGGAGATTCTGAAAGTATGTAAAGTTTTGACTTTAACTGTATGTGGATTGATTTTGATGAGAAAGGATTTTTGAAAAACAGCCTTTTACTTCACAATACATTACCGGATGGACTGGAGTGGTGTGGATTATTGTGATGTTTTTATCAGCTGTTTGGACTCTCATTCTGACGGCACCCATTCACTGCAGAGGATCCATTGGTGAGCAAGTGATGTAATGCTTCAAATATATTTTGATAAAGAAACAAACTCATCTACATCTTAGATGGCCTGAGAAAATTTAATGAAAATGCCAACTTTTGGGTGAACTGTTCCTTTAATGCATCAGTTCAGACTGACATAAACTGTTAATAGAAAAAAAAAGTTGTCATGTTGGTCTAGTTAATGTACAGCGATTGACTCTAGTGTGGGAATTTTCCTTCCAGTAGCACAACACCTTATTATCCAAAAAACATAATTGTGGTGAGCTGTTATAAACAAAGATGTCAGAATTATCAACATGGATTTTTCCCCTTTCAATTAAAAAAAAAAAACTGAAAAAGAAAGAAAAAGAAAACCATTTCATAAAAGATTTACCATCCTAGGTGTTTCTAAGACCCAGCCACAAATACAGTCTTCATCTTTTTTATTGAGTGAGAACACCCATTAAACCCTGTTTCTAATGAGCTATGAATGATGGAAGTGATGTTGTGATCACTCAAGAGAGCTGTTATCAGTGTATTACTGCACAGCTTAGGGTAATAAAACACAACTGAATGCAGATACACGATGAGGATAGCTCAGATCTAAAGCATCTTCTAGTCATGTGTTGCCAAGTAACAGGTTTCCATGGTGACCAGGCCCATCTCACTAATCAGTCTTTGTCAGAATGTGCTGTTATGGGACGCCCCACTGCTGTGCTTGTGTGCGTGTTTAACACAATAATGAACGTGATCACACAGCAGTAGATATTATAAGGTTCACCTGCCTATCTAGAAATCATGTCAAGGGATCAAAGGTGCTGTATTGTGTGCAACATTAAGGTAGTGTGCATTTAGCAACATGCTAACTTTACTGGAATCACTTGTGAGGGGCGCTGTTTTTGTGGTTGCATATTTGTTGCCTATGAAGAGCGTTTCAGATGAGTCACGTGAGGTTCCATTTAATTTAGGATATTGCATTAGAAATTACTGTAGGACGGTGTTAGCACTATAAAATACATTTGGCCAAATGTGACACAGTTGCATATACTGTATCCTCTGATACAGACGGCAAGAGAAATGTTGATAATAAATATTTAATTTCATTATACCAAAAATACTACTACTACTAACAATAGAATAGTCCATTTTTAATTATTTTTTTTGTGTGTGTTGGGTGAGTGTGTTAACTTAGCAACATGCTAACATGCTACCTAAATATACAACCCAGGCTCACTGGAAATTAAAAATGCACCGATACTGCGTTCCTGTACTCGCACTTGTCCTCATTAAAATGCCTCGATGCCAAAAGCCCATTGGTTGTCATACGTATCATGGTAGACCGGAAAAGAGATGTCCGGTAAGTGGCAATAACAGGTTAACACTCTATAGCATTTTAAATTAGTTTACCACCTACACTAAACCTAACCGATAATGCGAGAAAAAGCAAATGTGAGTTACAAATGCATTTGCTGTAGCAATCACTGCATTTTCGCTTCCTTATATGAGCTCTATGGTGGAGCATTGTTACTCGTATTTTACCAGATTCATACCTGAGCTGCTCCGCATCGCAGGGTGCTCGATCAGGTGAGCTACTGAGCAAGTTTACTATGTCAGAAAAGATATGAAATGTATGTAGAGGAATCGTTTTTCAGACATGTAGGCAGAGTTATGTATTTCCCTTGAGCCTGGGTTGTAAATATGGCATCTACCCTGACTACCGTTTGTTTTATACTCACTCTGATGAAAAGCATTTTCTCTCCAACACGGTAACGGCCTTGTGATTGTCGTTCTATGCAGAACTTATTTGGGCACTTACAGGGTGGATCTTCAGAAATGTGCTTCACCTGGAACACACGTTACATGTTAAATGAAAATGTTAAATTCTCATGGTAAAGGAAATATACATCTGTCAGTCTAAAATTTACAGTGCTCCCGATAACAAGAGTGATATGTGAGAAGGGATGTTACGCACAGCCTCATCCAGTAGCTTGCCGGTGCTTTTTTTGCTGGAATTGGTCTTGTTGAATGGAGAGATGGATGGAGAAAAAGAAGGAGATTGAGGATTGGAAGTGGGAGGTACAGGTGAGAGCGGAGGTTCAGGTGTCTTCTCTTCCTGTTCGATCTCTTTCTCCAGCTTTATAAGTCCAGGCGGCTCAACCTTATACCTGCAACAACAGTGACCATTCACAACAAGATGCTGATTTAAAATAAGCACTCATTTATAATTAACCACATTTACAATACATTTTGAAATTATCAGGCAAAAATCTATGTAGATTTGTCTCTTTTGCGAATTAATTTGCCATTATTTCGCCATTTTGAGACTATTGGCTTTAGCCAATAACCAATAACCGTGCCTACTTGGACTAGTAGAGACAGTATATACAGCTTTTTCTATTATATTATACTGTATATGGTAACAGTATATTTTAAAGAACAATTCTCACTATTATTAAGCATGCATATTACTACCACTTATTAATGCGTTATTCATGAACATATTTTAGATCCCATAATCCTATTCTGTACCTATGCTATTTTATCTTCAATAAATAAATAACTCAGTCAAAAATAAATATGTACGTGGACATGAAATACCCATTTAAGTATTAAGTGTGTTAGAAAAAAGACTGTATACTAGAGACCTGAAACTTTATTATATAAAGTACACAGGCTATATACGTATGTACTGTATTATGGTGACCATTACTATTTTATATTTTACATTATTTAAGCCATTTGGGCTCATCTCTGACCGATAATAGAAAAACATTGTGATCACAACATTGAAACAAGGCATTTTTGTGAAGCTGCTTTACAACATGTATTGTGAAAGGCACTATATAAATAAATTTAAATTGAATTGAATCAAATTTACCTGGATGCTATTCTTCCCAGCTCCAGAAGACATAGACAAACCTCTCTTGGCTGTTTGTGTAAAACTAGAAGAACATAAATATAAACCCATTAGACATAACACAGACACTGCATCTTGTACTGACATACTGTATAAAAGAACTACTGAAAAACATCAATGTGGTTGAATGATGAAACCAAGAGACCGGAGAATGACACAGAGATGATGAAATACTAATTCACTGACAGCTAATGTTCTCTCAGTGTGTTTTCAGCAAACAGTGATTGAACAACACATGCTTTTCAGATGGCATTGTGGAGCACACAAACTACATTTCCCATGATCCAGTGGAGTTGAGTGATGGCAACACAACACAACATGCATGAAATCTGTAATCTCCACATCAAACCACAGAACATCCCACCTGAACATAACGCATCCATGTTTTCATTTAGCTATTTCTAAAGAGGGAAAAGGGAAAAATATTTTTTATTGAAGTTTGGTTGAACAGCATATATTTTACCACATCATACACCCTTTGCACACCATACAGGCGAGCTAATTTGATGATTAATCCGTTTTTTTTGGTGTATAGAACAGATTTACAAGCACAACACACCCTTGATAAATCTCCTCTGCACTGGTTTGCATTTCAAATCTCATGGGTATCCAAGCAGATTTTTCTGAATATTCAAATGAAAGTCATGTTAGGACATGTGAGTGTGTTAGTGGTAAAATGTGTTGTATGTAGATGTATTTGTGAGTTTCTCACAAATACATCTACATACAACACATTTTACCACAAAAAAGCAGCTTCTATTGTGTATAACAGTGGGAGAGAAACAATTCTTTCTGCATTCAGAACACTCCGCTGCACTGCCCTGCTGTACTCCCTAGACAACCCAATCCTGTCTTTCTCTCTCATTCTTTCTGTAGTTCCAGCAGACTTGTTATTCTCTCCAGCTGTCTTGGACATGTTGAAAGCAAAGCATAAAGAAGCTGAAGCTGCGCAACAATCTACCTGGAGCCTTTGACGTTTGTGTGCCTGGATCTGACACATGACAGAGAGATGTCTCATCCTCATACACATCATAAAGCTGTTTACACATTTACACAGAAGAGGACTTTCTTTCACCAGCATAGTTTGTGTCTAGAAAACCACAATTCTTAGAAATGCAGGAAAAAAAATAAACAACAAAAAAAATACTTTATTTGTTCCAGCCAAAGACTGTAACTGACATTTTCCAATTTCAGTCAATAATCCCCAAGTTTCATTATATTTCTGCACAATGGAGTTGTACAGCGAAACAAATGATCATCATCTGAACATATTACAAGCTAGGCGTGTGACTTTCCAGAAATGTCCTTCAAATGTATTTGTGTTTTTGGACACATGAAATTTTAGAAAATGTAGAAACTCACTTTTCACACTCTCATTTATTTAATTTGTCTATGAACAATGTCTACCTTTTGTTCTTCATTCTTTTTTTAAATATTTTCAGTATTTCCACCATAATGTTCCATAATTCCACATTTCTGATCTCAAACATTTTAAGCAATCTGAAAAAATGTCAGACAATGTCAAAGCAACATTTTGTGAATCTTAAATGCTCACAACTATATATGTTTTTTTTTACACGTTTTACATAATTTATATATATATAAAAAAAAAAAATTTAACTTGAAATGATAAGAAATAACTATAACATAGTTGGTGAGACTTTGGTCTTAAGAAAAAGTGGAGATATGGAAAGGCTCTGTACTGACTGGGAGGTGCTGTATGATCCAGATATTGACAGGCATAATGAAATCAGATCTGTGTATGTCAAATTCTGTTTAAAGCTGGCTCAGAAAAAGCTTAATCATAAAATGAGAGAAACTCGTAAGAATTACAGACATTTAATGGATAGTGATCTGAGTAAAAAAATCTAAAAAAGTTGTGGTCTAAGGTAAGGTGTATAACCTAAAAAGATAGGTTGTAAATGAGGAGGAGACACTGGCAAATGTTCTTAATTATTTTTATTGTAGGATTGATAACTCATTACTCATAACTCTTTGTTGCTGTGTAAGAGCTGGATTTGTTTAAAAGACTCACCAAGCCCATCTGACTCAAACAGGCAGGTGTCATCCGCGCCCATCTCTCGACACCATGACAGGAAGTTGGCTGTGTTATCCCTGGCGAAAAAGGAACCAGATGCAGCACTGGCTCGGCAGGGAATCCTGCGACTGGGGATCGACTGAAAGAGAGAATTTGCCTGTGTTACTCAGTGCCAGTTATTTGCATTTAAAATGTCTCACATGCTCGAGGAATGTCCCTGAGGAGAAGGGTGACGAATTCTAAACACTCCAAACATTCTAAAGGCCAAAAACATAAAGGAATCGTTCACCCAAAATTTTAAATTCAGTCATCTTTTACTCACCCTCATGTCGGTCCAATACTGTAAGACTTCTGTTCATCTTTGGAAAACAAATGAAGCAAGCATGTTTGAGGTTCCATGTTTACCATATTTGACAAGCTCTATGTAGATGTGTTGATCATCATGTGATGTTTATATGTGGATAAAAGCATAAATGAAATCCATTCATCATATAAAGTGAATATGTATCTATAAGATTTGAATTAAACAGCTTGATTGATATGGATTAACATACTTTTTGAAGTGTACAAATTGTTGTTGTGTGTACTTTGAATGAACAGTGAGCAAATATAAAAAAAATATAATAATTCTTATTGGTTGGGTACGACATGAGGGTGAGCAAATCATGATAAAATATTTGGGTGAACTAACAATGTAATGCAAGTATGCAAAGGAAACTTACTTTCGCTTGGTTATGAATTGTGTGCCAATGGAACGTTGCAGTGAAACAATCTTGCATTGCTAGAAGCCAACCACATGCAAATGTCAAGTGCTCGTGTAACAGGCCAGCTAGTAAGAGCTGTAAGTGTTAACCTCACTTCCTCAATCTCATGTGATGCACTACCTACTGATGCTAGAGGCTATGGTCTTTAGCATCCTTGTTAGTGCGGCCACCTCCCATGCTGGAAATCCTGCTCTGAGCAAACATGGCGAGTAGAATTGTAGGGGTTACATTGGTGCCGTGACCCGGGTGGGAATGAGGTTTAGGAAGGTGAGTGTAACGAAAGCAAACTGTGTAGGTAAACCTCACTCCCCTGATCTCAAGAGGCACATTAGCGACTGATGCTAGAGGCAGAGGTCATTAGCACGCCCACCTCCCGGAAACACTGGTTAGAATCCCGCTCAGACCGAGTGAGGTGAGTAAAACTGGAGGGGTTACACTCACATCTGTGTTTGCGTATTTACTCATCTAACTTTTCTAAAACATAGTTAGCTGCCTTGTAAGCCAGAGTCAACATAGCTAACTTCTAAGCTATTCTAATTCAGTGGAACCTGTTAAGTGAATGAATCCTCACAAATAACTCACTTGTGAAGCACAAGATTTGATTCACAAATTATTTCAGTAGAGGTTGCCATAAGCATTTTGCTAAGCTAATGACTCACTAAGTTAATAAGCATAAGAAAACAAATACTTTTGGTAATTATGGACAGTTTGCTACTACTGGCAATCAGTTCTGGTAAAACTGGCCACAATTGGCAATCATGTTGTTCAAATCTTGTAAGCCCATATCATTTTTGATATTCCATCCATCCATTCTCTGAACTGCTTCTATTTTCAGCAAACTAATTCTGTGAAATGTTGTCTAGGTCTGTCTCTGTATTCTCTCGAAACTTCTGGAAAATCTAGTTAGTAAACAGTTGACAGTATTTAAATTGTCACAAGATTTTTTTTATTAATCAAGCTGGTTTCCGTAAAGGACATATACTACTACAGCTGTCTTTAGATAATAAACAACAGCATGTATTTTTATTGACCTATCAAAAGGCCCTTGATACTGTGGATCAATACATATTATTAGATAGGCTTAGATGGGTAGGATTATCAGAAAATTTTATTTTATGGTTCACTGATTATTTAAAGGGTAGAACCCAATGTGTCCAGATGGAAGGTGATCAGTCAGATACTTTGGAGGTTGTTAAGGGAATCCCACAAGGATCTGTGTTGTGGCCGTTATTATTCATATATATATATATATATATATATATATATATATATATATATATATATATATATATACACACACACACACACACACATTAATTGCCTTGATTTTAATACTTTAAAATTATAAAAAATATGCAGATGATACTATCGTGTATTGTTCCGCTCCCTCTAAGCAACAATCTGTGGCTGCGTTACAGTGTGTTTTTGATATTATCCAAAACAGGTTCTGTGCTTTGAAGGTGGTTTTAAATGTTGAAACAAAAACAAAATGCATGCTATTTTCAAATTCTAGAACTTCTTCCTCTCAGGGGAGCCAAATTACCTCAGTGTCAGAGTACAAATGTCTGGGTATTATCATTGATAACATGCTACATTTTGGTTCACATATTAGGTATTTGAAAATAAAATTAAAGAAGTTAGGTTTTTACTTCAAAAATAAATCATGTTTTTCATTCAATGTGAGGAAAAAAAATAGTGTCCGCTATGTTTCAACCAGTTCTCGATTATGGGGATGTAGTTTAACAGCATGCCCTCTCTTATCTTCTTTCCTCATTGGATGCTTTGTACCATGGTGCTCTGAGATTTATAACTGATTGTAAATTTTCAGTTCATCATTGTGAATTATATAAAAGAGTTGCATGGCATTCCTTGAGTATTCGGAGAAAAATGCATTGGCATCTATTGATATATAAGGCAATTTTGGCTCATTTGCCATCTTATCTCTGTTATCTTATACAAAGGACTTTGTTTGGAAATTACTCATTAGTTCTCAATCAAATTATAATCTTTGTGTGCCCCTTGTCAGAACTGAGCTTGGTAAAACCTCTTTTACAAACATGTTTTCACAAACACAATCCCCCTTTCTCTAATCAATAACCAATAAGGATGAGCGTGACAGTGAAAGATGAACGCATGCATAAGGAGCTGGCAGTGGTCAAATATCGCATATGAATCTCGGTGGGAGATTCATCCAGTGGGCATTTTCATACAGGACACTGACAAAGGTTAGATGAGGTCATGCTGGAAGAACGTAGTAGTTACTGGAATGGATTGTTTTCTCTCTCTTTTCCAGAACATTCTCAACCTTCGCCAATGACCAGCTATCAAAGTAGTAGTTTCTCCTTTGAAGTAAAGTTTGATCTCTGGAATGACGGGAAGAACTACAACAAAAACAAAAGCAACTATTATGAAATAAAAAAGTCTTTCTAGATGTGTCTCATGTTTGATTGAAATTTAGATTTAAGCTAATTCTGAAAAGCTAATATTTAAATCTAACATAACCCCAAAAATGACCCCTTTAATTTCTTAATAAATGTTTTATAAAGGTTATAACTGTTATTCTGCAGCTGAAAAACCGAGGTTGCCAGTTATTTTGAAATTGTGGGATCCAGATGAAATTATGAGAAGAGATTCAAGAGATACTTTACCCAAAAATTTAAATTCTCATCATTTACTCACCCTTATGACACACACACACACACATATATATATATATATTATATATATTATTAAATGTATATTAATGGTCCAAAAAGCACATACATCCATCACGCCAGTAATACATCAGACCCCAGTAGATGAATTAATGTCTTCTAAAGTGAAGCAATAGGCAAAAGAAAAAAACTATAATATTTACAAATTTTTTAACTATAAGCCATCATTTTGGCAAACTGTCATATGCAGGTTCACAAAAGGGTCAAGTTTATTTTTGGCATAAACCAAGACGTAATTTAGCTAAGGTGATATTTCAAGGATTTAGCCTAGCTTTATAATATTCAGTGAAATAGAGTTTTCATATTTTGAACTTTTTTAACTATAAACCATCACTCCGGCCACCTGTATTAAGCAGAAGGCCGAGTTTTTGTTTGGCGTAAATGCAAGTGTATTGTGAATGGCAATGTGAAAATGTTGTAAGTGCAGAGGCCTGTTATTTCTTAAGCTTCACTCATTCTCATCTATTGGAAATGAAGAATAGTATAAACTTGTTGAATCATCTAAACCAACAACCTGTATTTTAGACCCTGTTCCATCTAAGCTCCTAAAAGAGGAGCTTCCAGAAGTAATAGATCCTCTTCTGAATATTATTAACTCATCATTGTCATTAGGATATGTCCCAAAAACCTTCAAACTGGCTGCTATTAAGCCTCTCATTAAAAAACCACAACTTGACCCCAAATAATTAATTAATCACAGACCGATCTCGAATCTCCCTTTTCTGTCAAAGATATTAGAAAAGGTAGTATCATCACAACTATGTTCCTTCTTAGAGAAAAATTATATATGTGAGGATTTCCAGTCAGGTTTTAGACCATTTCATATGCTCTCATTAGAGTTACAAACGACCTGCTTTTATCATCTGATCGTGGTTGTATCTCTCTATTAGTGCTACTGGATCTTAGTGCCGCGTTTGACACTATCGACCACGGCATTCTTTTAAACAGACTAGAAAATTATGTTGGCATTAGAGGAAGTGCACTGGCATGGTTCAAATCGTACTTATCTGACCGCCATCAATTTGTAGCAGTAAATGAAGAGGTATCATACCAATCACAAGTGCAGTATGGAGTACCTCAAGGCTCAGTACTTGGCCCCTTACTTTTCACGCTTTACATGTTACCCTTGGGAGATATCATTAGGAAACATGATGTTAGCTTTCACTGTTATGCTGATGATACCCAGCTCTATATTTCTTCGCGACGTGATGAAACTTACCAATTTGCAAAACTAACGGAATGTATAGTTGATATCAAGAACTGGATGACTAGCAATTTCTTACTGCTAAATTCTGAAAAAACAGAGGTGTTAATTATTGGACCAAAAACTTTTGCATGTAATAACCTAGATCACTGTCTAATACTTGATGGCTGCTCTGTAAATTCTTCATCATCAGTTAGGAACCTAGGTGTAGCAGTAGGCACTCGCCCCGCCTATTAACGCTCGGCTGGATGGTGATTTAGTGCTAGTTATGAGGACTATAAATGTGGTTGGTGTACGTTACCTGTGAGGGCATTACACATGACGTCATGTCATTGTTGTTGTTCCGGCGCGGTGTGCCAGAGCTGGAGAGGTAAGAGCTGCCGGTTAGCGACTCTGTTGCAAATGATTCCTGTGGCACCGTGTGATATGGACTTCTTTGTTGTAGTGGACAGGGGAACTAATCGGCGTACACTTGGCGGCGCTCGCTGTTGTGTGAACTTCCGGAAAAGCGGATGAGTTTCGTGGTTCTTTAATGACGGGCTGTTCAGGTATGTTTTCAACCTTTTATATTTAATGCCTCAGTCCGACTCAAGTCAGCTTGGTGAGTTTTCTCTTTGTTTTAATCCAGGTGTGTTTCATATGCCTGCTTAAGGTTATGGTGGGTTGTTTCGTCATCATTGTCGTTCACTGGACGCTTTAATCAGAAGTCCGGTTCAACATAAACTGCTGAGCCACTACGAAATTACTACGTGCTGCTGTTTGGCTTGATTTCACGAATATACGACTGTTGAGCGACCACAAAATTACTACGTGCTGCACTGCTGTGTAGCCTTACTGACTAGCGTCACTGCGACATCTCCGACTTCAACGGCACCATTAATGTTAATTTTTCTCTGTCATTCCATGAGAACTGGTGTGGATGTTTTCATTGCCCGGGATTTGATATTGGGTACTCAGAATGTAAGGAGCTGTATTTAAAGTGGCTTTTGATGCTCATTATTCTTAGTCATCACTGTTTATTGTTTTGATTTAAGTTTTCTTTTTGTTTTTGGTTTATTTATTATTATTATTATTATGTGAATGTTTGTTTTGTTCAATTCTGTCTTTTTGGCTCAAGTGCGGTCTTTGTGGCCCGGTACGAGTTAAACAACCACCTGGTCTGTATTTTCTTGATACTGTCTAGGATACCCGGTTATCCAATTGTTCTCATAAGAGTACCCTGGATTTAAGTGGTGAATGTGTACTATTCAACAATGTTGTGAGGTGACCAACAAGTCCTCCAACCCATACGACCGTATAGGTCGTTTGCAACTTTCCTCAAATACGACCCAGTGGAGCGTTCCTGAAAATAGCGCCCCTAAAGGCAGCTGGAAACCACACACATTTCGCCTCGATGCATTGTGGATTTTCTGCTGGATAATCGAGGCTAATTAGAGGTATGTTATTAGCGAACCTTGATAATATAAACGTGAGAACAAAATAATATGTAATCAAGGCGTTATTTTTACTTCGTTTGTGATGTTTAGCTGTAACTTATTTAATTACTTGGGAAAACGTTAAATGCCATTATGAAATATCCAATCCACAAGTAAATTAGGCTAACGTGAAATGGAAAAGTTAGCCAGTGTGAACATCATAGTGACCTTAAACTTTCCTTTTATTAATATCCGTCGTCACAATATTTCAGATATTCGAAAAAGATCGATTATTGTTGAATAAGTAACTTATTAAGTTACCTATAATTCTGTCGTCTATTCAGAATTAATTTACGTTATGCTTCTCGTGTTAAATCTGTACGGGACGCTATTTACAAATTATTTTAACATGTTTGGCGGTCAAATAAATTGAGCAGAACACGTCAGCATTGTAAAGTTAGAATTTAGTGTGATATTAATTGGAAATTGTAAAAGTTTTGGTAAGGGACCATGTAAAAAGTCCAGACATTTTGTTAAAACGAACATGGTTTCCAGATTTCGTTCATCTGACTCGTTCTATCATGAAAACAATTAA
The DNA here is from genome assembly GCF_936440315.1 of Barbus barbus. Taxonomy (NCBI): domain Eukaryota; kingdom Metazoa; phylum Chordata; class Actinopteri; order Cypriniformes; family Cyprinidae; genus Barbus; species Barbus barbus. The sequence goes on along the minus strand of NC_136726.1, from coordinate 3,124,528 downwards.
AATATTTCACATGCAAACTACATTTAAGTTAATTCCTAATGACGTCCATTTGATGTTCTAAATTATGATTCGTATCATATTTCAGATCATGTTTTACAGAAATATCCAATTATTTTCTATAACTGTGTAATAAAGTGCAAATGCTGTCATCATAATAATTAGGCTATTATTAGTAGTAGTAATAATACACATTGATATTTTAAATAAAATGTTTGTAATAACTTATTTCAAATAAAGTAATTGTTTTTAAGAAATACAATGGAATATAAATATGGAATAGATATTTACTGTCATTGTTAAAAGTAACAAAGAAAAATTGTTTAGCAGCTCCTCGGGATTAGCAGGATAACAATAGATAGTGTAAACTTTAAAGTTTTCCTGGCTATACTAGTCCTTTTCTATTGCATTTATGTTTAAGAGAGCCAGGGTCCCGCTATTGCTCAAGTATGTCACTAAATAATTGACACTTTAGTTTATAGAAGCTGGGTTTTTTTCTTTCTGTTCTTTAATACTGCATACAAATTTCCTGTATATTGTGGTTATATTCTAATAAAGAGACTGAGAAATAATTATATATGGTCATTAAACCACTGTAAAACAAAAAACAACATCAGTACTTAAAACTTGGTACTGTATTATGTTTGGCCACAGATTTATCAAATTGTAGTACATAAATAAACCTTTTTGTTAACAGAAGTTTGTTCAACATCATACACCAGTCGATTACAGGTGTCCATGTGGGCATTCTTTTAGGATGAGTGCATCTGTTATACTACATAACTCACACGTGTCATTCTCAGTAGGTATTTAATAACTCTATTGTACTGTAGCATTATACAGTTGCAGTTTTCTTTAAAAGCTTTGCAAGTTAGGTCAGTGTGGTGACAATATTTTCGGAGACTGTGACTCTCGTCAACATAGTCAGGGTGACAAAATATTTAATATTTCTTAAATATGTTTTTTAATTATCGTTTGTTTCTTTTTTCAGATGCCTACTCTAAAGGACTGCTACATATGCAGGAAAAAAATTGGAGTAGCAAGCAAAACGTGTTTACACTGTAGTGCCAAGCAGCCATACAAGCAAAAGCTTGAGGAAAAAAAGAAACAGCTTTCCCAAGAATGGAAAGACCGTCAAAAAAAAAACAGCAGTGTGAACAAAGTATATGATGCAACCAATGTACTGGTATGTTTATCTTTCAGACCTTAATTGTAAAATATTAAGTAATTAAGTAAACAGTTTTTTACTTTTATATATGCATTTCTATATTCGTGATTAATCGCATCCAAACTAAAAGTTTTTGTTTACATAATATATGTGTGTATACTGTGTATATTTATTATGTACATATAAGTACACACACATGCATGTATAGATTTAAGAAAAAATTGTTATGTTTATATATTAAATGTGTTAATGTATAATATATGTATAATATAAAAATATAAATGTATATACATGTAAATATTTTCAATATACTTGCATGTGTGTGTGTATTTATATATACATAATTGAGGAGGATAAGAATTGACATAATTATATATACATAATTCACACACATATTATGTAAACAAAAACTTTTATTTTGGATGCGATTAATCATTTGACAGCACTAATATATATATATATATTTCAACAATTCATTCTTCAGTGTGTACATTGACTGAAGCATTACATCTGTATTTTTCCGCTGACTGTGCTCAGGTCTGATAAAGAACTGCTTGTTGTTGTGCTTATCATTAGAAAGTAAAATAAAAAATCATATAGAACAGGGGTGTCCAAACTCAGTCCTGGAGGGCCACTGTCCTGCAGAGTTTAGCTCCAACTTACCTCAACCCTAGTATGCCCATATATATATATATATATATGTGTGTGTGTGTGTGTACATACTGTATACACTTAGATATCTATATCTAAATATACATATATGTGTGTGTTGTTATTTGATATCACAGCCCTAATATAAAAATTTTATTTATCTCTGATCGCTCAGTGAATTCAAATAGTTGTCAAGCGTGTGTCTTATTTTTTTCTCTCAATTTTATTTATTTAAATTTATAGTCTCAATTTTATTCCAGCTCCACAAATGGGAACTTTTGGAAAGGTATCCAGTCCTTTTCCTTGCCAGGAGAACCTCAAATGGTTTTTCTGCTGAGTGCTTCTGTCCATGGAAGATGGACACAGAAGATGTTCAGGATGCATTTGTCACGATAAAGAGATTGTATGAAAGTCTTCTGAATGGTAATAAACACAAATGTGCATGCTATATTTTCACATATTTCATTGTTTATTAGTGCATCCTTGATTTATTTGAGAAATAATTTGAAAAAACAGCAGTAATGTTTTACCAACAGTACATACATTTGCTAAGCAGAATTTGTTTTTGCTTTAACGTGAACAGCATGATATATATTCTTGATTTATTATTTGAAAATGTCTCATTCAATAGGACTATCATTTTAGAACACACATTGTTTTTATTTATCATGTCTCCTTGCACAAATGTTAATATGTATTTTCTTTTCATTTGAAAGTTTGTTAGTGTCTGATCCTCAGTTATAGTGCTATGGTTCCAAACCTTTGAAGCCTCTGAGGTCTTTGACCTTGAAGCCTCCTTCTTATGTAGTTCAAATTATATAAGAACTTGAGGCCTGCCATGTATTATTTTGATCATGTCAAATTGATATTATGTAAAGTACAACCCATAGGAAGACTTAACAGTAAAATAATAATAGACTCAATAATAAAACTTTATTTATTTATTTTTGCTGAATTATTGTTGAATTATTATTATTATTCTCATGTTTCTTTTTTTAACAGTGGCTATTGCAGATAAAGCAGCAAGCAGCATGGGAGAGACTCCAGCAACAAACGGCACACAGACAGAGACTCCACCATTAGACACAGCAGACCCGGCACCAGAGTCAACACCTCTGCTCCCCAGTAATGGTAAAATGTCTCATTCAATAGAACTGACAGCAAACAGTTTTGTGTGTAATCGTCAGTCACACACCAAATAATAGTATCTGTCCAAATGCAGACCCTAAGAGTTACATTCATAAAATACTCATTAGGCTCAAATGTTTAATCAGTGAAAACAACAACAAAATAATTAAATTAAGTTAGGATTGGATGATATGGCCAAAAAACTGCCAAGAATGCCCACAATGGGTGTCTGTACTTACAAACTTCTGAAAAATGCACTTGACAAGTCTATTAAACCTCCTCCTGTAAAACTATATACTATTTTAGAAATAAAAACAGAAAATAATAAATAAATGTTCACCTTTTATTTGTACCGAGCCTAGGTTTGCAACCTTCAGTGAGGCAAAACAAGATATCAAAAAGAACCATCAAGGGCTTTAAGGACACAAAAACAGAATCAACCAGAAACATTATTTCAACATATGACAACTTGACAGCTTTACAATAAACCATGAGAAAACATGAGATCTGTACTCGCAACAGAACACATTATATTATCACTGTACAGTTGATTATCTTATTTATTTATAAAGAGCTCTTCATTATGTTGGTGTGTAATCTTTTCTTCTTCTTTTTTTTGATAATGTTGCAGCTGTTACCTGAATGGGATGAATTTTTAATTTTAATTCATTTACTTAAATTATGACACCATAATGTAATTATTTGTCCCATTTTTTTATCTAAATAAGTTTGCACAGCTTTACCATATGCTGCGTCCCACATCCTAACGGGCTTTCTTGATAGCTGTCGTTATTTAAACAATGACACTTAAATGCAATCATGCACGAATGAGCTAGATAAGTACACTGCAAAATCCTTATTTGTTTATTCATTTGTGTGTGAGGTCTAATTGTGTGTGATCAGCACTGCTGCTGTTGCTGTTGTATCACTCAGTGTTCTGCTCTTTCTGACAGCTGTGCCCTCAACGTCAGTCAGTGACAAATGCTGCAATGTAGCCTATATTGAAATATTGAAATTGTGTATAAAAATCATATCACTGTTATTGAAAAAAATTATGTCATGATATATATTTATGTCGAATTATTGTCCAGAACTATATATATGTTTACTTTTAGCATTTTTCTCATAGATTACTGTTACTTCAATTTATTCTGCTCTACTTTATGCTAGAATAAGATGAGCATAGTGTATGAACTGCAAATGTACATAGCAGTGTATACTTGGTCATTTAATTTCACATCATGTTTTGATGCTAGTTGCTGAAAGTCAAAGCCAGCCTTCACATTCTGGGCAGTAAGAGTTTACAGAAAATCATGTTTAAAATCACATACTACATTTTTTATTTTTTTTGCTTAGCTTCTAGCTGTGATTCCATCCAGATGGAGGATATCAAAAATTTTTGACAATTTTAGACAGTTTTATAACATAGCTTTTTCATATATCATGCATCTTCTAAGCAATGAGGCACATGTATTTTAGTTTATTATGCCAATACAGAGTTAAAAAAGTTGCATAGTGTATTTCAGCGTTTAAAAAGATTTGTTTTAAATGTGTTGATTACAGCAGATTATTAGGTTCATATCACAATTATTATTTTTAATACAGATAAAGCAGCAAGCAGCATGGAAGAGACTCCAGCAACAAACGGCACACAGACAGAGACGCCACCATTAGACACAGCAGACCCGGCACCAGAGTCAACACCTCTGCTCCCCCCTGATTCTGAAACTCTTTTACTTACCCCTGCATCTTCCTCCTTAACGTCTCCTATTTCTTTCACGACCTCCTTGTCTTCACATATGTCGTTATCCGTTGCTTCTCAAGTCTCCCCCCTGACTCAGCCTGTTTTCAAGGTCTCTCAACCCAGTCCTATATCTTCTTCCGTGGATTCTCCTCTGCCACCAGCCTCTACTCTTTCTGCTGCTTCTAAACTCACTCCTGTGCCCACTGAGCTAGGCAGTCCAGACTCAGTATCTTCCTCGGGAAAAAAAAGACAAATAAAGAGGAAAGCAGAACCTAGAGGTATTTATGTATTTGTGGATTTGTTTTGATATATGAATCAAAACTGTTCTTAGTTTTTGCAGTGTGAAACCGTTTTAGTCACCTGAAGGAACAGGGCCTTTCTCATTGTTTTTTAAAAGGTCTAGGTTAGAATTCTACAAAGATACATATTGTAATATGCATCTTTTATTTATTTTTTTATTTTTATTTTTTGGTTTGCAAGTTATTTAATGTTATGAGTATATACAACCCAAGTGTAGTCCTTTTTGTGAAAAAAGCACAAAAAAAAAAAAAATTATATATATATATGTATATTTATATATATACTATATTGCCAAAAGTATTGGGTCACCCCCTTCTTATGAACAGGTTTGACTGCTTTAGTAATTTCTATGAGTACAAATCTTAATGTTTAAGCATATAATGATATTCTAGGGAATTGTGTGTTTCTAATTTTATTGCAACAGTTTGGACAGAACCCTTTTCTATTCTAACATGACAGGGCCTCTGTGTATAAGACACGGTTCAAAAAGACATGATTGATTCAGTCAGTGTGGAACAACTTGACTGGTCTGCAGGAAGACAAGTCCTGATCCCAGCTGAACTTCTCTGGTGTGACTTTAAATGCAGACCTTGAGCTAAAAACTCCAACACTGGAGTACTACACTGGCCAAACACCAGTGACTGGTACATAAGGGTGCTGTCATTTTAGACACGTCCAAAACTGTTGCAACAAAGATGGAAATACAGTTTGTAAATAAATGAATTATGTTTCCATCTTTGTTGCCACAGTTTTGGAAGTGCTTTTTCTGTTTTGCCAATATAGTGTCAATACAAGTCATTGGTGTTTGATGATGAGTTTCTGGCTCAAGGTCTGCATATAAAGTCACACCAGAGGTGTTCAGCTGGGATCAGGACTTGTCTTTCTGCAGACCAGTCAAGTTCTCCCACACTGACTGAATCAATCATGTCTTTTTGAACCGTGTCTTATACACAGAGACACTGTCATGTTAGAATAGAAAAGGGTCCTGTCCAAACTGTTGCTATAAAATTAGAAGCACACAATTCCCTAGAATATCATGAATTATCACTTTTTACATTCCATATTACTGTAACATCTATGAAAAGGGTCCTGTTCAGTTGACTTTCAATTCTCAGTTTCCTTTTAAAAATTCTCTTTATCCATGATCCATCAATGGGTAGAAGATATCTGTTCAACTTTTTCTTTTACTTATGTCTGGTACAAATTATAACCATTTTCTAATTTGTTTCAGAATGCCCCATTCATAAAGACTCCACCAGTTTCCCCTACCAAAAAGTTTTGAGGAAAAGAATCAGGGAGGTTTGTAAAAAAATAAATAAAAAGTAGGTACTGATAAAAGTAATATTAATAAAAAGAATGAATAACAATACTAATTTGCTATTTTGTATGCTGTAATTACAATGCGTCTATGGGGAAAAAAGAAAAATAACAAATATATTACTTCATTAATGATCATATATTGATAATTAATTAATGATAATATAATGTGACCCTGGACCACAAAACCAGTCATAAGTAAATATTTCGAAATTGAGATTTATACATCATCTGAAACCTGAATAAATAATCTTCCCTTGGTGTATGGTTTGTATGCACAATGTTTGGCCGACATGCAACCTTTTTGAAAATCTGGAATCTGAGGGTGACAAAAATGAAAATAATTGAGAAAGTCACCTTTAAAGTTGTCCAAATGAACTCCTTAGCAACACATATTACTAATTTACACCATTGATTTAACTGCTGTAATGACGTTGTGGAGAGTAGATGAAAGCGAAAGTGGAAATTCGAAGCTTTACATTGATACCAAACTTGACTGGGTAATCCCCAAAGATTTGGCAGCAGTGAGCCAAGTTTGAAGGCATGTTTCAGGCCATTTTTTTCTCTGCGATTTTTGGCATCCACTTAATATCCTAATGATTTTTGACATAAAAGAAAAATTTATAATTTTGACCCATACAATGTATTGTTGGATATATTGCTACAAATATACCTGTGCTACTCATGACTGCTTTTGTGCTCCAGGGCCACATATAATAAATTAATGTTTAGGTATTCATAACATTCATGTTATCAATTTTAATGTAAGTTTTACAGCACAATTTAAGTTTTACAAATTTAAAATCTTTTCAGTAGCGGTTGTAATTTGACAAAAATAAAATCTGAAGTTCCATATTTTTCAAAATTGAATTGATAATAGAGTAATAAATGTAATTATGCTAATATTATTGCTCTGGCCTCATTGACACTATTATATGAGAACTCAACAGAGCTAGATGATGGCATCAGTGTTTTCAACAGAGATGTTGTACAAATGAGATGAACGAAATTTATATCTGAGGATTAGCAAGTGAACTGAATCTACTGAATCACTATTGAACAATGATAAAATTGACAAGCAATGCATAATAGTCCTGATACTACTGTAAAGCTGGTTTGAAAGAATCTGTTGTAAAAAGTGCAATATAAATAAAGGTGACTTGAATTAATAATTAAAGTTTCATTATGCTTCTAACGTTAGACTTAGTCCCATTGACTTTTAATTTCACTTTGTTTATTTCACCTGGATTTTATGTTATATATACCATTCAGCAGATATATGATTGTAGCTTTTTGCGTAGAAAGAGAATGTCATTCATTTCACCATGTTTCTTTCTGTTTTGTTTTTTTCTAAGGGCCATGTGGAGGTTTTGGTGCAGTGGCATCCTTGCTCTGGATGGTATGCATGTTATCTTTAGTTTAGTGCACTGTAGTTAATTGACAGAACAGAACAACAAAAAACAACATTTATATAAACTGTGCATAAACATTCAAACACTTAAATTTACATAATTACATAATACACACACAAATTACATACAAAATAAATAATGTGGGTTATGTTTTGAAACTGAGACCATCATTATTCCCTGGTATAATAAAAAATAATAAATCCATACTTGAAAACTACATCATTGCAGTGTCAAGATTTATTAGTATTTATATATAGTTGTTATTATTAGTTTAGTTTATTAGTATTTATATAGTATTTATTTTGCTGTCTTTCTGTCTAACAGTGGGACGAAGTGGAAAAACTCCTGGGAGCCACAAGAAAATATTCAAAGTTCATCCTGAAGATCTGTGTGGTCCAGTGTATTGTTTGTTGTTAGGTTGTATCAATGATGCTTCACAGTTGCAGAGACTGAAATCAGATTTTGTTTTTCAGTGTTATTGCACATCAGTTCAGATTTATTCCTGTGTTCTGTAACTGCTTTGTAAAGCATGTTGCCTCAGTTTTCTGTGTTTGGTGACTGTATAGATAAAATGTTTTGAAATATCTGTCAGTGGCTTTGTTCTTTTATATACACTTGATTTTTAAAATTGTTTATAATTGTTAGTTTGTCATTTAAGAGCATAAATACATGCACTTTAACTGAAAGCATTTAGTGCTGAAACATTTTGATAAAGCCACGTTGTTGTTGTTATAATTGTTATTCATTATTATTATTCATTACTGTAAAGCACCTATTAGCCCAGATGTTGATGCAGATAAGAACACAAGGAAGACAGTGATGAAATACTACATGACAAAATACCAGAACAATACGTCTTGTAAAACGGTGGAGAATAGCATGGAGAAGTTATTACATTTATATAATATATACATTATGCTCTATGTACACAATAAAGTAAATGTTAGAAGCACTTAGCAGGTGCATATTTAGTTACTGCTGTAGGCCTTTGCTTAGGGGAAAAAATGATCTTTTAAATGTATTTATGCGTCAGGTTAACCACTCAAAGGAGTCTGTCATTGTAAAATATGAGTTGTGTTATTTAAGTAGAAGTACTTTTAACTGCCCATGTGGATGCACTCTTTCGGCCGGAACCGGAAAAAAATGTGACGTAATTTACCATACATGGACAAGTAAGTGTGGAGCCGCGCTCGCTGTGATTGGACTATCTTTTAAACAATATAAAACAGCGTTCTATGTTCCAACGTGTGTTTTGATGGTTTTATTACGTTAGTAATACATTAAGTTAACGATAAAGTGGCACTATGCTTTGAGAAATCACACCTTTTCAGAGATCTTAACCCTACTCTAAGCCTTCCTAGACACTTCAATGAACTACAAATAACAGCGGCATGATTTCCCGTTCCATTGATAGAATAACGGAGTGTTAAGGGTAATGTAGTTTAAAACATTTAGTATATAAACAATATAATTACTATCTTTACTGGACAAGTGGATATGTAAGTATATTCATTATGAAAACCTCTATGACATATCTGAGAGGCAGGTTGAAATTTGGTGCATTACTGTGAGCATTTTAAAAAACACCCTTAAGCCACCTTTCCATATATGTCTGAACATTTTGCCCAACATTATTTAGAAAACAGAGCATAAGCAATTATCCTGTCAATTTTCTCTTTGATATTCTTAAAGGAATTTGAGTTATGGCCGTTTGAAATGTGTATTTTTTTGCTCTTCCATTGGGCTGCTACTGGGCCCCTGGGGGTGGAATGGCAGTAAATTGTACACATATGTATTCTCCTCGTCATGGACAATAAACTGTGTTGAGTCACTTTTATGTCTGAGTACTTTTTCTTTTTCCAAGAATAACAAGTTACACACACATTGTGGCACTTCATATGTAATTAAACTACAAAATCAGTGCCAAATTTTCTTCTTCATTCCCATTTTCTTACTCCTCATGTGCTGGACATCAGTGATGTGCATGCTCTAGTTTTAATGCAATATAAGTTATATGTTGTTCATTCATTGATACTGTACATCATCCTCAGTTATGCATTAAGTGTTTGTAGCAATATAGCCCACTGCAGCCTCTTGCAATTCACAATCCTTCCCTTTATTTAACTGAAAATCACACACACACACACACACACTTGTTTTAGCTACATTTGTGGGGTGCAAATGTCCTAGCTACATTTGTGGGGTGCAAATGTCCCCTAAAGATAGTCAAATGTTAAAAGTATGACATTAGTTGGGCCCCCAAAAGACCATACCCCTACAATAAACATATCCCTAAACCCACCCAACACTGAAAACTGCCTCAATTGTATCTGTGATGGGTAGGTTTAGTAGAATTGTAGTGTATATATTGGCAAAGTATGGTTTGGACGATATCAGCATAAATCCTTATAAATGTTTGGGGCCAATACATTAAAGTATTAATGTATTGGCCTAATGGATAGAGAGCTGGACTTGTAATCCAAAAGGTTATGAGTTCGAATTGTAGGTGGGGGTAGTGAATGTACAGCGCTCTCTCCCAATACCACGACTGAGTTGCCCTTGAGCAAGGCACTGAACCCCCAGCTGCTCCCCGGGCGCCACAGCATAAATGGCTGCCCACTGCTCCGGGTGTGTGTTCACTCTTGTGTGTGTACTATGGATGGGTTAAATGCAGAGCACGAATTTCAAGTATGGGTCACTATACTTGGCTGTATGTCACGTCACTTTCATGTCACTTTAAAGTAACTTGACATTATCATTGAAGACCAGCAATAATAATTTTCATTTTGATTACATAATAATGTCAATATATGCATGTCAAAGTCAGACATGCCCCTTCGCCAGCTGTGATGCCTGGTTACTGGTTTAAACTTGGCCCAGGTTTTTAAAAGATTAATATATTATATAATATATTAATATATCAAGTGAATGTTTGAATAATCTGACAGCTCGGATGCCAAGATTATACAGAGCTGTAATAGCTGAGATTAAATAGTAAAGGTGGGCATTCAAATTAATACTAACTATAAAAACCAAAAATGTATATGTGAATCTAAATTTTAAATGGGAATTAAATAATAATTGTGTAAAAGTTGAGATGTAATGTAATGTCCCATGTAAAACCCAATTTCATAAAATACAAAAGTAACAGGAAAGAAAAGCTGTCCAGCAATGGTGACAGAGGCTCATGGGTAATTTAGAGCTTTCTGCTATCCAAATCTGAGAAAAATTAGAACAGGTTGGTGTAAGAAAAAACAACAGACACAATAGATCAGGGTTAGAATGACATTTATTTATTAATAAATCTGAAAATAATTTCATGAAACTCAAGGGTCTTTTGGGAAGATGCTGAATGCAATGCTTCCAAAGTTTGTGCTAACATTTTAAAACTCTTCTTCAGAAAGTTCTGGACTGTTGTTGTCCTCACTTTCTTCTTCAACATCTTCCTCCAGCATGAAGAAAGAAGGGTCAGTGTTGACACTGGCATAGGTGCTGGTGACTGCTGTAAGTTTTTGCAGCAGAATGTGCCGCTTGTGTAAGATACAGCAGTACAGCCCCCTGTGCCCCTCTTCGGTCAGCTCTCTGGTTGAATCTAAAGTAAAACAAAATGTAGAAAATTGACATTGATAATTAGGCAGCATTTCATGAATTATATCGTTGGAAACATGCACTGCAGCTTGAATGACGAACTCTCGGTCTGTACTGTACATTTATGTGAAAAAACACAACAAACGAACAAAAACAAACTAAATAGCTAACAAGCTGCAGTTTTAAATGGTCATTTAAAATTATTTTTTTGGATTGGAACCAATATTTATAGAAAACTATGACATCTTCCTTAGCGGTATCAATATGTTATTACATATTACTGAATGTTTAAAAAAATGTGGTACATACTATGGATCTTCATTTCCTCCTTAGTCTCCCCAAGGAGGCTGTCCAGTTTGTCCAGTGCTTTTTTTAGGTGTTGATAGTGCTGAGTCATTTCCTTTACAATTATGATCTTCTCCTCCTCCAATCGGCTGACCAGCATGACTTGATCAAACAGTCGCCTCTTCAAGCGGAGACTCACCACTATTTTTGAAAATAAAAGTGGAGGGGAAAAAAAACACTTATTTCAGCTTTACGTCTAGCACAGTGGTCTTCACTAGGCATTTTGTGGGTCTTCAGAGTAATACTGATAAAGAACTTGTCCAACAAGAACAATTTATACTGGAAATAATATAGATAATATACTAACTATATCATCCATAACTATGCTTATAATTTATAATGCAGCCAATATGCATAATTTACAACTGAAACATCACACTACAATTAAGTATTAGAACAATGGAAAGACGCTAAAACCTGCTGAAAGGATGGCATCTGACCTTTCTCTAATCACTTAGGTGGTGTCCACCAAAGCGTGTTGTAGCTGCAAACAACAGGTGCTCTGCAGAAAACGCCTGTCTTTGAGTGTTTGTGAGCACTTCAGCATTTATTTTTTTTCATTTGATACACTTGCCATGATTGACAATATCTGCAGAAACGTTATAGTATCTGATTTTACAGATAGTGTATTTGTGCATATAAAAATGTGATACAATGTACAGTATTTGTTCTGGTTCCTGTTTTAAATGATTTTGTTGCTTTAATCATCATACCCTGGCCCCGCCCCCTGATGTCATCGTCCATCGCAATGTTTCACTGTAGACATCGGCTGATGCCAATTTAGTAGACATCGCCCAACCCTAACTACAAAATAACACCGAAAGGTATTTAAATGCTCATCCCAGTATTAAGATGTGTCAACTTTTATTTAAAAACATTACAGATGACAGCAATATATAACATGTCATTCTTTACTGTATGTTGGTTATTGGCTATTTCCTGTTATTTTGTTTCATTACCTGTGTCCTGTCCTGTTACTGTCTTTCTGTTGCACTGTGGAGCTTCTGTCACTACAACAAATTCCTTGTATGTGTAAACATACCTGGCCAATAAAGCTCATTCTGATTCTGATTCTGATGTTGCACCTTTTTCACCACCCAGTATTAAAATGCTGACTGTTATTACTTATATTTACAATCAACATAATTTTGTGAATTAATAAAAGCACAATTATACAACACATTACTTACCATCTCCTTGTGCTTCCCAAGGCAGAATGACATCATCACAGAGACTGCATGCTGCTTCTGGGTCAATTTTCTCTTCAGTGTCAGGAATGCCGTTGTACTGCACAATCTTCTCTCTGAGAGTCTTTTTCAGCTCACCAAGTCTCCTTCTTTTGCGTTGCCTTGTTTGGCTGCTGTCTGTAAGGTTCAGAAAATTTAATTAGAATTAAAAAAAAAAAGAAAAAAAGTTGAGTGACGTAATAGCAAATACCATTTTGTCGATATAGATCATGCTTCTTTCTTCGGATGGAATAAATAATTTCATCAATTTCTCTCTGGAGCTCTTCCTGGCTACTGTGAGTACTGGGTTTCTCTTGAAAAACAGAAATAAGCAAAGTTGACCATTACAAAAAACACAGTATCACTGCTAAAGTTTAGCCAAATGTATGGAAAATAAAGTACCAATATAGACAATACCATACAATATGACATACCAGTGGCAGCCCAGAGCTTGACATCTTTCACCCACCGATCCACATCTTCCACAGAGATGCTGAACTCCTGCTTGAGAGTCTCAAGATTGGCTGCTTCCATTTCTGCTCTCTGTGAAGTCTATTTAAAAAAGAAACAAATTGAGAAAACATAGTATCCCTGCAAAATTAGGCAACAACTGCAAAATGCAGGGGAGGCCGTGAACACAGTCCCCCACTACCATAAATTATGCTGTCGAAATTCCCTTTTGTCTGCTTACATATTTTTGGAACATTTATGTAGTATAGAAAAATGTTCAGTTTGATTATTACTTGTAATTAATCGACATGTGTCAGTATACAAAACGTCTCGGTTATATATGTAACCCTCATTTCCTGAAGGAGAGAACGGAGACATCACGTCAGAACTGAACTCATGTAACGCTGAATGTGACTGACTGACTGTAAGTGAACTACAAGACCATAACAAGACAAATGTATGTCAAAACACCTCCAGAGCCAAGAAAGCACCTTAGACCCCAGAGGGTAAACATGCAGTGTAGTCTTCTTACTTTGACAAGTCTTTTTGCTAGTGTCTTATGGAGACTCTCCACCTTCCTATGGTTCCATCCCATGGCAAGCACAGTTATCATATCTGCTCTGCCTTTAAAAATAAAACAGATAAGGACAAATCAATTGTACAATCTAGTATTGTGTTTCAAACACAGTATTCCCTTTTAACCAACCTGACTTGGTCATGTATTTTGTAGTAAGAGCTGCCCTTGAAAGGAAGCTATTGACCTGCTCCACCTCTTCACCAACTGTATTTCCTGCACCATCCTGACTTCTACCGCCCCACCTGACCTGTTCCAAAACATCAGATCAAGACATTCATCACTATCATCCTATTTCTTAGACTGTGTATACTAAATTAGATTTTGAGAAATTAGTAAATTAAAAAAAAAATTAAAATGAGTTTTATAAGTACATAAAAGTGTTTTATATAATTATATATGCATATATAAATTAAAGCAATAAGCCCCAAGAAGCCGTGGTTTACAGTGAATTTGTAACAGCTAAGAAGCATTGTTACAAACCCCCTTAGCTGTTGTAAATTCACTGTACACCACGGCTTCTTGGGGCTTATTGCTTTTATAAAACAGTTATTCCATATACGCAGTAAGGTCACAAAATAAAAAAAAGCAAATAAGTGTAATGATATAGATATAAAAACAGTATTCTTCCAAACAATGTAGTTCCTCAGAAACAGTTGTGCTTCCAAAAAAAAAAAAAAAGATTACCAAGCAACATACAGAATGCGGCTCAACCAATCCGGAACAATCCATTTTATTCAAACGGTTTTCAAACTTGTCCGTCATGCACTGCACATTTTGTAACTCACAAGCTCATTAGTAGAGACTGTAAGACCTGAATTAGGTGTGTCAGGAAAACACACAAATTGTGCAGCACTGGTCGTCCTCCAGGACAGATTTGACAACCACTGCACTAAAGGATTTTACTTATGTGCACTACCTTTTCTGAAACACCTGTATTTACAGATAAAAAGGAAACTCTTTTTTTTCCTGATGCTGTAGGGTTATGTTCCTAAAAACATCTTATGACACAAACATTTAACACGCACACTGTACCTCACATTTGCCAGTGTGAGCCTTAGCATGCATTACAGACAGAAAAGGCTTCATCGTGGTGAGTGGTTGGAGGAGCTCAGGCAACTTCCCTGCCATCCTTTCCAAATAAGGCCAGTACCTGTAACGGGAAAAACACATGTGCATGGCACAAAATGGTAAGGAGTCAAATCAGGACCTATGTGACTGGTACAATTCAATCAAAGAATACTATGCAGTCATATAAATGATAATATTTCCTTAGACCTTATGGACTAAACTGTTGTAGTAGTAAACTAAACTGATAACTCAGTAGCCATATTAAATTTCTAAGTCCATAATATAATAAAGGTGTACTTTTTTGCTAGCCATGGTGTTATGCCCATGACATAACGGTAAAACTTCATTTGGCAGTAGTTATTTATTTACCTGCAAGCAATGTCTGTACAAAAGAATGTTGCATTAGCAGCTTGTGCCAGCTCCTTTTGCAGGAACATTGGGTAGGCATATATTTCACCACGGTAGTGATTCAAGCCTTGCAGCAAGATTCCATGTCGGCACACAGCTATTTCAAGGCCCTCCTCATCCACCTTGGCCCTGGACTTCTGTGATGTTTCTCTGCCTGCTGTAAATGTTGCCGGCCCACAGACGTCATGACCTGTCCTCTGAAAGTAGAAGCAATGCGTTACATGTAATCCCAGGACAATTTAAAAATACAGAAGGGTTGTAGAGTTGAATAAATCCTTACACTAATCATCTGGCTTCTGATTTGGTCAACAAAGGCAGATACTTTGGCATCTTGTGCGATGAATAATCCTTCAAAAAGAGATGGTTCATCTGTCCTGTTAAATAAGAATTGACAACAAAATCGCATAATCATAAACATTGTATTCTCCTCATTTAATGTGATAAATAACCATAAAGGTTTTAGTCTGTGTGAATCACATTTGATCTAGAGCACCGTGTTGAGCGATCAGCTTTTATGTATTTAATTGGAAATTAATGCTGTTATTTGGCATTAGCTTGTGTGAGAAGTTAAAAACTCACTGTTTAAAGTACAAAAATAAATAATTTCTTTAAAGTAGTTGTTGTTGGGGGGGGGGGGGGGGGGGGGGGGGGGGGGCTACAGCCTATTCCACCTAGAATTGGGTGAGAGGTGAGGTACAGCGTGGACAGGCAGCCAGTCTATCGCAGGGATACACAAAATGACCACTGTGCCACCCTATATATACAGTATATATATATATATATATATATAAAATAAAACATTCCACTGACCCTTTGGACTTCTTGAACCGGTAATGTTTTCTATTACCATCTGCAGATATAGCCAGCATGTCTGGCGTGCATGCTGGGCATTTAAAGGGTTCCATCAGGCACATATCCTCTTTCTTAAAACGGCAGAAGGCAAACTCTCGAAAGACTCTGTGGAAGGTATCACAACAAATACTACCCATCTGGAAAGAAGGATGGTATTATTTTGGTTAATGAAAGTGTTTCAAGTCAGAAATTCAAAAATGTAGCAAATGAAAACAGTCCTTACCCGACCAGTGCAAAGTGATCGATGTTCAAGCATTTTGAGAAATGCTTGTTGAGATGATGCTGGGCTAGCCAATTTCATCTGCTCAAATGATGTGAACACATCAAATTTGAACAGCATTTGGCAGCTGGTGGTTGCTGGCCAGTATTTATATTCAAGCAAGTCACTAATCCCAGGAGTCCATTTACAAGAACAAATTGGACAGCATATACTAGGCAGGCACAGGTTGTATGCACCTTAAAATAAACACGTGGTTACTATTTCACCAATACAGCAAAGGACAATTTGTACAGCACAGGACAAAAATTAAGACACAAAAATAAGTAAGCCACTATTATGTATGAATTCATCTCCTGGATTATAAAAATTTAGAAGGAAGTTACAAGACATACCGTTGATAGTCACCAAGACAGTCTGCTTTCCTGGGATAACTGTGAAGGCTTGGCTTGGACCAAAGGAGCAGATTTGCATTGGTGGAGGAATAGGAAGCATACACACTGAAAATTTCAGATAGTAATATCAGTAACATCGACACATTTATTAAAGGATACTGCAGACAAGAGCTTAAATAGTACCATTGTACATGTAGTTGACATTATGAAAACATGGTGAGAGGAACACACCTTGTTCACGGAGCTGATATTGGCCCCTTTCATCAATCACCACTAAGGATGTTGGTGGAATAGGCTTGAAAAAACCATCAACCATAGCTTCTCTGTCATGGAACACATGTTTACTATGGATCTCAGAGTCACACGTCGAACAGAAAAACTGACATCCTGATGGAACACACTCTAGACACCGGACAACAGCGTCAGCAGCCTTGCACTGTTGACAGCAATGCTGGGTTACAGTCTCTGCAGCCAGCATGCAGTTTAAAATCTCTGGCAATGCAGCCTTAAACCTTTTTTCAGACATGACCTGTCTTTTGGTCCATACAGACATGGTGGGTGCCTCTAATATTTCATCTGATGCAGAGACAGAATTTAGTAGGTTTTTTAATCTCTGAAGATGTTGATCTACAAAAAAATTAAAATAAATAAATAATAACAACAACAATGACAATGAAAACTACAGTTGCATTAATGCATTTTTATAAAGCAACATATTAATTTCTTATATGGCTTTGTCACTTTATATGCATCATGAAAAATGGCTATTACATACTTTTGTCAGTTGCCATGTGACATTTTTCAATTTAAACATAAAGGCTAAAATTATTTAGACTGTCAATTTATGCTTACCAAGACTTGGGACCTCTTCTGGACATTCATTTATATGCATCTCCTCAACTTCTGCAAGCTCCCTAGTGCCAGCAGGTTTAACTGCAAACACAGAATGTAATGATACTGAAAACATAACTGCTGACCAAAAGCGTAAACAATAGGATAACAGTATATTTTACTAACCAGATCTATTCTTCTGAACGCGTTGTGGTAGGATGTTCCCATGCTCATCTCTCTTTCTCCAGGAAACATTGCAGTCTTGACTTTCCTTTTGTTTTCTTTTTTTTGAAGTCTAAAATTAAAAACAAAATTATATATTTGGGGGAGGCATGAGAAAAGCCCTATTCTTTTACATTTGCATTTAGTTAAATGGCATGATAGAGAAATAATATGTGAAAAGGTTTACTTTTTGGGCTTCCAACTCATCTGCCATGGTTTTTGCTGCTTCCAGCCATTCCTTATACTGTCTGAATGACTCAGATGCCATTTGAAGATGTTTTTAAGAGAAATAATGAATAAAGTCAAAGTACAAACAAGTACAAAAGGGAGAGAGATAAAAAAAAGAAAGAGACAGAGGAGAAGAAAGAAATTGGCTCTTAAAAGAACCGTTTGATTTCTATAATATTTCAGTGATGGAATAGATGGGTACAAAAACCTGAAAAACAAACAGATGTGATAGGATTAGTTGTACCAACTCTGCATTGAACTTGTTTCTGAAATAACCACAAAGGTCAAAGAGGAATAAGCTGAGTGTCAACAAAATTTCTGAGAGTGCACGAATCAGAAGAACCAGGCCTCGGTAAGAGTGGCCACAGACTGTGCCTATAAATCTGAACGCACTAATGGGGATTTATTTATTTCCAACCTGAACCTGATTCTGCCAAACTATTTTGCCAATACTGCACCTGTTATGTTTTTAATAAATCTTTAAAATTGTATATCCCTAATTTAAAGAGGAATTGATAGTTTTCCATAATGTGCCGAAATTAAGTAATTTAGATTAAGCAATTTAGAAAATATTCTTATAATGGTGACCCTACCTTAATTTATGGACTAGGCTAAAGTTAATAGTGGCAAATTCTGGCAATATTACATAAAGTTTAGTTCAGGACAGAGAATGTGATTCATCAGACAATTTACAGGTCATATCTTAATTACTATTTGCCATTCATTTACATGTATTTTGTTACAAAAAGGGCATTAGTTTTTTCAAAACCCTTTTATTATTATTATTAGGAGGGAATGCCTCCGAAATTATTGTCTATTTATAATTTAACCGGATAAATTATGGAAGGCCCCCTAAATGAACTTCTCCGGTTTATAGCTAATTGGGAAGCAAGGATTTTATGCCATAAAGTGCACGAACTAATTAAGTAATTACCTAGCTGCAATGTTTGCATGTGAACTAGCAGCACATGATGCTAGCGATCATGGATAGTACGTTAGGTAGCAAGATAATAACGTGTTATTAATGGATAAAACCAAGCCATAATCAAAACGTCGAGCTGGACTTATATAGTTCCACATGAATTTCAGACAATCAACATAAATACTTATTAATATTTAAAAAAACAACAACAGGATACTTGAAATGCGCACCTTAGCTACGACGATCAGTGCAACGCCTGGCCCAGGACTCCCGTTCTTCTTCTTCCTTTGCTTCATCTGATCTTCCCCTTGGCGCTTGCTTGCTAGCTTTTTTATTTATTTATTTTTATTTGACAGAAGGAAAACATATAATTTTAATTATCTGAAGTGCTTTTAAACATTTTCAGCGATTTTTTTTTAGTTGTGCTTTCTTAGAAAATGTTTAATTGAAAGTTATTTTTTAAATTAAGATTTATTAATAATAATAATAATAATAATATAAGCCTAATTATAATTAAAATTATATTTGAAAAGATTTCAATTTTAATGTGGTTCTTTACTTTCCAAAATGGCGCAAAAATATATATTTTTCTTTTTTATTAAACAACTCAGTTTTCTTTATTAAGTAATATCGTGTAAATATGAAGATAAAAAAAAATGTATTTGAGCCATAGACTGTAAAAAAAAATGTTTTATTTGAACTGGTAACGACGGTCAAACGTCATTTCATGACACACGGCACTGCCATTATTTACAGGAGCGCTAGAGGGCGCTTGACTTTAAAACGTAAAATAGGGTCGTAATAAGCTGCTTGCACATACGACCTATGGGGTCGTTTTTTGGAGGAGGACAGGCTGGAGGTGACGATCATCTGGAATGTATCTTTCTGGGATGAGAGTGCTAGTTATCATATTGGTTTGAGATGAACATTGTGCATTTGGGTCAAATAATTGTTTTTGTGTATTTCTTGTTTTCTCCTTTTTGTTTTTTTCATTTTGTGGTGTATGAGTCTGATGCGTGTTCTTTATTGTAGGCCTTGGCGGCAAGGAAACTAAGGGCGGCAGCCCTCCTCATCTTGGTGGTGGAATTTTGGAGTGATTTCTGTGGCACTCGGAGGTGTTTGACGGAGTGCAGTGTGAGTGCACGTGTGTTTGTGGTTTTCTTTGTTTCTTTTCTTTTAGGAGAATAGGGAGGCCCCTTGGGTGGAGTAATACGGCTGCCGTTCCCAATTTCCGTTGCCAGGAGTGTCCAATTTTGAACATCCTTTTTCTGATGACTTTCTTTATTTTTTTCCCTTGTTTGTGTCATTTTAATCAATAAAGTGATTTTATTGTTTGTATTCTTCACCCATGTCTCATGCCTGACTCCAACCAATACGAGCCTGTGAGCCTTGTGTGCTCCTAATTTGTTTAGGGCGAATCCCTGGTAATAAGCCCCCAGGGTGGCATAGTTGGTTTTATTTATTTGGTGTCCCTGGTTCTGAGCCCGAACGCCACATAGGCATAGTTTTGGATAGCAATCTTTCCTTCAAAAAACATGTTTCTAGCATTTTCTAAATTACGACCTATATGCTCTCAATGTCAAATGCATTAATTCATGCATTCTTGACCTCGAGGCTAGATTATTGTAATGCTTTATTGGTTGGTTGCTCTGCACGTTTAATAAACAAACTCCAGCTGGTTCAAAATGCAGCAGCTAGAGTTCTTACTAGAACCAGGAAGTATGACCACATTAGCCCGGTTCTGTCAACACTGCACTGGCTCCCTATTAAACATCGTATACAGATCTTGCTAATTACCTATAAAGCCCTGAATGGTTTGGTACCTCAGTATTTGAGTGAGCTCTTATCGCATTATAGTCCTTCACGTCTGCTGCAATCTCAAAACTCTGGCCATTTGATAATACCTAGAATATCAAAATCAACTGCGGGCGGGAGATCGTTTTCCTATTTAGCGCCCAAACTCTGGAACAATCTACCTAACACTGTTCGGGAAGCAGACACATTCTGTCAGTTTAAATCTAGATTAAAGACCCATCTCTTTAACCTGGCTTACACATAATACACTATCGCATTTCTATAATTCAAATCCGTTAAAGGATTGTTAGGCTGCATTAATTAGATCAACCGGAACCGGGAACACTTCCTTAAAACACCTGATGTACTTGTTACATTGTTAGAAGAATGGCATCTACGCTAATATTAGTCTGTTTCTTTCTTATTCCGAGGTAACCGTATCCACCCAGATCCAGACTGTATCCAGATCAGATGGTGGATCAGCACCTAGAGATGACCTCTACAGCCAGGACACCTAGATGAGCCCCAGAGACTGATCCCCAGTGAAGACCCTGTCTCCAAGACCGCCATTGGGACAAGACCACAGGAACCAGAGCATCTTTTGCACAATCTGATTCTGCTTTAGCCTAGATTTAAACTGCTTATTTTGTCTGGCCAGAGGAGAATGACACTATTTCGACAAACTATTTCCCCGTCTAAATACTGTAAAGCTGTTATAAAGCCACCAAGCTTTATATTAAGCCAATGTAAAGCTGCTTTGACAAAATTTGCATTGTTAAAAGTGCTGTACAAATAATATTGACTTGACACTTTGGGACAGTTTTACTAAACAGGGCAAATTAGCACGAGAGCGCAATTCCAAAACAGCGCAGATGGGTGTGGAAATTTATACGGGTGATTTACTAACAATACGCAAATTAAAGAACAAAGACGCAACATCTCATTTAGCCTACATATCAACCAACACAATATACCAAGCGCAGTGCAAATTAGTGTAGTAGCAAATAAAGAATAAAGAAATAATGAAGCCACAATATGTTGAAAAGAACCAGAGGCCAAAATATGAATGGTTGCAAGAAGTTTTGATAGACCTGGTATTGCGTGACTCCTAGTTGAGGGTTCTAAGTCGTCTTTTATTTTCTGAAGCAAATTAAAAATAACATGCATTGGCAAACGATATGTTCAGATAATGTGTTCATCTGGCATTGAAAATAAATTAATACGTGTGGAAAAACTCCTCTCCCTTCTACCACTCGCTCTCTGTTCTTTACTGTGCCTCCTCCTAGCTGCCATTTCAATTGCAAAATAGGTTTAAGACATGCTTTTTGGGGGCATTAAATAATGGCGCAAATACCAGTACTTTGACGAGCGCAAACCTTAGTAAAACACGTTGCGTGGTTCATTTGAATACTCTCTTCCCATAAATTTTGCGTCTGAAAGGGAAACTCCTACAAATGCATATTCAATGAGGTCAGTCGCAAAAATAACTGTCTGCACCTTTTCAGCGCTAATTCGTCACTGTGCGTCTTTAGCAAAACCTGACAGGACTATTTTAATGCCAAAAGACAGTTTGGCTGGCGCAAACTGTTAGTAAAACTGGCCCTTATTTGGCTTCAGAAGACACTGATTCACCCACTGTGGTTGTATGGATTACTGTTATTATGGCTGTATGTACTTTTTGGAGTGCCATTGTTTGGGCACCTATTCACTTGCATTGTATATGGACTGATATACGGACCGACATGACTTTTTTTTAATCTGTGCTCATCTAAAGAAAGTAAGTCATACATCTAGGATGGCTTGAGTTGAGTAAATAATGACAGAATTTTCATTTTTTGGTGGTCTATCCCTTTAATGTACACACATACAAACCCTCTCTTTCTCTCAGAGGTTGTGTGGATGTGTTTGATCTTGCGTCTCTGTAGCCTCTGGACTGTGTGATCAATGAACTGCTGTAACTCTCTCACTCTTTCTATCCCTGAGGAATAACAACCTCAAATATTCCTCACATCGCTGTTTTTACACATACACATATAGCGATCAGCCAAACCAGCATGCAGCATCGCTCTGATGCCTTTATACATAAAACAGTGGCAACCATCAGTATCTTACAGTATGACGCTTAACTTCAATATAATGCTAATAATCATATATTCATTTGATTTAGCTATATAGATACACGGAAACCTAAAAAGGAAATTGTGAACAAGTGTCAGCTAAGCCCTTGTTTAATATAATACTTGCTTCACACTGTACAGTTAACCCTGAGATAACAAATTTAGTCAAAAACTTTGATTGGACATATACATAAACGTTAAAAATAGCATTGCTAGGTGGTTGCTAGGGTGTTCAGGGTTGTTGCTAAGTGATTACTCACTGGTCCAAGAAAGCCCACTTTAACATGTCTATGATATTAAGCTCTCTGTATACAATTTCTCAATTTTAAGGGATTTATATATATCATGAGAAAGTAATGGTGAGGATTCAACACGCTAATGATTCCCAAGCTTGGTTTTTGAATGGATCTGTGTTTGAATAATTGTAAAGTATTGACTGACATTAAACGGTCTTGAAATTCAATCTCTTTCCTATGAGACCAACTGGTTATGTTTCCCAGAAGCAAACTCTGTGACAGGAACCCTGGATTAGCTTGAAACAAGCCATGACATAAGGCAACCTCCTAAGTGGAGTACGTCAGCCAACATATGTAGCCATTTTACACACAGTACAGCAGACATGCTCACAAGCCGTTTGAAATACTATACTATCACAGGGTGGCCTGCAACATTTGTGCAATGTTAAGTCATTTTAAATTAAATTACAATTAAAAATATTAACTGAATTAAACATGCAGTCTATTGAAGTCGTATTACTGTTTGAGACTTTGGTAAGCACTGACACTTTTTAAGTTGTCCTTATCATATAGTATATACAGTATACTGTATTTGTGTGTAATATATATAGAATATATATATTATATATATACATACATGCACACACACACGGTCCCACTTTATATTAGGCGGCCTTAACTACTATGTACTTACATGTAAATTAATCGTTTGATACAATGCACTTATTGTGTACATACATGTTTTTACATTGTACTTGTATATTTAAAAATAATCTGTAATTAATTTCTGTAATTTGTAACGGTGGTGGCCGCCCTAGCTTAGATAAGCTCTAAAAAGAAATGTTCGGGCACCAGCCAGGATTAACCCTGACAAAATTTTAATTAACTCAGGATAGCAAAAAAACACAGCCCACCTGTTACAATACTAATTTACAACACCAACAAAACAAAGTCCAAGAAAAAAACTCTGTTCACAAGGGGAAGATTTATTCTGTGACATCCATGAGAGAAAAAAATAAAAACAAAAACAAACAAACAATCATAAAAAGAGAGAGAAAGAAAAACTATTTGATCATTCCATAGCTTTGAAAAAAAAAACATCAAACAATAATCTTAAAGTAAAATAACCATTAAACACTATGTAAAAAACAATAAGCACATCAAATGTGCGGAAGTAAATGTGCGAGTGTGTGCGTGTGTAGTAGTGAATGAATAAATATGAATGAGTGTGTGGATGTGTGGCTTGAAGGTACTGACCAAGTTTGCAGTCATAAAGGCAACTGGAGAGTGTTGCAGGTTTTGTAGAAACCAGGACAGGTGGATAAACAGCCCTCACTTGTCTTCCGAACAGTATTACTAAAAGCAGATGATCGTGCTGTGCAACGCTAGAAGTCACGTGAACTTCACGACGCACCAGACATCGCTCACAGGAAGCAACAGTTCGACAAGCGTCAGTCTTTCCACTTTGTATGCCGTCCACTCGCTCTTACTACTGCAACCTTACTGATGACGCAATTTTTCCTCAGGTATGACACGCTTCCTTATATCCTACTTCCTTCCGCTGTTAATTGAAACACTCCACCCCAGTCACACAAAGTGAAAGTAAAATAATTCCTGTGGCACGGATTTTCCGCATTGCCACACCCTCCCCCCCTGGAAGAAAACAACCCAGGGTTGTTGAAAGAGAACATGAATTAGAAACCTAGGAATTCATCATCCTCATCAGAGGTTTCTTGAAATAAGTTAAGGAGTTTTTGTTTTTCCTGGGTCTCCAATTCCTCCGCGGTTGGATAGCATGGTTTGAGGTTGCACACGTGTGCAGTGCGGACATCCTCTCCCGTGTCTTCCAACGCTATCTGATAATTCAACGGGCCTAACCGCTTTAAAACCCGGTAAGGACCTTTCCATTTAGGGGCCAGTTTTGCACTGAAATTATGTTGAGCACTGGACTGAGGGAAATTTCTTAACCACACACGGCTTTTTTCTTCAAAGGAGGCTTCACGACGGGTTTTATTGTAACTTCTGAGCTGTCTTTTTTGGGCTTTCTTACAGCACTCCTCTGCCTTCAATTTTAGTTGCCTTAGATGGTGGACAACATCATATGATGGTGTAGATGGTGAAAGGCTCTTAACCTGGAGTAATTTATCCATTGGACCTTTCAGCTTTCTCCCTATTTGGAGTTCTGCGGGGGACATCCCAATGCTTTCCTGCACCGCTGAATTAATGGCAAACCGGAGCTCAGGTAAATGCTGATCCCACTTCTTGTGGTTGTCATCCACGTACGAGGCAATCATGCATTTTAGGGTCCGGTTAACTCTCTCGGTCATATTCGTTTGGGGGTGATATGCTGTTGTTAATTTTTGATTGAGATTCCATTTTTCACACAGCTCTTTGAATATGGAGGATACAAATTGGGTACCACGGTCAGACAAGATGAAGTCTGGAACACCCCACCGGGTAAGGATTTCAGTTCTGAGAATCTTCGCTATGGTTTGTGCATTTGCATGGCGCATGGGGAACAGCTCAACCCAGCGAGTGAAGTAATCTACAAAAACAAGAAGGTACCCATGACGTTGTGTGCTGCTTGGCAACGGGCCCATTATGTCGACACCCACCATTTTGTTGGGTTGTGAGATAATAATGGGTTGTAGCTTACCAGCCGGTTTCTGGTTTTCACTTTTGAGTGTTTGACACTTTACACAGTGCTTAACATAATGTTTGACATCCGTCCACATTCCTGGCCAGAAAACAACATTTTGTAGTCTCTTGTAGGTTTTGTAGATTCCTCCATGGCCACTTAAAGGATGGGAATGGTAGTGATGAAGGACAGCTGGGATGAGACTGCCAGGCAGGGACACTCTGTAGTGAACTTGGCCATTGGACAGGTGGGTCTTATGGTACAGTTTGTCCTCCACAACTTCATATTTATCTTTAAAATCACTGTTGTTGTTGTTCTCTGCCAATGCTTTAAAGATTTTTATGATCTCAGGATCTTTATGTTGTTCCTCCCAAATTGACACAACAGAGACTGGAAGCTCAACATCCTCCTTTTGGCTGGAGTACAAGCTGCAACAGGGTACGCTGGAAATTCTAGATAAAGCATCAGGTGCTACATTGAGTTTTCCTTTTCGGTATTCAATGACGAAATCAAACCTTTGCAGTCGTAGGGCCCATCTAATGAGACGGCTAGTGGTTTTTGGGGAACTTAAGACCCACTGTAGTGCAGAATGGTCGGTGACTACGGTGAACATCTTGTGCTCCAGGTAATGTTGCCATTTCTCAAGTGCCCATATGACTGCTAGGCACTCTTTCTCTGTAGCAGAGTAGTTTGATTCTGCTTTGTTAAGGGTGCGGCTTGCGTATGCAATGACTTTCTCCAGTCCCTGAGCTTTCCGTTGTGTTAATACAGCACCGAGTCCGCTATCACTGGCATCGGTATACACAATGAACGGAAGTTGGAGATTTGGATGGCCAAGGATAGGAGGTGATGTGAGATGTGCCTTCAATTGCTCAAAAGCTTCCTGGCATTGGGGTGTCCAGTGAAAAATGTGTCCCTTCTTTTTCAGTGCATTGATAGGTTCAGCGATCTTAGAGAAATTTGGGACAAAGCGGTGATACCATCCAGCTAGTCCAAGAAAACGCTGGACCTCTCTGATATTCTGTGGCACAGGGTAAGATCTGATGGCCTCAACTTTGGATGAGTCTGCTGTGATGCCGTTGATGCTAACCACATGTCCCAAGAATGTAATTTCTTTAAGACAGAACTTGCTCTTTTTAAGAGCAATGGTTTTATGGTCAATCCAGCTTCCTGCAGTCGACAGAGAACAGTTTGGAGGTCCTTGAAGTGCTGAGCTACAGATGGTGAGTATATGATAATATCATCAATGTAGACAAAGCAAATGTTTCTCCGTAATTCTCCCAATACGGTTTCCATCAACCGCTGGAATGTTGCAGGTGCATTTTTTAATCCAAAGGGCATGACATTAAAGTGGAAGAGCCCTGATGGAGTGATGAATGCAGTCTTTGGTTTACTCTGGGGGTCCATAGCCACCTGCCAGTAGCCACTGTTGAGGTTGATGGTTGAAAAAATGGCTGCTCCCGACAGAGATTCAAGGATCTCAGTGATGTTAGGAAGTGGGTAAGCATCATTCTCTGTGATGGTATTAAGCTTACGATAATCTACACAAAATCTAACGCTGCCATCTTTTTTGGGAACAAGGACGACAGGGGAGGCCCAGCCAGAATGTGAGGGTTCGACAATTCCTGCATTCAACATCTCCACAAGTTGTTCTTGTACCACTGCTTGTTTGGCCGGGGACATACGGTATGGCCGTTGCTTGATGGGCACTTGATGTTGTGTGTAAATAATGTGTTGTAGGACATCAGTACGACCTGGTTGAAGGGTACACACTTGAGTGTTGGACTCCAGGATTCTCCTCAGTCTGTGTTTTTCAGCAGGAGGTAAGTGTGCTTCACTCACAGCACTGTCAATTAAACATTGTGCATCTGTACTGACAAGTGGTGATGATCGGCATACAGGTTGTGGTGGAGGGATTGAACTTAACAGTGAAAGGCTTTGGTTAAACGTCTTTGCATGTGGTCCCGTCTTTTGACGTTGCGAGCTGATATCAGGTACACTTGCATTTCCAGGTTGAAATGGATGATCTTCTTGTGGGGAGGACTTAAATGAATATTTACTGTCGATTACATTAATTTGTAAGCCACTGAAGAAGATGAAATCCAGTCCCAGAACTACAGCATAGGCGAGTGCTTTAGGGGAAAGGACAGCAACAGGTAAAGTGAAAGTTTTGTTGTGAATGTGGATTGGTAACTGCAACCATCCTACAGGCACCTCTGCTTCTCCATTAGCCAAAAACAGCTGACCGAGAGACCAAGGCTGGAGGTTCTCTTGTGGGAAGAGATTTTCCCACAAACTTTCATGGATCATGGTGTAGCTGGCCCCTGTGTCCACGATGGCCTTCCCAGACCACCCACCAATGCAGATGGGAACAATCAGCTGTTGTGGGATGACAACAGGAGAAACAGGCGTTGGTGTAGGGGGTGATGTTTTGGAAGTGGACAATCTTTTATTTGTTGTAGCTGTCACAGAATTATTAGTTGCTTGACCCCCAGACTTGCGGGAATTAAATGATCGACGACTGGTGAAAGGATACTGTTGTTTTTCAGGTTGTTTTGTGGATGGGTTGGCATATAGTGGACAAAATCCAGGTGAGTGATGTCCCTTACACCTCCAACATTGCACGTGGGGTTGGTCAGTGGGTTTGATGTTTTTTTGAGTTATTTCCTGCGATGCTTTTCTGCTTATACATTTTTCATATTGCAGTTGCTGTTCATGATCCTTCTCTAGTTGATGTCCCAGCTTTACTAGTTCCTCAACGGTGCTCACCCGACTACGTAGCTGACTGGCGAGGTAAGGTTTTAAATTTTTGAGAATCATTTTGACTATTTCATTTTCAGTAAGGGAAGGCCTCCATCTTTTGCAGAGAGCCCGATATGTAAAGGCAAAATCTCTGATGGATTCTCTCTCTCCTTGATACCTTGTACGGACTCTTTCAGCTAGCTCATCTTCGTAGTCTTCGGAAAGGAAGGCGGAGAGGAAAACAGTCTCGAATTCGTTCCATGTCGTTACGGAAGATCGGGCGACTTCCCACCAGTCGCGTGCTGTGCCGTGTAGTACGCTGCGGAAGGTTGCCAGGAGGTCGGTCTCTGCAAGTGGGTGCAATGCCAAGAAGTCCTGACACCTTGTTAGGTACAGCAGAGGATCAGAGTCATCTGACGGTCTTCCAAAGGTGGGAAAGGTCAATTTTAAATGGTCACTTTTTCCAGCAGGAATAGGAGGACTCTCTGGGACATTTTCTAGTGGTGATGGGGGTGCGGTAAGTATGGCACTGGATTGTGGTTGTACCCTTTTACTTTGGTTATCAGCCATTTCTTTCCCTTGCCGTTTGACTTCCTCTATATTTGTTTGAAGCTCATTTATATGTATTGTTAGCCTGTCAACTTGAATGATGCACTGATTACATTCAGTGGAGAGCTGCTCATGTTCCTTTTGAAGGTTCTTTTGTGTAGCTCTGAGGTCTCCCTGAAGTTCGACCTGAAGTTGATCCACCATGAAACGGACTTCAGAAATCCAGGTACACTCCATTTTTTTCAGCTCTTGTGATATCATCACTGTCATGGCTTTAACTAGGTGATCTGAATCGGCTGAATCTGCTTTTGTTGCAGTTAACGTGGTGAGGATGTGTTGCTGGTTAGCTTCCATTTTTTTAGTCAAGTCTCCAAGTTGTTTTTCATGAAGAGAAGTGGCTGTTTTTTGCTACTGGGTGAGTTCATTCACTGCTTTCTCCTGATGTTTTATGAAGTTAAACAGGTTGTCCCAGTTACCTTGAACTTGCGCAGTCAAATGGTGAATGTCCCTTCCAGGAGTTGGGAGGTGACCAGGTAGGCGATGCGGTGACACAGAGGGAGATGGTGTCGTTTCAGGGGATGTGCAAAGTTGCATAGGTTCTGGCTGAAATGAAGCAGTGCCACCTAGAGGCAGGGAGGCAAAGTGCACCTGAGACCTGGGATGGGGACTGCTGAACTGAGTTGGTGTGAAGTGAAGAGTGGAAAACTGAGGTGGAGGAATGGTTCTTGGTTGCACAGGTGGCCAGACTGGAGTTGCTATATCTGGGGGAGGTTCAATTTCCACAGATGTTGAAGGGGAAAGAGGGATAGTAGCCATGTTTGTATGGTGTTGCTTGTCAATGTTGTGTGAATAATCAGTAAATGAGATGAGTGAATTAGAATGACTGTGTCTGTTTTTGGGGGGCACCAGGGGATATAAACACAGAGTACAATTTCCAGTCTCAATTTTCAGTTTTTTTTTCACAATTTTTGTTTTCTCACAGATGCACATCAAGCTCTCAGTAATTAGATTTCCAACTGATACACATCAGTCAAACAAAAGCACAAAGAAAAAAAAAATAAAAATACAACAAGTTATCTTTCAAGGTTCACCAATAATAACAATTAACAATTAACCATAAGGTCTAAATAATTCCCCAACACAAACAATGTTCAAGTGATAAATATTCAGGTGATAGAGGTTTAAGTGTTCAGGTTCAAGTCCCTTTTCACATACACAATTTTCAAGTCCCTTTTCACATACACAATTTTCAAGTCCCTTTTCACATACACAATTTTCAAGTCCTTGTTCACATACACAATTGTCAAGTCCCTGTTCGGGCGCCACTCTGTAACGGTGGTGGCCGCCCTAGCTTAGATAAGCTCTAAAAAGAAATGTTCGGGCGCCAGCCAGGATTAACCCTGACAAAATTTAAATTAACTCAGGATAGCAAAAAAACACAGCCCACCTGTTACAATACTAATTTACAACACCAACAAAACAAAGTCCAAGAAAAAAACTTTTTTTTTTTTTTTTTCAGAAGATTTATTCTGTGACATCCATGAGAGAAAAAAAATAAAAACAAAAACAAACAAACAGTTCAGCACTTCGGTTCACTCTGAAATCCGTGCAGAAATTGCGTCACGCTAATTCAAGTTCCCCAACATAGGTAGATTCGCGTCCACAATCATAAAAAGAGAGAGAAAGAAAAACTATTTGTTCATTCCATAGCTTTGAAAAAAAAAACATCAAACAATAATCTTAAAGTAAAATAACCATTAAACACTATGTAAAAAACAATAAGCACATCAAATGTGCGGAAGTAAATGTGCGAGTGTGTGCGTGTGTAGTAGTGAATGAATGAATATGAATGAGTGTGTGGATGTGTGGCTTGAAGGTACTGACCAAGTTTGCAGTCATAAAGGCAACTGGAGAGTGTTGCAGGTTTTGTAGAAACCAGGACAGGTGGATAAACAGCCCTCACTTGTCTTCCGAACAGTATTACTAAAAGCAGATGATCGTGCTGTGCAACGCTAGAAGTCACGTGAACTTCACGACGCACCAGACATCGCTCACAGGAAGCAACAGTTCGACAAGCGTCAGTCTTTCCACTTTGTATGCCGTCCACTCGCTCTTACTACTGCAACCTTACTGATGACGCAATTTTTCCTCAGGTATGACACGCTTCCTTATATCCTACTTCCTTCCGCTGTTAATTGAAACACTCCACCCCAGTCACACAAAGTGAAAGTAAAATAATTCCTGTGGCACGGATTTTCCGCATTGCCACAGATTACATTTGTAGTTACACTGTTGACCCATCCCTTACACCTTCACCCACCCTTAAACCTACCCATACCACCCTAACCTGTCCCTAACCTACCCGTATCCCACCTCAATAGCAGCAGAAGTGTTTTGAAATACAATATGAACACAATAAGTACATTGTACTTATTTTTTGATGTAAGTACATAGTAGTTAAGGCCACCTAATATAAAGTGTGACCACACACATATATATATATATATATATACACTTGCAAAATAATTATTAAATTAAATAAATTAAAATGAAATAAAATATATGCCCTGATGTATTAAAAAAGACAAGTAGAAATGAAATGTAACAATAAAACTACATAGATCTGATACTGTTTAAGTGGAAGGATGCTATTCCACCGACACATAGCCACTGGATACGGGAAGTGAAATGCCATCTTAAGGACCTATTATGCTCCTTTTTACAAGATGTAAAATAATTTTCTGACATCCCCAGAGTGTGTATGTGAAGTTTTAGCTCAAAATACCCCACAGATAATTTTTTATAGCTTGTTAAAATTGCCACTTTTAGGGTGTGAGCCAAAACGCTCTGTAATTGAGTATGTTGCTTTAATGCAAATGAGCTGGTGCTCCCGGAGAAGAGGGCGGAGCTTCAAGAGCTCACGCTCCGGCAATAGCAGTGCTAGCCTTTGCAAATAAGCATTCCCCTATTAGTACAAGCCTGTTATCTTTACAGAAAACGTACTCTGTTTCAAAGTCAGTCATCTGATTGTACTGTGCATAATAAATTCGCGTTTGTGAATTACACAGGGGTGGGATAAAAATAACAACATAGCTGGTCTTATGGTGCATGGCATGCTATCACAAACTTTATAAGTCCCAGTCGTGATTATGAGCTCAACAAATTAAAGCGATCGACATCGCTTTCATATGCAACTTTTAACTACCACATTCCTATTCACGATCATTCATGGGCAGCACCAGTGAAAACAGACAGAGACAATGGTAGCTTTAGCATCATTAGCCTTACAGAGTGCCAAGAAGCTCTTTCAGAAGGGTAATTTGGAAAACAAACGCGTGATACTTATTTTGTCTGGAGCTGACGTTCACGCACAAAGCCTTGGTATTGATCCCTACACGTATTGGGGACTTTACCGATTTTTTCCCGGGACATTTCCTTATACAATGAAACTTGACTACGTTGTACTCAGCGGCTCAGATGGAGGGAGTCTATGGAGACTCCTATGTTCGTTAGTGCATCCCAAAACACAACACTTGAAAAGCCTCTTTGGCGCTGACATTATATCTCCAGCAGCTATAGCTATATCAGTAATGGCGGAGGCGGACCACAGCTTCTCACTCAGGGCTGTGTCTATGCTTACAGGGCAGCGTCATAAATGGGTGGGACTTTTTCCCCTCGGTGACGTGAACAGAGGGAGAATCTGAAACAGCTCTTTTGGAGAGACTGTTTATGATTTATTGGTTTTATAAAAAAATGAGTGGGTGGGTTTTTACCATTATAGGCTGGTTGTTTTCACACACTGCGGCCACACAACTGTGTTCAAACATCTTATAAAAGTGATTTTTGCATAATAGGTCCCCTTTATGTTTGAGAAAATTAGACATACAGTCAGACGTCTTTTGGGACATTTTATAATATCTGGCCTTTCCAATCTTTTGTTGAGGGAAAGGAAGCAGACAACATGGCAACGTAAAGAAAGGAAGAAGAAAAAAGGAAAGAAAGGGGAACTTGTACTATGTACGTTTACTTCATGCTATTTATTTTTTCTTTACAGACATTTGATAATGTGCAATGTCTTATGTCTGATGTTTGGGGGATGGGGGGTTCAGTTATGTGTGTTTCTTTGTTCTTAATAATATGAAAAGAAATAAAAAACCTTGACCAAAAATAAATAAACTACATAGACATATTTAACATTAACACAGACTGCAAAAAAAAAACAAAACAAATAAAAAAACACTAAAACTTTGACCAAAATTAAAACAATATAGGTGCGTTCACACTATATCCGTGATTACAAGATACCAACTTGTAAAAAGCGTCCAAGGTTGTGAACAGCTCCAAGTAGACCGTCAAATTACAGTAATTACGACATGGCGTAAATCAGAATGAATCAGAATCAGAATGAGCTTTATTGGCCAAGTATGTTTACACATACAAGGAATTTGTTGTAGTGACAGAAGCTCCACAGTGCAACAGAAAGTCAGTAACAGGACAGGACACAGGTAATAAAACAAAATAACAAGAAATAGCCAATAACCAATGTACAAAGCAGCAAAAAAATAAAAAATAAAAAATACACAATATATAATATATGATATAGGCGACTATGTATGTACAGGTCAAGTATGTGCAAATTAGAAATGAGAAAATAAAAATAAAATAAGTGAGTGTGGTGAATGGATAATGTATTAGTTGTGTGTTCTACGTTTATTTATTGAGTGTTCATGAGATGGATTGACTGAAGGAAGAAACTGTTCCTGTGTCTGGTCGTTCTGGTGCTCAGAGCTCTGTAGCGTCGACCAGATGGTAACAGTTCAAAGAGGTTGTGTGCTGGATGTGAGGGGTCCAGAGTGATTTTACCAGCCTTTTTGCTCACTCTGGATAAGTACAGTTCTTGGAGAATGGGGAGGGTTGTACCAATGATTCACTCAGCAGTCCGGACTACCCTCTGTAGTCTTCTGAGGTCAGATTTGGTAGCTGAGCTGAACCAGACAGTTATTGAAGTGCAGAGGAGGGATTCAATGATGGCAGAGTAGAACTGTTTCAGCAGCTCCTGTGGCAGGTTGAACTTCCTCAGGTGACGAAGGAAGTACAACTTCTGCTGGGCCTTCCTGACAATGGAGTCAATGTGAATATCCCACTTCAGGTCCTGAGAGATGGTGGTGCTCAGGAATCTGAATGACT
This sequence comes from Barbus barbus, assembly GCF_936440315.1. Lineage (NCBI taxonomy): Eukaryota > Metazoa > Chordata > Actinopteri > Cypriniformes > Cyprinidae > Barbus > Barbus barbus. Next base: position 3,090,219 of record NC_136726.1, on the reverse strand, counting down.
CCACCGCAGTCACAGTACTGTTCATGATGGTGAGTGGGGGGAGAGCAGGGGGGTTTCTCCTGAAGTCCACGATCATCTCCACCGTTTTGAGCGTGTTAAGCTCCAGGTTGTTGAGACTGCACCAGACAGCCAGCTCCTTAACCTCCTGTCTGTAAGCAGACTCGTCACCGTCCTGGATGAGGCCGATCAGTGTGGTGTTGTTTGCGAACTTCAGGAACTTGACAGAGGGGTCTTTAGATGTGCAGTCGTTGGTGTAGAGGGAGAAGAGCAGTGGGGAGAGTACGCAGCCCTGAGGAGCTCCAATGCTGATGGTTCGAGTGCTGGATGTGAATTTGCCAAGCTTTACTAACTGCTGTCTGTCTGTCAGGAAGCTGTTGATTCACTGGCAGACGGAGGTGGGGACGGAGAGCTGAGTTAATGGTGTTAAAAGCAGAGCTGAAGTCCACAAACAGGATCCTCACATAAGTCCCTGGTCTGTCCAGATGCTGCAGGATGAAGTGCAGTCCCATGTTGACTGCATCATCAACAGACCTGTTTGCTCTGTAGGCAAACTGCAGGGGGTCCAGTAACGGTCCAGTGATGTCCTTCAGATGAGCCAAAACCAGTCTTTCGAATGATTTCATGGCTACAGACGTTAGGGCCACAGGTCTGTAGTCATTAAGTCCAGTAATTTTGTGTTTCTTTGGGACGGGGATGATGGTGGAGCGTTTGAAGTATGAGGGGACTTCACACAGCTCCAGTGATCTGTTGAAGATCTGTGTGAAGATGGGGGCTAGCTGATCAGCACAGATTTTTAGGCAGGCTGGTGACACACCATCTGGACCAGGTGCTTTCCTTCTTTTGTTCTTCCTGAAGACCTGGCACACATCATCTTCGCTGATTTGAATTGTAGGTGTGGATTGTAGGTGTAGGTAAATGCAGCATACGTCACGGTTTCACATGGCTTCACCGACACTCCCTCACAATGACTACGTTTACATGGACATCAGTAATCAAATTATTTACCTTATTCTGCATAAGACAATATTATGATTAAGCTGTTTACATGAATTGTTTTTAGAATATTCATTTCAAGTTGCCGTTTTACATGATATAGTACATAGATCGATTAAAGGTACACATCATTACGTCACCACGCAACGCCATCCGACGTCCCCTCAAGAATTTCATGCATAAACACATAGTTCATCTTCGTTATGGTGCCATTAGTCTCGTGTAGCTAGACCTTCAGGCTGACGGCTGGAATCTATGGAAGCTTTTATTGGCCAAGGCCAGATTAATGTGGCCGTTTGACTAACATGTCAAACATCCAATCACAGTTTGTTTCGTTCAGCGTCATGTTTTGGGGCATGGAAATGTCGCCACAAAAACAGACGTATTTGAAAGATTTTATGCCGCGAACTTTAAATATTTCACATACTTTTGAAAATCCAGCGTTTATTTGATCCTGATAAGCGTTTGTTGTCGGCAATTGTAAACACGACAGCTTTCTTCTTTCGTGAGGCGGTTTGGCGCCACGGCATCTTTGTTTCTTGTAACGTTAAAGAACGTGACACACACGTCTCCCAGAAATCCTGAATAATTCAATCAATCCGTGTTTCCACTTTTGTGTGCCATATGCATCAGACGTTTAGCCATGTTCTGTGGGCATTTTGTCCATGTAAAGGTCCTCAATGACTACGTTTACATGGACAGCAGTAATCTAATTATTTAACTTATTCTGAATAAGACAATATTATGATTAAGGTTTTTACATGAGTTGCTTTTAGAATAATCCTTTCATGTTCCTGTTTTACATGTTATAGTACATAGATCGATTAATGGCATGCGTCATTATTACGTCACCATGCGAAGCCATCCGACGTCCCCTCCAGAATTTCACGTATAAACATATAGTTCGTCTTCGTGATGATGCCATATACAGTTTTGAGTGTTTCATTTTTAATTTTATGAAAGCTTCAAGTGCAGTTAATTATTTGTACGTGCATACAGACGACGGTGGTGTTGAAGCTCTTCTGTTTGCCGTCAAACAGTTGACCACTGGGTGTGTGTATCCTGTCGCAAAATGCGGTGAAAAATCCTATACGACGGTAATAGTTTGATTAAGGTGTTTACATGTCTGTAGGAATACTCCACGTCTTAATTCGATTTGTGTTTACTTCGATTAAGACTTTACCCAGATTAAAGTAATCAAAAATCTCTGTTTACATGGTAGACGCTTAATCAGCGTATTGTCTTAATCGTATTTAAATCGGAGTATTGATGTTCATGTAAACGTAGTCAAAGTTCTAATCACTGCCACCTGTCCTCAATCACTACACACATCACCAGCACTATTTTATTATGATAAGCTTTCCTATAAAAAGCCTACAATAAGCTATTTTTAAATAGCTTTGTTGTTGTTCCCATTTATTATTTTAATCATAAACTTAAAGGACAACCATATAGGCTAGATCAGTGGTTTTCAAACCTGTCCTTGAGGACCCCCTGCCCTGCACATTTTGTATGTCTCCCTAATCAGAAACACCAAATTTAGTTCTTGCAGTCTCTAATAATGAGCTGATGAGTGGAATCAGGTGTGTTAGATGAGGGAGACATACAAAATGTGCCGGGCAGGGGGTCCTCCAGGACAGCTTTGAAAAGCCCTGGGCTAGATTATGCATTTAGTTATTTATTTATTTATGAAGAGAACAGATAAGCAGAGTGACTTTTCTTGTTCAACACACAAAGCAGATGAATGTTTCTTTTCATGGAGTGAGAGCGGAGGCCAATAAACATGATCACATATAAACAAAGCAAGGGTTGGTTAAAAATATAGATTTTTTATTTTTTATTTTAATCAATTATATTTTTTATGAATCCATATCGATTCTTACATCCCAAGAATCAATCTTTTAGTCTATGTTGTTTTTTGAGTTGATGAATGAACAGAACACTGTGGGGAACCTCTATTTTATTTTATTTTATATTCTAACTATTTTATTAAGATATTCTAACAAAAAATACTGCCACCCCTTGGTTTAGCGACCGAAACCAAAGACAACGGTATGCGACTCCTGACTTTTTGTGCTTCACAAAGACTTGAGGTCACAAACACATATTTCAATCAGCAGCGATCGAAGAATGGCCAGGCTGCAGGTCTGGATGAGATCCCGACTGAACTACTCAAATCTGGTAACCAGTGCTTTGTTGACGCCCTGACGGACCTGCTCAATGCTTGCTGGACAGCCAAAGCAGTCCCTGAGGAATGGAAATGAGGTGTGATCGTCACACTCCCAAAAAAAAACAATCTCTCCAAGTGCAATAATTGGTGGGGTATTACCCTTCTATTGGCACCTGGAAAGGTATTTTCCATTGTCCTTCTAAACCACCTCTGAAGAGTTGATGTCTGCCTTAGAGATCAACAAGCGAGCTTTCGAAGTGGACGATCCTGTATCAAGTGATTAAACAATTGCTGGAATACCAACAACATTTGACTCGATTGAAGATAGCCCAGGCTTATGGAATTCCATCATGATTTGTTGATATTTTTCACAACCTTTACCATGGCTCTCGTTGCTGTGTATGGATGGAAGAAGGGGTAACTGATTTCTTTGCAATCAAAACTGGCGTATGACAAGGTTGCATGGTATGTTATCCCTTCTCGTCATCGACTTTGTTGCCCGCCACTCCATCAACCGCCTACACATCGGCATACCTTGAACAGTTAGCAGCCTCTTCCTTGCAGATCTCAATTTGCCAATGATATCATCATTCTCGGCCCGACCCAAACTGCCCTATGGGATCTCACTATGGCCCTAGAAAATCAAGCAGCCAGCGTTGAATTCCGAATTAGTGGACAAAAGACCAAAGTTGTTTGCACATAAACTCAAGAGTACCGATCACAATCGATGGAAAACAAGTGCAGGAAGTTGCAAACTTCACTGCAAAATCACCTGTGGGTGGCAGATCCTTTTTCTATTTTTCTTTTCCTTTTTCTATTTGGCACCCAAATTCTGAAACAATCTACCTAGCATTGGTCAGGAGGCAGACACAATCTGTCAGTATAAATCTAGATTAAAGACCCATCTCTTGAAACCTGGCATACACATATCACACTACCACATTTCTATTATTCAAATCCATTAAAGGATTATTAGGCTGCATTAATTAGGTGAACCGGAACTGGGAACACTTCCCATAACACCCGATGTACTTGTTACATTTTTAGAAGAAGGGTTTCTACGCTAATATTAGTCTTTTTCATTCTTATTCTGAGGTCACAGTAGCCACCCAGATCCTGTATGTATCCAGATCAGATGGTCACTGTAGTCACCCGGATCCAGTCCGGATGATGGATCAGCACCTAGAGCCCTGGATGTCAGCCCTCAATGTCAGTGGAGACCATGACAACTAGATGAGCCCCAGAGAAAGAAGACCTAATCACCTACATTGCCATTGGCACAAGACCACAGGAGCCAGGTGAGTCCTCTGCTCAATACTTTGTTGCAGCCTTAAAGGGGTCATCGGATGCAAAATTCACTTTACAAGTTGTTTGAATGTACAGTCCGGTCCATAAATATTGGGACATCGACACAATTCTAACATTTTTGGCTCTATACACCACCACAATGGATTTCAAATGAAATGAACAAGATGTGCTTTAACTGCAGACTGTCAGCTTTAATTTGAGGGTATTTACATCCAAATCAGGTGAATGGTGTAGCAATTACAACAGTTTGCATATGTGCCTCCCACTTGTTAATGGACCAAAGGTAATGGGACAATTGTCTTCTCAGCTGTTCCATGGGCAGGTGTGTGTTATTCCCTCATTATCCCAATTACAATGAGCAGATAAGAGGTCCAGAGTTCATTTCAAGTGTCCTATTTGCATTTGGAATCTGTTGCTGTCAACTGTCAAGATGAGATCCAAAGAGCTGTCACTATCAGTGAAGCAAGCCATCATTAGGCTGAAAAAACAAAACAAACCCATCAGAGAGAGATAGCAAAAACATTAGGCGTGGCCAAAACAACTGTTTGGAACATTCTTAAAAAGAAGGAACGCACCGGTGAGCTCAGCAACACCAAAAGACCCGGTAGACCACGGAAAACAACTGTGGTGGATGACCGAAGAATTCTTTCCCTGGTGAAGAAAACACCCTTCACAACAGTTGGTCAGATCAAGAACACTCTCCAGGAGGTAGGTTTATGTGTGTCAAAGTCAACAATCAAGAGAAGACTTCACCAGAGTGAATACAGAGGGTTCACCACAAGATGTAAACCATTGGTGAGCCTCAAAAACAGGAAGGCCAGATTAGAGTTTGCCTAACAACATCCTATGGACAGATGAGACCAAGATCAACTTGTACCAGAGTGATGGGAAGAGAAGAGTATGGAGAAGGAAAGGAACTGCTCATGATCCTAAGCATACCACCTCATCAGTGAAGCACTACAGAATTCATCCTGTCTTCGACGTCTCCCATCTAAAACCCTATTACTCACCTGTAATTTTTTACCTCCACAGAGCCTGGTACTGTTGACGAACCCCCACTGCCACCAATTGAGGCCCATGGAGGTATGTACACGGTTCAAGACATTCTGGACTCCTGGCACCGAGGTGGTCTTCTGAAGTATTTGGCAAACGGAAAAATACAGCCCCGAGGAAAGATCCTGGGTTCCCAGAAATTACATCCTTGACCCTGAACTACTTACCTTCTTCCACGAGAGAAATTCTGATGGTCGAGGGCTACCACCTCAACGTATATAATAGTAACTTGAAGACAGTAAAATAAAACTGAACATAAGGCCACATACTGTAAATATTATTTTAGATTTAGACTATTTGCTCTGACAGAAAAAAAAATACCTGCCATTATGATAAGCAGTTTTTTATTATTATTAATGTACACATCTCAATTACAGACATGTTTATACTACACTATCCAAATACCTGGTCATATTAAATGCATATTAAATGCACTGACTGATCTTACACTACTCTCCTCTAACTAATTTGGCAATATTCAATGCACACAGTACTACATTTCATGATTGCTTTGAGATGCCAATTGTGAAAACTACAGGCCATGAATTCTACTGTGTAATTCCCTCAGGGACTCTATTAGAATGGGAGCGAGTTATAACTAACAGAAAGCCCTATTCTGAGTATCTGTAAGAGGTGGTTCTTGGCCAAGACAAGCAGAAATATTTTCTTAATTTACCATCGAAAAACTCTCCTGATCTTAATGGTTTTCCCATCTGGAGGAGCTTTTGAACACTCAACAAGTCACAGCTTTCATTAGGCTGCTCTGTTAAAATGAGAAAGCTCAGTGATTTTCCAAAGTTCATCGTCCCACAATGCCGAGGTTTGGCAGGGATTGGCAGGCATTGGCCCTGACTCCAGACAAAAGTCTTTGTGTGAGAGAGAGAGACTAAAAATGCATTCAATACCAGCACCTGAAACCAATACACGACAGTATTCTGTAACCTTAGTTTGAAAACATGCACAGCTTTTGGCAGCCGTGCTGAATTAATGTTACTGCTGTGGAAATGCATGCAACGTGCTGAATGCAGAAAATAATGAAAGAGTGCAAATGTTAGGATAATGTGCAAATGTTCAGTTGAGTTCACATGCAATCACTCTACAGATGACTAGGAAATATATGTCAAGCGCAACTAAATTCATGATATGGTTAGGCACAATGCTACCATATATGGAAAATAGCATATTTCATAAAGCTTAGCATACATATGGTTCCATTCATAAAATCAGATCACTTGAGGTATTTCTGAAATGGGAGCTACAGCAATAACTTTACAGTTTGGGAAAACTTGTCTAATATAAAGAGAAATCGAGCAGTTCTCAAAATATCATTGGGCCAGGATGGTCAACTAGTCCTAAAATGACTTGTCTTATAATGAGATTGACAATTTATCTAGATTTTCTTTCTTTTATTTTTAGCTAACAATTGAGATGAACCTGACTGCCAGCCAGTATCATGGTTTAATCATCAATAAGATGATTTCATCCGACCAATAAAATAAAAGTGTTTTTAATACAAAAAAAGTCAACCTTGCAGGTGTTTAGAGTTAATTAGTTGATTCAGATGATTAGGTTAATAGCTCGTTTAGAGAACCTTTTCATGATATGCTAATTTTTTGAGATAGGAATTTTGGGTTTTCATGAGCTGTATGCCAAAATCATCAATATTAAAACAATAAAAGGCTTGAACTACTTCAGTTGTGTTGTGTTGTAATGAATCTAAAATATATGAAAGTCTAATGTTTATCAGTACATTACAGAAAATAATGAACTTTATCACAATATGCTAATTTTTTGAAAAGGACCTGTATATGATATAAAGAAATTATAATATACAGTACAAAAGATAAACAGAGCACAGCTGGATGTGCCCTAAGCAACCTATGTAAATAATAAAACATAAATGTAAACATTTCCTCTCCATCATGAACAGAATACACCAGCAGAATGAAGAAGGCCTCAGCGCATAGCCTTGTTGCACACCTCATGCATTAGTCAACCTTATGAAAATCCACAGATTGCATTATTAATGGATTTTATATTTTAGAGCCTTTGCAGTTCCAAATCACAACTGGACACATTGCAAATTAAAAAAAAATGTTCAGATGTTATGAAACGGTCAGAAACAAAAGACTTTCCTATTCCTTTTAAATGTTGACGTGCATATCTGCATTGCTGTTATATTGTTTTTTTGTTTGTTTTTTTCAATCTTAACTCAGAACATATTTCTTGTCGCAATTTAACAGAGAATCACTGATATGAAAGATACAGGAACTGCTAAGGCACTGAGGCAGGAACAGCTTGACTTACCCAGCATGCTAGAGAGCCAGAGCGCCAGGTCTTCCTTCATGGGCAGCAAACTGGCCTCATGTCTGCTCGTCAGCCACTGACTGTACTGCTGCAGATCTGTGAGGCCCGGACCAGCCGGCTGCTGCTTACCGCTCAGAGGACTGAACATGCTTCAGAAAACAGAGAATGAGAGAAGAACATCTAGTACAACTAAATAACATTAACTCAATCATTTGGCTTTGACAAAATCCTTCGAATGAATTATTTCATTTTCCCACAGAGCACAAACGTCGTCTGATCATTCAAGCCTTTTCTGTTGTTTCAAAGTAGATTCTTATCCTCTATACAGATCTTCTCATCACAGCTCTATCTTCTTTGTCCTGTGATATCATATTCACTCACTTTTATTTTATTTTTTTAAGACAGAACAGACACACACTGTGTGGCTTCTCTCCAGTCCTGTCCTAGTGTGATTATTTTCTGACCCAAAGGCTCTTTACACAAATGAACATGCTCTTCCCAATGAAACATCAGAATTAGTTGCAATGCATTAGATATAATTTTGTCACATAAAAAATCCAAGCATTTAGTAAGAGTGTCATCTATCTTGTTTGGTGTTTTACTAAAAACATCAGTCTTTAAAATTTTGACTGGACTTGGCAGGACATCATCTGCAAAGAAGAATAGTGGGTGAAAACTGAAAGTGAATGATACGGACCGTCGAACACTAAGAAGGATTGTGTCCAAACAGCACACAACTACTGCAGCAAAAGTGACAGCAAACCTCAGATTTGACCGTTTACACAAATCAAACACAGAGAACTTCACAAAGCCAACGTTCAAAGCTGCAACTGCTAAAATGTTTAATCAGACACCAATGCTAAAATGTGAAAAAGATGTCACGATCATTACCTCATCAAATTATGTTGGTTTTACCCTCATCCTTATAGTCCACAATAAAACAAGTGATTGTTTAATATGGTCAAGATGTCCGGTTCAATATATCCACACATTTGTCTCTTTATTATAACAGCTCTGGTTGTTAAAGGAGCATTTCCTTGTTTGTCTTAGGCAGTTTTATTTCTCTGTAACAATTTGATGCTACAAAACACTGATGAAGGTCGTGCATTCTCTTGTAATTCTAATGAATCCTGCTGATCAGACGGGTTAATCTGGTTCTACTGAATGTATAACATTCCTCAGAAAAGCTTGTTACTTTATATCATTGCTGTTTGAAGTTTTGTTCCAGAGTTAGAATGCATTAAATGCAATGGTTTGGTGTTGTACAAATGTAGAAAAGTGGTGATAATATGTGATGCTAGCCAGCATTACGAGGGATTTCCCCTTACCCATAATTCATGCGAGGAGAGAGAAGTTATGAGTTCTGAGAAGTGTAAATATCTTCAGTGATGCAGAACGGGACCTCTTCCTCAGTTCTGCTCTCCTGTAGCCCACTATGAGCAATCTGGGAATGAGGACTCGGGTCCAACAAGCATCACATTGTTGAGGTGGGCTCTGAATGGCTGGCAGGCGAAGGCCAACTGAAAGTCAATCTGTATATGTTCCTTGTTCCACAAAATAGTACGCCAGAGTTCACTTTACCTGCTAAACATCTATCAGATAAAGCCAGACCTCTTATTTCTTTCTCTTTCTGAAAGAGCTCCTGTGATGGAAAAGGTTGAGAGAAAAAGAAAGCAGATAAATGAAAGAGGTGTTACTGGCACTCTAAACAATAAAAAAAGCAAGGTGAACAACAGTCCACTAATAATATCAGTGCTGTTTGTCTGCTCTTAATATTTCTCAGACAGATTCAGGGTTCATTGGGGGTTGAGTGAGGACGCTGATATGAAAGAACGTGAGAATGACCTTATTAGTGGTGCCTACATCTTTATTATATTTCTAAGCAATCAGATCTGGCAGACAATAAAACGGATGAGATCAATTCAGTGCAGTTACATTGAAGGAGGGAGCCAAGAAACATCTAGAGACCTGAATATCACAGGGACTTAAGAGTTGGCAATCAGTGAGCAACCACCAAGAAACCTCCCAGAACCCCCAAACAAAACCTCCAGAACACTCTAGCCCTAGAACTTACATGTACCTTTACGGTATTAATATGTAACCTTTAGGGGTAAATAAGGATTCACATCGGACAAGGGTCAATTACTCAACACCCATTATTTCAAATAGATCTGTTAATTTATTCACAATACATTAAAAATGCACTTCATACAACCATTGGCCTGATTACATATTGTCTGCGAGGAACAATAATACAATTTTTGACTTAATAATAATTTTTAAAAATGTAATAATTTTCTAACAAATTTGATAAAAATGTATATATTTTGAATCAAATATTTGAATAATATCTTCTGTATTTTTATGATAAGGCATGCTTAGTAAAATGTCTCCTTAAAACGTAATATTTAAGAATTAACAATTAATTATGTAAAATATGTACATGTAAAAAATATTTTACCTTGAAAATGATCATAAAAATCATAATCATAAAAGCAGTTTAAATAATAGATAGAATAAAAAATAAAAAAATTATTAGTGCTGTCAAACGATTAATCGTGATCATTCGCAACCAAAATAAAGTTTTTGTTTACATTATATATGTATGTGTATATTTATTTTGTATATATATATATATATATATATATATATATATATATATATATATATATATATATATATATATATATATAAAAAATACACACACATACAGTGTATATTTTTTAAATATTTACGTTTATACATTTATATATTCATATTCTTATGTTTTATATTATATATAAATAAATTTAATAAACAATTTTTTTTCTTAAATATATACATGCGTGTGTTTGTATTTATATAAACATAGTAAATATACAGAGTATGCACACATTTATAATGTAAACAAACTTTTATTTTGGATGCGATTAATCACGATTAATCGTTTGACAGCACTACTTTTTATTAAAATCTAACAAACATGCAAATAATGCATGTCTAAGAACTTGACGTGCTGTATTTTTTCAAAGATGTTTCCTTTGCTTTATCATGATCTCTGCTTTGTTCCACTGACCATCAATAGTCACCCAGAACACTGAACTGATATTGTTACATCTGGTTTTCCAGACAAGAACCACTCAGGTTTTCTTCCAAGTGACTCTTAAAAAACTAAAAAATAATAAAACAAATAAAACTTCAAAAGCAGACATACATTCACTTAAATCTCTGAGTACTCAACATTCACGCCAGGGGAATAATGGTTAGAGAGTCGGACTTGTAATCCAAAGGTTGCGGGTTCGAGTCTCGGGCCGGCAGGGATTGTAGGTGGGGGGAGTGAATGTCCAGCGCTCTCTCCACCCTCAATACCACGACTGAGGTGCCCTTGAGCAAGACACCGAACCCCCAACTGCTCCCCGGGCGCCGCAGCATAAATGCTGCCCACTGCTCCGGGTGTGTGTGTGTTTACGGTGTGTGTGTGTTCACTGCTGTGTGTGTGTGTTCACTGCTGTGTGTGTGCACATTGGATGGGTTAAATGCAGAGCACGAATTCTGAGTATGGGTCACCATACTTGGCTGAATGTCACTTCACTTCATTTCCTGACACATGACATCTACACAAACGGCATGATCACCACCTGGAAACTGATGCTCAGCAAACACAAACCCGCAGAGTTCACAGATGGCGAGGACATTTACAGTGCATTCAACACCACACATATGAACACACACATCTTGGGCACATATGGTTGAAATCAAAGGTCAGTGTACAGTGTGACACACGCAAACCTTTAGCTGGGACCATTATATTAGTTTATATTCTTTCACGGTCAGTATTTTTTCTAGCAAACAGTAGCGACAGAGGCGTGAAAGGCAGTAGGTTTTCTCCTCCATGTGCATTTTCCATCCATAAACGTTGACCTTGACTAATGCAGAAATTATAACTAATATTTCAGCTCGCATATCTGATTCTGTTGCAGTTATTTGATCCTCAATGCTGTGTCATGTTCAACAAGCACAGGACACACATTGTATTCTGCCCTTGGTAAAGGGTAAACCATGTACACATGGGACTACTGAAAGTCATAATGCAGTGATCATCTACACATCTCACATTATCTAAATAAAACCTGAAATTTGGCCTTTTGCATGCAAGTTCAGTTCAAAGTATATTTCCTTTCCCAGTTAAGCAAACATGTTGTCTAGTTGCCTGCACAAAACGTCATTTTTCATGCATCACCTTGGCTTTAATTAAGTTTACAGGCTATTACACACTTTAAGGGTTTTAAATGCACAATAACCCATTTTACTCAGGCAGCTCATACGACAGAAATACTTTTAAATACTTTTTAGGAGAAAAACTTTTATTTTCTGTTTTCAAGTGGGCATGTTTGACATTTTATGGCTGTAGTAATATTTCAAAGCTGCTGGTGCTTTCATGAGCTATTTCTGACACAAAGAGAAACCACGAAAACAGACTGCTTTCCCCCAAAACTATCTCAGCAAAAATAAGCATTTTGCCAACTTGAAGAGTTGGAAATTTAAAATTTTAAAAATACAAGTTAGTACGTTTTAGTTTTTTTTTTAAAGAATATTTATCTTATAGGCTACCTATCTTATTTCATTCAGATCTATCTATCTATCTATCTATCTATCTATCTATAAACATTTGTAATTCCCAAAAGTATACACTTACCCTCCAGAATGCTCTTCCTGAAGTCGGCTCTTCAACAGCAGACGGACGTTTCCAATTCTCAGCACAGGGTGCTCAGACTGTTGTTCACCGTGACACTGAGCCTCAAAGACCCGACTGTCATTGTGGGTCTCAGTTCACTCACCGCCTCCGTCTTTATCTGAGTCTGGGAGCTGCATAACAATATAAAACTAGACCCGTAGTAGAGAGAGAGGGAACAAAAAAAAAATAAAAAAAAATAAAACTTCATTAATAAAACTTAATAAAAAAAAAAAGTGTAATAATAATAAAAAAACTTACCCTGCATCCCAGTGTGCACACTATCCACCCTATCTGCCCTAAATAGTATTAAAAATGACTGATATCACAGAATTTAGGATGGATAGTATGTACATTGGGACGCAGGCTTACTGATACAAAAGTAAAATAAAATAGGCTACAAAACTTAATTTGTAAAATGGGAATCTATTACGTTTCATCATGCGCTCAGTAAGCTATTTTGATCGAGTATTGTTTTTGCTATAACTCGTTTTGCGTAAAAGATAACTAAAAGTGAGTTGTTTAAATCTTTTGAGTTAAATGCAAATTCACAAGTCTTTTGTTTTGAAATACTGCCTCTGAAGTTCAGTACCCGCGGAAAAAGTGACGTCGCGCGCGCTCTCAGCCAATAGCGAATGAGGAACGAAGCACGCTGACTGCGTCAGAAGAGCGTCCCGTGCACACGTTGATTTGTTTATGTTTAGCTAAAGGAGAGTCTCATGGAGGCTGTGCTGGGACACCTGACCAACATCCTGGAGCTGCTGGCCGTGTCTCAGACGGACCGCGTCGGTGAGTGGGACTGTGACACCGCGCTCAGGGCGTTTCAGTGGGCTGAGTACTGCGAGCAGCTGCACTCCCGCTTCCAGTTCAACCCTACGGTGCGCCCCGCGCTCGAGGCCGGTCTGAGCGACACCAACCGGCGCCTGCGGAAAACCCTGCCGTCGTGCTCTCCAGTCACGTTCTCTGAACTGGCCCAGTGTCAGCACACGCTGCTCGTTCATTTACTCAGAAACCCCTGCGCTCCCAAATCTGTTATCCAGATGCTTTTAGATCCCAAAACCGCTACGCGGGAATCCCAGTTTGACCAAAACAGCCTCATTGTGTGCAAATCAGTGTTTAATCTGCTGTGCCGCACGCTGGACAGGACGGGTCATGCTGGGGTACCGGCTGAAGCAGCGGTCAGAGGCAGTCTGCTGGGGAAGCTCTTAAACTCTGTGCTGAGTCGCTCTGGTAATGAGGAGCATGCGAGGACGCTGCTGGACTCCATCCTTCAAGACAGCGCGGGAAACCTGGAGAGCCTTTGTGACGTCTTAGCAGCCGCGTTCCATTCCCCCGCCGCCACTCAGCGCTGTGTCCTCGCGTGGCTGCGAGAGCGCGAGGGAGGTCTGAGTAAAGCGTGCGGATCTCTGTCCCCCGGGCTCTGCGCGGTGCTCTCCCGACACTCCTGCGAGTTTAAGCACGCATACTGGGGGGTTTTGAAGCACTGGGCGTCCTGCATGGAGTATGATGTCTTGCAGAGTCAGTGGGTGCAGACTTCAGATGAGCCGGTGACCTTCAAAGCACTGACCGATCGAGTCAAAGATTTATTACATTCAGGGCCAGCATTAAAAGAGGAGACAGAAACTGAACTCAAAACACTCAAACGGGACGCTGGAGACTTTAATGTAAAAGGCGTTAGTATATGGACTGATTTAATCATTCAGCTACAGCTGTAAATACATCAGATTGGAAGTTAATTCAACACTATGATATATATATATTAGGGCCGGTGTTATGGATCAACTGGGGATCGTGTTAACTGGGGGTGTGCGCGTGCACGCTAAAATGTTTACCTGGATTTCCAGCAGATGTTAGACGGCGACAGATTCGTCACTGAGATATTCTACGGATCATAGACTAAAAAACGTTTTTCACCAGTTGTATACATTGGCATCAAGCATAATAAAGCGTTTTGATTCCGCGATGTCCGTACCTGTGTATGTCCCGCGGTTTTTGGGAAGTTTACCATGCTCCGGAGTCACGCTCACAACCACGCCCACTTTAACATGGGACATTAGTTTCAATGGATGATCAAACTCTACTACGAACTGAAATACAAATGGAAGTATTTTCTTTTCAATATTACTGGATCACATTGTGTCTGTAGTGTGTTGTCATGTGTTATAATGAACAGATATGGGCCTAGATTAAGTTAAAATTAGCAGTAGACCTAAAACAAACATGAATTGCAAAGTCAATTTTTTTTTTTTATTGACAAGCCTGTTCATTGAGTTTACGATTGTTCTTAATCAAATTATTTCCTTTCTGAGTGATTATATAGAGAGGGGGGAGGGGTGTGAAGAAAAAAACAGAGATAAGCTACTTTGGCTTGAGTTTGTGTGATTTTGCTCTGCTGATTTTATTATCTGAGATCTCTTGTACAGTCAGCTCTGGTGCCTCTGTATACTCTTCCCTGGACATAAAGTTTCATCATGGATTTGTGACTGATCCGAAATCAACATTTTGCATTGGCTTAGAACTCTTTTCAGAACAATGCTGTATTCAGTTTCTTATAGTAATATAATCAATTAAATTAACTTCATTTTATATACGTTTGTCTGTACTGTATATTATGCTCAGTTAGGTGTTTGAATATAAATGTTGTGACTCTGTTTCATTGAACATGTAGAGAACACTTTGTCTAAAGTTAATTCTAAGTTCACGACTCCTGCTTTTCATTTTACATACAGGCCTGGTCTCTTGCCAGACTATGCTTGTGTTTCCGACCGTAGAGAAAACATGTTATGAGCAGAGCAGGATTCAAGCCAACTCTTTAATACTGTATGTGTGATGAACACAGGAAGGCATTTTTCCACAATATGTGTGAGCGATATGTCACATGTATGGAATGTTTACATTTTTAAGGTGACAAAGTGATTGACAGGCGTCTAATAAAAGTGAGCCATGCTGTAGGATCTTTCTTACTGCCTCATATCTTATTTTTCTATTTTCCATACTGTCTTTTTTATGAAAGTCCTGTGACAATCACTCAACAGCCACAACTTTTTCATGACTGACAGGCAGAGCATGATACTCTGATGATGAATAATTACATATATGGCTAATATTGCAAAAGACAGTATACATCACTAACCTCATAATCATTTGGCATCGTACACAAATATGATACCTCTCTCCCAAACATTATTTAGAATAGGAAAACCAATATTTACTTTATTGCAGACTTCTTGAACTAAAAATATGACAAAGAAGTCTGTCAGTTTCATAAATAATGAGTGTGGGCCTCTTTATATATATATATATATATATACATAATTTTGAATTATGCCAGTTATCTTCATTTCAGTGGTAAGAACCTCACTAACATTTGGATTCAGCCTTTCTGAAGATTTTAGATGACACTAACACCTGTGAAGAGATAACAACCCCTGCAAAAAAACTTATGATCCCAACTCCGAATCAACATGCAAAACTGCTAAATTATCCTTATATTGCAATCATTATGATCACAATCATTGCCTAAACATGTTTGTGCTTAACTGAATGATGTTCACTACCCAGATCCAGCCCGTTTCCAGTCCAGATGGTGGATCAGCTCCTAGAGAAGACCACGACATCTCTGAATGTCAGTGGAGACCATGTCAACTAGATGTGCCCTACAGACAGATCCCCTGCGAAGACCTCTTCACCTCGACAGTCATCAGCACAACTAAACTGAGCACTGAATCAACGATGAACTGACTTTAACTGAGAAACTGACTGTTTACTATTGTCCTCATATTAGAGCTGCTTTAGCTGAATTGAACTTTCTTTGCATTGACACACTATTTCAGTATTTAACACTGTTAAGCTCCTTTGACACGATATGTATTGTATAAAGTGCTATATAAATAAAGGTGACCTCACTTGACTTGACAGACCTCTATTATAAAACTGTACATTTCTGCAATATGGACATTACATCAACAGTCATTTCTGACAGCAGATTTCTCTTCATAGTAAAAAAAAAGAAAAAGCATTTTATGTAAAGATGCTTTAAGCTATGTATTATTAAAAGTGGGGTGGTGATGGCGCAGTGGATAAGACACAAGCCTTTGGTGTGAGAGACCCGGGTTCGAATCCACTGTGAGACACCAATGTGTCCCTGAGCAAGACACTTAACCCCTAGTTGCTCCAGAGGCGTGCAACCTCTGACATATATAGCAATTGTAAGTCGCTTGCGCCAGCTAAATGAATAAATGTAAAAGTGTGTGTGTGTTTGCCTCAACACCTAACTATGTGTATACGTTTGTTGAACATTCCCTATTCAGCATAATTCACTGCATTTTATCTGTCACTAATTCGAAATTATATGCATAATGCAAAACTATAGCTTGTTTATCGCTCATTCTTTAGCAATATAAAAAGAAAGAAAATGAAATGCTTGACATTCCTTTGACCACAGCAATATTGATGCTCGAATTCATTTACACAAATTAAGTAATATTTTTGAACAACTGCCTACACACGCGTTGCAAAGAAACAAAGTAACACCTTATTTAATGAATGTACAATTGTCATTAGAATATATATATATACACTGTATATATATATATTGAAACGAATTTAAGATAGCCTAAACAAATTAATCTGGGCGTGGTCTGAGACGTGACCTGAAAACGCATTAAGACTTCCCTTAAACCGCGTCAGATACATTTGAACATGGACAGGGGAACATAATACAATAATACAAAGTCCATACATAAGTCCAATAATACAAAACATTCACAAATAATGTGGAAAGCTTTGAAATCTGTTCCGTTGAAAATTCCCTGTGACGAATCTGTGGAGGTCCAACGTCTGCTGGAAACTCAGGTAAAACTATTAGCGTGCACGCGCATGTCCCCAGTTAACACGATCCCCAGTTGATCCATAACACCGGGACTCGATTAAAAAAATTAATATAATTAATTAGAGGCTTTGTAATTAATTAATCGAAATTAATCGCATTTTAATCGCATATAAATATTTGACCTGAGAACAGTGAGAAGTAAGTTTTTTTATATGGATTTTTAAATTTCCCATCCACAGGGCCAACCAAAGCGGTCTCATCAGCTTCTTTGTCCATGTTCACTGTGGTTTGTTTTTGGCTGTTTCTCAATATGCCTTCTTCAGCGATCTTGCGTCCTTGTGTTCTCGTTCGACGTCATCATTAACCGTCGAAGTTCAGTTCCAATTCTCAAGAACGCAAGTACAGAGGATGCATGAAAGTGCCCGGATATGTTCTTGAAACTGAGGATGCATCGAGTGCAGACTTGAGAGAATCGAGCCGTTACAAATCCCAGAAAACGCTGTGGGTGGCCGGTGTACGGAAGCCTGTAAGCTTTAAAGTCGCTCTCACAAATACTTAACGGCTCTTCAAGTTGAAAGTAAACATTTATCGTTTTGTTTTGGTTAATTTGAATAAAGTTATAAGACCCGGAGAAAGTCTGCATTTTTATTGGCATATTAAAATGAATCTTAACAGTAAAACATATAACGCTGTAAAATAAAACAATACAATTATATGAAAGTAATATCTATAATAGTATGAAATGTTTTAATAAGTTATGACATTTTGTAATATTTATTGTTCATTGGCCGTTTCTTATGCTGAGAAGCATAATAGTCAATGTACCCACTATGAGTTAACCGCTGATTTAAATAGAAGAACAGATTAAATAAAGATGATGGACATCCTCAACATCTTCCTGTCTAAGCATGAGTCTGTTGGTGAACCTCTTTGGTGACAGCTGTCACAACACACGGGAGCGGCGAGCTGTCGGCTAGCATCAGATCCAGCGCACTGATCGCCAGACTCCCGTCACTTTGCGGTCAGTTAAGCAGGAACGCAGTACATCTCAGTTCTCATAAGTGTGCGTTCTGTGTTCTCGCGTCCTTCCGAGTTCGTTCTTCCAAGGAAGCCTGGCAAGACCGGTCTCCACGAGAACGCAAGTCCGTTCTGAACGCTAGTAGGTGCTCCAGTATAATCGATCCGCCGAAACGCATCCAGTGAGAAACGTTCTGCGGTGCAAAAATAAGTGCGATTAAAATGCGTTAAAAAAATTGAACGCGTTATTTTTGTGTAATTAATTAATCTAAATTAACGCGTTAAAGTCCCGGCCCTAATATATATATATATATTTATTTAATGTGAATTTAACTAATGTTATATTTGAGGATAGAAGCGTATGCTTTTTTCCCACACGTTTTATAATTATTAAAAGGTTTGTCGCGTTTTTATATTTAACCCTTTTTTTTCCTCTATTGAAAAAGTATTTTTTGATATCATCTTCATTTTTTTATTATTATTATTCGTTTTTTTTTTGTCGTTTTTTGTCCATTTTAAGCTATTATTATTATGTTTTATTATAAGAGCCATCATACTATTAGTTTTATCAATTTTGTTGGTTTGTATAATTTAAATTTCCAAGCTTGATTTTGTTCCTCGGCATTGAAAAAAATACACAAAAAGGAACAACAAAACTCTTGCTCAGTCTCCCAGCAGACAGGGGGCGACAGTGCTCATCACACCATCAGCCACGTGCTTTATCAGAGGACCTGGTATTTGATTTACAGCTGAATAACCAATAAAGCTCTTAAACAGTATCTGTTGTTATCATGTCTGAAGTTTCTGTATTTCTTGAGGAATTATTTCATTCGAGTAGATCAGGGATATTTTGCCTCATTAAATACCTCTTGAGAGGCGTAATACAGAAACGGAGTCCTCCTCACAGGCATAGAAATCTAATATCAGGTCATTTCATTTAAAGTTTCATCTTTTAAATTGATCTAAAACGGTCTAATGCTTCTCATGTTACTGCCTACTCAGAAAGTCTTCCAGTTTTGTAGAAAACAGCATTTGACCACTGAATTTACAAAAAGTAAATGAATAATAATAATGACCATTTTCAGGTTTAAGAAGTGTTTCAACATTGCATCAACTACAGATGAACACGTTACTTGTTATTTGAATTATCATTCAGTTGGTTATTTAACCATGTATTACTTTGGAAGGGTAAACACATTAAAATAAATAAAAAATTATTAAGTTCAAATGCATTTTTTTTTCACCAAATATATTTCCTTGAATTATCCCTGAGATATTACAATAAATATTTTAATAATGAAGTATCACATCTGCATGTTCATGGTTCTCTGACATTGGTTAATGGTCACATGACATGCAGGTAAACAAAATATATTTTTAGTATGTATTTATTTTGATTGATTTTAAAATGATTTATTTCAATTTAATATTTGTATTATTTAATTAATTATTAGCTTTTCATTAAACTCTTAACCCCCTGCAGTTCCTTCACAAACCCAGTCTGAGAAACCTTGACATAATGTAATATTTAATGCACGTCATGTTGTTAATAACAATGAATGGAATATATTTTCTTAAACTTTGTATTTTTATATCAATATGGTACAAGATTATCCTATTTAAATCAATGTGACAAATAAGAAAGGTCAAAAGTAATCTAAAAGTAGAGTATATTACCTAATGTGTAATTTAATGGATTACTAAAATTTGTACATATATACATATATATATAAACAGCAGTTGTCCAATACATTGCACAGTAGGCTTATTCTGTATGTCATCTGTACTGTAGCCTATAATTAAAAATACACTCCTTCATTAAAGAGAAATGCTGCTGGGCTGCACTGAATAGGCTGAGGGGCAGATGGTGGCATCACTGTCACCTTGGCAACCGTTGGCATTAAGCACAGGATTCATTTGAAATAAAGGAAGAGGCCAGGCGGCGAACGCGTGCGCCTCTTAAATTGGTCCCCGGGGACACGCAGACGCGTGCTTCATGGGCTGGGTTTCATATGTCTGTCACATTAGGGAGGAGGAGAAAGAGATCAGGAATCTGCATGGGCCGGGGTCACTCCACGTTCAGTGATTTATGAGATCACTTGAGGTTGTCGAAACCCGCAATGAAGCCTCATCGCTTATGACTTCATCTGAAATCTCAACAGCATTGATGCTTTAAAAGAGGACCTCACTTCCTTTTCAAACAGGTTGTGTAAATACAGAATCAGTCAGGCTAATCTGATCTCGAAATGGATTTTACATCAGCCTTCTACCTGCTACATTTTTAAGTGTTTGGTTGTTTTGGGGACTGAAATGCTTCTAATATTTATATTGTTTGACAATGTGTTGTGATTAACATGTATGTACACCTAAAATAGGCCTACACAAGTTCTGGCAGCTATTACTTTGGAAGGCGCTTGTCATTTAAACACATTAAAATGCACTTTTTTGGCATCTGAAGAGATTTTTAAATAAACATTTTTATAATAATTAACAAGTTTGCATGTTTAATTGGTTAATGGTCACATGACATGCAGGTAAGCAAATCAAATATTTCTTTTTTTTTTCAGTGAGTGTTTTATTTTGATTCAAATGTAAAATGTATCTATTTTATGATAGGTTTTCATTAAACTCACAAACCCTCTGCAGTTCCTTCACAAACGCAGTTTGAGAAACCTTGACGTAGAATAAAGTTTAATGCACGTCATGTTGTTAACAACAAATGGAATATATTTTCTTACTGTTTGTATTTTTATATATGGCACAACATAAATCAATGTGAAAAACAAGATAGGTCAAAAGTAATCTAAAAGTAATCTGATTATATTACCTAAAATGTATAATGTAATGGATTACATAACTACAATTGTTGTCATGTAATTTGGAATCAGTATCGGATTACAATTTGTAAGTAATCTACCCATTACTGATGACAGCTAATATGTAAATGGCATTTAGAAAATATTTCAAATGTTAGGTTTAACATTTTTAATTAGTGAGTTGCAATTACCCTCTCCTTCATGGACAGAAAGTGCAGACACTTCAAAGTAATTTCGATGCTGTGGAGATGCTGTGCTTTCTCTGACAGCAGACAAATAGTTCTTCATTTTTCTCTCGTCCCTGTCTCCTTGGAAACAAAGAAAATGTGTTTTCTCAGCTCAAATATGCACTGAGAAAGCAGCAGGGCAATGCTGAGAAAACACAACCGTTTCCACAGTGAATAATCAGAGGCGAGATTTCCTCCCTAACGCAGCAATTCATTATGGACTTCTCTTTGAAATGGGGGGGGGGAATCTTGATGTCATTATTCAGCCGTAATACAGATATTTTCCCGTCTCTCGTTTGTGGAGAGACATTATGCAGGAATGTCTTTGACGTATTAGATGTAAATTAATTACTCGTACACACACCTTCCCATGATTGTGCTCATCCACCATCCACGTTAATAATTTAACATACACATAATTCATTTGTTTTCAACATTACATTTAAAGACCCCATTAAATGTTTGACGAGTGCTATATTGTCATTTTCCTATTGAAACTGACATTTTGGATGGGGCGTATTGAAGGGCAAAATTTTGGTTTTATGTCACAGCGACAAACCCTGATGCAAGATAATGCCTTCATGATTTGTGAGGAAGACTGTAAATTTGGAATGTGTGCATCTGCAAAAGCTACACTAGCATATGGACTTCTTCAACAGACATCCACAAACCTCAAAACCTTGTTCTTTATATTACAACACAGATTTTGTCAGTTGATCATGTGATGTGTATTTTTATTGGATTTCCAGTGGTTTTGACTGCTAAACTAATGCAGTAGTTGTGATTCTACCATAATCTGCACACATATTAAATGGCTTTTACATAACCAAGTAAATTGGTTATTTAAAACTTCATTAATATAACACAGAGACACATGTTTTCCACATATATTATTCCACACCTTTATTATCTGTAGAGTGTGTGTTGGGGGCAGGGTGTTGACAGCACCAATGAGGACATGGTTTGTTAACCGTGATGAAAAGCACAGCTTGGAGAGACTGCAGACATATGAAGGAGCCTGCTTTTTAGAAAGAAGCAGAGCAGATGAATACTGAGGGACAAGCACGGTCACTTCTTCCCATTGTACACCTCTAATGTCTTAAACTGTGCTTAAAGTGTGTTTTACATTTTATAATGTTCAAACAATGTTTTTCTTAATAAAACATCTGACAGATACAGAAATTAATATAACACTTTATTTTAGGGTCTCTTAACTAGTTGCTTATTAGCATGCATATTACTAGAATATTAGCCATTTATTAGTAGTAATTAAGAACATATTAATGCCTTATTCTACATCCCTAATCCTACCCAATACCTAAACTTAACAACTATCTTACTAACTATTAATAAGCAGCAAATTAGGAGTTTATTGAAGGAAAAGTCCTAGTTAATAGTTAATAAGTGTTCCCTATTCTAAAGTGCTACCTTATATTTTTATAAAAGACACTGAATGAGTCACATCCTTTGGACCGACATGTTTACATCAGCAAATCTATTAGAAATGTCTACATATTCTGTTACACAAAACCCACAAACTGTGGATCAGAAATGCTTCTTCATCTGACTTACAGATGTCACTGTAGTTATAGCTTGTCTAAGCATTTGTTTTGTGAGTAATGGCAAAATTACTCAGAGGCTCCAGACAAACTGACTTTGGTTTAATTAGCACTTGCTCTGTTTGTAATATCTGCTGATCAGTTGTTCGCACCTCCATCACTCGTGTTCTCAGTTCAAGAGCACAGAGAGGAAGTGAAAAAAATTTAAGTGAGATCACTATTTAGCTTGTTCTGAGACTCATCCCAGCCTAAATTCACTGGCGTAATTGATAAGAAAGAAAGAAAGAAAGAAAGAAAGAAAGAAAGAAAGAAAGAAAGAAAGAAAGAAAGTTGAAGAGAAAACAGAATAGAAATATTGGAAAGATTGGAAAGAATCATAATTGAAAAGATGAAGAAGAATTGGAATTGTGCAATAGAAGGGGAACCAGAAATGGAGGGAAAGGGGAAAGGAAGGAGGAGCGAAAATGGAAAGGGAAAAGGGAAGGTGAAGAGAAAACAGAGAAACGAACAAGAATGGGAAAGGGAAGAACTGGAATGGTAGAAGAGAAGGGGGATCAGAGAGGAAGAGAAAGGGACAGGAATGTGAAAGAAAGGAGAAGGAAAATGGGAAAGGGAATGGGAATGGGAATGGGAACAAAAAAGAAAAATGGAAGGTGAAGATAAAACGCAATAGAAAGATGAACAAGAATTGGAAGAAGAAGTGCAATGGAAAGATGGAGAAAGGGGACCAGAGAGAAAGTGGAAAGCAAACCATTAAGGAAGAGGAAAGTGAAGAGGGGAACCAAAAAGGAAGAAGACAGTGAAGAGAAACCAGAAAGGAAATTAAGTGAAAGGAGAAATGGAATGGGAATCACAAAACAAAGAGGAAAGAGAAAGGTAAACAAGAAAGGAAGGGTAAATTGAAAGGGAAGAGGAGTTGAACAGGAAAGAGAACATGAAATGAAGACCGGTGGCTGTCAAATGGAGATTGACGTTTGACTCAAACTCAGTATTTCAGAACACAGAGCCTAATGTGTGACAGCGATGTGTCATAGACTCAATTTCATATCACTGCTTGAACATGTCTGTGTCTTAAGCATTGTTTCTTAGAGGATACAGTACTTGCTATCCTCCTGTACTGTAGCAATAGTTCAGAACAGCTCCCAATCTTTCGTTTTATATTGCCTGGTTTCATCAGCAGAACCGATGCCGTACAATACCCACGACACCTCTGCTGATAGATATCTATATAAATAGATCTCAACATGGACCAGAGTGTGTGTTCACAGCAGCTGCTGTTAGTGAGAACTTGTGAGGTTTGGTAGGAGTATTTGCCACACAGTCTGGGGTAATGAATCCAGGAAGTGGGTCAGGTTCTGCAAAACATGAAGTGTAGCGGTAGAGTAATGGTTAAAGGTCAGGGTTGGATGAACTCTGTAGTTTAGAGTCCTTCAAATCCATCCCTGAGGACCAGTGTCCTGCAGAGTTTAGCTCAAACTATGTGTAAATTTCTAGTAACTCTGAAGACCTTGATTGGCTTGATTAGCAAGTCTTAGATTGGGGTTGGAGCTAAACTCTACAGGGTCAAATCTGACAAAACCTGGTGTAGTTTCTGGCTCACCAATCACAATTTTACACTTCAAAAATCATTGGCATGGTTGTTTCAGTGTCCATATAGAACAAGGGTGACCAATCCTGCTCCTGGAGGGATCATTTCCTGCAGAGTTTAGCTCCATCCAGCCCCAACACACTTTCTAGTTTCTAATAATTCTGAAGACATTCAGGTGTGTTTATTTAGGATTGAAGCCAAATTCTGCAGTATAATTGCCCCTTAAGAATAAGCGTGGACACCTCTTGTCAAGTCAAGTCACCTTTATTTATATAGTGCTTTTAACAATGTAAATTGTGTCAAAGCAACTACACAATATCAAAAAAGGAAAATAGTGTGTCAATAATGTAAAATGAAAAGATAAAAAAAAAGATTTTCAGTTAAAGGCATTTCATTATTGAATTCAGTGATGTCATCATCCAGCTCAGTTCAGTTTAAATAGTGTCTTTGGAATCAAGTCGACGATATCACTGGAAATGAAGTGTCCCCAACTAAGCAAGCCAGAGGAGACAGCAGCAAGGAACCAAAACTCCATCGGTGACAGAATGGAGAAAAAAACCTTGGGCTCAGTCGGGGGGCCAGTTCTCCTCTGGCCAGACGAACCAGCAGTTCAATTCCAATTGTAATGCAATTAAGCCAAGTAGGCAATGAGATACTTGGAAGAACACATTTAAACCTCTAAATCAGGAGTGCCCAGTCTCTGCAGGAAGGTAGATGTCCAGGAACAAAATTAGGCACCCCTGCTCTAAATTATGTTTTATTAACAAAAGCCCTTTTCGCATGGGATTAGTATTAGCTGGTGACCTATAACCATTTGTAATAATCTGTGATCTGTGAAGTGACATACGGCCAAGTATGGTGACCCATACTCAGAATTCGTGCTCTGCATTTAACCCATCCAACGTGCACACACACACACAGCAGTGAACACACACACACACGGCAGTGAACACACACACACACGGCAGTGAACACACACACACACGGCAGTGAACACACACACACCGTGAACACACACCCGGAGCAGTGGGCAGCCATGCTGCAGCGCCCGGGGAGCAGTTGGGGGTTCGGTGCCTTGCTCAAGGACACCTCAGTCGTGGTATTGAGAGTGGAGAGAGCACTGGACATTCACTTCCCCCACCTACAATCCCTGCCGGCCCGAGACTCAAACCCACAACCTTTGGATTACGAGTCCGACTCTCTAACCATTAGGCCACAACTTCCCCGTAATTGTTGAGGTTGTCTGTGATTTAAATCCCGTGCAAACTGAATATGTCTGTAATTTGTAAAACAAAATTTCCCCTGCAAATGACCTACTATATTTCGCTGTACACTGAGGTCCTGTGATTATATTAGTCCCATGCGAATCGCCAAGAACTAACAACGGAAGTGGTAAGAGGCTGTTTTCCAGATATTTAACATGCCAAATATTTCACGGGCGTCGGTGACGCGTCAGCGATTCTTTCAGATTGTGTCTTTCATAATTCACATTGCGTGATTGTCACTCACGTGAACAAGCACCGATTTGCCTCCGATTTCGGCATTTATCAGTTATTCCGCAAAAGCTGTCACCGAGTGAAAATTGGAATTAAAATCGTGTAGTGTGAACTCGGCATAACCTCTGTGCCACTACAGTTTTCTTGCATCCCTCCTCCACCTCGACTCCTCACTCGTAACTTGTGAAATTATACCTTTGTCTTATAAAAGTTCACAAGTTTGCCCGTCCATTCAATCTTAATTGTAAATGAGCTTGGCTTGCTGTCCTCGAAGGATACGCATGAATGAATGAATAGGCTCCTCCTGAACCTATGTTTGGAACTTTCATTTGAGGGCTTTAGAGTGTCCTTGTTGTTCAGCCTTTGTGTCTAAAGCGTGCCCATGATGCCTTGAAATGCTGAATAGTTCACTAGGTCTTGGCAAGCATTTTCACAAAACTGGTGACTTCAGCTGTGTGACAAACATCTGAGACGGATTAAAAATGTAAAGCAAAACATCCATCCTAGATGCTAGATGCAAGACGAATGCAAGGAATGCAAAATTACAGCATCATTATTTCTCAAGTGATTTTTTCATTTCGATTCAGTCCCCTGCATGCCTTTTCATCTCTTTAATTTTTTTTTTCTCCCTGGTTTCATCTAAATAACATTTTAATCAAAGGCTGCATGTGTGTGTGTGTGTGTGTGAGAGAGAGAGAGAGAGAGCTGTAGCATTCATTAAAATCTAAGCCTGTCATGCACATACATGCACAGATCCCATCTGCTGAGGGTCAGCTTTGAATAGGAGAGTCGGCCCCTGGGGACGTGTTGGCCCTTCTCGGTGTGTGCTTAAGCGGATTTGGCTCCTGCTCTTTCGCTCTCTGTCTGTCTCCCTCTCCCGTCTGTCTCTGAAAGTCGCTTTCTCTCCTCTTAATCACTGTCAAAGTGAGAGGTGAGAGGCCTTGAGTCACACCTGAGTCCCAACACAGAGGACAAATATCAAAGTATCAACAAAGTAGATCTTTTCAACATCTCAGTTGTTTCTCCTAGACAGGAATAAGATTAAATGAAGAGCAATAGACCTTTTCTGATGTCTTCTGCTTCACAGATTATTCTCCTTATGTTTCTACGAGGTTCTAAAACTGAGTTTTCGCAGGCTTTGCCTCAGAATCTAGTGAGCATCTTACTTATGCAGAATTTTTGGGCATTGTGTGTGCATGTGCATAATAAGAGCAATACTGTATATTTAGAAATTTTTCTTTTAATTTCACAGTGGCAGTCACAGACACAGTCAGTTACCTTAACTACGCATTTCTAGTAGGTCCCTCCATCTTATCTCTCTCCAGGAAGGAGGATGAATGCTAAATAATCCACTGCTGGTCTCCACAGAGAAGATCTGGCAACCCGAGCCAATGCAGAGATGCTTTTTCAAGGCAGAAAAAATACTGTCAGATCCCACGGCATCAGCAGGATCGAACTATTTTAAGATGGTGTGAAAAACAGGGCGGTGGAAGGGGGAGGGGATGATTCTCAAACACAGGAAAAGTGTTGATAAGTGATGAAATATTCATTTTTGCCTTTGTGTATATACTACCAGACACCAGGCTTTTTTGGACTCATTTCACCTGCTAACCTGTCGGGTTTCAAACACAGGGACGTCAACCAGCATTTGAGAAATTTGTGCAGCAGAGAAACTTCTTCCGTCTGTGTGTGGGGAGAGTAATTTAAAACCTAATTACATGAATAAATGCCTCAGGGCATCAATAGTTCATAAACATGACGGAGAGGAGCAACTGGCAAGCACATTCATAAGATGAGAAACCAGCCTCATATTCCCTAGGAACCTCCTTTGTAATTTAGCACAACATATATTGATCATATATTGAATCTACATTTTTATTTTTATCTTTAAATAAATAAATAAGCCCATCAACAACAAGAATCATTACTATGA
Source organism: Barbus barbus (assembly GCF_936440315.1). Lineage (NCBI taxonomy): Eukaryota > Metazoa > Chordata > Actinopteri > Cypriniformes > Cyprinidae > Barbus > Barbus barbus. Next base: position 3,062,210 of record NC_136726.1, on the reverse strand, counting down.
ATATATTGGTTATAAGTGTTATATTAACGTCCAACGTACAATAGCATTCTGTTATGTCACCTGCCTCTTTAAATGCTCAAGCTGGTTAAAGCAGAATGGATACTGATTGGCTGAAAAAAAAAAAAAAAAAAAAAAAATATTATATATATTATTATATATTATATATTTCCCGTGTCATTATGGTTATAGTTGTTCTGACTGTGGACTTATTTACATAAAGAATTAGAATAATTCTTAAAACTTTACTGATATTTTTAACATTAAAGTAATCGTTCTTTGTGTCAATGGGTTTTAATACTAGGGTGTCATGCGTCCTTGTTAAAACATGGCTATATGGTTGCTAGGATGTTCGGGTTGGTTAATAGTTCATTACTAGGTGGGTTCTGAGTTTGTAACTCTCTTTTTTATGCGGTTGTTAGGATTTTGAGAGTATTTGCTAGGTTAATGGGTTTTAAAGGTGGTTGTAAGCATAGATATGTACAATACTTGGTAATTGATTACGTGTAATCTGGATTACGTAATCAGATACCAAAAAAACTATCTACTGAAGGCATCTGATAAGGCATCTACATATATGGTTGCAAGAGCATTGTTGTGCAATTGTAATTGTGTTCAAAATGATAGTTGGCATGTTGTTAATGTAACAGCTAGCAAGTGCTCACTAACGCTATAGGCTGCATGGGCTGTTGTGTCCGTTCCTATCTCCTGTCGAATGGGTTACGCGGTACTGATTGCATTGGTGCCGTGACCCGGATGGGAGTGAGGTTTGGGAGGCTGAGTGTAACAGAGGCCAGCTAGTCGGTGCTGCGCAGTTAAACCTCACTCCTCTGAGGTGCGCTAACAACTGATGCTAAACATCCTTGTTAGCGTGTCTACTTCTCTTTCTGGCTGTCGCTTATTGAACAGAACCGGTAGCATGGAAGGTTGCTAAATTCACTCGAACACTGCTAGATGATAGTTAGGTAATTCTGAGTCACCGGTGTGACTTTTATGGAGTTGCTAGGATGTTATGGGGGTTGCTAGCATATTGATATGTGGTTGCTAAAGTGTTCTGCAGAGTTGATAATTACTAGAAGTTTCTACAGTGTTCTGGGTGGTTGCTAGAAACTGGTAGGTGGCTGCTAATGTGGCGTTCATCATAAGGGGCACTCAGTACCCTAAAAAAATATATTAAAATATACTGGAAACTATAATGTTATTTTTTAAAATAATACATTTCCATATATGGGAAAATATGTGTGATGACATATAAAAAAAGTACCTGAAAAAACAACTGAAAACAAATATTAAAGAGTTTAGGATTTTTTTTTCATGTCAAAGTGATTCCTTGTCTAACAAAAAAGATGGGCATCACTAATACTTTCTCCATCATCAAATCTTTCCACATTGTCTTTTTCTGTCTTTCTCATTGCTTCAAATTCATTGAGGCATAACTAACACATAGCTAACTCAAAGTGTTAATACTAATAATGATGCTTGTTTTAGCAAAGAGAACAAAAAAGTGAGAAAAACAATTATGTGAAGCAGAAGGATTGAATATAAGAGCCCAGTGTGACTCAGTCACCATTGACTCATTCCCGTTTAGCCATTCGTGACTGCAGGTTTCGCTGAGAACATTATTTTAGTGCACAGACTGCTTGAGCAAACCTTACTTTGCCTCTCTGCATGACAGAGTACATCTGATGAACCGCCTTTGCAATAACTGTTTAGGGAGAGTTTGGTTGTGTTGGGAGGGGTTCACAGAAATAATTGTGTTTGGATCCTGGTGTCCCATGAGCCCTGCGGAGGTTTGGCCATTACAGACTCATTCTGGATGCTGATTAGAGCCCCACGGCCCCTAGAGATGCTGGGATACCCTTCAACACCTGCTGCCCCAAGCGCAGCACTGGATCAGACTTGTTTATTACACACACACACAATTTAGATCCATTACTCTTTGTTTGGTAAAACATAGAATAGCAATTTCTTAAATGGACAATATTTCTATCAGTATACACCATCATAAATAGATTCACACTGCATGCACTGCATTTTGGGGGTTTAAAGCTGATGGTTGTCATGTGGGTGGATTTGTCACGGAGGCAATTGGCGTGACGCGTGTCATCGGTGGGCTGTGGGAAAACATGTTCCGGTCGGCTGGTGACAGCAATGTGTGTCCTGTCACATTAGCACACGCCACAGAGGAAGCCAACCCAGGTCATTAAAGTGAGACGGCCCATCCTTTATTTTCAATACAGCATATCTGCTTACTGTTGCCCAGTCAAGAGAGATTACACGTAATCAACGGGGGGGGGGGGGGGGGGGGGGGGGTATATTTGTATAAAAATAATTTAGATCAGTTGGCAAATGTACACTACAATTCTAAACTGAACTAAACTGAACGCATCTACTCTACAACAGGGTTGTCAGGTGAATTATTCTAAGCTGCTATTATTCTAAGCTTTAGTCTTTGGGTGTTTGGTGTTGGTTTAGGCTTTAATCTTTGGGTGTCTGGTGTTGGTCTAGGCTTTAGTCTTTGAAGGTCTGGTTTAGATTTTTGGGGGTCTGGTGTTCATCTGGGTCTTAGAAGGCCTGGTATAGTCAGATTTCGTGTGGTCTGGTATTGGTTTGGGTGTTGTAGGGTCTGGTCTTTAATTCTGTTCCATACTCTCATGCAGAGTAACAAATGAATGACCAGCATGCTCAGCAGTCTGTTGGAGTTTAAAATGGTATTGATTAGTGATTTGTCCCCATCTAATTTGCTGGCGGTAATTTGTCCTTTGTAGGCCATTTACTTTAGTCAGATCCACTGGTGTAATGAATCAGATCTATCTACTATTACATATAAGCTTTACACATTAGAGAAATCCTGGCTGAGTGTTTGATGGATAATAAATACGTTTTGCATAAGTGCATTACAGGAGCGTCACTTTCACAAACCATTGTATATGTTCTTGGCTTCTGAAAAGTTTTAAAAGGGTACATTTTATGGAAATAGTATACTTTAAAAGAATAAACTTCAGTGTGAACTGAATGTAATTTTTGGACATTTAATTGTATGATAATTTCCGTAGAATAAAAATGTATTTACATTCATATTTAATGCAAACTTTAACTGAACTTTATCAAGCTGATATTTCTAAGAGAAGCTTACTTGTTACAGGGACAAACATGTCTGTTAGATCTTCACAAAGAGACACACAACCATTTCAAATCAATGTCCAGGATGATTTTAATGACTATATCATGCAAAAATAATCATCACACTCTATAAAGAACATCAACTCTTTATCTTCTCAAAATCAGAAAATTGCCTTTAAATTTTGGTCCACCAGTTGCAAAAATCAAAGGAAAGACATAATAATGTCTTGATTTGAATAATTGTATATAAAATCACACTTAGTGAGCAATTCATACAGTTTAACACTTTTTGACATCAACAAATCGCTCTATTCGACACAACAATAGAATACAACAATCACTTGTGCACTTCAGTCTCAGGCAAGAGGCCATAAAAAGAGCTTTAGGTTTGTGATAAATTCACCACAAAATACACAAATCTAGAAAACATCTAGCTGAGTTTCAGAACAAATTAAAGCATGGCTCAGATTCCAACCTCTGAAAATGGCCTTGAATGTTCTGACCAGAACAAACATAAGCTGATGTTTCAGTAAGACTTTCGCAACAATTCGAATGACTCCGTAAACACAATTCAGATTTCTTGAATGAATTAGATGTTGAATATAACAAGATTGCTGATGTCATCAGTAAATTATTGCAGTACGTGTTCTTAACAGGTGTTTTTTAAGACTGTCACATCATCTTAGATTACTGCTGGTTGACTAAACACAACACACTGGTTTGTGTCATGAATGAAGAATTAGAGTGAATCTCACAAAAACAAGCACAATTTTCAAATTATTATTATTATTACATTGACAACATTGATAGTATTTATTTATACATTTTATTTTATTATTTTTGGGGGGGCTGAATTGTATCCTAAAAGCAGGCTTAATTTTCTTAATGCGATGTACAATTTTATTTTTAGGTGAGATGGAACCTGCATATCCTGACAGATTTTGTGAAATTCACTCAAAATATTACATCAGCTTTGCATGGCAACACTTAAATACATCAGATGATCGGGATTTGATCATACGCATGGAATTATCTCAATGGCATCACAATATACATCCCAAATGATCAGCCTCACTTTTTAATGCCAGTTTCTATGATAAATATGGCCCAGTAAGAACAGTAAGCACAGATATCACTGACCCAGATTCACAACAGTCTCACAGAAACAGTAAATCCATGTCAAAACACATACTTAAGATAGAAATTACTTGTTTTCCCAAATAACAACATGTCAGTGCATTCAAAGTATCTTAGAAAATGACCGGTTTGTCATTATATGTTGGTTAAAACAGAACATTTTAAATGAAGACCAGCTTAATACCACTTAAACTACAGGACCGTATTGCCAAGCACACACTTGAATGTATTGTTGATGTAACTATAGCTGAACAAAACTTAGACAAGATTGCACTTTAAAAAGTTCTCAAGTATACTTTAGGATGTTTCAACATTTAAAGGTTTATCCATATATTTCACATTTATTTTAATACACATCATCATTCAGATATAGAAGGTATGTTTTGCAAATTTGTGCTATTTTAGATTCTTTCTTTGCATCAAACAGTAAATGTCTATTTTGCTCTACCTTCTGTTTTATGATTTATGTCCCAAATAAAGGGACTAGTTTATAAAGTCTAATATAGTACACGTACATAATGATAAACAGCATTCTTTGAAAGTTTATATAATATAGTTAAATAACCCAAATTTTGCATATTTTCTGTAAGGTCAATGGCAAGAGCTCTGTAAACCAGAGTGAAACACTTGTTTCTTCTGAACAAAACGACATTGATCTAAACTACTCTCATTGGTCCTGACCGATTAATCTAAACTACTCATCTCCTAAAGTTACAGTAGAAGTCACAAAACTAGTCTAAACCTGCAAAAAAAACAGCCAAGACCTGTGCTTTGATTACAGATGTCTGTGCTATTAAATATTGTCAGTTAATTAAATGTCATAAACCACAGTAATAACTCAACATATCTGTATTTTTAAAGGAAACATTTACATAGCCATATATATTCTTTATATAATCCTAAATATGACCTTTTCATATAATTACTATCAATATCTCTGAATACATTATTCCTTTTAAATATCTTCTCTATTCGCTTCTCTATTAAGACTCTTTTCAAAAACATCTCTGACTCCTGTAGCTATGCGTGTTAAGTACAGTGTCTATAATGACTCATATCTCTTTTTGCTTTTATTTTTTTTAAGATTTGCTTTGACTCATTGCGAATAAAGATCTAGGAGTACCCGTCTCCCGTATACGTCTGCTTGGCATCCTCCTGGATGTATTCCTCGGTTTTCTCCCAGCCTTTAGCCCATCCCCCGTTCAGCTGCGTCGTGGCCCCATATGTTTTGGCGGGGCCCCCAAAAGTGGCCTGGCCCCCGAAAGGAGCGCTGCTCAGCGTGATGTCACCCGTCTCCTCTGCTAACTCGTCTTCATCTATGAAGCCGCACTTCTCCTCGCTGGTCTCCTCCGGATCAGCCCACGGCTGCTTCTCGCCAGACGCAAAAATCCCGTAGAAGACCACGCCGCCGTAATGCACCAGCGCAGCGATCAGGAACACGTTCTGCCATTCCTCACGAGTCTGACGGGCAAGAAAAGACAAATTGTGACCCTGGACCACAAAACCAGTCTTAAGTCGCTGGGGTATATTTGTAGCAATAGTAGGGGTTAAAATTATAGATTTTTATTTTATGGCAAAAATCATTAGGGTATTTAGTAAAGATCATGTTCCATGAAGATATTTTGCAAATTTCCTATTGTAAATATATACAAATTACATTTTTGATTTGTAATATGCAATATTAATTAATAGTAATATAGTAATATCGGCCAAATATTATCCTATCATGACAAACCATATATCAATGGAAAGATTATGTATTCAGGTTTCAGATGATGTATAAATCTCAATTTTGAAAAATGGACCCTTATGACTGGTTTTGTGGTCCAGGGTCACAATTCAGGAATGCAGTCTTTTGACTTTTATTATGTAATTCTCTGTGGCTACATTTCGAATGAAATGCCTGTCTACTGCTCATCACAAAATGCACAGAAATGAGATACACTGTATATTTTCTCCAATATTTGAAAAACAGCATGTGAAACGTCTCAGTTACGTATGTAACCCTCGTTCCCTGAAGGAGGGAACGGAGACGTCACGTCGGATGACCGACGAAATTGGGATCTCGCCAGAGAGACCAATCCACTTCGAGTGTAACTAAACGAGCCAATGGACCGACTGAGCACGTTCCTGGGTGAGGCGTGCTGTCTGGTTGACCGAATCCAACTCCATGCCGAGAAAAGAGATCCTCTGCGTTGGCACGAGTTTGCTCTTTTCCCAATTGACCCGAAGGCCCAACTGGCTGAGGTGCCTGAGTACCAGGTCCCTGTGTGCGCACAACTGCTCTCGAGACTGTGCAAGTATGAGCCAGTCGTCGAGATAGTTGAGGATGCGCACACCCCGTTCTCTCAGGGGAACGACTTTGGTGTTTCTCTCTGCGACTTTGGTGAAGACGCGAGGCGAAAGGGACAGCCCGAAGGGCAGGACCTTGTACTGATATGCCCGACCCTCGAACGCAAACCGCAGGAATGGCCTGTGTCGCGGGAGAATCGAGACATGAAAGTACGCGTCCTTCAGGTCGATCGCTGCAAACCAATCTAGGGGAAGGACGCACCCGAAAATGCGTTTCTGCGTCAACATCTTGAATGGCATCTTGTGAAGTGCACGGTTCGAAACTCACAGATCCAAGATCGGTCGTAACCCACCGCTTTTCTTGGGCACAATGAAGTAAGAGCTGTAAAACCCCGACTTCATATCGGCTGGAGGGACCGGCTCTATCGCGTCCTTCGCCAGCTGGACTGCGATTTCCGCACGCAAGACAGGGGCATCGACGGCCTTGACTGAAGTGAACCGCATGCCCCTGAACTTGGGGGGATGCCGGGTGAACTGAATCGCGTAGCTGAGTCTGATGGTCCGCAGGAGCCACCGAGACGGACTGGGGAGCGCTAGCCAGGCTCAGAGAGACCGTGCCAGCGGGGCCACCGACGTACCCGCGGAGGGGCTGCGAGGTGGAACACAGGGACCCGCCCTTGGGCCTGTGACGGCAGGGGGTGGGGTCTGGGTGTGTAGTGTACCACTCACCTGATTCCTCCTCGTGCGGGAGGAAACACAGGAACCCGGCTTGAGGCTTGTGACAGCCCGGCGTTTGACGACTTGATGCGGGGACTCGAGTGCTACCGGCCTTACCTGGTTCCACGAATGGGCAGGAGGGGTGCTCTTGGGCAACCACCCACTGCCTGGCGAGAGAGGAGGAGGGAAGTGATCCCGTGATGCACGGTTCACCACTCTCCTTCTCTTGAGACCCAGAGATTGAGGAAATCGCTCTTTAATTGATGTTTTGGGTACCAAAAGCAAAACGAAACAATAGATTCTCCACCCGGCCCTCCTCCGGGGGAGGGAGTGGTGCGGTCACCATCTCTCGATGAGCAGTCTCCTCCATCTCTCGGTCGCCCGTCTCAGACCCTCTTGCACTTGCGTTTGCCGCCAGGTTTGGCGGGGGCCTGGACGGGCTGAGCATCCTGCCTAAGACCGGCTCCACCACGCCATGCCTGGTGGAAGGCTGCTGTGGCTGCGCGGGCGGCCGCAGGGGGGCACCCACGGCGACGAGCAGGCTGAGGGGCTGCAGTCGGGGTGGAAGCAGCAGGTTTCCTCCGGCGCATGATGTGTTTGATCGCCTCAGTCTGCTTCTGTGCTGCCGAGAACTGCTGGGCAAAGCTCTCGACAGCGTCGCCGAAGAGGCCGGTCTGTGACACGGGAGCATTCAGGAACTGTACCTTCTCCTGCTCCATGTCAGCGAGACACAGCCAGAGATGACGATCCTGGACCACTAGACCCAGAGACTGTGCGGTCAACTTCGTCGCTCGAAGCGCAAGGTCCGTCGCAGCACGCAGCTCATGTAGAACTGCCAGGTCGTGACCACCCTCATGCAGGTCTTTCAGGGCTTTGGCGTGGTGGACCTGCAATAAGGGCAGAGGGCAGAAGCCGCCTCCCCACAGGCTCTATAAGCACTGCCAGTTAGACTCTGCCATGTTTGACAAAACGGAGTCTATTACGTAACTCCGAGATGGTCATGTCCCCACAAGAAGAACATGAACCATCCACGAAAGCTTCCTCAGCGTGCTGAATGCCCAGACACGTGAGGCAGCAATCGTGACCGTCCTGAGGCGCCAGGAAACGACCACACCCAGAAACGCACGGGTGATAAGACATCTTTAAAAAGACCCGATCACCCGTGTTACTCTTAGAGAAATTGTTCTTTCAGAGAAAAGCTCTTTTAGTGCCGAAGCACGCAGGGGAGCTGGCCACCGCACACTCTTAGTGTGGCTGTCAGCCGGAAGATGATCTTTTTCTCCCGTCCAACTTGACCACCGCTGCTGCGCTGTAATGCTCGCACTCGCTCGCAGAAACACTCTCTGGAAGGGGAGAGTAGTAGCTTCACCACTACCGCTCGGCTCCGAAGCGAAAGGATGAATTAATGCGGTGCACCTGCTGCCTCTTATGCTCACGCTGTGATCAGCGGCAGCTGGATGCAGTGATCGCATGCCAATGTCCATTGGCTCGTTTAGTTACACTTGAAGTGGATTGGTCTCTCTGGCGAGATCCCAATTTCGTCGGTCATCCGATGTGACTCGGAGTGACCGACTGAAAGGGAATAATGTGTCACGCAACAATAAATATTTGGAGTGTCTATTTACACTAAGCTATTTTTACTAACTCCGCCCACCGACGTGTGATTGGACTGGACAACATAACAAAAGATGGCCATTAATCGACGGCTTCGGTAGCATAAATGATAAAGTGCTGAACACGTTTTTTTTTATGATGCAATCAACCCACGTTCGAATCTGCCTTTTGCCGAAAAGTTGAAAATAAAGTATTGGGAAGGGTTTGGGTCATCCATTTAATAATTCAGTGTGTGTTCTGTCATACCCTGCACATTTTGTGAAATGCGTTGCAGGTATGCTTATGTAGAGTATGGTAGTTTGCAAAAAAAAAAAAAAACACACCAGTAATTGTTTTGATATACAAACATAGTGTAAACTATAAACTGTTCCTTTAAAAAAAGTAACATTTTTCTTACTATTGTTTCATATGTTAGATTTTGCCGAGTTTGATAATGAAACATTTGATAATGAAAGTAGGGCTAATTTCAGGATTTCTCACCTTGTTTTTGGTCATAGCACCTACAATGAGAGGGCAGACCATACCAGAGAGAGTGCCCACTCCATTAGAAATACCCATCAGTATGCTGGCGTACCTCGGCGCAATGTCCAAGTGGTTGACATTAAAACCTTTAAGAGGGACAGGATAAGAGGAGAAATTAGAAATATTGGGGCTAGAAATATAAATCTATTTTAGATATTGTTGAATGCAAGTAAATTTCAAAACATGATGCCTGTCTGTGTGTGAGTGTCTCACCTGATATAGCAAAGCCGCTAAAACCAACAGCTAGCACCAGAAAAGAGATGGCCACACCTTTACTGTGAGAGAAACCAACCACTAACAGCAGAGTGGCCTCCATTCCAAACCCTACAACCAAATGATGTGTGGGTCAAAGGTCACACCATACTGTAATGTTTTCTATTAATTCCAAATATAAGATAAAATTACTCTAATGAAATGTGGTTACTCTTACCTCCACAGTTCATGATTTTCCTGACGGTGGTGGTGGATAAGATGTTTTTGCTGCGCAGGAAGTCAGCCAGTTGACCGCCGATTGGCACTATGATGGTCATGACAAGGTGAGGCAGAGCAGAGACCATACCGACCTGACAACACCACACAAAACATCAGTCCTCATGACTTCACTTCACAGGATACTTCGCCAAAATGATGACAAATTTGGAAGAAAAAAATATATACAAAGACACATATGATTTATGTTTTTTCATTAAACACAAAGGAAAAATGTTGAAGAATCCCTGAGCCACATTTTTTAATACAATTTAATTTAATGGTGATTTTTTTTATGATTTTTATGGACATCATAGCACAGAAACGGGACTTATTAAATTTACAAATGACTTCTTTCTTGTGTCAGACCAAGGCTGCATCTCATTATTAGTTTTACTTGAGCTTAGTGCTGCGTTCGGCCCTATAAATCATGACATTCTTATAGATCGATTACAAAACTATACCGGTATTCAAAGGCAGGCTTTAAGATGGTTTAGATCCTACCTGTTCGATTGTTATCACATTGTCTATTTAAATGGGGAATCATCTCAATTAACACCAGTAAAGTAGGGAGTGCCACAAGGATCTGCCCTAGGCCCTCTGCTATTTTCAATATACATGTTGTCGCTTGGTAATATTATAAGAAAATATGGGATTAATTTCCAATGTTATGCTGATGATACTCAACTACTGTATATATTTTGACAAGACCATATGAAACTTCTAAATGATCTAAGCTAACAGAGTGTTAAAAATTGGATGACCAATAATTTTTTCCAGAGATGTTATTTATTGGACTCTTAGATCAGAATCTCTTAGATTACAATTTGCATCTAGACGGATGCACTGTTATTTCCTCTACAGTCAAAAATGTGGGTTTAGTATTAGACAGCAACTTGTCTTTTGAAAATCATATTTCCCATGTTACAAAAACAGCATTTTTCCATCTTAGAAACTTTGCCAAGCTACGGAGCATGCTACGTGTTTCTGATGCAGAAAAGCTAGTTCATGCATTCATGACCTCTAAACTGGACTATTGTAATGCACTGCTAGCTGGTTGCCCTGCATCTTCAATAAACAAGCTATAGTTAGTCCAAAATGCAACTGTTAGATTTCTTACCAGGTCAAAAAAATATGATCATATTACTCCAATTTTACAATCTCTGCACTGGCTACCTATTAAGTTCTGTATCAGTTACAAAATATTACTACTTACTTTTAAGGCCCTTAATGGTTTAGCTCCTGCGTACCTAACTAGTCTTCTATCACAGTCAATCACACTCCGTAAAGTTGCAAAATTCTGGACTCTTGGTAGTACCTAGGATGGCAAAGTTCACTAAAGGAGGTAGAGCTTCTTCATATTTGGCTCCCAAACTCTGGAATAGCCTTCCTGATAACGTTCGGGGTTCAGACACAAGATCGAGATGACCGAACACCTGAGAAGAGATGATGCTGACCCCTCAGATGCCATTCCAGAAACAACATCCAAAACTACCAAATTTGACTATGTTTGACCGCAACATTTAATTATTGCTGTTAATAGTGTTCACCGTCTGTTTGATTACGTCAGTAACTAACTGCATGATTTTTACTGTACATTTCAACTTGACATAGTCACCACTGAAAAGCTACTCTTAAATAGAATATAGAAACTTACATTTTCTGTAAAACTGCTTTGCAACGATTTTGTATCATTAAAAGCGCCATTCAAATAATATTGAATTGAACTGAACTGAAGTGTGCACTTTTAGTGCACTTCAAATCTTAAAAGTAAAAAAAAATGGTGAGTTGACTTTAATGACGTAAGAAGATTTTGGTTTACAATAAGATTGTTGTACATTCGGCAGTAAACTTCAGCCATATTTCAAAAACGAACAGTACAAACAATATTTATTAAATTACATGTATATAGATGTACTTACATTCTAATAAAGTGTCAAAAATCACTCTTAAAGGCATAGTTTACCCAAACGTCTGCCATCTTACAATCATCCTCCAAACCTGCATGAATTTCTTTCTTCCACTGAACACAAAAGAAGATTTGTTTGAATAATATTAGTAACCAAACCATTTCTGATCCCCATCGACTTGTATAGTGTTTTTACTGAAGTCAATTTGGGCCAGCAACTGTTTGTTTACCCACATTCTTCAAAATGTCTTCTTCAGCAGAAAAAAAACAAAAAAACATACAGGTTTGGAACAACTTAAGGGTGAGTAAATGATGACAGAATTGGCATTTTTTCTCTTATCAAATAAAACAATGCAAACCTATGCAATGTTATTTATTTAACATACTTGATACAAAATGTGTGGCTCAAAAATAAAATAGCTCAAAATTACTATATAGTAAAAACTAGAAATACTAACACTAAATCACTATATTGAAATCCTAAACAAGCCCTGACTGATAACACCTCTAAACAAATCCAATCTCCCAAGCTGCACTATGAGGCTGTTCTGACCAGCAGAATCAAACAGTGGTTCAATTACACCTGTCAGGCCTGCAGGATTTATGCCACTCTTTCAGCTCTGAAGTCGAAGATCAATAACAGTGTCAGGTTTTATTTATGCACGCCACTGTGAACACACATTTCTGAATGGCCAACATCTCAAATACAATCCAATGCGGGCGACTCAGTGCATGACAACAGTGAATGAGGGTCAAACACGACCGATAGTAACGATTCAAATGAGGCATGAGAAAGAATTGCACATGAAACCAATTCATACAGCAAACGCAAAAGCACAATGACGTGCCTGAGATCTGATTAATGTAAAAATATTTCCTCTGCTTCTCTCACCTTACTGATTTCAAAGCCAAACACTTCTTCAAAGTACGCTGGCTGACTGATGAGCAGGAGATAGAAGGTCCAGCTCCTGCAGAAGTTGGCCACGATGATTGCATAGACCGGCATGGAGGTGAAGAACTTCCTCCAGGGCGTCTTGAATTTCTGTAGGAGAAAAAAAAAAAATTCAGGTTAAAAATTGAGAAGGGAAAGTCTATAGGACACATCTAGCATGGAGATCTTGAGCAACCATTTCACAGGGTGCTTAAAGATCCCTTCAAACATGATTTTATCATTACTTCCATCTACAGTCTCTCCATTACTGGACATTAAAAAGTTGCATTCTGATGAAGAAAAAAGGTTTGGAACAAATATATTGATGGTAAGAAACAAAGACCAGTTCCTGATTTTTACCAAAAAATATATTTGTTTATTTATTTGCGTATGTAAAATTATGTAATGGATTTCTATCCCCAAACTGAGCAACTGCCATTGAGATTCTCAATCGTTCTCCAGGGGCAAAAGCTCTTGAGAAAAAACATGATTTGCGACTTTTTATTGCTAATATCTTTCTGCTAAAAAAGTAGTATTTTCTGCTAAAAGTTTTTGTTAATTTCACACTAGTTAGGGGGTCGATTTTATTATTATTATTATTATTATTACTATTATTATTATTCATGACGACTTTTATGTTCACCAAGGCTGCAGTTATTTGATTAAAAATACAGAAAGAACAGTAAAAATTGTGAAATATTATTAAAATGTAAAATAAAGGTTTTCTATATGAATATATTTTAAAATGTAATTTATTCCTGTGATGCAATGCTGAATATTCAGTCACATGATCTTTAAGAAATCGTTCTAAAATGTTGATTTGCTGCTCAAGAAACATTTCTGATTATTATCAATGTTGAAAACAGTTGTGCTGTTTAATATTTTTGTGGAAACCATGTTCCATTTTCTTTTTCAGGTTTATTTAAAAACTTAAAAAGCTAAAATGAACAGCATTATAAATATCTTTAACGTTTGATCAATTTAATGCATCCTTGCTGAGCATATTCATTTCTTTTTAAAAATGGCCTTAAAGATAATAATTTTAATTTCCAGTGATGTAGTCGACTTGATCGCACAGAACCGAACTGGGCAGGATGATGACATCACTGAATCAATGATGGCTTTAATTGAAAAATGTAGACTTTACTATTGTCCTTTTGCATCATCGACATGCTATTTCCTTGTTTAATACTGGAAAGCTGCTTTGACACAATTTGTATAGTTAAAAGCGCTATATAAATAAAGGTGACTTGACTAACACCCAGAAAACCCCACATGTGATTTCATGGGACCTTCAGATGTGTCCACACTAGGGAACGTACCTCAGTCGCCCCCATTAGACTGGCACTTTCTCCAATACTCTCCTCTATGTAAGTCCTCTCTTCATCTGTAATGGTGGGATGATCTGCTGGGCTCTCATATGAAACCAGAATCCAAAACATGTACCACACAATCCCAAAACAGCCTGCAGCCCAACGGAGAAAAAACAAGAACAGTCAAGAAATCAAACACCCAAAAAAGAAAAGTCTGTAATCATTTCAAGATCATAAGCCTACCATATATGTAGAAGACAGAAGACCAGCCTGAGTACTGCACTAATATCCCAGCCAACGGCATGGCCACCACAGCACCCGCGTATGATCCTGAAACAGGGTGTTTTCACAACTTTTATTCTGGGAATTCTGTGTTAGGTGGACTTTTAAAAGGGAAATTGTATTTACCACAAAAAGAGGTGGTGGCTAAACGACTTCTCTCGAGGGGCGGAGCCCACTTGCTCCAGATCCCATGGCATGCTGGGTAAGTCACACCCTGGACACACATGTCAAACCGTCAGTAATTGCTTTAATATATTTTTTATTTAAATAAATCCATCTTATGTCTAATTTCTTACAAATTTTGAGGGCATTGATTTAAAGAATAATGCTTTGTCAGACAACTTACAAATTGTTTAATTCTTAGACAATTTTTATGAATAATTCTGAATGCATAATTTATTCCTAATACATTTCCACTTTTTAAACCGATTTGTAACTGATATATATATATATATAATCAAATTGTCAAATGTCACATATAATACATTAATAATATATAGTAATAATATATAGTGAAGTGAAGTGACATACTGCCAAGTATAGTGACCCATACTCAGAATTCGTGCTCTGCATGTAACCCATCCAACGTGCACACACACAGCAGTGAACACACACACACACACACACAGCAGTGAACACACACACACACACACACACACAGCAGTGAACACACACACACAGCAGTGAACACATACACACACACACACACAGCAGTGAACACACACACACAGCAGTGAACACACACACACACACAGCAGTGAACACACACACACACACACAGCAGTGAACACACACACACACAGCAGTGAACACACACACACACACAGCAGTGAACACACACACACACAGCAGTGAACACACACACACACAGCAGTGAACACACACACACACACAGCAGTGAACACACACACACACACACACACACACACACACACAGCAGTGAACACACACACAGCAGTGAACACACACACACACACACACACACACAGCAGTGAACACACACACACACACACAGCAGTGAACACACAAACACACACACACAGCAGTGAACACACACACACACACACACACACACACTGCAGTGAACACACACACAGCAGTCAACACACACACACACAGCAGTGCACACACAGCAGTGAACACACACACACACACAGCAGTGAACACACACACACACACACACACACACACACAGCAGTGAACACACACACACACACACAGTAGTGAACACATACACACACACACACACAGCAGTGAACACACACACAGCAGTGAACACACACACAGCAGTGAACACACACACACACACACACAGCAGTGAACACACACACACACACAGCAGTGAACACACACACACACACACACACACACACAGCAGTGAACACACACACACACACACACAGCAGTGAACACACACACAGCAGTCATCACACACACACACAGCAGTGCACACACACACACACACACACACACAGCAGTGAACACACACACACACACAGCAGTGAACACACACACACACACACACACACACACAGCAGTGAACACACACACCGTGAACATACACACAGCAGTGAACACACACACACACACAGCAGTGAACACACACACACACACACACACAGCAGTGAACACACACACACACACACACAGCAGTGAACACACACACACACACACACACACACACACACAGCAGTGAACACACACACAGCAGTGAACACACACACACACACACACACACACACACACACACACACACACACAGCAGTGAACACACACACACACACACACACACACACACAGCAGTGAACACACACACACACACACACAGCAGTGAACACACACACACACAGCAGTGTTATTATAATATTATATTGTCAGATCAGATAATATTAGCTCTTTTTTATTTTCAAGATGCAGGGCATTGTTATATAACTATATTTAAATTGACATTTACTGTGTAATAAAATATTGAAAATCTTACATGAAATCCCTTACATGGGTCATAAAAAACAGACAGCAGTCTAACCTTTAACAAATGAACACTAACACATACAATCGCATTTCAAATAAGGATTAATGATCCATGCAGACGTGCACAAACACAGTCTGATCAGATCTGATTCACCACAAACACGCTAATGCCGCCCATTAAATCTTCATTAGCAGCTAATTGTCACACAATCAGTCACTGATAGACACAAATTGCTGCGGCCAGCAGAGGAGAGCATATCCACAGAGCTAATGTCAATACACACAACACAAGCTACTGTGCTTACAATAAAACATCTGTCACTCCTGTGTTTTCAGTGTTTCTGTTGTGCTGATGTACAGTCAGCAGGATAACACACCTGAACTTGATGTGACGTCCTGCTAAATGTTATTAATACAGAATTTATTCATGTTAACACGTATAATGTTCAAATCTGATGCCTATACTTTATACTTCAATTGTGTTTTAACATTCATCCAGACTTTCATTGTAAGTTAATTATCATAAACACTAGTTTTGTTCATTTTAAACTAAGAGTTGAAATTACTGTCTATGCTACAAATACTTTCAAACTAAACTTGCCCCGATGATAATATTCCAACATCTGGCTGCTCTGGTGGGGCTGAACCTGTAATATGATTAGTGTTAAACACCTGTTAAATGACTAATCAGCAAATGAATAAATGCTGTATGTAGTTAAAGAGAGGAGAGCGTCTCACTTCGACGAGGCCCTGCAGTATCCTGACGAAGATGACACAGCCGTAGTGTGCACGCGCAGCAGAGGGGATGAACATGTTGAGAGTCGACGTGAGCAGGATAGCAGCACCAAACACCCTGCACAGAAAGAATTCACTGTTGGCTTCTAATGGTTTGAAATCATAGATTTAACTGGATCCGATCAGCAGCAACCTTACACTGACTGAAGGCATATCTGTAGAGCAGATGCAAAAATTAAATCAATTAAAAACCCTGAGCAAGAAATAAAAGACAAGAGCGATAGTAAATAACATTAACTGAGTAGACAATAGTAGCCGAGGGCACCAGTGTCTAGTAGAGAAATCATTCTAACAATGCTGAAAGGCAGGAAAACACATATTTTATTTAATGTGTGTGAGATCTAATTTGCATAGACTGCAGCCATCTGTTTTAATGTGTGAAATCAAATTCATGTGAGTGCAATGGAGATCTCAACCTTCTCAAAGCCCAGAAGCTGGATTTAACAGGCTCTCAGACAGACTTGATGCTTTTATGTGTCTGTTGTCTTTCCTATAGTATTTGTATAATGCAGTTCTTCTGTCCTCTGTAGAGCTGCTTTACAGACAAATTTGAATTTATCTCACATTTGAAGACGTCTGCATCATTGATTCGGTTATTATCCTGTTTATTAATGTGAAGCTGCTTTTAAACTTTATGTATTGTATTCAGCACTATATAGGCTAAATGAAGGTTACTAAACAGATTACATCTCACTACAATTTTGTGCATTTACAACATTTTAGAATGCAATTTACATAATTTGATTCATTCATATATATATAGCATTTTAGGTGTCAATGAATAATAGGTGTCTAAAAATATGAGTCTATTTCAGTCAGAGGGTGTTTTATTGAATCAGGATGTGTCTCACAGTGAGCACACAGAGCATGTGAGTCTGTCTGCTGGTTAATGAGCTCTCCAGAGGAAAGCATGTCTGCTCTTCTGCATTCAGGGTTCATGGCAACCAAATAAAGCACACAAAAGACATCATTTGCCCTTTAAAAAAAACATTTATACTGTTGCCAGATATAAACCATATCTAATCAAATAAAACATAGGTAAACAAATATTTGTTATAATTTGTAAGACATTAAATGTAGCCTATTAAACCATTTTTAATATGGAGATCAATGCGCAATGTGAATTACCTGTTGGCAGCGAGTCGAGAGCATATATATCCTCCTGGGATCTGTGTCACTATATAGCCCCAGAAAAACGAGCCGTGGATCATTCCCACCGTCTCCGGATCCCAGTTAAACTTCGCTTTCTTATGGGGGAAAAAAGCACGGTATTCATTCATAAACATGTAAAAAAAAAAAAAAAAAACATATATATAGACCTATATATATATATATATATATATATATATCATGTTAAACGCTTTGAAAGCAACATTTTGCATTTATTTTATTTTTTATTTTGTGTAGCTAACAGTGAATGTTGGACAGTTATATAAAGGAGTGAGATGCTGAGATGCTCTGACTCTCAGGAGGCTCTCGAGGAGCTCTGGCCCTCACTCGCACCTCTGTGATGATGATCTTGCCGCCCCGGTGAATGGTGCTGTTATTGACCATGCCGACGATGGCGACTCCGAGGTTGCAGCGGATCCCGAACGAGATGCAGAAGCCGAGGCCGCTCATGATGGCGATGATATAGCGGCGCGGGAGCCCGAAACACGTGCAGTCGCACAGCGGCGCTTTCTTCTGCTGCAGCGGCGCGGGCCGCCCTTCCTCCGTCAGCTCGATCACCTCACCCGGTTTCTGCTTCTTCTCCATCACCCTAAGAGGACAAACCTCCTCAAACAAACCTCTCAACGGCAGCAGCACCTTTCTTTCTTTTTCTTTCTTTCTTTTTTTTTTTTGGTTCTTTTTTTCTGGAGCATTATAAATAACCATTAAGAACATTTTGACTATTTGATCATCACACAAAAAAACGTCCCTGTATAGCGTCGACGAAAACAATATAGGCTATAGAAAGTTCGTGGAACGTTGAATTTAATCGATTTAAGGCAAAAAAAAAAAAAAAAAAAGACGGAACGTTCTGTTTGCTAATAGATACATAGATTATTTTTTTCTTAGTCTGCGAAGAGGATATTATCAAATATGTTTTGATTTATTTAATAATTAGGCTAAATTCATCAGTCATTCAGGAAAAGACGAGGACTGGCAGAATTCTATTGAATATCTCTGTTCTGATCTATTTGGTCACGACTTGGCAAACTGAGTTATTTGAACTGCATTGCAGCATTTTTATCGAAATGCATTCCTATAGCTCATAGAAGCAGGAGGGACCATATCTTGGTATAGTTTTTTAATTTTTTTTTCGTTGATAACATTTTTTTTTTTGTGGCTGCTTCAAGATATTAATCTACAGAATAAAATAAAAAATCTAAATAATATACTACACGAAACGAAATATAAGAAATATGATTTTATATGACGTTGTGACGTATTATTAAGTGTTGTGCATCGGATCAAAGTGAAGGTTTTTTTTTTCCTGTGATGGAAAGCATTCACTGTTCCGTTCTGACTCTGATCGTTTCATAATCTCTGGCATAAATGCAATAAACAAAAATGCACAAAACGCTCCGAAATTAACTGTTAAAAAATTACTGTTTTCATAAAACACAACGAATTTAGACGATTTTGACAAGGTAAACGAAAAAAATAAATAATTATTATTCTCAAATCTGACATCGGTTTGTGATCATTAGGCTACATTGTTTTTTTTTATTGTTCACAGATAAATATCAAAATTATTAATAATAATAATTGAATTAAACGGACTTATGCTTAGCTCTTCACGTCACGACTTTCTTTTGATGAATTATTAATAGAGTCAGGAGCGCTGTGGGCAGAGGAAGCATCCTCCGAGGAATTCTTTCATCTCTAGATCCATACACGATCTTTAACGCCTATAGTCCTTTCTGTCGTATTTTCTCGAAACGAAAAATGTCGAAAACAACGTGCTACATCACAGATTGATGAATGATTATGAATTATGTGATATATAGCCATCCTTTATCGCAGGAAGGGAAATCATTTGAATCTCAGACATGTAGTCTAAATTGTACTTGGACATCAAGATAATAAACGAATAATGTTTTTGTAGAGATCATTCGTTTTTTTTGTCTAATTTATTGAATGAAAGGGTTTGATACCTGTGCATGTGTCCCAGGGTTTTCCCGGCCAGATTCCTCAGTCGTTCCTTACCGGGGGCCAGAACTCGTTCCTTCACCGTATCCATCTCCAAAAATATATATTCCACTCGATATTAATAAGAAATTTTAATTTGAATTGGCTGTAAGATATTTCAGCATATTCCTTGCGTGTGGAAACCTGAGCAGTATTTTTAGACCCAGTAAAAACTGCTGTTTTATTCCTCGCAGACGACCTATAAACCACCAAGATTATCAATCAGTTACAAGCTTGATTCACAGTCACTGAAATGTCCTTTGAAACTCCCTTTCCTTCGACTTCTGTAATTCTTCGGTTTTCCATTTTGCCGACCTATTTTCAACTATAAACGAGAATATTCCACCAGAATTCACCTCCGAAAGCAGGAAAATGACAAAGAAACAGCGCGAAGAGGACTCTGGCGAGAGAGAAGGCGCGCGTCCGTCCAGCGAGTGATCTGCGCGCTCCACACCTGCGCGCTCCCCTCTTTCACTCATCAGCTGCTAAAATAACATGTACTGACATCGAGCTATTAACAAAGAGCAATATGGATGAGTCATATTATATTAGATGCACTGAGTGCTTTTTATTTTTCAAACATATACCTTCAAGTAATCAGTTTTCACTGGCACTATGGGCTCTTGGGGACGAGACAGTAGAGTAGGATATCGGTGCGGGGTCAAATATTTATTTATTTATATTTTATCATTTCATTTATTCAGGAAAATTCATCGTAGAAGATCACACCGAATCCAGTTGGTTTAATAATTTAGAGTAGGGCAGTGGTTCTCAAACCCCCAGCCCTGCACATTTTGTATGTCTCCCTCATCTATCACACCTGATTCAACTCATCAGCTCATTAGTGGAGACGGCAAGACCTGAAGTGGGTGTGTCAGACATAGGGAGACGTACAAAATGTGCAGTGCTGGGGGTACTTCATGGAGAGCTTTTAAAACCACTGGGGTAGGGTATAAAAAAAAGACTCTTTTCTTTTGTGATACCAATAAAGACCACAAGCGGGCGCTCAAAGACAGGTCGGCACATACTGGAGGCAATGCCGGTTTTTGCCTTATCTGTTAAATTATTCATAAATATATAAACATTGCAATTCGTGCAAAAACGTTTTTGTATGAAATTAGCATGCTTTTCTATTTCAGCTTCTTATGTAAATTTAAAACAAACATTCACGCAAAGTAAAAAGATTATTTACCATATTTATTCAGAACACACAAGCCAAAACTTTACTTAATGTAGGTGAATATAAGATGTATTTTTGGCTTTTTACAACTTAATGTCACCATAAACAAAAACTAAATCAGTTTTAAATGGACGTTTTACAATTTGTAAAGCATTTTGTTAATCAATGTTTAGTTGCATATTACAGTTTTTTTTTTTTTTACAATTATTTTTGTACTAATATTGAAACCTTTATGTAATTTTTCAAAACTCTAGAAAAATAATTCACAACCAATGATCAAAATGCACTTTTTCCAAATTCTTGGATATAACACACACAAACCTAAGATCATTTGTTCATTGAACTAAAATCACCGGTTCAAATTAACACAACTTAATATTGCTATTTTAAAATTCAACTCACACATTACATCTGAGTGTCTATTATAACTTGAGTGTCTATATTCATTTCATTATAATGATCTAACTATCAATTGATACATCTGCTCAAATTGCTAAATAGCTGTTGCATTACTCTTGAGACATAGTTTTTATGGAAAATGGTAAAAACAAATATTACATGTTTAGATTATGGAAGTAATGCTGAGCATATATACTGAGCATGTTCAGGTATGATCAGTTTCAAGATGCCTGTTGTTGGGGGAAAAAACAAAGAGCCCCATAACAAGATCACTGCAATGGGCCCAGAATTCCTAGCGACGGCACTGAGAGCAATCATGGTTTCAGGCCCATCCACAGTTTATCACCTTGTATTTACCCCCATGCTCCCCTTCCCTTACTGTAACCAAAATATGTTTCTCCACATGGAGGTTGAAGGTTCACAGATGATGCGTGCAATATCACTTCACAAGAGAAGACCAATGTCAGGCCTAGATTTGCCATGCCAGAAGATTTTTTCAAAGATGTTTAGCTAATGAAAACATCCATTGTCATGTGGATGAGAACCTGTGACCCAATCCACAAAACAGGGTTGATAAAACACAGAAGTGCAGTGAGAAAGAATCCAGTTGACATTTTATTCTACTGTATTTTTTTTTTCCTCATCTAAAATTGTTGTTGTCTGTGGGTGATCTAATGTAATGCTCCTATGATATTTCATGATAAATGAGTTATTTGATCCAATGACTGTGCAAATGCAAGGCTTCTTTAAAGATATGAATGCAACATGCAAAGTTTTGAACAATGGACAACCATTGGATTTGTGACAAATATTGGGTTTGTGTTACAAATAATGACTTTTTTGAGTTTTGTGTCTCTAGAGTATTGAAAAATTACATCAATGTTTTGAAATCGGTGACAAAATGATTGCAAAAAACGGTATAAGTATAAACAGGAATTTTCACTTAAGACCCTAATGTTTATTGCAATTTGTATTTATTAATTTTTTTAAAGTATACAGCCAGTTTTATACACATCAGCACTCATCAACACTGATGTAAACTGATACAATATTATTTATTGACTTATTTGTGCTTTTTCTTTAGAGAGTGTTATTTGTGGATAAGTTTTATAAACAAATCAAAGTCAGTGGCATAACCAACATGCAGGAAGCTATACTGTTATGTGACAAGAAAATCATAAAACAAACCCTGTAAAACTTCATATGTGTTACAGTCATGTTTTTTTTAAATCTTAAGTTGTTCAGGTGAAACTCAGCAACTCGAAGAAAACTTCACACCACTTTCTTTAAACACTGATGAGCCACAATACATTAAAACAGGTGAAGTGAATCACATTGATTATATTGTTACAATGGCACCCATCAAGTAGAGGGATATATAAGGCATCAAGTGAACAGTCAGTTCTTGAATTTCATGTGTTGGATGCAGGAAATATTGGCAAGAAAAAAAACATATGAGTGACTTTGACAAGGGGAATTAGTAATAGCTAGACAACTTGGACAAAGCATCTCCAAAACAGCAGGTTTTGGGGTGTTCAGTGCAGTGGATAGTACCAACCAAAAGTACTGCAAGAAAAGACTCCAGCATAAGGGTTATGGGTGCCCAAGGCTTATTGATACACATGGGGAGTAAAGGCTAGCCTGTCTGTCATGATCACACAGAGGAGCTACTGCAGCTTGAACTGCTAAAATGCCTAAGGTAGCGGCTGACTGGTCGACGAGACCACCTACACACCAGTGGTGTTCCCTGATGGCAATGGCCTCTTTCAGCAGGATAAATTGTTCAGGAATGGTTTGAGAAGCGTGCCTTGTCCTTCAAATCACCCAGCTCTCAATCTGACTGAGTCTCAGTTATGTACATAACCGAGACATTTCCTATCTGTCGGCCACTACAAGTTATGTTGTGACAACATTGGGGGTCTATGGGTCTCTGAGGTAGGTCTTACCTGAGAGTACCTTTCAAGTACTCTCAGGTTACCTTTCAAGATGGCACCGCTTTGTTCGGACGCCGTCCAGGTCGCTCCGCTAAGATTGTGTTTTTATCTACTTTTTTACTTAGTTTTACTTTCTCTTTTTACACATCTCATGTCGGCACTGATCACCTATAACAAAGAAACACTTTTGGACATTGGAAACCGCTACAGCAACCTGTTCCAGGACACTTTATCCAGGAATCCAGCATGGCCTCTGGAGATTCTTCGGAACGCAGAGATGAACAATAACCCCCTGAGGCGAAGGATCAAGAAACACCGCGGGAAACGCACTGGGATTCAAGATAGACTCAGGAAAAGGGCTCACAGTCCTCCTCTTCCGAGCATTCTGCTCGCAAATGTCCAATCCTTGGAGAATAAGATGGGCGATCTTAGAGCCAGGATTAGTTTCCAACGGGACATAAGGGACTGTAACATCCTTTGTTTGTCAGAAACGTGGCTTTCGTCCATGGTCCCGGACACTGCTGTAATGCCAATTGATAACTTCTCTGTTTTTCAGACGGACAGAACAGCAGAGGCCGGTAAATCCAGGGGTGGAGGAGTGTGTTTCATGATTAACAAGAAATGGTGTGATCCCAGAAATATCTCCATTCTGTCGCGTTCCTGCTCGCCTCATCTGGAACATCTTTCCATTATTTGCCGCCCATTTTATCTGCCCCGGGAGTTTTCATCGATCATAGTTACTGCTGTGTACATTCCACCACAGGCAGACACCGGCTTGGCTTTGTCTAAGCTCCACGATGTGCTCAGCGGCTACATCAACAAACATCCTGACGCTGTCTTTATCATCGCGGGGGACTTTAATAAAGCTAATCTCAGACGGGTCATGCCGAACTTTCACCAAAATGTATCCTGTCCAACTAGAGGACCAAATACACTGGATCATTGCTACACTCAGTTCAAGAATGCCTACAAAGCCCGCTCACTACCGGCTTTTGGCAAATTGGACCATGCCGCCATTTTCCTCACACCGGAATACAAACAAAGGCTTGTTCAGGATCCTCCAGTGCAGAGAGTAGTGGCTGGTCCTCCCACTCAGAGGCTAGGCTGCAGGCGGCTCTTGATGATGTTGACTGGGACATGTTCCGGGCGAGTTCTTCTAACGTCAGCGAGTTCACGGATGTATCATTGAGCTTTGTAAACATGCTAACCGAGCAAGCTACAGAAGCAATAACGATAAGGACATTCTCCAACCAGAAACCGTGGGTGGACAGAACAATCCGTGCTGCGGTTAACACACGCACTGCCGCTTACAATGAGGCTCTTCTGACCGGGAATATGAGCGAGTACAAAGCATCGTGCTATGCTCTCCGACGCGCAGTAAGAGCCGCTAAACACAGATACAGAGAGATAATTGAGTCTCATTTCCAGCTCAATGACTCTCGATGGATGTGGCAGGGACTGAGGACCATCTGTGCCTTCGGAAACAAATCCTCCGCGGAGGTGAGAGCAGATCCGTTGCTGGCCGACGAGTTAAAGACCTTCTTCGGCCACTTCGATTGCAACAGCGTCTCTGCCGTCCAGCGCTTAAGGAAGCAGCAGGCAGAGCAGCGATGATCCTGTAATCACCGTGTCGGATGAATGAGGTTCGGGGGGTGCTAAAGAAAGTGAATGTCAGGAAAGCAGCCAGACCTGATGGGATAACCGGCCGTGTTCTGAGGTCCTGCGCTGATCAGCTCGCTGGTTTGTTCACATCTATCTTTAATGAGTCCCTTGCTACCTCCGTGGTTCCCACCTCATTTAAAAAATCTGTAATAATCCCTGTGCCTAAGAACAATAAACCCTCTTGCCTGAATGACTATCGCCCAGTTGCCCTCACATCTATAGTCATGAAGGTTTTTGAGAGACTTGTAAAGAGCCACATCTGCTCCTCCATACCTGATACTTTGGACCCTCTTCAGTTTGCCTATCGCCCAAACAGATCTACGGACGATGCCATCTCTCACGTCCTCCACTCTTCTCTCACACACTTGGACAGCAACAATGGGAATTATGTAAGGCTGCTATTCATTGACTATAGCTCAGCTTTCAACACTATAGTCCCCATCAAGCTGGCTTCTAAACTCACAGACCTCGGCCTAAACTCCTCACTCTGTGACTGGATTCAAGACTTCCTCACCGGCAGACCTCAAGTGGTGAAAGTTGGCCAGTTCACCTCAAACTCCATCACCCTGAACGTAGGAGCCCCACAGGGCTGTGTCCTGAGTCCCCTGCTCTACTCTCTCTACACGCATGACTGCGTGTCCTCTCACAGCTCCACATCTATTATCAAATTTGCTGATGATACTGTGGTTCTGGGCCTCATCTCCAACAACGATGAGACCGCATACTTGGATGAGGTAGAGAGACTCACATCATGGTGCCAGGACAACTGTCTCTCTCTGAATGTGAGCAAAACTAAAGAGCTGATCATGGACTTTAGGAAGAGACAGCAGCAGTCCTACACTCCTCTTATGATCAGTGGGACCCCTGTGGAGAGGGTGAGTAGCTTCAAGTACCTCGGTGTAAACATCTCAGAGAACCTGACTTGGACTACACACATCCAAACACAGGTTAAGAAAGCCAGGCAAAGACTGTACCATCTGCGACAGCTGAGGAAATTCAGGGTCTCACCAGCAATCCTGAAAACTTTCTATGCAGGGACCATAGAAAGTGTAATGACTCAGTGCATCTCAGTGTGGTATGGAAACAGCTCCAATGGACTCCAAAGGACTGCAAAGCACTACAGAGAGTTGTGCACTTAGCTGAGCGCATCTCAGGGTCTGCTCTCCCCTCTCTGCAGGACATCTACCTCAAACGCTGCAAAAATAGAGCTGTCAAAATCATCTATTTACTTTGCTTCCATCTGGTAAGCGCTTCCGTAGCCTGATGGCAAAAACTGAGAGACTTAGGAGGAGCTTCTTCCCCCAGGCCATCAGGCTCCTAAACTCTAACTCTGTGTCATAACATCACTTGACTCCATGTAAATATCACTATATCAATAAGCTATTCATAATTTTTTCTACCTCATATTGCTGCTAATTAAATACCCTGTACAACTTTTTTGCACATTCCTGTTATATTACTATTTATGCCAACAACATACTGACCTGCACATTTATATTTATATTTTTTTATCTTATCTTTTATTTTATTCTCTTTATTTTTTCTACTTTTCTTTTTCTTAATATTTGTATTCTATACAATTGCACTGTCCTTGGAGCGGACCTGACTTACATTTCACTGCTGGTTATACTCTGTATAATTGTGTATGTGACGAATAAAAATCTTGAATCTTGAGAGTAGGGATGGAAAAACTGCCAGAAGAGACTAACAGAGCAAGCCTGTCAAGGGAAGTAGAATTCCTATAATAGAATTCCCACAAAAATACACATATGGGATTGCCCACAGGGAATCAAGCCACATGGACACTTAGCCCAGTATAGGGGCTGACCGGGACTCCGGGATTGCTAACAGAAGTACTGGGCCTGCCATCAGACTGCTCCACAAAGTCTGACTGCCAGGGGTGCTGGAGGATGCTCACCCAGGTTTGCCGTCTGGGAAACTCACTGGGAGAAGAAAAAGGCGCTCGCATCCGAGTGTGAGGGGAATGGCGCAGAAAGAATGACACCAAGCAAGATCTTCCCGCAAATTGCCTGTTACCCAACATACGGGAAGAAACCAGCTCATAGCGGAGGCTGTAAAACCTTGCAAAAGTATTAGGTGTCGTCCAGCCTGCAGCTCTACAAATGTCTGCCAGAGAGGTGTCATGCGCCAACGCATAGATGTGGAGGGAGCATCCAACACTCCGGGTGGAGGGAGCTCTCACCCCCAGGGTGCACGGCTCGCCTTGCAACTGGTACGTCAAGGCAATGGCATTCACTATCCAGTGGGCCAACCTCTGCTTAGAGAGAGCCTTCCCTTTCTGCTGACCTCCGTAGCAGACAAAGAGCTGCTCAGAGCTTCTGAAGCTCCGGTTGTGGTCCACGTATATGCACAACTCTCTTACGGGACACAGCAATGCCCAAGTTGGATCTGCTTCCTCAGAAGGCAGTGCTTGCAGGTTCACCACCTGATCTGTGAAAGGAGTGGTGGGAACCTTGGGCACGTATCTAGGCCGGGGTCTCAGGACAACGTGAGAGTAGGCTTTCTTGGGCACGATGAAGTAAGGGCTTTAAAACCCATGCCTCATCTCGGCTGGAGGGACAGGATCGATTACATCCTTCGCCAGCAGGACAGCAATCTTCTTGCAAAGGACAGGGTGTCTCGGACTGGCACCGAAGATGCTGAAATTGGGGGAGGGGTGTCGCCTAGCAAACTGAATTTTGTAGCCAAGTCGAACTGTCCGATTGAGCCAGCGGGACAAGCTGGGTAGCGTAAGCCACACCCCATGCGAGTGGCATCAAAGGGACAATCAACATACCTGCAGTGGTGCAGCGGTGAGGAGTCATGCTGGATAGCTGCCACTTCCCATAGGGAGTGAGGAGGCGGCGTATTGCTTACTGTCAACCCACGAGCCTGGTAACCCGGAAGAAACGGAAAGTGCTTTTTTTTTTTTTTAAAACAGAATGAAAGATTCTCCGCCCGGCCCTCCCCCGGGTGAAGGAATGTCACTGTTCTCGCCATTTCCTGAGAAAGAGCAGCTTCCCACATCTCTGGGTTTCCGGTGTCAGGGCCACTTTGTCGACTTTTTAGCAGTCTAAGGGGCTGGCTGGGACACAGGGGTGCCACACTCCTGTGAGAGGCTCGACACGCTGGCCTTGAGTTTGTCTCAGCACAGAGCGGAGCGGGTCTGGAGGACACAAGAGGATGCCCACAGCGATGAGCAGACTGAGAAGATCACGTCAGGGCAGGATGTGCTGGATAACCTCAGTTTGCTTCTGTACTGCCAAGAAATGCTGGTCAGTACTATCCTCGTGCATTTGGTTTAGTGCTTTGTTTTGGTGAACCTGAAGGATCGCCATGGCATGCAGGGCAGAGGTGGCCTGGCCCACAGCGAGAGCCGGCGACAGCTTATAGGCTTTGGAAGGGAGATGAGGACCGCAATCGCTCTCTCCACCTGGGGAATGTCAATGTACCCCCTAGCCGCCCTGCCATTGAGGGTAGTGAGGACGGAGGAAGGAGACGAGTGGTTTCTGACTGTAAAAGTGGCCATCCATGACTTTGTCACTTCCTCATGCACCTCTGGGAAGAAAGGAACCGAGGCTGAACGTGGTCAAGAGCCATGGCCTGCATCAAGAAACCAATCATCCAGCTGTGAGGACTTCCGACTGCACACCTCCAGCCCGATACTCACGGTTCCCTGGGCAAGCATGGTCGTCAACTTTGCGTCCGATACGGTAGTGGCGACAACACCCATGGGGAGCAGCCCCACTGAATCTTCATCTTCGGAGGACGATAGCCCATCCACCGATGCTGCTATTGATATCTGCAGTACTGACCCATCAGTCTTAAGGAGGAACTATGAAGCAAACTTTATCATGTATTTGAAATATTATTACCGTTTCTCAAAACCCCTGAAATTGACATAAGAATCAAAGCAAAGTCCATAAAAATTAAACACGCGAGTGTCTTCTGGTGTATTCAATAGTTTATTTGGTTGACAACAGTTCGACTAGAGTATGAAAAACTGAGTATGTTTCTGTTACATTAGCAGTACAGAAAAACACACTTGGATTCATATCCACATCCAAAATAACCATGCATTAAAACAGGCATAAAAATCAACTTAATTGTAAAGAAAAACACAGGTAAAGGTTAAGGCATAATCACTGATCATTTGATCACCCAGAACAGCTCTAGAACTAAAATGTCAGGACAGATAATGTTTTACTAATAAATGGCTTTTCACCTCATAGCACAGCTTGCAGATTGTCAGCTACATAAACCAACAGTGAAATATTCAAACAGCATACATTTTCTTTATGAATAACAGTTCTGATTATGAGAAACAGTGACTAAATTCTTCATATTTGAACCAGAGACTGAAAACAAAACATTTACACAAAATATGATTTTCAACTTAAATATTCAAGTTACAAATAACAGCAAATGCATATGTTTTTTCATCATCATTAGCATATATACATGTCAAACTGCCAGCTGTTCATGGTCCTCATTCTAACTTTTTGATTTGAAGTAGTCCAATGCCAAATGAATGATCAGATTGGCATATTATAAATGAATAATGACGTGCTTAATTTTGCAGATTCGAAGGGTTGTTAGTCACACATCTTCCTTCAATAACACTGAGATAAATTACTCCACATTAAGTGCTTTGTGCAAAACATAAACTCAAAGTGACACTGGCGTTCTGACTAGGACAACACGGTAAATCAATTGGAAAGGAAGCACAAATAAACACTCAGCATGGAGTTTGTATTTCGATAAAGGCACATATATTAGCTTTGCAATTCAAATCCCCAGAGCAACTTTGGCTTTGAGAAGATATTGTTTCCTGTTCATCAATGTAAAGCTTCAAAGTGCAGATTTTCTTATGAACACAGAGTGATAACTGCTTTATAAATAGCGTGAGTGAAGATTCAGCACCTCCATCACCCAAACTGCCCAGCTACTGATAACAGCAAGAGTGTAGTTAGTGTGCATATTTATATACGCATCTTCTCGTGTTTGGCATAGAATCTCTCTCTTTTTTTTTTTTGCATACAATTTCCAGCAAATAAAATAAATCTAGCATTATAGGATGCTTTAAAAATCAGTTTTGGTGCTGCATTAAGCCACGATATAATACTGCAAAATAACAGTGCCAGTTTGTCTTAAATATTGTACAATTTTGACCAAAAAAGAAAATACACTAAATTTACTAAAAAAAGAAACGCGCTAGTTTGCAATTGAAAAAAAAAAAATCTATTTTACCTGAAAACCCTTTTTAGAATTTCTTTACACATTAACTCAGAACATACAGTAAATAGAAGTGTTTAATATTTATATCTCGTTTTAAATAACGTAAAGGATCCATGCATATGTCTATGTGTTAAGGCTTTTTATCTTTGGTAGCTTAAAGCCATTCTGAACAATAAAGTTTGTCACTGAGTACTTGCATTTTGACGCGGTGTGAAAGAGACACTCATCTATGCGGTAATTCAGAGTAAATCACACAAAACCTGAAACGTCCAGTTTATATTTCACCCAGTTTAGTTTTGGGCTGAAATCTAAGCTTGACGTTTTGACTGACATTTTAGCTGCCAGACTTTCACACAGTGTTTCATACAGATCATAAACAGTCTTATGTTTGTAGTGTCTTATAGAAACATGGGCAACACCAATAGAGAACAATAATGGAAAGCGTGAGAAAATCCTAACTGTTCTTGAAGAGTGCAAGTGTCATTATGCATTGACAGAAACTGAGTTACATCTCAGGTGGCTTTAGGTAGATCTAAATACATTTAAACGTTATTATACTTCATATCTCTTATTCTATTATCTATTATCTCTTATTATATTACAAACTTCGTTTATGTAGGCATATATCAGAGGTCACATGACTGAAAATGAGTGATCTGGGAAACATATCATGATCGAGGAAAACCCCAAAACAGAGGATGTGGTGTGAAAAGATTATCTAACATAAACCGTGAGATATTAGGAAGCAGTGGCATGTGATTTTGTGTTGAAATAGAGAGGACTGATTTGAGACATGTGCTAACTGAAAGCTTTCATGTGCTAGTGTCAAGGTCAGGAGAGGACAGGCAGGCCTGTGTTAGGTCAGACAGTCTGACAACACCTCCATCTTCACTGGTGTGGCGGCTGTGGCGGGACACGTGCACTGCTCGATGTTTGGGCCGTTCTGGCTGAGCTGGATTTTGAGTTTTTCCAGCTCATAGTTGTGCAGGTACTCCTGGATGAGGTAGCGTTCGCGCTTTATACGGGCTTTCACTTCTGACGGCACGTCTGGGATTAACCACGCCACAAAGAACTTCACCACAAACACCACATGCTGGAGAGAAGAAGAGTATTAGGACAAGTTTAGTACTTATTTCAGCACTGATGACATAAATGTATCGAAGATCAAAATGTGATAAATCGATAAATATAGAGAATTAATGAAGCAGTTAGTCAGGGTGTAACTTCTTTATCATATTGTTATTACTATTTTAAATAGAGGTTGACCGATGTGTTGGTTTTGCCAATTAATCGGCACCGATAGTTGATTGATGGAATTATCGGCTATCGGCAAAAATCTATGCTGATAGTTTTACCCGTTGCTTCCGTTGCTGGAAAGGTCTGCTGTTATATATGATATATATTATATAACATATGTTATATATTACGAGGCGGAAATGAACACCATGTGCTGTTTGTTTTGACACATGAAGCTGCGCGCTGGCTTCAGACATGGGTTTACATTTTGTCTAATAAAGTCTGAATTCGTCAGAGCTATAATTTAGTGCTATAATGTGTTTCTCTTTCTGTTTGCTCTGTTTTTTTTTTAAACACTGAACTTCAAACTCATCTATGTCACATTGTTCATTCTTGAAGTAAACTTTTCCTGTTTTTTTTTTTATTAAATCAACTGCTTTAGACCGCCGCTCAAGTTGAACATGACGCGTCTGGTGTTTGTGATAACTGCGAGTTCTCCTAGATGCAGCACTGTGCTTTTGCCCAGTATGTGACTGTAATAGTAAATGTTGAAATTAATAAAAAATAAAAAATTTACTATTACAAGTAAAAAATAATTAACATTTTAAAGTCTATTCTGTTAACATTAATTAAATTGTGAACTAACTGCACTTGTATTTCAAATCTTAAAAGCAAACTTTTAAAACAACTACTACTTCTACTAGGGGTGTGCTCAAAATATCGATTCTTAGATACATACCGATATAATAAAAAAAGATACAGTATCGATATTCTAGCCCTTAGTATCGATACTCCGCCCAGCCATTAGGGGGCGCAGCGGCGCCCGCGAGTTTCAAAAAATCCATGGAAAATGTTAAAGCAAGATGTAGCATTTAAGTGATTTCATAGTGAAATATGTTATGGCAGTACATGGTGTCACAAAAAAGAATTATAAGAAGATTTAATAAGAAGTTAAGAATAATAAGAAGAAGATTTTGTGCTTGTGTGAGCTCAGACTGTACCCTTGGAAAGTTAAATGTTGACTTGTGGTAATTTCCAGATTAATACAATTTGTGTACAATTAATCAGAGCACTTAAAGTTGCAAATATTTAAGCAAAATGCAGTTATAATGCACTTTTGTCTTCAATAAATTGAAGAAAAATGCAGAGTTCTGTTTGTTGAGTAAATGTGTTCAGCATTAACTAATTGGCTCTGGCCCATGTATTTTTATTGAATCGTATCGAATCGTGTCACATTGTATCAAATCGTATCGAGACAGCTCTGTATCGAGGTACGTATCGAATCGTGACCTGTGTATCGAGGTATGTATCGTATCGCCAGGTTCTCCAAGGTATACAGCCCTAACTTCTACTAACATATATTAATAGACAGATAGATAATATAATATTAATGAAAAAAAAAACACTTAAGTGTACTTATGACTTAACTCTTAACATACTTGAATACAATTTGGAAAATATCACGTTGTAATATCAAATTAATTGTTTTACTATGAATTCATTATTTTACTTTTATTTTTATTTTTGTCATATTTTCACTTTATTATCATAGCACAGTGTAGACATAACAGAAGCAAAGTCGGAGAAGAGAGGGGGGCGTGACTGGGAAAGGTCCTCGAGCCAGGATTCGAACTTGGGACACCCATAGCATAACTGCGTTATATGTCGGCTTGGTCCCACGATGCTATTGATATTTTATCATGCTTTAAAGGATACTTATTTTGCAATGTTTACTAATATATTAAAGAACATGAAAACTTTAATAGTTTTAACTGTAGTGTATTTAATATTACATTTGAAGGTATCACATTTTAAATGTACTAAATTAAAACAGGCTTATTTCAAATGGGCAAAAAAGTCAATATAAATTATATTAAAGAATATTTAACTTCACCATAAATGCTGTCAGTACATTCAGCAGTACATTTTAACCATATTTCAAAAGTAATTATGAAATTACATATAAAGAAGTATTTCAGTTCTACTTAAGAGGTTCAACTTCAGTTAACTAAAATACATTTTTATTTTATAATACATTTCGAATACATTTTCAATTCAGTTTGTAAGTATGTATATCTTATAAAGCATTTTTAAAGTTATTTTTGACACAGGAATGAAGAGAATTTAAGAGCTCATACCTCCATAATGATGATAAAGGCTAATTTGGCAGCGAGAATGTGCCAGAACTGCATGGTATGAGTGTACTGTTTCTCATGTCCTGGAGGGTAGCGGTAGTCACGGTACCTATAGCATCCACACAGCATTCATGTTTATTACACATTTACCAGTGTCACAATAAATCTGTCAATTAAAAGATACAGTACAAAGAAACACAACAGTACCTGCAGGTGGTGATGTTGGAGCCATAAAACCAATCTGGGTTTTCACCATCGTCTGGACGGTTTGTCTGTTTGAACTCAGAGATGTTGAAGACTGAAAGGCTGTCGTTGATGTATCCTTCCATCGTGCTCTGAGAACCCGGGCTATACGCGTACTTATACACCAGCCGAGGGATCATGTCAGAAGTGAATGCGACAATGAAAGCCTGAAAGACAAATAAATGACATTTAATGCGGTTCCACAACCTACTTTGATATTTCTATTCAGGCTAAGCTTCATTACCAGTTTATAAGCAAATTAAAGGCTATAGAATTATTGAAAATAATACAGTAAGGCTGTAAGTAAGGCTGTCATTAACAATTACTTAAGTAATCGAGTAATCAGTTGAGTATTTTGACGATTAACCGAGTAATCGGATAATTATAAAAATAGACCTAAGCGAACAATAGCTCTTAAGATTACTTAAATACAGTACATATATAATAGTAATGAGGCAATAATTAGTTCAAATAAAGTATCAAAAGCGAGTAATCATATGGTTTTATTGAACAAAACTGTTAAAATACACAATTTATCATAAACAAAAGAGCTACATTATACATTATCACAAATTCGTGCAGAGGGTGCCAACGGCCTGACAATTGTTTTTACACTTTAATTTACCTTGCATGATACTGACTAAAGAACATTTAATTCAAACGTCCTCTTACTCTTTAATATTTGGCCATTTCTTCACAAGTCACGACAGAATTGCTACAGCCACTGTAGTTTCTTGAATAACTCAGTGAAAGTTTAAACTTTTATTTTGAAATCACGACCAACAGTTAGCATCTTGAGAAAGATATTGATGTATTCTCCTGGGTTTGCATAGATCTATAAATGATTTACCTTACAAATCTGATGAAATGGCGCACGTTGTGTTAATTCCCAGATTATCGTTATAATAAACCCAAACTCACAACAATATGCAGAGATGGAGTTTGAGATGCTCCACGCATGTAAATGATAACAGTTTGGAGCCGCTCTGAGACGAACGTACCTAAACCTGCATCGCATATATTTATTTAATGGAATCATAGTGTTTGTGAATCCACAATAGCATTTATTGTGATTTTTAAATGTGTTTAAAAGGTTAGTTCACCCAAAAATGAAAATTCTGTCATCAATTACTCCCTCATGTCGTTTCAAACCCGTGAGACCTCCATTCATCTTCGGTTTAGCTGTCTGACCCTCCATAGACAGCAAGGATACTATCACGATCAATGCACAGAAACATAGCAAGGACATCTGTAAAATAGTCCATGTGACATCAGAGGTTCAACCGTAATTTTACAAAGGTACGAGAATACTTTTTGTACGCAAAGAAAACAAAAATAACGACTTTATTCAACAGTTCGTCTCCTCTACGTCAGCGTAGCGTCATTTTGGAGAATATCCGCTGGACGGAAACTGTGTTTAGCTTCGTAAAATTACAGTTGAAACCCTGATATCACATGGATTATTTTACTCATCTCCTTGCTATGTTTCTGGACCTTGATCGTGTAAGGATCCTTGCTGTCTGTGGAGGGTCCGAAAGCTCTCAGATTCCATCAAAAACATGAAGAGGTCTCACGGGTTTGAAACGACATGAGGGTGAGTAATTAATGACAAAATTTTCATTTTTGGGTGAACTATCCCTTTAATATATCGTGCAGCCTTGGAAAATGGTCTAATAATCAGGGATGCACATAAGTGGTCCGCATGCGTGACCAAAATTAAAAATGCGCTGTATAAATAAGTTCTGACAGCACATTTGCGTACCGACATGGATGACAGCTGTTAATGCACAATTACTATTTTAGATCGACAAATTGTACTGTATATGATTTCTATTCAAACTGAAAGCATAATCTAGGCTAGCCGCTGCCGTTTTCAAAGCAAAACTGTGACATTTCATTCACTGACGCTCTTCAATCAGCCCGATCTCACGCCAATTCGTACATATTTTACGAGGTGGCTGAGGAATTAGGCTGGTTTAGCGCTGCTGATTGAAGAGCGTCAGTGAATGAAATGTCACAGTTTTGCTTAATCGTACGTATTTTACGAGTTGCCAATTCGTATGAATTTGTACGAATGACCTACATCTATCCCCGCCCCTAAACCTACCCGTCACTGGGGTTTAGATGTCGTATGTCGAGTGATGTCGTATGAATTCGTACGAATTAGCCACCTTGTAAAATATGTACGAATTGCCGTGAGATAGCGT
Source organism: Barbus barbus (assembly GCF_936440315.1). Lineage (NCBI taxonomy): Eukaryota > Metazoa > Chordata > Actinopteri > Cypriniformes > Cyprinidae > Barbus > Barbus barbus. The sequence continues at coordinate 3,025,731 of NC_136726.1, read as the reverse complement.
TGGCTAAACCCAAAAGCGCATATACTTACTTGCTGATTTTACGTTTAAAAATGATGAAAATTAAAATTAACATAATAATAATAATAATATATGATATAAAACATTAGCATTTTATTTTTAAGTTTACTATAAAATAATAGTATTTGTATATAATACTAACTTTTTATTTTAAAATAAAATAGTATTAATCACACTTGATTATTTAGTTCACTATTATTAATAAAAATGTTTATAGTTATATTTTATGGGTCACACTACATGCTGTGGCCGTGTGGACCAAACCAAATCTCCAGGTTCTCATATGAAAACCAGGCTGAAAAACTTATGTGCACCCCTGCTAATAATGCATTTAATGGATTCTCGTCTGTGGAATGCGCCACTTCCGGTATTTTGCCGATTACTCGACACAGGCAAAATGCAATCAAGGATTTTTTTTAAATCGAGTACTTGAATGAATCGAGGAATCGTGACAGCCCTAGATGTAGGTCTACAAACAAATTCATATAAGCTTATTTTGAATCAGTCCAAAAGACTCAATGAACTATCGTTTTGAATTGTTCAACTAACGTCAAAGTGGTTCCTGACTCATTATTACTACAGACTCACATTGGTGACCACTGAGAAAACGGCAATCATGTTGAGGATCTCATCCCATGCGCCGATGCTGTGCGCTTTGGCTGCCACGGGCCGACGGAACTGAGTGGTGAATTTCCAGGCGTCCACTCGCACTTCCAAGATATTATTCATCAGAGCCAGCAGAGGAGCCAGCGGGAAAGAGGCCACGAACAGGGTGATGAAGCCAAACTGGATAACTGCAAAACAAAGACACATAAAGACAAGCTACAGCACCATCTGTGAGTAAGACTGAGTTACTGCAGGCTGAACGTTTGTTCATAATAGAAGGTGATGGTGTATGGAGCCCCAGACGTGACATGCGGGAGGAAAAATATTTATACATTAACTAACAATTAGTTCCCATGACTTACTAATACATCAGCACGTTTTACTAATTCATTCCCACATTTATGTAAATCGTGCATGTTTTACTAATTCATCAGTAAAGTAGTGAATTCATGTGTATTCACTGTCAGCAATTTCATAAACCCTGTCCTTTTTTGGGTAGTGAGAAAAGACTGCTATTGCTGCTGTTATGAAGAAAGTATGCCAGGACTGTAACGGGGATGTAGCCTATTCTCAAAGAGGGTGCATTCAGATATTCACAAATCATTCAACAAACAGAACAGATTAGTACATTGTACGCATGATGTACTTAAAACAAGGACAAATTAGTAAGTTTTACTCATGATGTACTTAAAAGGAGGTGATAAATTAGTAAGTCGTGGGAAATAATTGTTCATTTTTGGCCATATTTTTATAATTTTTTTTCCTGCATGTCACGTCTGGGGCTCTGTGGTGGTGAGTTAAAGTAAATCAGTATTAGTTAAGCTACATTGAAGATACTTACCTTTAAATATACTTTTTATAAAGTGATTAGCAGCACTAAAAGTTTTACAAGACTAACAACAAGAAAACAGGAAATATTTGAACCATTTACAGATGTTAGTTAGGGTAGCAGCATATTCTCACATATTTGTGTAGCAACAACTCTAGTCTACCACATCCAGTTCTCAAAAGTCTTGTGAACAAATGTTCTGTATGCGTTTTCTGGCCTTCTTTCAGTGACTTAAAAAATAGATTTTTTCACTAACCATGCAAAAAACACACATAAACTTGGACATGTTGCTTACATATTATTGTAGCACAGTTTGTGCGGAATACAGCATAATCAGACTTTAGCCATTAATATGTTAGGGAGGCTGTGATGGACAGTGGATTGTACTGTTGTTTAACAACATGCCAACTGATCAGCTGACGTCTTTCCAAAAAAACGTTCAATAGACAAAAAGTTCATAAAACTTTGAAAACTAAGATCAGCGTATGCCACTGCAAAGACAGTAAGTTCATCCCTCACAGCCTTATTTTATATGGTGTCTACCCTGACTTAAGTGTAGAGCAGATCATAACTTACTTAAAAGCTGGACAATATTAATTGGGCACAAAAACAACAAGGACCTCAATTAGGGTGACAGATTAAAATTTGAATCAGGGCTTTCCAATAATAATAAAAAAAAAAAATACATTTAAATTTTTAATTGCACAATATTTGCTGAGAAAAGCCCTTAAATGAAGCACTGTAAAGGGTTTGTACAGATCCTTTACAGATCATTATAAAATAATAAGCACTGACAGTGATCGGGACCCCAGCGCAATCAAATGGGCATGACATATTGTTTTGACCTGAAATTATTACCTTTCTTGTAGAAACCATAAAAATATCAAGTACAAAGTATTCCAGAGATCTGTGTAATAATTTAAAACAATATATTGATTTTAATTTTTATATAGCCACCTTATTTGTCCCGTAAGAGGGGGCTCGGACGTTCCGATCTCATCCAATTCCAGCTATTTTTAGCTATACAAAACAGCTTGTTTTGCTGCTTGATACTACAAATTGGTGTGTCTTACAATTTTATTTTAATGTATTATCTTACTCACTGGTTATTAGTGCAAACAGTTATACCGTTTATAGCACTTTATTACCCTAAAGCGGCTAATGAACCGGAAGTCTCGCACAGTCACAGAAAATGGCTTACTTCTGCGTAGAAAAATGAGGTGGATACTTTATGAATTGTTATATATCATGTTATACAGTATATTATATGATAATGTGGTTAAACATTTTTCAGCACTGATGTACTTTAGCTGCCGGATACTCACCCATCTCCAGGTACTCATAGAAGAGTCCGAGCTGACCGAAGCTCTGCAGGTCATGGTCCTGCTCCCAGCGGCTGTACAGACTCTCCGGGTGTTTCCGGGCACTTCTGCTCACCCACCAGTTACACAGCCAGCTACACACAGAGAGAGATATATAAAACACCACCCACTAACACATGAAAATGCACAGGAACACATATTACGTGGATCTGAATCATTCACTTTCTCCGTTTATTATCATCAAAATAGACACTACATGCACTATATACCCTGGTCATGCAACTGATTATGATTGTGTGATTATGTCATGTCATGTGGACTTACGGGACGAGAGCTTCCTGTATGTTCCCCCACACCTGTTTACCCACCATCACGATCACTAACTGAGTGGTTAACTCGACCAAACAGCCGCCTGGCTCACACTGAAAACACAATTATAATGATCATAAATAAACAATTACTTAAAAACGATCTACTAATAAGTGTAATATTAAACGATAATATACATTTTCATGAATGTATTTACTCTTATTCTTAAACTCTATGCTCAATTAATATAAAATAGAGATCCATTAGCAATAACAAATGCATAACAATGACTTAATAAATCAAATAATGTCATGAAAATAAAAAAACCCTCTAAAACTTTAAAAGCAGGATCTCAGGTCTACCTCTTCATTTCTCCACTTGCCAAACATGTAGGCATAGTCTCCAGGGTAGCCCACAAATTTGCCCTTGAAAAAGGCGACGTAGAAGCAAGAGGAATAGTAGTTGACAAACTGGAAGAGGAACATCTTCACCGTTAGCTTGTTCTCGTACTCCACATGTGTTCTGGGAACCTCTGCAGACAGAAGAATAAGTGAATTAAAATCAGTGCACAAAAATCTTTACATTATGGAAATACTTTATTAACTGAATATATGATTGTTAAGGCCATTGCACACCGAGTCCGAAAATTTTGCAATACGACCTCATGTGGTGCCAATCACGTTTACACACTGCCTCCGAAACTTTCGTCCGTCATAAAAAATTCAGATCCGGTTCGATTTTCTGCGTTTTCGCCTCCGTAGCAAGCATTTTGATTGGAAAGGATGACGAATACGAAAAAACGCATATGAAAATTTCGGACTCAGTGTGCAATTACCTTTACTCTTATTGTTTATTACAAGATACAGAACACAAATGAGTTGACTGGAACAAATCAGAAATCAGAATGTGCCGAGGTCAAATAAAACAAAAACCAACAACAACAAAAAATAATCTACAATATTAATTTTTTAGTTATTGTATTTATTGATTTACATTTGAAATGTTTTAAAGGTTTTAGGTGGAAAAAGAGTCTGGGAGTCACATATGCTTGCTAAAGACTCACCCATATCAGTGATCTTTATGGCTACACGCTCATACAGGAAGTTCAGAATCATGATGATGACAAAGTTGATGCAGGAAGCCGTTACGGATGTGGCGAACTGCGGCGTGATGAGGCTTCCAACCACATCCAGCTTACTGGTGGGGCTGTCCTTCATGATGCTGGCAAACGCCGCAAACACCGCCAGACGGTACGCAATCACACCGATTATACTGGCGATAATCAGAGAGATCTGGGTTTGGGAGTGAGAGAGGTACACGTCATACACAAAACTCACTCGCTGCAGTTACTATTACTACTCAGTACTACTCAAATATCCATTCAAATATAGTGTTAAAAAAGAAAAACTAAATTATGAACATGCACTAGGACACGTCAAAACAGTAAAATGCTACATGCTGGTAAAAACATGCATCCTCAGGTAAAATGTTCTACAGTAAACATCAAATTTACTGATTTAACTTACTTACTGATGTGTGATTCTGTGTCCATACAGTCCAGCGACTTAACATTCAATATTGAGTCTTACCCATATATCATGCAATAACCTATCTGCTATACAGTATAGTATTTGTATATATTAGCTCTGTTCCAAAACTATACGCCTGTCCAAATTCGCATACTTTTGCACTATTCTATGCCTTTTTTTGTTCGTTTGTTTTTTTATGTATAGTGTGTTTACATTAAATTCTAAAAAGAAAGAGTGCATTTAAAAAGCCTGGAATATACACATAAATAAATAAATAATAATAATATTATTTTAATCTATACTACCAATATAGGCAGTATCCTTACTACAGGGGAACCTTTTAAAATCCTAATTTGGACCACTGCACAATGAAAGACAATAAATACAATATAATATATAATTTAATACTCAGCAACTCTAATAAGCATGAAAGTAAACAGTCAACTGCTACATAATTTTCTAGCTATATTTAGTTATTAATAACATACTCGTATTTGATGTCCTAAATTGTTGTTGTATGTAGGTAACTCACTAACCACTGGAACAGAGCTAATATATTCAGTGGGGTTCAAAAATCTGAGACCACAAATGAAAATGCTTCTGTATATATATATATATATATATATATATATATATATATATATATATATATATATATATACATATATATTTTATATATATATAGTTTTTAATATATATATAAACATATACATATATATATATTTATATATATATATTTTTTTTTTTTAAACAACAACAAACAAACAAAACAAAAACAAAAAAAAAATCTTGTATTTGGTGTGCCTCTCTTTTGCTTTAATGGCTAAACACAACCTCAAGTTCTTCATTGTTGTCTAGGACTTGTGGACCCCACTGTATTTTTGTACATTGCTGGCATTATGTGCTAAAATAAAAAGGAGCTTAACAATAAGACATCATTTGTTCTTCACTATATATATATATATATATATATATATATATATATATATAGTGCTGTCAAACGATTAATCGCATCCAAAATAGAAGTTTTTAAATCCATTAAATCGCATCCAAAATAGAAGTTTTTGTTTAAATAATACAGTATATGTATGTGTATATTTATTATGTATATATAAATACACACACATACGGTACAGTATATGTATATACAATTATATATTTATATTCTTATATTTTATATATAAATATATATAAACATAACTTATTTTTCTTAAATATATACATGCACGTGTTTGTATTTATATATAAATAATAAATATACACAGTATACACATATATTGTGTAAACCAAATCGATGTGATTAATCGTTTGACAGCACTAATATATATATATATATAATGAAATTATTATACTAAAAGTAGAATACAGTTTTGATGCTCACCCAGAAGAGGACGGTGGCCCCGGACAGTATTGAACGAGCACACTTGGTTGTTAGAGGTAAATAAGGCTCCATCTCCTACACAGCAAGCAAGCAAAGCAGGGATCATGAGCAACCACCACCTCACACCTGGCACAGGAGCCCTAATCTAGCACGGTCCACACGGCTGTCTGTGAGGACTCTTCCTGTTCCTAATGAGTCATTAATTCTATGACTACAGCCTTTCAAAAGCTGCGATCACACTGCAAGCAGGCTGCTAATACTACACACTCTCACACACACAGCTATCCAATCTAGAGTATCGTCGTCCTGTGCCTGCCTTACCCACAAGACAACTGTGGCCCAGCACAGGATAAACCTGCCTGCTTTATCAGCTGGGGTCTGTTCTAGAACCCACTCCAGTTCCTACACAATACGAACAAAGCCAAACACAAACGCATATTATCTAGTTTCTCGGTTGGCTGCTGGATAAACTAACATTGACTACCGACCCAACCTCCGTTTGTGACATGACAACACCTAAAGCAACTCTGTAGCTTCATATTCATATTCAGAATCAGAATGAGCTTTATTGCCAGGTATGTTTACACATACGAGGAATTCCAGAATGACAGTGACAGGAGAAAAACACAGATAATAAAAATAGGACAAGTAAATAAGGAATAACAATATACAAATTGACAATTGTATGTACAGGTATATTACAATAGACGGTTTTTGTATGTACAGGTATATTATGTGCAAATTAAAATGTAGACTAAGTATGTGTGTTAGATAAATAAGTGTATAAGTGTATAAATAGTGTGTGTTCCACAATTATTGACAAGTGTTCATGAGATGGATAGCCTGAGGGAAGAAACTGTTTCTGTGCCTGGCCCTTCTGGTGCTCAGAGCTCTGTAGCGTCAGACCAGATGTCCAGAGTGATATTGCCAGCCCCTTTGCTCATTCTGGATGAGTACAGTTCTTGGAGAGTGGGGTTAAAGGCCAAGCTGAAGTCCACAAACAGGATCCTCACATAAGTCCCTGGTCTGTCTAGATGTTGCAGAACATAATGCAGTCCCATGTTGACTGCATCATCCACAGACCTGTTTGCTCTGTAGGCAAACTGAAGAGGATCCAGCAAGGGTCTAGTAATGTCCTTCAGGTGGACCAGCACCAGTTTTTCAAATGACTTTATGACCACAGATGTTAGAGCCACAGGTCTGTAGTCATTTAGTCCTGACATTTTGGATTTCTTTGGAATGTGGAGGATGGTGGAGTGTTTGAAGCATGAAGGGACTTCGCACGGCTCCAGCGATCTGTTGAAGATCTGTGTGACGATGGGGGCCAGCTGGTCAGCACAGGATTTCAGACAGACTGGTGTAACACAATCTGGGCCTGGTGCTTTTTTCCTTTTGTGCTTTTGGAAGGCCTGGCGCACATTATCTTCACTGATCTGAAGTGTAGGTGTGGGGGAGAGGGGGGTTGTTGGAGGTGTTAATGGTTGTGTGGAGAGGTGTTCAGGGCGGGTGTGGGGTGTTTTTTCAAACCTGCAGTAGAACTCATTCAGGTCGTCTGCCAGTTGTTTATTCTCCACAGTGCTAGGGAAAGGTGTCTTGTAATTGGCGATGTCTTTCAGACCTTTCCATACTGATGCTGAGTCGCTGGAAGTGAACTGAATTCTTAGTTTTTCAGAATAATTCGTCTTTGCCACTCTGATCTCCTTTTCCAGTGTGTATTCGGCCTGTTTATACAAGACATTTCCTGTAAGCATCTTCTTTGGCCTAATGGAGCTGTCTGAGTTTTGCAGTGAACCACGGTTTGTCGTTGTTGTAAATTAGATGAGTTCTGGTAGGAATGCACATATCTTCACAGAAACTGATATAAGATGTTACAGTCTCTGTGAGCTCATCCAGATCATTGGCAGCAGCTTCAAAAACAATCCAATCAGTGAGGTCAAAACAGGCTCTTAAATCCGGCTCTGCTTCATTAGTCCATATTTTAACAGATCTTAAAACAGGTTTAGCTGATTTCAGTTTCTGCCTGTAGGTCGGTATAAGATGAACCAAACAGTGATCAGAGTCCTAAAGCAGAGTCCTAAAGCGTGGACAGAGTGATATGCATCTTTTATTGCTGTCTAACAGTGATCCAACATATTACTGTTTCTGGTGGGACATGTAACATGCTGTCTGTATTTTGGCAGTTCAGGGGAGAGATTTGCTTTATTAAAGTCCCCAAAAATGATTAAAACAGAGTCCGGGTGTTGTTGTTCAGTCACTGTGATCTGATCAGAGCATTTATTTAAAGCTGAGCTCTCGTGCGCTTGAGGAATGTAAACACTCACGAGAATGAACGAGCAAAACTCCCGCGGCGAATAGAACGGCTTACAGTTAATGAAAAGCGCATCTAGATCGGGACAGCACGTCTTCTTTAACACTGTTTGATGTAAAAGCATGCCACTGCCACGCGTTTTCCCCATTGATTCTGCGTCGTGGTCCGCTCTGAACAGCTGAAAGCACTGCAGACTTAACGCGCTGTCCGGAATGGCATCACTCAGCCAGGTTTCCATGAAACACAGAGCAGCAGAGTTTGAAAAATCCTTATTTGTCCGGGAGAGCAGAAGGAGTTTGTCCGTTTTGTTTGGTAGAGAGAGGAGATTCGCTAGATGGATGCTAGGCAGCGCTGTCCGAAAAATTTGATGCATTTACTTGAGTAAATGTAAAATTTACTTAAGTAAAATGAGTTGCAATATTATGTCTTCTTTTCCAAAGAAATTACCAAAATTGTGTTAGTTTTTGCTTAAAACAAGCAAACGTATCTGCCGATGGGGTAAGAAAAATAATTTTAATTCAAAGGCTAAACAAGATGATTTTACATGTGTGATTGGCAGATATTTTTGCTTGTTTTAAAACTAAACAAAATTTTAATAATTTCTTCAGATAACAAGACATAATATCTTAACTCATTGTACTTGTCAAGTAAATTCATCTCGATACAATAATTGTTATATATTTATGATAGAAAACAAGACAAAAATACTAAGTAAGAAAATAATTTTTTGCAGTGTACAGATTTTTTACTTAGAACTTCTTGTTCAGACAGAATATATCTTTGTGTCTAAAAACGCGAGACGCAGCACTCAGGAATGGTTTTTAAAAAAGCGCATGGCAGAATGCCTCTTCTGCCATGTTGCTGTCAAATAAAATGTTGCAATGGCAACTTGCTAATTTAAACAAAATCTTGCACTGTTTGCCCCGCCTCTGCAGGCTTCTGATTGGTCCACTGGTTTGGAGCTGACATTGATGAGCGGCACTGAGTGTAAAAGTTGAAATTCCCGTCTTAAAAATATGGTGCTCATGTGTGAGACGCTGCACGAGATGCAAGACGTGAGTGCAATGGTCATACGTCCATCTAGTGCATGTTTATATAGAAAAACAATGGAAAAGTAGCACACTGGAATGAAAAAACTCAACTGATATTAAACTAAAATGGGTCCAATATGAGCCACATAACCACTCAGTCTAGATAAACGTTTTCTCACTAGCCTAGTAATCTTTTTGACTTGCTTTACTTGAAATACGGTCTAATAGAAAAGTAAGATAAAATAATATGTTTATCAAACAATTAAATTCAGAACAAAGGGTGTAATTCAAGAAAATTTTGCAATGAACATTTATAATAAGTAAACAATAAGCTGAAAATTGTCTGTAGAATTACAAAAGCCAATTACTCATGCTTTATATCAAGGATCCACATTCGTGATCCTGAAAGCTGTTTTCTTTCAGAGTGTATGCTGCCTTCATGTGCAAACGTAAGTATTGTAAATATGAGTTATCCTAGTCAGAAACCGGCCTCTCAAGTAGTATTTACTACTGGGAAACTAATACCTAATTTTGATACTCGAGTTTCTGTCGGGCAGGCCATAATCTTTAAACTTTTATTAATTTTTCCCAAAACAGCTGCATTACTTTCTCTTGTTGATACAGTCATGTATACATAATAGGGGGTGTAAAGGTACACATCTTTCGGAGACCAGGAATGAAGAACCTAACTCTATATGATCAAAACTAATATTTGCTTTAACATAGTTATTCCTGGTGAAAGTACACACTGAAAAATCTCTGGGTCAAAAGGTCATTAGATATGTATGTGTACTTGTGTGACGGGGTTGAGTCGGCGGTGGGTGCACTTGGTCTCGTATTCAGGTCTGAGCTGCAGATGTTGCTGCTCTTCCTCCATGTCCACCAGATCCCACTCGTACTCCAGTCGAGCCTGACGCCGCTTCCAGAACTCCAGGAACAGAGTCACTGACGGCGGAGAAAAATTACAACTTAAAACTCATACACAGTGTCTGTTTCCTGGATGCATAGAGCACTGCAAGGATGGTGCATTTTTGTATTTGAGCAATTCTGATCCCATTGTCCTGAAGTCAATGGTTTTTTTTATGTATTTTTTGATAAATGTCTGAAATAAGGTCTGTGTTTGACATAAGCAGCTTATATTTTCATGTTAATTCTACACCATAAAATACATCAGTAATAGCCTCTTTTTTTTTTAAAGCTTTCACTGAATCGTAAACTTGTGTTGGTCACAGAGCTTATTTTCTGCATATTTCAAAGTCTAATGGTTTTTGTCGACAGAAGTGATGCTGACTTCTGGGTTGGTTTATAAAAACACAATCAATGCAGCTCTCTATTGAAACGCCCCACTTGTGCATTATATGCATATTACGATTGTTTAATTATGTGGATTATGTAACAAATGGTGACAACAACAGATACAATTCTAGAACAGTTACAAGAGGCTCTACTCACCCCATATTCCCATGAATATCGCAAAGAACACCGTCGCTGTGTTGTCAAACAGATACGATTGCTAAAAGGCAATCAGACGAAGGTTTAACTTTACGTGAATAAATACACAAAATCATGCTCCATAAGTAAATAAATAAAAGATGGAGTTATTTTTTCACTCACCCATGAGGAGCTACAGGTTGTGCTGAGCTTCCAGTAGCCACATTTCTTATCACAGAGAGGACACATGACAATCTGTCCACCAATGGTGTCATTACAGATCTCTTTACTGCATAAGACAACAAAGCGCGCTCAGAAATAGTTTCTGTGAACCCAGTCTCAAAATTACTACACTTGACTTGAGTTGTAGGCCTCAAGCCTTAGATCACATGTCATTGCGTTTCTGAAAAATGTCAGAGAATTCAAAATGCATTAATTGCATTCTTAGCAGTGCCACAAGGGGCGCTATAACACTGTCTTCTCTGCTCAGTTTTCTTGTCTTATCCTCACCTCCAGACGTTTTCGTCGAAGCTGGCCACACCGTAGATGAAACAGAGCAGACCAACAACTGCGGCATAGGACAGCATCTCTGTGTAGAAACCCAGCCAAGCGAAGTAGATGCCGATCTTCTCTCCATAGTACTTCCTGTGGTACAGGAAACACAATCTTCAAGGAAACGTCCATCTACTTGCTCAAAGTGTCAGCAACACCTCACATTCTCTAGATTTCATCTATTTAGTGATCATTTATTTTAAAATTAAACTTGAGTTCATTTCTTCAACAAAAACAGTGCAAAATATGCATCAACCTATTTGAGTAATGATACAAAATATGGCAGTGTTTTCAAAATGCCATTAATTTCTCTATACATCATTAGACAAGATGTGTGATTTTCATGATTTAAAGCACTTAAAAAGTAAACTTATTTTGATGTGTTAGCTAACATACTAAAACACATGGAGGGGGGGGGGGGGGGGGGGGGGGGCATGATTGCAATTTTACCTGCAGTTTGTTATTTGATATCATATATAATGTTAATATATTTTAAGTGTGCTATATTGCAACTCTATCAATACATTTGAATACATGACATACATACGTTTTAATAGACCAAAACTAACTCATGCAACAATAACTGCCTTGGTGGAAAATTTACCATTGGAATATACATTTATCTAGGATGCCTCATTTTTTTTGTGTGTTTTTGAATGAAGGAATGGTCTCACCGTATGAGGTTGAGCGGCTGCTCCTTGTAAAAGCTGCTGAAACGAGCCCAGTATTTATACAAGGAATAGCGTTCGCTGTCACAGTTAGCATCACAAGACCTGGTCCAGTATCTACACTACAAAAAACAGACATTAACTTTATTGTTATTAAACCTTCTGAATCATAAGTCTCTAGAGAAACATCTACTAGTCGATAGGATTGTGCCACTGGATGCACTCGGTTAAAGACTTACGTCATGCAGAGGGAAGGCAGCTGCGTAGGTCCCGTTGTTCAGAAGCCTCTTGATGCCCTTCTTATCCTTGTCTTCTTTACTGTACGGACATCGGGAAAGGATGTAATAGACCTACATGGAGAAGAAAATAAACCAAGCCTTTGGTTACAAGGCAGTAAAATGTAAGCTACTATAATGTAACATCTTCTAATATTCTTGGCAATTGGTCTAGTTTTCTTACAATCCTGTTCCGTGTGGATGGAGGAAAGAAGGTGTCTTTATCATTGATGAGGAAGAAGTCAGTCTTGCTCTTGTCAAAGGTGGTGGTGAAGTAGTCGGGCTCAGGTTGCATCACATGCTCGGGCAGACGGTAGGGCGTACAGAGCCAGCTCATGGGCATGTCTTTTTTATCTGGAATATCGTTGGTTTTAAAAGGCACTTTGATTTTCAGAACATCTGCATATGTTGCCAGCACTTCCCAGGGGACGTGGATCTTCAGGAAGTACGTCATCCCATCTTCAGACTCCTGGAAAGACAACCGTGTGTGACTAGTGTTACTAATACAGTTTCATCGATAATATATATCAATGTCCTGATGGGGTTTCTGGAGTCATTTGTGATTTCAGATGTTTCACTCACAGATTTGTCCTCCGTCTCCAGCTCAAGTCCAGCTTTCTCTAAGTTAGCCTCAAACTCCTTCCTTCGATCCTGCATGAAAGATCAGTAACACATCTGACTGATTTGTGCTTCTGCTGCAGTGCATACTGTGCACAGGACAAGAAGGGTTTCTGGTAACCGTTTATTTACATTTACATTTACATTAATGCATTTAGCAGACACTTTTATCCAAAGCGACTTACATTGCATTCAAGTTACAGTTTTTACATTTTATCAGCTCTTGCTTTCCCTGGGAATCGAACCCATAACCTTAGCGTTGCTAGCACCATGCTCTACTATTTGAGCAACAGGAAAGTCTGTTTATGACAGACAAACAGACTGTAAAGCTTTTGGAGATCAATATTTGTGTCTGCAGAGCTGCATGTGTGTGTGACTTCCTGCCCAGGCCTGGTAAAGCACATACTTTGTGAGTGACAAGAACCTGGAAATGCATACAGACTCTCACCTCTGACACACACACATACATACATACAAAGCAGTGCGAGACTTGTCAGAGCACAATGCCGGTGAAAGTGAAAGTGACGTGAAAAGTGCGCCCGGGGAGCAGTTGGGGGTTCGGTGCCTTGCTCAAGGGCACCTCAGTCGTGGTATTGAGGGTGGAGAGAGCGCTGGACATTCCCTCCCCCCACCTACAATCCCTGCCGGCCCGAGACTCGAACCCACAACCTTTGGATTACGAGTCCGACTCTCTAACCATTAGGCCACAACTTCCCCACACATGCTTACATTGTTAAACGTGTAAAAGTGCCATTCATGTTTCACCTTTTAAAGTACTTTTAAAAAGTGCAATTTGTAATAATGTCAAATTAAAAGTTTTACTTTAAAGTACATTTAAATATTTTGTTATGATTTAAAGAAGCACTTTTAAAAATCGCGATTAATCCAAAATAAACGTTTTTGTTTACATAATACATGTGCGTGTATTCTATATATTTATTATGCATTTATAAATACACAAACATTTTGAAAATATTTACGTTTTACATGTACAAATTTATATTAATATATAAACATATTTAATATATAAACGTAACATATTTTCATATATACATGCATGTGTGTGTGTTTAAATATACACAGTACACACACATATATTATGCAAACAAAAACTTTTATTTTGGATTTGATTAATCGCGATTAATCGTTTGACAGCACTAATTTTAAATGTGCTAAATTGCAACTCTATCATTAATTATAATGAGTAATTACAAATACATGACATACAAGTTTTAATAGACCAAATCTAACTCCTACAACAACATCAACTACCTTTGTGGAAGATAAACATATCTAGGACGCCTTCAGTTTTATGACAGCTAGTGTTATTATCAGCAGTGTGTGAAGGGATGCACAATCAGATAAGCTTTCAACAGATCTATCGAGAGATTAAACCACACAGCAACTCATTTGACCCGTGATAAGTTACATTTGCTAACAAGTTCTTACATAAGCGGCTCTGACTCGATGCAAATTACCACTTCTAAGGGATAGGAAAAATAGTTTTGAAGGATGGCTATTATGACTTAGTAATTTGTTTAGGCAAATTATTATTTTTTTTTTAATTATCTCACAACTCACAGAAGGATGCCAAATGTTATCATATGAATATAAACCTGTAAAACAGAAATTGTTATCATATGAATATAAAACTATAAAACTGAATGGATGACACACCTGTTTCTTTTCTCCATCCTTGTCGTCGATGTAAGACAGAACGAAATCTATCCTCCGCACGCCATCTCTGAAGCACACAGAGTCCTTACTCTGCTGCTGCTTATCCACCTGCACACGCATGAGCATTTATTGGCACAAAGTCAAGATTTTCTGTGAAGTACTGAAGCTTCATAATGTTTTTTTAACTCTCAAATGTCTTGAAAAGGTAGTAAAGCTAATCCATACATAATATTAAGATATATATAAAATATCATCACCTTAACGGATATTTGGAAACACAGCTGGATGCATGTTCAGACACCGAGATCTTTTTTATGTCATGAGGGCTTATTCAGAATTAAACATGGCCGTCTTAATGCAGTTTCAATATTTCAAACCAGTTCATGTTGTCTAACTTCCACAAAAACAACACCAGCATCCTGCCACACACACACACACACACACACACACACACACACACACACACACACACACACATCCATGCTTAAAGCATGTATAAATCCTGGTCACTGATGTTCAGCTCATTTTTGTGGGTGAAATCCAGTCATTTCAATTGAACTGTATAAAAATGGGAATTCTGGTTGGAAAGATTTGCAGCTTTTGCAACAGTTTTAAGTGGATCACGTAATTTCGCGTGACTTCTATATGAGCTGTGCTTCATGCATGGCCGTATTTTTACCTGTCAAATCCCCCTAATGTGACCGCACCTTTACTCAAATGATGAAGCATTTGTGTCTGAAAAGCTTTCAAGGTCCATTAGAGGTCGTGCAAGAACTAAACGCCTATTCACATTTCTTCTGTTTTGAGCTGTGGTTACTGCGTCTGTCGCTTTAAATATCAAGCTCTTTAAAATTAGGTTGATTCTGATCGGCTGTCGATGGCAATTTGGCAATTTCTTTATTTATATATTAAGATTAGATTAGATTTAACTTTATTGTCACTGTGCAGAGTACAAGTACAGAGCCGATGAAATGCAGTTAGCATCTAACCAGAAGTGCAGATAACAAAGTATATAAATAAATATAAAAATGTGTATTAAGTTTTATGACATATAGTGCAAGTTATGAGGTAGAGGGGTAGAGACTAGCTCAGTGCAAATGACTGTACATGCATCTTAGGTTGTAAGGAAGTATAAACAGAAGGTGCATTATACAGTGAGGTATGTAGTAGTATATGTTTATATATGACCTTAACAGCATCCGGAGGTAGAAATGTGCAAAATAATAATTGATATATAAAGATATTTTGAAGAATGTGGGTTAACATTGGAAATACTCCATGTGGACCAGTTTGATTACACATTTTACAAATGATCTTATTTTGTGTTCAGAAGAAAGAAACTTGTACAGGTTTGGAATAACTTGAGTCGGTGAGTGACAAAAATGACACATATTTTAATGTGATGCTGAAGAATTAGGTTGAATTAGTGGTCCTCAATGTGCACAGCACAAATATCCAATACCATATCCAGCAACTACCAAATTATCCCTAGCGATTTCTTTGATCAAACAGTTATGTTTTTGTCATTTCAGATGCAATCTGAATTTATTAAACAAGTGATATTACCTAAGAAGTTAAACACGTTAGAAGACTGTGCGCTTTCAAGGATGCATATTTAATACATTAGCAGAGTAAGAATGTAAGGTGAAAAGCCTCACAGGTATTGCACCGAGTTAAACACAGCAGTCCAAAACAGTTCATTTAAAAGATCACTTCAGGAATTAACAAAGTGAGTCGATGAGTTTGAAGTATGGGGTTAGCTCTCTAGGCTATATACAGCGTTGCCTGCACAATGTTTTGCTGAAAGATGCACACACAGACTTCCAGCCTAAAGGATGAAGTCATTATGTACATTAAACAATAATTTAGGACACATATTGTGATTTTATGGACAAGTATATGCGAGTAGCGCTCTGTGGTGCTGCAGGATTTTAAACAGCGATCAAATGTTAAATTAAAGGTAGGCCTACAAAGCAAAGTGTTAGCTGAAATATCCACAAAATTAAAAACTAGTGCTGTCAAACAATTAATCGCGATTAATCCAAAATATATATTTTTTTACATAATATGTGTGCACTGTGCATATTTATTATGTATAAATATACACATACACATGCATGTATATATTTAAGAAAAATATACGTTTATATATTAAATATATATGAATATAAATATATACATGTAAATATTTTCAAAATATATGCTGTATGTGTGTGTCTTTATATAAACATAATAAATATACACAGTACACATACATTTATTATGCAAACAAAAACTTTTATTTTGGATGCGATTAATCATTTGACAGCACTATTAAAAACAACACTGAAATAAGAGCATGTGCAGTTCTGCTGTTATGTCCCCATAATGTCAAAAGCAAATATACACCCTTGACAAGTTTGAGAACCCCTGGGTTGAATTATATTGAAATGGCACAGCCTTCCTCTTCTACAGTTCAAAGTAGTGAATTATACAGCAGTTATACAGTTTGCTGCCACCTAGTGTTCAGGACCGTCTGACTGTCTATCAATAAAAACACATAAAGCCTCTTCAGAGATACACGTCTTTTACACCAGACAAGAGTCTTGAAAATCTTTCTTAAACTGTATGTTAATCACAGTCTACTAGGTGCATGACAGCACTGACCTCAGATCAGCCCTGAGAGAGGCTATAGCAATGACATTGGCCAAAGCTAAACAAGCCGGAGCCAGGAAAATACCTCGGCAGGAACAGCAGTGCAGTGCTGCTCCAGGCCTGTCAGTCTGCAGCTGTTCACCAGCAGCTAAAAATAACTTACACACAATGCATAACACAAACAAATGCCGCCAGTGACCACAAAGCCAGGCCGGGGCGTAAAACACCTCTACATTCTCTCACGGCCACTTCCAGAGATGTGACCAAGCCAAACAAGGCTAACACCGCTGATTTTCTTAGGCCGCTCCTACAAACAAAACCTCCAGATGACTACCAGCAGCCTACGGCTGGCGCTTCCCTGCTAAAGTAATACACACCAACATCCATTAGTACATCCATAGTAATGGCAGGACCCCTGAGTATCAAATTTCCCAGGGATTATTCCATAAACAGCAGACGGGAGATGAAACGGATAAAAGAGAAAGACTTTACCTCCAATCCGTCTATCAAGTGCTGCATCATTCACGATTCTGGGAGTCTCCAGAGGCGGAGACCACCTCCCTTCCTCCAGCAGTCCAGCTAATCACACACACACACACACACACACACGCGCGCCCCGTCTTTAACAGAGCGGATAGAGAGAGACAGAGAGCAGGGGGCTCACAGAGATGACTTCATAATCGTGCCAGCAGGGCGGGCGCTGTCCTGCTAATGTAAACACAACGCTAAACTAGATTCAAACATGTTCTGAAGAAACAGGGGCGGTGCTGGAGTGTTGTGGTTTGCTACTGCTGTGTGGATGCTGAGGTGCCCTTACATTTTTTTTTTAGCCCGTTGCTATGGAGTTGCTAGGGTACTGTTTGGTTTATGTTCTTATCTTTTTCTTTAACCATATAACTGTCAGCATCCCACTAGCTCTTTTTATTGTCTTTTTCCCCTTCACATGTTCACCCCAAAAATTAAAATCCTATCATCATTTATTCACCCTCAAGTAGTTCCAAACCTGTTTGAATTTGTCCTACTATGGAAGTCAATGGTGCCCCAAACGGCCTCGTTACAAACTTTCTTCAGGATCTCTTCCTTTGTGTTCAGAACAAAGACATTCATACAGGTTTGGAACTACTTGAGGGTGAATAAATGATGATATAATTTTAATTTTTGGGTGAATTATCCCTTTAAATCTTTTTTTTTAGTGTGCGGTGTCAAGTGTCATATTTCAAAATACACTACAATATTTTATAATAAAAGCTTTTTCTAATCTTGACAAAACAGATAGAGTTCGAAGAGTCTCAAGATTGCATTTTGGGTCACCAGTTTGTTACTGAAGAAATATTGTGAGAGAAATGTATAAATTTGTGACAGGAAAATTATTAAAATAGTATCGACAAAAACAACAACAACAATAATAATAATAATAATAATACAAAATCCTCAATTTTTGAGATATCAACTTCAAATTTGGAATATAGCTTAATTGGACACATGACTTTGTTTTATGTAATTGAGGCTTTTATAGCAATATTTATTTTATATAAATAAAACATTTTCAAGCAGTAAACCTAAACTTATATGCATTTTTACACCATTTTTAAAAATGCTTTTACTTCAGCAATCATTCTCTGATTATCTTCTTTAAAAAGAGACCGATCTTAGGTCTGTATTTCAAATCGTTCATGAATTACAAGCATTTAAGTATAATGCATTCTATGTTCGTGACAGTTAAATCAAGTTGAATTACTATTGTGTGTTGTGCGCTATATGAATACACATGCCCTGCCTTCTATGTGGATGCAGGGGTGGTTGTTAGGGCGTTGCTATGCGGTTGCTAAGGTGTTTTGAGCAACGCAATTGTTTTATGGCTACTATGGCATTGGGCTAAAAAGCCCACCTTCAAGGCAATGATATACCAAATGTAAATCTGGGGGATTCATTCTTTCTTTTTCCAATTTACATGATAGATTAAGCAAGTCAGTAAAATGGACAGAACAGTCAAATCTAGTACAACAAGCCTATTAAGCTGAGCTATGAAAGCAATGAGCTGAGCAATGAAATTTTCCACAGCCATGCTATCTCTACTGTCATTTGCATGTCAAACATAAAACCCATTTACAGATCGTGACATTTCCAAAAGCACCAAACCTCAGCATCACAGAGTCACAGCAGCATGTAAATTGAATCTCATTCACCTCACATCTGTCTTGTACTTTTCCAACGTCTTTTTAGTTCAAATTCTGGCATTATTTACACACTCGCATCATGTTGTTCACAATCTGTACGAATTTCTTCCTGCCGTGGTGAAACAGATGATGACAGAAATGTATTTTTTGGGGGGAACTGCCCCTTTAAGAGCGACATAGCCTGATCTCTTTATAAACAAATCTCACTGGCACACATAGAAATACTCTTCTGCGCAAACATCTTCTAAAATAACACCCCGCTGTCTCTCTATGCGAGCAGGAGTCTGTTTGACCTGGCAGAGCTACAGGTCTCTCCCTCTTTCATTTCCTGTAATTACAAGCTGGAGATCATACACATGAACATATGTTAGAAAAAGCAGGCAATAATAGCCGTACACTCCTGCGCTGACATATAGAGTAAGTATATGTGCGGTTTAGTAAATGGAGCTGGGACCGATTGAGCTGCACA
Source organism: Barbus barbus (assembly GCF_936440315.1). Lineage (NCBI taxonomy): Eukaryota > Metazoa > Chordata > Actinopteri > Cypriniformes > Cyprinidae > Barbus > Barbus barbus. The sequence goes on along the minus strand of NC_136726.1, from coordinate 3,005,897 downwards.
GTCTTCATCCACAAAAAACTGTATCTCAAACACAGATATATAATTATATAACGTGACACAATTAGAGACTCAGACAGCTAATGTTCATACAGGGGAAGAAACATAGTCTTTATTTAGAAACTCGTGTTTCTCATGCAGCCACTAATCTTCAATGTTAAGGAAGTTTCAAAAATCAAGGTAAAATAAACCAATTTAATCTCTCAGCTGTTTTTAGTAATGGGAAAGCATATATTAAGATTCTTCAATATCAAACTGTTTGCTCGGACAACTTTATTAGGTTAGCCTGACCAAGCTTTGGGATAAAATTGTGGGTTTAAAATGTGTATTTATAGAGTTTTCTAAATATTTAGGGGTCATGACATGGATTTTTTTTATATGTTCCTTGAGTTTCAGTTATAATGTTAATAAATAAAAATGATTATTTTCAACCCTCATTATGACCTCTGCCTCTTCAAGATGAATCGCCTCTTGTATTCCCCAATTGTAAGTCGCTTTGGATAAAAGTGTCTGCCAGATGACTAAATGTAAATATAATGACCTCTCTGAAACAACCTGTTTTAAGGGACAGGTCCTTTAAGGCTTCTCATGTATCAGCCACTGTTATGATTGGCTAACGTCATTGCATAGGAAACAGTATCGACGCCCCCTTGCTATTGCATGTGAGTGTTTAGACAACAGGATAAAAAAAGATCATTTCCAGACAAAGCATTATGAAATCATTTACTTAAGGGAAAGGGAAGTGGTGTGTGGCCAAGTATGGTGACCCATACTCAGAATTAGTGCTCTGCATTTAACCCATCCAAGTGTACACTCAGTAGTGAACACACTCCCGGAGCAGCGGGCAGGCAATGCTGCGGCGCCCGGGGAGCAGTTGGGGGTTCGGTGTCTTGCTCAAGGGCACCTCAGTCGTGGTATTGAGGGTGGAGAGAGTGCTGGTTATTCACTCCCCCCACCTACAATCCCTGCCGGGCCGAGACTCGAACCCACAACCTTCAGGTTACAAGTCCAACTCTCTATCCATTAGGCCACAACTGCCCATGGGTTTGTGATGTAGCTGCAGTCAGATCTGGTACCACTTCATCTTTTAACAAATGTTTATTTGTGAACAAAAGATCAAGGCCAATCTGATTTCCCCAGTCATGACCCCTTTAATTTTACTAAAAATTATAGCACACTTCTTCCTCAAGTCATAGTCATAGCATTTTCCTTAAAAAGCCACATGACTTCATTTATTCATGCATGTAGCACAAATGGTGCAGAACGAGTTACAACCTGAAGTTTAATACTTAAGGTTAGTTATTTAAGCAAGCCTCTAATCCTAAGTATTAGCATTAACAATAGTAAACACCACTTAGCAAACACGATCAACCCAATACATACAGATGGATAAAATTAGGTCCCACCCTAGTCACCTTTATTCATTTATTCTACATTATTTCCCACATAATATTCCGTTTTTCACTCGTAAGTCACATTACAGAAACCAGTCGTGTTGCCATGCGTTTCATGTTGCCCACAACAACACAATAACATAATAAAATCTGATATGACCACACACAGCAAGCACACACGGACACAGTTCAGCCCTCTTTACCGTGGCGTACCCTAGAGCGGTACTTCAGAAATAAAGCTCTCTTTCTCCAGATCTGTGGATGAATTGAGCATGTTGTGAGGATAAAGACACTGAAATACACACACAAGCACACAAATGTCAATGACAGGTCTATGGCATCTGCTCACACGACACAATAAACCATCCAGGAGAAAGTCCATTTGATATTGTAATAATGAATCCAGATGAACTCCCTAAATAAAAAAATTATCTGATAAGCATGTTATCAGCAGCAATATAATAATATTACCACGGTCCCATGCATTAAGTTTCAAGAACACAGATCGTCTTATCTGCATGACACCTTTGGTACAAGTCATCAACAAAAGCAGCAGCGCGTGAACGCCCATCACTTTGAGCATCTAAAGTCACAGGGCATGCAAACGCGTTTTTAAAAGGGGCCATATTGTACATCTTATAAGTCCACTTAAAATGTTACTAAAGGTTTGTAAATGGCATATGTAGTAAAATGTATGCTGGAAACATTTTTATTTAAACATTAAGACTAATTAATTAGCCTACATTAATTCATTGCATTTATCAATACCGCATTGTATTTTGTCCATGTGTGTTCTTGCTTAATAACAAATGCTCATCTTTTGATTATTGCTGTTGCCTAAAGTAATTATTATGTGTGTGATTTTTAATTTCCAGCCCATTATAAGCCAGCGATATAATAATTTTTAAACGATAGATGACTTAAATTAAACAACCCAGCATGGTGGGTAAAATGTTTAATCCAACCAGCTGGGTCAAAATAACCCAGCATGTGTTCTGTCCAATATTTACCCAGCGCTGAGTTGCCAAATAACCAAAGTTGTGTTGTGTTTAACCCAGCATTTTTGGACACAGCTGTTGTTTATCTTCATATCGTTGGCCTACAATTCACAATTGTATAACTGCATTTCACAATCTGCTCCTTCATTCCATCTGTGCTATTTTTTTTTACTTATATATATATATATATCGATTGGTTTTCATGCTATGGCCCCTTTAAGACACACTTCAAACTGACTCACAACACAAACACACTCCCTTCTTACCCCTTTAAAGCTGGTGAGGTGCTGCTGTGGTTCAGTGTGTTCTCTCTCACACTGTTCACACGCAGTCACTGAAGAATGACTTGAGCAAACAGACACAGCGCTTGTGCATTCAGACACAACACTCAGCATGGACTACACAGAGAGTACAGAGATAGAGAGAAGAGAAAGGGCAACAGTCACAGATGAGCACCGGGGTGTGCTTATCTTGATTCGGTGTGTTTTGATGTTATTAAAACTGATGGGAGTCTAAGAAGGTTAAATCATAAAAACATAAAGGCCAGGAAAAGGGTGGTGGACAGATAACAGGCAATGTGGAGTGAACTTCAGTCTTTCTTGTTGACATCAGCAAAACTCAAACTATTTCATCTGAGAGGAATTTGAGAAGGGGGAACAGTTAACCGAATAGTTCAGCCAAAATACTTATATCTGCACCTTAATGCATTATTTTATTTCTTCTGTGAAACACAAATGGAGAAATGTTGAGGAATGTTCACTCTGCTCATTTCCATACAATGAAAGTGAATGAATAAAAGTGAATGGTGGTTTGTTAAGCTCCAAAAGGGGAAAAAGCACAATAACAGTCTGATAAGATTAGTCAATTCAACTCATATTCCAAGTCTTCTAAGAAACTGATCAAAATTTAACTTTATGTTGCCGTTTTGTCCTTTTCAGAGCCACAATCACTTTCATTCCATGCAAAACAGCAGCATGAACATCGTGTGGCACTTCATATGGCTCTGTGAAGTTTCACAGCATGTGGATGAGCAAACGAATGCTGATTTTTGGATGAACTAAACCATCTAAAGTAGATCTGAAAGAAAGTTTCTGAAAGCAAACTTTAAAACTGTAAACCAGAACAAGGTTTAACAAACCTGGGAACGAGTACACCTTGTTTTTCATATGCAAACTAATAGGTGTGTATGGGGAAACCTGAGCTGATTTGAATGAATGTGTCATGATAGTAGAGCACCTGTCTTGACAAACACAATCTGACCACTGAGCATCAATATGCGCTCATAAAGTATATGTGGATATTTATGAAATTCCATGCACTGTTTGTCTGCCTGTGTCATGTACATATAATTAACATAAGCAGCTCTTTATTAACGCAATATCCTTTGATAATACACACTTTGTTCACAGGACATATATAAATGCATTTCTTTGAAAATCAGCATATCTGTTTATCTATTCATCTCAACAATGCTGGATTTTTTTTTAATAATGCACAGACTTGTGTAATTAGCACATAACCTGCTATATGACACCTGCTTCTGATTTCTATTGATTGGGATGTACAATATTAGATTAAAAGCAATGCCAGTGTGTTGTGGGTGGTTGCCCAGGGCATTGCTTTGCTGTTGCTGAGGTTTCATAAGTTTGTTGCTATGCTGTTACAAGGATGTTGTATATCTTTAATGTAAGTCTATGGAGTTTTTAACATCTTAATGAGGTTAGAGAAACATTCACCTGCTAAAAACACCAGCATTGCTGGTCGTGTTGTGTTTTTTAAAGCTGGTATTCCCAGCAGGCTCCTTAACCAGCGAGATTTCCTTGGTGATTCAAGTTAAGACTATAAAGACCATGAGGGTTGACCAGATTATCTGGCGGTAAATAGCAACCACTAGCTAGACCGGCACGAAACCACCACTAACCAGCATAAATCAGCCTGGACCGGCATGGAAATTCATACTGGGTTGTGACGGTATTGAGACTATTAGCACTATCAAATTATTCAAGAAACTGAGGCACAGAAGGACTGAATGTTTAAGGGTTTTTACCTCTGCATTTTCAAGTTGAAGAGTCTCCTTATCCGAACTGGAATGGAAGCCGTTGTTTTCTTCTGGAACAGAAACAATTACAATATATAGGGTGTTAATAGATATTCATTTGACTTCAGCAAATTGTGTCTAGTTGTGTCTTCAAAAAAAAGAGCTGTTGTGAAATCAGTGTAAATTCCTTCTGATAAAACTAAGAAAAAATGAACTGTTCCGCAACCATTTGCCATTTTGTCACACTTTTGGGGATAAAATAAATCAGGTGACTGTCTCAATTGTCCAAACAGACATGCTGACTTATCTCATACAACAAACCCTTGTTTAGCTTCTCCTCACACTAAACCAAATATCACTTATCATCAAATTAACAAGTAAGGAGCCAGATTTATTAAACAGGGCGAATTAGTGCAACAGCATCCCATAAAAGCGCCGATGGGAGCGGAAAACTCTGCGGCTGATCTTTTCCATAATGACCAACACATTTGTATAGTTTATTATTATTATTATTGTTGATATCATAGAATATTATATTGTTTTATACTGTATCATACGAATTTAAGACCATATACAGAAGAGGATTAACACAGTGGGAGCATCTTGAAAAGTGATACTATGGTTATGTCTCCATGAAGAAATAAAAAGTTGTACTTATGTCTGTTGTTCAATTGTCAAATCACACTTAATAGTAAATACAGCTGTCAGTATGTAGCCACACAGTCTGAAAACAGCTCTTGCGTCTAAATACAGTTGGAATACTAGAAGGTTTCTCGTCAGATTTGGCTAAAATGACTGCAGGCCCAGCTCGTGTATAAGACGGGTTTCCTGTAAACCACGGTGAACTCCCTACAGTCTTGAACACCAGAGCTAATAACATGCTGGACCTTCTAAACAGAGACATCTGAGGAGATATTTTAGCTGCATATTTATTTTCGTACATACAAAACCTACATGAACAGTTTCTTGAAATGGAGCAGTTTATTGAACATTTAGACAAAATAATCATACAAGAGGCTTTTATGGCACATATAGTATTAGAGTAGTAGTATATTTATTTAATGCCATGTCAGCATCATAGGCTATTTCACCACAAAACCAGTCTTATATGTCGCTGGGGTACAATTGTAGCAACAGCCAAAAATACAATGTCAAAATGATTGATTCATGTCCCATTTAGATATTTTGTAAATTGTCTAAATATATCAAAACTTAATTTTTAATTATTTCCTTCACTACTCAAATCAATCTCAAACACAAAAGACGTGATTCACTGAACAATACGAGAATGTTGTCACTAATCTTCTTTGTGTATCTCCTGTCCACATTAAGCAGACACTGTTTCTGTCTCTCATTCAGAAGAAAGGCAGCTGATCACAGCTTTGACAGAACTCATAAAATCATGTAACAGCGTGTGTTATCAAACCAATGATTTATACACACTTTCAGATAACGGTTTATAACTGTGTGCAGCTATAGCCTTTGTGACATGGTCTTTCAAACAAGCCAGGATTCATTTCAAATGAAGCTGCCTAATAATATTTAAGATTACTTACTTTTGATTGACATTGAATTGCATTATATCTATCCAAAGTGACTTGGATTGTTTTGAAGGTATAGTATTTTATGTTCTGTGTGAACTGAACCCATGACCTTTGTTGCTAGCACCATGCTCTTGAGAAACAGAAATCGTACACGTTGTGATGTTTCTAGAGATCTACATTTGAACCAGGTAATCAAGATCTTTTTTTCTTGATCGCTGCAACAAAACAAGTCATTTTAGGTACAGCAGGATGTGAAACTGTTGGTGAGAATGTGTGCCGACACAGGAAACTATGAACACGAAGCACATGCGACACGTGTTGTGGTTAGTCTTTATATACTTCAAGTGCCAAAAACAAACAAACACAAAAAAACATCTATAGATTAATAAAACTACTTAATCTTGCATCGGGTCAAATGGCATGTAACTAACGTGGAAACATAAAAGTAGCAGAAGGGATAATTTATCAGCTTATCAGGGATCTCCTGAAAAGAAGACAAACTGAAGTGAGCTACATTCAGACAGGCTGTGATATGCAAATGTGACAAGTCATATTTGGATTCACTATCAATCATACTATGATTTTTTACACACACTTGACCTGTTCAAAGTCATCATCAAGCTGTTTAAAACCTATTATACGCCAGTGTTTTTATCTGACCACAGTCCAGCCTCAGAGATTTGAGCTGTTCAGCGAGTCTCGTATTCGTTCTGTAGCCATCATCTTCCCTGAAAACAACTGCTTTGGCTGTTGGCATGCACAGAGATTATGACAGAGTGAAGGGAAAGTACATGACCATTTTAAGGAGAAACTTCAAATCAAGGATTTTAAAGGGGAAGTTGACAAGTATCTCAGTCTACTTTGTTTAACAGAGACACAACAGCTGTGTAAGAGTTCATGAGAGTGTCTGTCCACCCACAACTCATATTTAAAACAGAATTATTAATTAATGATAAATCATACTATATTACAGTATAACTTTTATATCAATGTGTATATTTAGTCCCCTGCTGATTAACAGCTATACACATATTTTGAAGTTCACATATTGAACTTCACTGACTGTAATGCAATGTAAACTTCAGAAACACGAACTAATTCATACAGTACTAGTTTAAACTTCATTTAAAACTATTACTATAAATAAATTCAAGCGTAAAAAAAACAATTCAGACTCAACGCATGTGCGCATTTGTAAAATATTCTTCAGGCCATTAACTCATTTTGAATAAGATAAATGACAAACAAAAGTGGTGCTAACTTTTGAAAGAAACACAAAGCTGAGCATTAGTGAGTATTTTTTAAACAATAGCCATGTGTGGAAGCGCGTAAAGGCGTTACGGACACTTACCTCCTCCGGACCAAGCAGTTCGGTCCATCTCTATAAGCGTCTCATCACTCGACTTTCCACGATTCATTTTAATAAAGTGTCCTGTTATAGCCTTTATTAAATGTGAATGTGTTATATTTGTAGCTGTCTCCGCCGGGCTCAGTCCGAGCCCACGCCCTGCGAGGAATGACCGTGATTTGCCCACTCGGGTTTGTCTTGGGTCTCCGCCGAGAAATTACGATCCCTACTATGGCTATGAGAATACCTCCTCATTAATATGAAGGAACAGGGACTTCGCTATTGGACGGTTAAACAAAACGTCATCATTGAATAATTAATATTAAAAGCAGGGATTTTTAATATTCATGAGCCAAACCTTCCACGTAGTTGGATTCGGAAACGCGCTCTCTCGCTTTAAAGGGGAGTGAGATAAAATGACCGCAATTTTGTCGGCAAACTACAAAGAGATGCCCATGATTCTTTACCTTCTCTTAAAGCTTGAAGAACAGCTTAATATAAGTGACTGCTTTAGCCTTTTTAAAATCATTTTCTATCTTATGGTGTATCTTATACACATGTTTTTCTGTAAGGGGCTGGGTTTAGGGTTAGAGGTTGGAAAATATTGTTTGGTCACCTGGTCAGTATAAAAGTAATAGAAGTACAAGTTCCTTGTAGTGCAGGCTCTGGAGACTCTTCATAAAGGAATTAAGTTGTTTGAGATGAACCGAAGATAAGCACTGCCTTCCTGTCCTTTCAAGGACTGAAAAATAAGAATGTGTCGATAGTCTCTGACATTACAGAACTGTTAAACAACAAAAATACAGTTCACCATATGAAACTATGTTTAACATTCTGTTGAGCATTTATTGTTTGCATTGGTGGTTGATCACTATTGGTTTTTTAATGGCCAATTCTGAGACCAATAACTAGAGCTGGGTCATATTTATAATGTCAGTCATACACACTAACCCAAATATATATATATATATATGTATGTATATATGAAAGTGATGTGACATATGGCCGAGTATGGTGACCCATACTCAGAATTCGTGATCTGCATTTAACCCATCCAAAGTGCACACACACACCGTGAACACACACACGGAGCAGTGGGCAGCCATTTATGCTGCAGCACCCGGGGAGCAGTTGGGGGTTCAGTGCCTTGCTCAAGGGTCTCACCTCAGTCATGGTATTGAGAGTGGAGAGACCGCTGAAATTACGAGAACAAAAATATGACAACAGAAAATGTGCAGGGGTCATTAACAAAGTTGTCAGTGGATTTTGGACAGACATTATATGACTTGTTTATCAGCTGGGTTTTGTAGCACAAAGACAAGCTAATATATCAGTTAATCGTCTGAATGTCATAAAAAAATATACTCTCACACACAGCTTTTCAGGAGAAAATGCTTTTACTAAAGCTGCTTGCAAATAATTCTCCACGTCTGTTGGCTTGTTCCAGCCCCACCAGGCGTGTAACTAAACGAGCCTGTGTAGCCCAATATAGACTCTTCTGGCCTGGGCCACCCTTCGAGTGGTTACCACAGCCCTTCACTCTAGCAATTACACATGCACTTCTGTCCGGGTGTGGCAGTGGGACAGAAACATAGCTGCCTATTTCCCAAACCTTACCGTCTGCAATCTGAGATTCATCATTCGTCAGCCGTATGTGAAGGTGGTAGACGCATGGGGTGGGAGCCTCCTTTCTGAGGCCTATATGGTCTGTAGGGGTGGGACCAAAGTAATAGGACAAGAGCAGATTATGTTTAATCATAAGATTACAGAGGAGATTGTGAGATGTGTCATTTGAGCTCACATAATTAGATAGCCAGTGAAACGTCAAACCAGTAACTTGTAAATTATAAGACATTCATACTGAGAAGTAACAAGATTAGGCCAGCCTTATTTATACAGTGCCCCCTAAAAGTATTGGAACAGTGAGGCCAATTCCTTTATTTTTGCTGTAGACTGTAAACATTTGGGTTTGACATCAAAAGATGAATATGAGATGAGAGATTAACATTTCAGCTTTTATTTACAGGTATTTTCATCTGGATCTGATACACAACTTAGAAGATAGCACCTTTTGTTTGAACCCACCCATTTTTCATGTTACCAGAAGTATGTTAACATGTGGCTGACAGGTGTGTTTTGTTGCCCTGGTGTGTCCTATTAATTGATTATTCAAACAATAAATAGCACTGAATGTCTGCGCTCAGTTTCAGATCCGTGCAGACTGCATTTATAGTTAGTTAGACGTGTAACCAACATGAAAACCAGAGAGGTGTCTATGGGTGAAAAACATGCAATTGTGAAGCTGAGAGAAGATGAAAAATCAATCAAACCATTGCACAAACACTGGCAATAGCAAGTACAACCATTTGGCATCTCCTGAGGAAGAAAGAAACCACTGGTGTACTGAGTAACACCTCAAACGGGTAGATCAAGGAAAACATCTGCAGTTGATGACAGAAACATTGTGACAGCTGTAAAGAAAGACCCTAAAACAACTGTTAGTGACATCAGCAACAACCTCCAGAGGGCAGGAGTGAAGGCATCACAATCTACTGTTCGCAGAAGACTTCATGCACAAAAGTACAGAGGCTACACCAGAAGATGCAAACCACTCATTAGCAAGAAGAATAGGAGACGAGCCTCAAGAATTCTGGGACAAGGTTTTATGGACTGATTTTATGGACCAAAGTGATGGAAAGGCTAAAGTTTGGAGAAAGAAAGGATCTGCTCATGATCCCAAACATACAAGCTCATCTGAAACACAGTGTACACAGGTGTACATTATAGTACACATTACACAAGTAATGTAATGCCTTGGGCTTTCATCGCTGCTTCTGGGACAGGCTCATTAGTCTTCATTAATGATGTAACACATGATGGCAGCAGCAAAATTAACTCAGGAGTCTACAGAAATATTCTGTCTGACAATTTACAGAAAGATGCAACCAAACTGATTGATTGGGAGATCCTTCATCATGCAGCAAGATAATGACCCAAAACATAGTGCCACAACAACAAAGGAGTTCATCAGGGGCAGAAGTGGAAGGTTTTAGACTGGCCAAGTCAATCTCCACACTTAAACCCTGTAGAGGATGCATTTTACCTGCTAAAGAAGAGACTGAAGGGAGTAACCCCCCAAAACTGAAACAGGCTGCGGTGAAAGCCTGGAAAAGCATCACAAAAGAAGAATGCAAAAGTTTGGTGATCAATGGGTCACAGGCTTGATGCAGTTATTGAAAGCAAAGGATTTGCAACTAAATATTAAGTCTTTTTCACTTTAATCTGTTAATTCTATCTGTTCCAATACTTTTGGTAACATGAAATATGGTTGGGTTCAAACAAAAGGTGCTATCTTCTAAGTTGTGTATCAGATCCAGATGAAAATACCTGTAAATAAAAGCTGAAATGATAATCTCTCATCTCATATTCATCTTTTGATGTCAAACCCAAATGTTTCAGTCTACAGCAAAAATAAAGGAATTGGCCTTACTGTTACAATACTTTTGGAGGGCACTGTGTATATATATATATATATATATATATATATATATATATATATATATATATATATACGTATATATATATATTTATATATATATATATATATATTTATATATATATATACATTCATTTTGGAGTACAGAAACAGTGTAAGGATGTAAATAACTATGTACAACCTGAATTCCGGAAATGTTGGAACACTTTTTAATAAAATGTTAAAATGTTAAAGAGAACTCAAAAATCTGCTGAAGCTGGTTGCCTTAAAATTTTAAGTTGGCTCAACTTTTTTTTTTTTTTACAGTGATACTGCTACTACTAGGCTACTAATAAAATTATTAAAACTTTTTTTTTTTTTTAAGTAAGGATCACTCAACATTTCTTCCAGGTTTTAATTTTAATAGTAAACCCCCTTTGTTTGACAAAATAAATAAAAGTTTCATTTTCAATAATTAAGATAAATGGAATTCATGTTTTATGCCTTCATTTGAAAACCAGATACAGAACACAGAATTTATGAGGAAAAAGAAAATATTTCATAAGGCTATTTTAAAAATAAATTTGAATAAACTTTTTTATGTATTCAAATAATTAGACATACTACAACACAAAATGTAATAACAATAAAACATATGGTGAAAGAAAATAAAACACTTTCTTGAAGTCTTTAACAACCTAGAATAAATAAATAGAAATTATGACTCTGTCTGAGCTATGTGTTTTAAAACGAACACGCACTAGTGTAAATGTAGCCAGATGTAGACTCTTCACTACAGCAGGAGTTCCTGAACACATAGAAGAAGGTTTGCTTCTCGGGCCACACTGGACTCCTACACAGATGTTAATACCTACACCAGCTCTGTTCTGCATCATATCAACAGATGTGTTGACAAGGTAACCACCCATAAAGTAATTAAATTGTACCCCAATCAGAAACCCTGGATGAACAAGGAAGTCGGCACGTGACGCCGCTTTCAAATCTGGCGACCGTGAAGCTTACGGCTTATCCAGGTCCAATCTGAAGAGGGGAATTCCATCAGCTAAATACAATTACAAACTGCGCATTGAGGACAGATTTAAAAACAACGACCCTCGGTGAATGTGGACAGGCATCCATGCCCTCACATACTATAAACCAGCAAACAGTACACCCCCAAACAGCAATGCCACCCTCCCTGACGAACTGAACTACTTTTATGCTCGCTTTGATCGTGGAAACACAGAAGCACCCATCAAAGCTGTGCTCACACCTGACGACCTGCCGCTCACACTTTCCACCAGTGACGTGTGCGCCACCTTGCGTAAGGTGAACTCACATAAAGCTGCTGGCCCTAATGGCATCCCTGGCCGAGACTTAGGGCCTGAGCAGAACAGCTGGCTGAGGTCTTCACCAACATTTTCAACCTCTCTTTGGCCCAAGCCATTGTTCCCAACTGCTTCAAAACAGCCACCATTGTACCTGAACCAAAACATGCTGGTGTAGTGGCTCTCAATGACTTCCGCCCAGTTGCTCTTACTCCCATTATTTCAAAGTGTTTTGAGAGGCTGGTTCTTTCCCACCTGAAAACATGCTTGCCCCCAACACTGGACCCAGTTCGCCTACAAATCCAACAGGTTGACTGAGGATGCCATCGCCTCAGCTCTCCACTCTCCACTCTGCCCTGACACACCTGTACAGAACCGACACATATGTCAGGATGCTATTTATTGATTTCAGTTCTGCCTTCAATACAGTGATCCCATCCAAGCTGATCTCCAAGCTCATTGATCTTGGCATCAGCCCCTCGATCTGTAACTGGACCCTGGACTTTCTCACCAACAGACCACAGTCTGTTAGGATCAGTAAACACACCTCCTCTGTCCTCACACTAAACACTGGGGTACCACAGGGCTGTGTGCTGAGCCCAATCCTCTACTCCCTTTTCACCCACGACTGCATACCTGTACACGGCTCTAACTCCATAATCAAGTTTGCAGATGACACCACGGTGGAAGGCCTGATCAGTGGCAATGATGAGACGGCCTACAGGGATGATGTTTAGCATCTAGCAACGTGGTGTGCCAACTACAACCTTACACTCAACACCCAGAAGACCAAAGAGCTGATTGTAGACCACCAGCGGACTAAGAAGGACCACACACACACTCCTATCTACATTGAGTTTTTTTGAGTTTTCTCAACTGGTTGTTTTAAGTTTATACAACAAAAAGTTGAGAATCTCCTACAAAAATAAGCTGAGAGAACTCAAAAATCTGCTGAAGCTGGTTGCCTTAAAATTTTAAGTTGGCTCAACTTTTTTTTTTTTTTACAGTGATACTGCTACTACTAGGCTACTAATAAAATTATTAAAACTTTTTTTTTTTTTTAAGTAAGGATCACTCAACATTTCTTCCAGGTTTTAATTTTAATAGTAAACCCCCTTTGTTTGACAAAATAAATAAAAGTTTCATTTTCAATAATTAAGATAAATTGAATTCATGTTTTATGCCTTCATTTGAAAACCAGATACAGAACACAGAATTTATGAGGAAAAAGAAAATATTTCATAAGGCTATTTTAAAAATAAATTTGAATAAACTTTTTTATGTATTCAAATAATTAGACATACTACAACACAAAATGTAATAACAATAAAACATATGGTGAAAGAAAATAAAACACTTTCTTGAAGTCTTTAACAACCTAGAATAAATAAATAGAAATTATGACTCTGTCTGAGCTATGTGTTTTAAAACGAACACGCACTAGTGTAAATGTAGCCAGATGTAGACTCTTCACTACAGCAGGAGTTCCTGAACACATAGAAGAAGGTTTGCTTCTCGGGCCACACTGGACTCCTACACAGATGTTAATACCTACACCAGCTCTGTTCTGCATCATATCAACAGATGTGTTGACAAGGTAACCACCCATAAAGTAATTAAATTGTACCCCAATCAGAAACCCTGGATGAACAAGGAAGTCGGCACGTGACGCCGCTTTCAAATCTGGCGACCGTGAAGCTTACGGCTTATCCAGGTCCAATCTGAAGAGGGGAATTCCATCAGCTAAATACAATTACAAACTGCGCATTGAGGACAGATTTAAAAACAACGACCCTCGGTGAATGTGGACAGGCATGCTATTTATTGATTTCAGTTCTGCCTTCAATACAGTGATCCCATCCAAGCTGATCTCCAAGCTCATTGATCTTGGCATCAGCCCCTCGATCTGTAACTGGACCCTGGACTTTCTCACCAACAGACCACAGTCTGTTAGGATCAGTAAACACACCTCCTCTGTCCTCACACTAAACACTGGGGTACCACAGGGCTGTGTGCTGAGCCCAATCCTCTACTCCCTTTTCACCCACGACTGCATACCTGTACACGGCTCTAACTCCATAATCAAGTTTGCAGATGACACCACGGTGGAAGGCCTGATCAGTGGCAATGATGAGACGGCCTACAGGGATGATGTTTAGCATCTAGCAACGTGGTGTGCCAACTACAACCTTACACTCAACACCCAGAAGACCAAAGAGCTGATTGTAGACCACCAGCGGACTAAGAAGGACCACACACACACTCCTATCTACATTGATGGGGCCGAAGTGGAGCGCGTGGCGAGCTTCAAGTTCCTTGGTGTCCATCTCTGTGAGGATCTTTCCTGGACCCTCAATACCTCCATACTGATCAATAAGGCACGACAGCGCCTTTACTTCCTTAAGAAACTAAGGGAAGCTCACCTGTCCCCCCACATCCTGCTAAACTTTTACCGTTGCACTATTGAAAGCATTCTCACAAACTGCATCACAGTGTGGTATGGCAACTGCACTGTTTCGGACCAGAAAGGCCTCCAGCGGGTGGTGAAAACTGCCCAATACACCACTGGTGTCGGGCTACCCTCCATCAAAGACATTTACCACAAACGCTGCCTAAAGAGAGTGAGAAGTATCATCAAAGACACCTCTCACCCCAATCACAGACTGTTCACTCCTCTCCCATCGGGAAGACGTTATAGGAGTCTTCGTTGTTGCACCAGCAGACTCAGGAGCAGTTTCTTTCCCTCAGCTGTCAGCCTACTGAACTCCAATCTCAGGCGCTGAACACTACATCCAAGATAGACCACCTGTCTGCACTCCTCACTCACTATGTTCTTATTATTCCCTCTGTTATTTTGCACATTCCCTTGCACATTTCTACCTCCGGATGCCGTTAAGATCATTGGCAATATATAAACTATTTACATACCTCACTGTATAATGCACCTTCTGTTCATACTTCCTTGCAACCTAAATTGTATGTACAGTCATTTGCACTGAGCTAGTCTGTCCCCCTCTACCTCATAACTTCTACCTCATAACACTATATGTCATAAAACTTAATGTATATACACATATTTTTCATATTTATATACTTTGTTATTTGCACTTCTGGTTAAATGCTAACTGCATTTCATCGGCTCTGTACTTGTACTCTGCACATTGACAATGCAGTTGAATCTAATCTATTTAATCTAATCTAATCTAATCTAAACTATGTAAACTGAAAACTATTTGAACTTTATTAAAACTATTTGATTTATTGTGTTGCATATATTTTGTTCCTTTGTGCAGTGGATCAGGAGATGAGGCTTTGAGTCTGTATTAATGTCAACAAGATGAAACAATAAAACCATAGATTTTTTTTTTAGATAATGTAATCTTGTTAAAACAGATTTCATAAAATTGGTATCGGAAAACGTATCGTTCAAGAACCGGTATCGAACTCAAGGTATCGGTATCAGTATTGATACTGAACATTTTTGAACGATACCCATAGGCTTCGTAGTAGAAGAGTCCGGGTGCTGAATTGGCCTGCAGTCTAGAGCTTTCACCTATAGAGAACATTTGGCGCATCATTAAACAAAAAATACGTCAAAGACGACCACAAACTCTTCAGCAGCTGGAAACCTATATCAGGCAAGAACGGGACCAAATTCCAACACCAAAACTCCAGAAACTCATAACCTCGATACTCAGACGTCTTCAAACTGTTTTGAAAAGAAGAAGAGATGCTACACCATGGTAAACATGCCCCCATCCCAACTATTTTGAGACCTGTAGCAGGCATCACATTTTAAATGAGCTCAAATTCTCATAGATAGATAGATAGATAGATAGATAGATAGATAGATAGATAGATAGATAGATAGATAGATAGATAGATAGATAGATAGATAGATAGATAGATAGATAGATAGATAGATAGATAGACGGATAGATAGACAGATAGATAGATAGATAGATAGATAGATAGATAGATAGATAGATAGATAGATAGATAGATAGATAGATAGATAGATAGATAGATAGATAGATGGATGGATGGATGGATGGATGGATGGATGGACGGACGGACGGACGGACGGACGGACGGACGGATAGACAGATAGATATATAGATAGACAGACGGAGAGATAGATAGATAGATAGATAGACAGACAGACAGACAGACAGACAGACAGACAGACAGACAGACAGATAGATAGATAGATAGATAGATAGATAGATAGATAGATAGATAGATAGATAGATAGATAGATAGACAGACAGACGGATAGACAGATAGATATATAGATAGACAGACGGAGAGATAGATAGATAGATAGATAGATAGATAGATAGATAGATAGATAGATAGACAGACAGACAGACAGACAGACAGACAGACAGACAGATAGATAGATAGATAGATAGATAGACAGACAGACAGACAGACAGACAGACAGACAGACAGACAGACAGACAGATAGATAGATAGATAGATAGATAGATAGATAGATAGATAGATAGATAGATAGATAGATAGATAGATAGACAGACAGACGGATAGACAGATAGACAGATAGATATATAGATAGACAGACGGAGAGATAGATAGATAGATAAATAGATAGATAGATAGATAGATAGATAGACAGACAGACAGACAGACAGACAGACAGACAGACAGACAGATAGATAGATAGATAGATAGATAGACAGACAGACAGACAGACAGACAGACAGACAGACAGACAGACAGACAGACAGACAGATAGATAGATAGATAGATAGATAGATAGATAGATAGATAGATAGATAGATAGATAGATAGATAGACAGACAGACGGATAGACAGATAGACAGATAGATATATAGATAGACAGACGGAGAGATAGATAGATAGATAGATAGATAGATAGATAGATAGATAGATAGATAGATAGATAGATAGATAGATAGATAGATAGATAGATAGATAGACAGACGGAGAGATAGATAGATAGATAGATAGATAGATAGATAGATAGATAGATAGATAGATAGATAGATAGATAGACAGACAGACAGACAGACAGATATATAGATAGACAGACGGAGAGATAGATGGATAGATAGATAGATAGACAGACAGACAGACAGATAGATAGATAGATAGATAGATAGATAGATAGATAGATAGATAGATAGATAGATAGATAGATAGATAGATAGATAGATAGACAGATGGATAGATAGATAGATAGATAGATAGATAGATAGATAGATAGATAGATAGATAGATAGATAGATAGATAGATAGATAGACAGACAGACAGATAGATAGATAGACAGATGGAGAGATAGACAGACAGACAGACAGATAGATAGATAGATAGATAGATAGATAGATAGATAGATAGACAGACAGACAGACAGACAGACAGACAGACAGACAGACAGACAGACAGATAGATAGATAGATAGATAGATAGATAGATAGATAGATAGATAGACAGACAGACAGACAGACAGATAGATAGATAGATAGACAGATGGAGAGATAGATAGATAGACAGACAGACAGACAGACAGACAGACAGACAGACAGACAGACAGACAGACAGACAGACAGACAGACAGACAGACAGACAGACAGACAGACAGATAGATAGATAGATAGATAGATAGATAGATAGATAGATAGATAGATAGATAGATAGACAGACAGACAGACAGACAGACAGACAGACAGACAGACAGACAGACAGATAGATAGATAGATAGACAGATGGAGAGATAGATAGATAGATAGACAGACAGACAGACAGACAGACAGACAGACAGACAGACAGACAGACAGACAGACAGATAGATAGATAGACAGACAGACAGACAGACAGACAGACAGACAGATAGATAGATAGATAGACAGACAGACAGACGGAGAGATAGATAGATAAACAAAGCCAAACTAAACAAACAAATACATAAATAAATGAAAACTGAACATGTTTCATTATTGTGTAATGAAAGGGGAAGTATCAGGGTGTTTTAGTTATAGTGATGTAAAATGCTTTTGTAAGAGTTATGAATGAATGACCCCCTGGACTGTCCCTGCAGCGGCTGCTTCTATAGAGCTCGTGCTTCCACCTGTCGGTAAAACTCATAACTGCACGCAGATTCAGAAAGAGACATGGGTTATGATTTTCGTTTACAATAAACTGATACAACAATCTGTCAGTTAGGGCCACAGGATTATATTATATAATTCTTAAGGGTAAATTAGCTGAATTTTTCTTAGCATATAATATTTCAAATGAATAGCCTTCGTATATTGCTGTTATATTCCCAGGATGCATTTCAGATTCAGTCATTTTATTTGACTTTTTTTTCTTCTTTAGCGAATTGTTGTCGTTGTTGTTTTAATATAATAGATAAAAGGGAACTACACTAGACGTATTTGTTTGGGTTATCGCGCTTTTATGATGGATCTGTTTGGGTTATTATTGCGCTCGCGATGAGTTTTATTATCATAAGCGCACGTTGTGTGACGTCACGACTGAGAATAATCCGGCCGCATTCCTCAGTTTAGGTGTCAGCGAAGCCAACAATAGCTGTTTAGTTCCTTGTCGCGGCACGGAAGTGTGTTTGAGTTTCGCATTCATCTTCTGTGTGATCGCGTTGGTTTGTAATGGCGAATGATGAACGATTCCTCTAAAGTGCGTGACTCACACACCTGGACCGAAGATGAAGCGCCACCGGAGACAGGTGAGGTCAACTTCAGCCACCTGTCCTAACATCACTGTCATTAGCACTTACCTCTTACTCGTAAATGTGCTTCACTAAAAGCATGCACTCTGAGAGCAAACACAATCTGACTTTGTGTGTCTGATAAAAGATGACGTTCCTGCAGGAATTAAGGACCAATAATATATTTAATGTGCCTGCCAATTGACTTTTATAGGCCTATATAGTTTAAACCACAGAGTGGTTGCTTGATAACATTGATTCACTAGACTAAATAATGACCTCAAGTTTTCTGTTTTGCCTTTGTGACAGATTACAGAAATCTTTGTGTGAGCAAGGCAGTGTTAAACTCATGCAACATTGTGTTGCTTACAACCAGTCTCGCTCATTGTGTTGTAGAGGAACAGATACAGTTATATATAGATAAAGATAAAGCAAATTGCACCCGGATTGAGAAAAGGTGAAGATCACAAATACAATGGTTTTATTGACAGTTAATTCATGTTTAGTTGTCTGCAGCAGCTGTCATGGAGAAGCAGTATCTATAGACACCGTATCTGTGTTTAGGTCACGCAGAGCAACACAAAACATTCTGTCGTCTTCTATTACCAATCAAAGCACCTCTGCTTGTGCTGCTGTGGGACGTTTACACCGCTCCGAAGGGTTGCTACACGGTGGTTATCTAGAATCAGATTGCATCTATGTATGGGAAATGCAACAGCTATTAAAAGCAGAAACAATATAAACCCTCATGACTTCATAACTTTTTTCAGCATGAAGGTATTTATGGCATCCGCGGTCTTGGTTTCACAACCAACTTTAAGAGTATAGTCAGGAGAATGAAAGTAGAACTTGGCGGTTAGTCACAGCTTTCCAGGACTTTCCAAAATGTGTTATTCTTTATTTCAGTTTTCAGTTTGGAGCTGCATCTGTGTCATTATTTAGCATTAGAGTAAGAACGCAAGGTCAAAAGTGACTGAAATGGACGAGTTTGATACTGATCTAAAGGGCATTTCTGTGCCAAAAATAGCTGATCTCTTATCTTACATTATACATTGTTTTTCTTGTTTTACGATATTATTTTTTACACTCTTACTGTGTTGAGAACATGATTACATGTCCACCTTTTTATCTTCTTGTTCTGAACTGTATATATTGTGTTGTTGTAGGGGAGCATTGACCTTTTAGAAACCATCGGCGTTGTAAATGAGAATGGCATTGACATCCCATCTATGCCACCAGTGGTAAGGCCTAGAGCACATCACTTCAGTGAGACCACTAGTGAAAATGCATCTTGTTTTAATTGAATGCACTTTTATATTTATATTGTCAGTGGAACAAATAATTGGAAAATAAACGGCATTTGGTCTGGCGTAAAATCTGATGAGCCTTGAGTGATTTGAGAATGTTTCTAATACTATAATGTTTTGGTTCATTACAAGGAATGGAAAATATGATCTACAATTGTATTTTATTTAATTTTTTTGCAATTGTAAATTCATTTTTCATTTGTAGAATTACAAATCCTTCTAAAAGTAAAAAAAATACAAAAATAAAATAGTGGTCTCACTTTTTGACCACACTGTACATGATTAAATTGTGTATGCACACAAAGGGAAGGCACTACAATGATGTGAATTGTTACATTGCATGTATTTATGTAACTGATATTTGTAAGTGTGCTATAATATAATCATTTATTAACACTTTTTTGTTCTTCTTCTTCTGGACATCAGTACCCTCCTCTGACCTTCGATTATGTTCTTGTGGCAAAAATCTCAGAGGATGAGAACAACCACATCTTCAAAAAACAGACAGCTTTCATTGAAAATTTAAAGAAGAAGAAATTAAATGTATATGTAAGTGAGTTTTTTTCCATTTTTGAGTTCTTGGTTTAGGTATTTTTAATTGTAAATATGTAATGTCTTGCCAAAAGAAGGGAATATTGTACTTTTTTGATGTGAAAGTGTTGTTTCCCTATAAAAGGGTTGAAAAATGTTGCGTAATTGCTGACACAACAATTAAGTGTAAAACTGCATTTCTCTTTTACACAGTTCCATTGCAAGTCATTGATACAGTTTGAAGTTCAGTTAGCAAGACTTGGCAGTGCTTACCACAAATATACCACTATAATTATTAATATAATTAGAACAATTATAGTCCAATGGCACTGCTTTATTATATTGTTTGGGGATTGGTACTAATAATTAAGCTCCAGAACTATTGTCAAATATGTGTGCTTTACTCTTTGTGAATTTTTTTTTCTTTTTAAGAAATTTGGAGATGAGGATGATAAGGTGTTTTATTGCATCCGAGCCCCAGAACATATTTTTGAGACTTACCGGTATCTCTTGAAAGTGTCTGACGCCTGTAACTGGAGTTGTGAGCAGCAGGGTACCATACCTCAGTCAACCAGGTAAATACATTTACAACAAAAACACTTCCAGGAGATCACATTAACAGCTCTCTGACTGTGTTTGAAGACCTCAGGACGCAAAACAGATAGAGTTGAAGTTTTTAACAAATGCAATTTGTGATTTGCCTAACTTTGTAGATTGTGTTTCAGTGTATATCAACTAACTGACAGATTCCTGGCCAACACTTTAAATTGTATTTAGTCACCACTTGAGTGTACAAGCGTATGAAAGATGGTTCAAGTCAAGTGTACTACAAGAGGTAACTAAATACATTTTTAAATACAGAGATAGTATGTTAAAGTGCAACTCATCCTGTAGAAGAGATGTGTCCTTATATTTTCTAAGTGATATACAATTTTAGCTTGTTGGACAATTGGTAAAAAACAAAACATTACGGATGGACCGCAAGTCAAGCGAACATCCAAAACACTCGCAACAGCACAGCAATGCTCTATTCTCTGTTTATGTGATGCAGTGAAGAAAAGTCCCATATAGTCACGGTTTGTATTGTGTACACTAATAAAGAAGAGGCTGTGCAACAGTAGGGCTTTGATCTGTACTGTGGCTCTGTTTCAGGATTCGTATTGTTGATTTCATTCTGCATCACACATGCATTGAATCAGAAGGTTAGTAACAGTTTGATTGCTAGATTGCACATTCATTGCATATTACATTACATTACTGTATTATGCTATGCTTGTAATGCCTTCTCTCGCTTTACCTCTGTCTTAGGTGTTTCAGAGTATCTGCCAGATCTCATGAAAAAAAATGTTTTTGAGACTCACTTTTGTTTGCATGAGGTTTGATTTTATTTATATCCTCTCGCTTACAGCATTTTCTACACCTACAGAGTGCATGCACCAGATTGATTATATACAAATGTATTTAACTATATCTCAGGGTGATAGTTGTGTATGTATCAATATGTTGTACTCAAAGCACTACAGGAAAAGTATCTGGTCACCAGAGTTGGGTATAATGCGTTGCATAATAATGAGGGGAAAGGACTGGACCTCACGTTGGTTTCATGAGAACCTTTGTTTTTGATATGACTTACTTCATTTAAAAACACACATTTCAAGCTTTCTTTAGATATATTTCTCATGTCTGTGTGTCAAGTTTTTGTTCATTTTTGTGAACACATTTCAGAAAGAAGTTCAAGGAGACATCAGCCGTTTTCTTAATTTTACAAAAGCACAATGTTTGAATGATGATTACTCTTATCTGTAATACCAAAAATGACCGTGCAGATAAGAGAATTACATTTTTGCTGTTATCAGGAAATAAAAATGCAAGTAGTTGTTCAAGTTGCTGTTTTTATACCAGCAAAATTATATTTGGTAACATTTTTAATGTTAAGGTGGCCTTGTTACACGTTACATGCACTTAATATTATAATAAAAATAAATTATGCATAATTACATGCAAGTGACCCTAAACCAAACCCTAATCCTAACCATATAGTAAGTACATGTAGTTAATTAATAGTACTCAGTACTTATATGTATAATTACACTATAACAAGGGCACTTTATATTAAAGTGGATACTTATATTAATATTTTATGTCATTTTTCAGTCAATATTAAATTACTGAAAAAACTATGCGTTTCACTTTATAGTTTTTTAGGTTTCATAACTTGAAATGTAAAGTAAACTTGAAGGGAGCTTGAAAGTAATTAGTAATCTGATTACTTTTCAAATGCAGTAATCAGTGATGTTATTAACTTACCCAACACTGCTGGTCACACTGAATATCTGATCGCAAACATATTTGTATCCTTTTGTTCAAAGACATTGCATCAATTAGTGCCCTTTAATTTCTAGAAAAGGGAGCAAAAGGATTTGAAGCAGAGCTGGGCTCGATGGTCTGCTTGTTTCAGAGGGCAACCCATAACTAATGTCAGGTTCTCTGATTTTACTCATCTCTCTATTTCTTAGAGACTTACTCCCATTCTGGTACAAGTTGAAAGTATATTTGAAGTTTTCTTGATGAATTTATTGTTTGTGTTTGCAGAAACTACCTCGGCGAGAAGGTGGCTCTGTATTTCCTATGGCTGGGTTGGTACACATTTCTCTTGATTCCTGCTTCTGTAATTGGTCTCATAGTGTTCCTGTACGGCGTGGCCTTCTACAACACAAGTCCTCTCATGTGAGTAACTTAATATTAATAAACTTCAGTGTTTGGTGCTAAGGACATCTTTGTTGTATTTTGTTCAATAGACAAAAAAAAAAAAAAAAGCATTGGATTGCCATTTGATATCTATTGTAAATTATGGTTCCTAAGTAAAACCAGCTGGTGTGTGTGTGTGTGTGCACAGAAAGGAGGTGTGCCAGTCAAACGTAATTATGTGCCCTCTGTGCGATAAAACATGCAGAGTGTGGGAGCTTTCTGACACCTGCATGTATGCAAAGGTACTGTACTTTTTTTCAGATTACTGTGCACTGACACAGTTACATATTTAGATATCCACACATATGCAATATACTGTGACACCCACTTATTAGAAGCACTCAAGGCCCTTTCACATGATTCACATCAGGGCTTTAACACATTGTATTGCTACATAACATATATGAAATAACTCTTGCATATGTGAAATGACCCCTTAGTAGATCTATACAGGTGGAACTGGGGAGGTGGAGGGTTTATGAGCACGCTGCAACTGCTGCAGCAAGCACTAGCCAAGTATTTGAATGTTGAGTAGCAAGACCATTGGCTGCTGATGCAACTAAAACCAATGGGCTGCACCGTGTGAATAATGAGTGTATATTAGCACAAGCTCTGAAACAAGTAATAAAAAGTAATGCTTGACAAATGTGTAAATGGCTTTTGTGCTAATGTTTTTAGAACAGATTACTTTGCTTTGAAAGTTCTATTAGTGTTTCTGGAAGAATATTTATTCAAAACTTGAAGAGAATCTTCCAAAAAATGGTCCTTGCTAGCTGCATGGGCCCTTTTTCAAATAAAAGTTAAACTATTGTAATATGTGTCTTTTGGGTCACATTTGCAGGTGAGCCTTCTGTTTGATAATGAGGGAACAGTGGCATTCGCCATGTTCATGGCAGTTTGGGGTAAGTTCAACAGCTCTAACCACATTTGAGTTGAAGTGAGTCAGAGTTATGTCAGATGTTAATGTCTTCTGCGCAGCTACTGTGTTTCTGGAGTTCTGGAAGCGTCACAGATCATCTTACGTGTGTGCATGGAAGGTCTTTGACTGGTGTGAGGAAGAGGTACGAGCAAGAAACAGTCTCTATAACAACCAACGCTAAATACATTGATGCTTTTTAAGGGGGCAATGGCACCTATTAAAGGGATAGTTCACCCAAAAATGAAAAATCTGTCACCTTCATGTCGTTCCAAACCTGTAAGACCTTCGTTCATCTTTGCAACACAAATTAAGATATTTTTTTTTTGTCTGACCCTGCATAGACAGTAATAGACAACTGAAATGTTCCTAAAATTATTTCTAAACATAATTTTCAAATGCATGCAAATAATTAAATGCATCTTGATCTGATGCATAAGGCAAACAACTGAAAGTAATGAAGTTCCCCTTCGAGGGAACTCCTGATTCTCTGTTGATTTGATGATGCAGCCTCTCGTTCTCTTCTCAGGATCTACAAATATTAAACGTTTAGGGTGGTTTTATAACATGTGATTGTGAATGTGCTTGTATCACGCAGGAGGAGTTGATTCTGGAGATTGTAAATAATGCACACTGCGAACCCAAGATGCACAGGCACTCTTATCTGCGCTCCACTATAGTACTGGTTTTAGTCACTCTCATGGTAAGAAACTGATGGCTTGTGGAGGCCACTTTATGCTCATAAAAATATTTAATCCATAAGACGCATGGTTTAACTGGCTTCTGTGGTGCTGTGTCATCAGTTGCTGATCATCATTGGTGTGACCCATGTCCTGGTTGTGTGTCGAGTGATCGCTACTGTGCTGCTGGCCGAAAACAGTCCTTGGAAGGTCATTACTGAGAATTCGCAAACAGTTGCCGTGATGCTCGGAGCCGTGCTTCACTACATCACCATCACCATCATGACTCGGGTAAAAGCTCCACAAAACTCCCACTATCTGTCAGAGAACAGATGGTTGTCTTAATTTTGTTTTATAAAGTGTTGTGTTGATGTATTTCCTATTGAAACAAGTTTGGACAGAGCCATGATTGTGGAATATTGGAACATTTCTCTCTTTTCATATGATGACAATAACCATGTACAATTACTTTATGCAGGTCAATTGTACAGTAGCCATAAAGCTGAGTGAAATAGGTCAGTGGAACAGGGTTTGTGGCTTTAACTATCAAACATTTTGACTGTAAACCATATTTGTTCATCATATACTGCGTTGTTCCTGCTTACAGAGAATAAGCACTCCTATGCTGCCATTGAAAGGAGTTTCACAGTCAAGATGTTCATATTCCAGTTCTTTACAATGTTCTCCTCTCTCATATACACAGCGTTCTTTCTGGGAAGGTAGCCTGGAAAATTAAAACTTATACTATATTGTATTATCAGTCTTTACCAGATACAGTACAAAACCGAAAATATATTAATTTCTCTTAATGTATTACAATTTTACGGGAATACAAATGTACTGTAATCAAAGAGCAACGTAATAGTGATCACTGAACAATAATTTGTGTTTTAGGATTAATGGTCATCCTGGAGGATATGTGAGGATATCTGGCATATGGAGACTGGAAGAGGTGTGGCTGTAATCATTTTCTCTACAGAGACAAACAAACAAATGCACTACTATGTTCTGTATTGCACTTTTTCATGCTATTTTTTTAAATGCAATATTACATCCTTTTCAATTCAGTGTCACCCAAGTGGCTGTCTCACAGATTTGTTCATTCAGATGTCTGTTATCATGGTACTTAAACAGACCTTCAACAATATATTTGAATATTCTGGTCCGTAAGTACAACTTTTTTATTTACTTTTCATGATTTAACACTGAGGCTGAGAAACAATAACTTATTCAAAACTGAAGCCATATATTGCAAAATACTGAAAACTATGTTCCAAATGTGCATCTTTAACTACGCATTGTTATATGAACAGTTAAACTGATTTAAGCCTCACTTAAAAACAGCAGTGGGTTAAAAACAGTAATGGACATAAAACAGTTTTACTAAGTTTACTAAACTTAGAGGGTGTTTTTTTTTTTTTTTGACAAATTCATTGATAACAACTGGCTTAATAGTGTCACTTCTGACTACACTGGTTATATAGAGGAATGTACATTTACTAGCCGAGCCAAGAGAAATAAAAGATTGTTTTAGTTAAGGAACCTGACCCAGAAGCAGATTCTCTTTATGAACTTTGTATAACGTTCAGTAAATGTGTAACAGATAATAAAAACCTCTTTGTATCCTCTTTCCGCAGCTGGTTTAGTCGGTGGTTGAAGAGGAAAAAGACCAAGAAGTTTAGCAGAAGGTGTTTCAAATGCTATAAGAAGGAGTGTATGAATGCCATGGAAGGATCTGAACTCTGTGAGAACTGCAAACTCGAAGGAATCCACAGAAACTACAGCCTGATTAACACAGATCGCTTCAGCCTCTTTAATGAGTTCTTGGAAATGGGTACAGGTCTTGAAAATATACTTAAAGATACAATTGTAATTGTTTTGGACTTGGAGGTGGGCTTTTTTGATGTGGGCCAGCAATAACCACCCCTCCAACTAACATAAAGTTGCATGCTAACATCCACGCAAAGCACCTTAGCAATTTCACTCTAACCACTTGGCAACCACACACAATAACCTAGCATTATTGCAGAGATTTGCATGAAATCTTTTATTAAAAAGCTTTTGTTTTCTTTGAAACACACACATGATTTTTGCATTGTCCTTTTCTCCCCTCCCCAGTGATCCAGTTCAGTTTTACTACTATCTTTGTAGCAGCATTTCCTTTGGCTCCATTGCTGGCTCTTCTAAACAACATCATTGAGATCCGATTGGATGCCATTAAGATGGTCAGCCTTGAGCGCAGACTAGTGCCAACGAAGGCCAATGATATTGGTAAGAGAATATTCTGTGAAAAGATTATTGTTCTGATCTCACGGTCAGAGAGTTGTAGTTACTGCTATTCCTAAAGACCAAAAGAACCATTGATGAGGGTAAAATGAGGTTGTTTAGCACAATTATATATATATTTTTTAAGTGTCCTTTTGTTGCAGCTGAAGTTTGTTTTTAACAGGATCCCTCATCATTAGGGACCAGGCACCGGAGGTGAAAGCATTCAAATCCTTATGACGTAATTTTCTGCCATACGGTTTTTTTTCTGTAAATTAGATTTTTTTCCTCCTTCTAGAACATTTGTCTGAATTTTGAGACAATTAAACCGTATCATCTTCAGATCATGTCGACTACAGCCTCCTTCAGACTGTCAACCCAAATCTGATTTTTGTGCAATTCTGATTGAAATCCGATCATACTTAGTCTGAACGACAATAAACTTAATGAAATCTGATTTTTACAAATCTGTTTGAGCTACATTCAGATGTGTTTTGGAATCCTATTTAAATCGCATTCCTGAAAATCAGTTTCAGTCTGACCAGTCAGATCTGATTTAGCGTAGATTTTTCACGTTCTTACGCCACGTTAAACGTAAACACATTTTTTAACCATAAAGACGGTTTTGTTGAAACAAGCTTGTGTTGTTGTAAAGTGCAAGTCAAGGGGAAAAAGACAGTATACTGCTAGTATACGCACCTCTTTGAGTTTTGAAACCGATGCAGACGGCAGCACGGAATAAAGTTGCACATTCCAGCTTTCTGCCGCTGCCTCATAAGGTGAAATAAAATCCAGCGTGACGTAAGGCTGATGATACATAGAGCAACTTTTTGAGCAATGTTGTCGGGCAACTTTGGGCAATGCTGTTGTCAGTGGGCAACAGATGAGACAGAGGTCCCATGATCGATCTAAAGTATTCAGATAGGAATTTGTTACCCATTCTTAATGGGAAAGTGCCCAAGAAACATTGCTCAAAAAAGTTGCCCAATTGCTCAAGAAGTTGCCCCGTGTATCATCAGCCTAAGACATTGTCTGTTTTGCAAACTGTTATTGTGCAAACTGTTACGCTGATATATGCTGTTATTGTTGTTTTCAGCGTAGGCATAACAACACAATGGCATTGCCATAGAAACCAACACATATTGCGTAAGACGAAAGAGCGCTTCTGGACACACAAATTGGAAATGAACAGTTGCAATGCCTTGTATGGACAGTCAGTCATCTAGATCAGATTCCAGTCGGATATACACAAAATTGGATTTGGGTCGACAGTCTGAACGAGGCTTAATGTTGATCAGTCAAGCCATTTCAGAATAACGCACAGATTAATTTGTCTAAGAAAGTGGACGTGAGGCTATAGAGAGCACTTTGAAAACTTTGAGCAACACGTGATGTGACATTACCCGCACAGTTTCAGCATGTCACATAGTGGTCAGGAGATGTGAAAAATGGCTCTTTTTGTTTATAACTTCTGAACTATGAACTGTTTAGCCAGAAATCACAGGACTCTTTACTCTTTTGGTCTCTTTACATTTAGAGCAGCATGGTGAGTTGAAACTTAAAGGTACACCGTTGTGTGCTTGGCCACTTAATTGCTGCTTGCAGCTATATTTTACATTGGCTTTATCAGTTTGAACAGCACACTTCAATGCAGATTATTTAAATAATCTGTCACATTATAATGTAATTTGGCAAAGAAACTTGATATTGAAAGATGGCAACAAACATCAAGAGAGGATGGGAAATGTTCATGGAAAAGATGCATATATGTATGACTCTTTTCATGATTTCAGGTGTTTGGACGGATGTGCTTGAGGTGATTGGTGTGCTTGCAGTCATTGCTAATGGACTGGTCATTGGTATATCCTCTGATTTCATTCCACGACTGGTTTACCAGTACTTCTATGGGCCTTGTGCCAGCGGCAGTGCTACTGGCATTGAGTGAGTTGGACCTGATATTTCACAACTGCGTGATCAATATATTTGCAGCAGCAAAAGTGCACAAGTGTGTCTTTTAATCTTCTTTGTGTGTTTCTCAGTTGTATGGCTGGATACATAAACAACACTCTGTCCATTGCTAATATAAGTGATGAGAGAGTCAGGGATGATTTCAAAAGTGTTCAAATGGTCACTTACAGTGGCATAAATGTGACACACTGCAGGTAATGTTACTAACCCTTCTATCTATCTGTCTGTCTGTCTGTCCGTCCATCCGTTTTTTGACTAAGCTTAAATGTTTTAGGGGCTAAGACTATTCAGTAGAGAACGAGTATTATATATTTTGAGCAACATGAACTTGACATAAGCAGTTGATAGTTGAAAACAGCCGACAAATCCAAAGTTCTGTCATGAAACTCTAGATGGCGCAGTCCGATAGGTCAATAGGTCATAATGACATCATTATCAGATGGCACAGTCTTTTTGTATCAGCAGCCAACAGGCTTTTTCTCACCAGAGTAAGCTCAGTGCTTAGAAATAGAGACAAAGCACCTGGGTGACGACCTTAAACAAAGCATGCACATGAAATATTCAGGTATAGCAACCTGCCCCATGTCACCGGTCCTAATCTAATCAGCATAACTACTCAAAGACTGGGGCAGAATTACAAACAAAAGGTGAGAGTCTAAGTAATCTGGCTCATTTGACTTACTGTCAGAGAACAGGAACTGGCAGGAACCTCTTGCTACGAACTTTGTTCAACAGAAGCATTCATCTGATCATCAGCTTTACTATAAGTTCTAAATGCAATGTACTTCACCTTCGTTTTTCGGGTGATTGTATGTCAGGGCATAGGATCAGTGGATCTAAAACAGATCCTTAAATTTGTAATCCAACAGTGCCTACACTCTAAAAATGCTGGGTTAAATACAACCCAGTGCTGGGTAAAATTTGGACAAACCCAGTGATTGGGTTGTTTAGACCCAGCGGGTTGTTTACTGCACAGAAGGTTTAAACATTTAACCCAACTGTTGGTTGAAAACAACCCAATTGCTGGGTTTGTCCATATTTTACCCAGCTTTTTTTAGAGTGTAATTAGCTCTCTGCCCAACATTCAAATATTTGGCTAGTGCTTGCTGAAGGAGTTGCAGTGCATCAAAAACCCTCCTCCATCCCCAGCTCCACCTGTATAGATCTGCTGCAGGGTATTCATGTATGCTATGGGGGTTATTTCATATGTGTTATATGTGCAGCAGCAGTATTTCTTACAGCTCACAGCAGCATGTTGTGGATGTATTGGCAGTAGCAAGTCAGTTTGCCGCAGCAGCAGCATAGCAGATCTGTTCCACCAAGACCAAACACATTAACAATGTGATGTACATTACCAGGCCAAACCCTCCAAGAGTTGTCATGATAGAACTGTTTTGTGCTCAAGTGACTAGATGATGTGGATGTTGAAGTATTTTTGAGAATTTCAATTATGATCTGAGAATTGTATCAAAAGCGACTGAGGAAAAAAATGTATTTATCCATTAGACAGGACACTGTTTAATTTGGTGGTACTTAGCTAGAGCAAGCTATCAATATTCAGGCTTATCCAGTCTTAAAAGCACCTCAAAACATTGACTCATTGACTTTTTTTCTCTTATGAATTAGTATGTTTTTTTTGTACATTTTAGCTTCTAGTTAATTCAACAAAAATGTTTTGGTAAAAAAAAAAAAATCAATTCAAGCTTTGACTTTGTATTGTTTTCATTCAGCTACAGAGACTACAGAAGTAATGAAGACTTTGGTTTAACTAATCAGTTTTGGGTCATTCTGGCAGCGCGATTAGTCTTCATCATTCTATTTGAGGTAATGTGACATACACAAGAACATGATTCAAGACAGAATAATACATGAAGATAATGAATTCAGTTCTTTATCTCTCTCTCTGCTCAGCATGTAGTGGTGACATTTAAGTGTGTAGCAAGCTGGTTTGTCCCTGCCTCACCACTGGATGTGAGAAATGAAAGACTGTATGATAAACTCAAGAGGCTTAAGGAAGAACTGAGGTCAGTTACAAGAGTTACCAGTAATAAAACAAATAACACAGAATAAAACAAACAGAATTTAAATAGAGAGTAAATATTTCATGAATTTTGACAAGTTCTTTTAATATTCATATTCATGTTTTTTTTCAGAGCTCAGAGAACACAACAGGACGCTTTGACCAAACTAAATGAGAACGGTAATGCAAAAATAACATCTAAACAGAAAAAAGCTAATAAGCTAAACAGTATGTGAGACAAATGAGCTAAAACGAGAAATTCTCCTGCATAGAATTAGCCTATGAATTTTGATTGTTGCTAATTACCTTAGTTTGATAAAAAAAATGAAAAAGTTACATTTTAAAAGATGGTCATTTTTTTAATTGTTTATTGCATCTCACAGTTTGTGGATTAATGACTGTTTGATAAATCAGTTGTGTTTATCATGTATAAATAAGTTTACACTACCGTTCAAAAGGTTTTTTTGTTTGTTAATTTAAGAAATATATTCTGCTCACCAAGGCTGCATTTATTTGATCAAGTGATGTAAAATTGCCACTAAAATATAGTAAAATTAAAATATTATTACAACTTCAATTAACGTCCTTCTATTTGAATACATTTTAAAATGTACTTTATTCCTGTCTGAATTGTCAGGATCATTACTCCAGTCTTCAGTGTCAATGTAACAATGTAAAAGTCTTTAGTCACTTTTGATCAATGTAATGCATCCTTGCTGAATAAAGTATTAATTTCTTTCAAATCAATCAATCTTATTGACCCCAAGCTTTAGGTAGTTTAAATATGGAAATGTGAATATTTTGGTAAACTTTGTTAGTTGCACACATTGTATATAATTTTGTATTTTTTAGCAAGTAAACCCATTTGTTGCTTTTTATAAGATGTATATACAGTATACAATACATGTATTATTCTCATCATAAATGGCCTGAATATAAAAATCAATTTTGCTTAGTAAAAAATAATAAAATAATGAAGCTAATGAAAATACTGTGGTTTCTGTTCTGTCAGAATGTAATTGAATAAAATCAATGAAATGAAACAGTGTTGTGACAAGTCCAGTTTAAAAAAGAAAAAAAAGATAGAAGAGACACCAGATAGCGCAACTGTTAGGTCACTATATTATTTTAATTAAAAAAACAAAACAAACAAAAAGCAGCAAACATGTTGATAGAAAAGAATTTAGGGATAGGTTGTAGGTTTCTAAACTAACTACTTTAATTTGCAAAAAATGTACACAGCAAACCATCAATTTGACCTAAATTAATTAAATGTTGTAATTAGGCTTTACTGCCTCTAGATGGCAGCAGTTGATAATTCTGAGCAGTTTGATGATCAGTGATCCGAGTCAAGCTTTTTATAACCTTTTACTTGTTTACATAATTGAGGCGATTCTCTCACACATCAACTTTGAAGCGAGAAACATCTTGGACATGACTGACCGAAGTGAACATTTAAAACGCTGATCATGACATAATATTCTCTGAAATAGCTTTTTCACCAAGACATTGTCCAAATAAACAAACCAAAGCACAACGGATAAAATAACTTCGAAATAAAAGAATATACCAGAAACTATGTTTAACCAAGTTACAGCAGAGAAAAGCAACTTGTTTAACTGTTATTTTAGTATTTACCCCCAATTCCAACAACATATCATCCAAGACGTTGTAGAAAATTTGAAGCTCTTAAAGAGAAAACGTGAGTGGCTCTAAAAAGAGCCTTTGTGTTTAGGAGCGCTGAGTTTAAGCGCGCTCTCCACGGATGCGGCGGGCCAGCTGGATGTCTTTGGGCATGATGGTGACTCTCTTGGCGTGGATGGCGCACAGGTTGGTGTCCTCAAACAGACCGACCAAATAAGCCTCGCTGGCCTCCTGCAGGGCCATGACAGCGGAGCTCTGGAAGCGCAGGTCCGTCTTGAAGTCCTGAGCGATTTCTCGCACCAGACGCTGGAAAGGCAGCTTGCGGATCAGCAGCTCGGTGGACTTCTGATAGCGACGGATCTCTCGCAGAGCCACGGTGCCGGGCCTGTAGCGATGAGGCTTCTTGACGCCGCCGGTGGCCGGAGCGCTCTTACGGGCGGCTTTAGTAGCGAGCTGCTTCCTTGGGGCTTTGCCGCCGGTGGATTTACGAGCGGTCTGCTTGGTTCTAGCCATCGCTGCGATGCACTTCGTTCTGCGTAGAAAATGTCGCTTTATCTCTTACGCGCCTGCTTTTTAAAGCATCATACGGCCACGAGCTTATGGCGTCATAAAGGGGCGGAGGCTTATGATTGGCTGATGTGTGACGTCTGCGCAAGACTGTTAGCCAATGACTGCGCAGCTTCTGTTTGCAAACGGGGCTGTTTGTGTGCTTTGTCCTGTTTATTACTTTACGCGGCAAAAGTCCATTTCAGGGATTTATTAGTCTTTGTTTACGCATCAAACGCACTCTTTACAGATTTCATAGTAAGCTTTAATGTATTCATTATGAAATATTAATTTACTCTTTGGCTTAATCTTCAGCTGTTGATGGTATAAGTAATTATCGAAACTCAACAGTTGTCATTTAGTTCATATCCATTTCTTCTTTAAAATAACGCATGTGTAGTTACTGATGAAACAAAAATAAAAGTGCTCTCTGGTAGATGAAGTGGGTGGCTCTTAAAAGAGCCTTTGGGTTTGAGAAACACAGGAATCTGCTTATTTGGTTTTGGCGGGTTTCTCGGTCTTCTTGGGCAGCAGCACGGCCTGGATGTTGGGCAGCACGCCGCCCTGAGCGATGGTCACTCGGCCCAGGAGTTTGTTCAGCTCCTCGTCGTTGCGCACCGCCAGCTGCAGGTGACGGGGGATGATACGGGTCTTCTTGTTGTCCCGAGCGGCGTTTCCAGCCAACTCCAGGATCTCAGCCGTCAGATACTCGAGCACAGCGGCCAGATAAACCGGAGCACCGGCACCGACGCGCACGGCGTAGTTACCTTTGCGGAGAAGCCTGTGAACACGACCGACGGGGAACTGCAGCCCAGCTCTGGAGGACCGAGTCTTAGCCTTCGCTCTGGCCTTACCGCCGGTTTTACCTCTTCCACTCATGATGTTATTACAATTTCAATCACTACAAAATAGAGAAAGTAGTGCCGTTATAGCGTGACACAACCTGTTTTTAAGGGACCGTGCTCGTCGTCTATTGGTCAGAATCTGTCACAGCTGCAAACCAATCACAGCGCGTCCCTCCAAAACTCCAAACCCCTCCCCCCTCTGCCAGCCTTTCATTCTCATCTGTCCTTGGAAAATGTAAAAGTTTTTTTCATGAGAGAACTGTGGCCTTTTTTTAATTAATTTCACATTAGTCCTATTAGTATTTACTGCGTATGCTTTTATTCAGAATGTCAACACATGTAAGCATAAACTACAACTATTATTATTCCTCCTAATACCTAGTGAGTGTATTGCAGACAGTACCAAAATATTTACTTAAACAACAAAACAAAAAACGCCCTGTTTGCATTCTGAAGTGCCTATAGAGACCATATTCAAGGACTAGGGTACAACGGCGCCTTTGATTTTATTTCCCTCTAAACCACTGGATGGCACAAAAACGTGGCACAGCACTTTCCAAAACATTAGCTTTTCAAGATGCAAGTGCAATTAAAAATATGCAATTTGTCTGATCCTTGATGCATCACGGGCAGCAGCGCAAAGTTGATTATGTGCTTACTTGATCTTGTTCTAATCTAATGTTTTTTGGGTTTTTTTAAATGTTGAAGATTTAAGTAGCAAATGAGAATAACTAAAAATAATGCATATATTTTGAGACAAATGTCTTCTTAACGATTTTCAGTTTTGTTTAAAATAATTAAAGCAACAGTTTTTAAATAATGAAAGAACATGTACAAGTATGGTATTTGGGGTAAAAGCGCCCCTACAGTTGGGGCTAAAGGCGCTTAATTAACATAATAGTTAACAGATGGCTGACTTTTCAATTTGTTGACATACCATGGTTAGATGGTAAATATCATATATTATGTTGGGTGTCCATATAGTCATAATCACCATGCTTAGAATGAAACAAGAATATATTTAAAAACATGATATGATATAATAAAATACCATTTGTTGTTACGACTGCAAATCTATATTCGATTATTATGGGATCTCCTTCAATGCTTTCCGAATCTTTACTTTATTTAAAATTATTTAGTTTCTGTATTTTAAAATATATTTTTACACATTTTACATTTTAATGACAGTATATTTATTGAACAAAAAAAAATATTATTTATTTTTTTCAAATAAGCAGAAAATAGTACAAACTTTGCTAAAGTGATTGTTTTGAACAAGCAGACATTATTACATTAACATTATTTTAGTTTAAGTATTCAAGTATTCGTATCAGTATTGTGTGCCTTTACCCCGTGTGTTAAGGTTGGAATCCACGCACTCTCCACTTTTTGTCCAGCGCTGAGGTCTATCATGCTCGTAACTTCATTAAAAAAGGTTCACTGTGTTGTCACATTTACTGGTTAAAACGGATCTAAGGTCCTGATGAATGAGGGACAGTTTTTAATACATTTAAATGGAGCGCTCTTTGCATGCTGTATAGGTTAATATATTCAGAATTTAAATAAAATGTTGTTTTTTCCATGCTTGACATGGCTCATTCTAGAATTACGGGTACATTTCAAGCTGAGAAAGAAAACAAAAACATATGAATTATTTTTGGTTATACTTTTTTATTTTCATATAGAACACACTTTACATTTAATATTTTCTATATTTGCTGATCTTAAACTTGTAAGATTTTAAATATTTATTCTGAAAATCAATGTAGCTACTAACAGAAAAATCTGTCATCTCTGTTGTAGACAAATTAGGTCAAACATATACAGTTAACAAATGTAACACAATTTAAAACCCTGTCCTAGGAGAACATCTGTCTCTTAATCCATTCATTTAACTTAAAAACTAAAACTTGAAAAGTTGCCAACATGGTGTGTATTTTCTGTAATCATAGCTTTAAAAATGAATTAAATTCTTAAAAATGTCATGTACTAGTAGTACTATTTAGGCTAATTAGATGAGCAATTTGTTAACATTAAAACACATATAATTATAATTTTTAAAGCAAAACTTTAAACAAACAGAGTTGACATTGATGGTAACAGAGTTGACATCAGAAAACAGAGTTGACCACCTGTAGTTAAAAGACCAAAAACAGCAACATTTTCTGCCAGATTCTGAAACTGAAACCATTTTAAATGTAACAACTATGTAATTTTATAAAATACATGTGAATTACAGATCTTTCATGTAATTAAAAATTAACTGCATTTGTCCGAAGATCTGGAAAATAAAAGGACATAGCTGCTCCCTCACCCTGGGCATGCAAAGCAGTTATTG
This sequence comes from Barbus barbus, assembly GCF_936440315.1. Lineage (NCBI taxonomy): Eukaryota > Metazoa > Chordata > Actinopteri > Cypriniformes > Cyprinidae > Barbus > Barbus barbus. The sequence goes on along the minus strand of NC_136726.1, from coordinate 2,969,251 downwards.
GCAATTTCTGCCCGTCTTTATTTAGTATTTAAATGTGCACTATGCAAGTTTTTTATAGACATAATAAAAGATAGAGCTCTTGATTCAAGGAAAAGCAGTTTGCAAGAATTTTAGATTTACTTTGTAGCCATATGTTTACATTAGTATTCATACACATTAGAGCAAAACATTTATTTGGAGTAGTGGTGCTTTTTTCCCTTTTGTGCCGTCTATATCTCTCTATTTTCTGCCTTCCTTACAGGGTCAGTATGTTGCTGTGCCCTCTGTTGCCCTTCCCCTTCTGCTGCTGAGAGTTTAATTTACCTGTAATTCAATTTCTTTAGCCTGTAATGATATAAAACAAATGTATAATTTACAGTAAAATGACCCAGAATCCAAAATAAACACAATAATAATGCAAAATACTTAAATGTGATTGGGAACATTTGATTCTGTTACTCATTGTCAACTCTGTTGTCATTAAACGTTTTAAACCACTAACAGAGATGAAATCTTCCACCATTTTGTGCTTTAGTTCAAGATGCTAACCCTCAAACCAGATACCACATGGCATGTCTAAAACAGAATTTTATGGATTTCCATCATATTATTGTTTTTAAAAAGTGAATGAGAGATTCACTGCAAAATCACAATAACAGATATGACAAATAATTAATTTGGTGTATCCTAAACATTTTGTACAAATTATTGGGAATAAAGAATAAAGACATACATCAATGCCTTCCAAAGATTCCTACCAGAGGAAGTGACATCACTTGGTGCAAGTCACATGTTTTTTCTATGAATGCTTTAAAGATTTCTATGCCTTTTTATAACTCAGGTAACAGAGTTGACCAGAACGTAAGGACAGACACAAAATATATATATATATATACATTTTTTTGTTTGTTTTGTTTTAATGAAATTACCAATATTAGATATTTTATGCAATTGTTTAAGTAACTTAATAGAGTAAACACAAAAATATGAAAATTAGACTTAATACTTTTCATGATAATTCAAGCTGAATGTATGAATCAGGAGGCGAAGACAGCCAGTAGGTATAGTGGCAGTCTTTCTGTTATTATTTTCAAGACAAAATGTCCCTTAATATAGGCCTACATAAAGGCATTGTTTTTGGTGATGGCTTAATATAAATTGTGTTATTATTCAAAACTGATTCAGTGAAATTTTTGTTTTGAAAAATAACAGAAGGTGGGAGACGCAAAATGTACCCCCTATACTAGAACTGAGTGCATGAGATGTGGATTTTTATATTATCATATGATTAATGATAATTAAGCAATATCACAAGAGCAAGAGAACTGTTTAAAAAAATATATATTGCTTTTATAAAAACATTCAGTAATTTTTTTTAACATTATTCTCAACATTATTTATGCATTTGTAATTGTACCAATTCAGATGCAGCTTGTGTGCCACCACTGCAGTGTAAAGACAATTGCCTTGGTCTCGGCTTAGGTGGTCTTCATTACAACACAAGGTGCTACTTTGCATAACAGTGGAAACAAAAAAAGCTACAAAATACCACAAAAAAAAAAGTCTTATGAAGCACTATGTCACTATCATTTGGTGAATTAAATGTTTTAAGAAGAAGGAAGTTGTATTTCTATAGCCCCTTTCTGTAGATCAAGGTCACTTTACATATAACACAAGTTGTGTTCAACACAAGCAATATAGATATTATATAGCAATATAATGCCATTATCAAAAGAACATATTAAACAGATATGGTTTTAAATGACTCTTGAAAGCAGACTAACATACAGAGATTAAGGGATAATGAGTTGCATAATTTAGGAGCATTGACACTAAATGACCTTCCACCTACACTGTAAACCCCAAAATAAAGAAATCAAGTTATCATAACTTAGCATTACTTAAAATGACAAGTTTTGGTGGCAAAACTTAAACAGGTATGTTTAATTAACTCATTTGGGAGCAAAAATCTTTCGAATTAAGATTTCAAGTGTAATGAACTCAAAATGTCAATTTATTGTAATCTGTGTCTCTGTTTAATATGATTGGTCGTGTTTAAATTCTGGCTTGACAAACGCGCTGATTGGTCGATATAACACAAGGCGGTACATTTTTGGTCGTTGAAGCAGCATCCAGAGGCACTTGCAGAGTGAGCCATCTAAGATGAAAATCAAACGTTAAATTGGTAAATAGATATTAAAACGCATATATACACTTTTCTTAATTACCTTACAAGTTTTATTGTATTGTTATTTGAAAGGTAATTGCAAATTTCCCGTTTTTCTCCGGCAGCGGCACTAGCAGACAGGCGGTTGTCCTGAAGACTCATTGAAGTATGCTGGTAGGTTAAAGGGATACCTAAAAATGAAAATTTGCTGTTAATTTACTCACTTTGCTTCTCCAGCATAGTGCTGGTAGCCGTTGACTTGCATTATATGAATCACCAAAGACCACAGTTTTAGTTTCAGCTAAAAACTTCTTTAGTGTTGAACTGAAGAAGAAAAGTCACCTACATTTGGATGGCTTGAGGGTAAGTAAATTAACAGAAAATGTTCATTTTTGGGTGAAATATCCCTTTATTTTGCACCTTTTGAAATGTACGTGAGTTTGGATGCAAGTGAATTAATTTTAATTTGATGATGTTTATTCATCTTCTCTAGATGTCCGATGATAGCAGCATGATCCTAAATGTGTTCAGTGTATTCTACTTTCCATGGGGAAGAAAGACCTGCAGCCTAAAATGCAGTCTTTGGCAAACCTATTTGGTTAAAAAGTAAAAAAAAAAAATTTTTGCACACTTTGAATAGCTACTACCATTCACAAATAGTGTGCAAATTTCTATGCTCCATACAGATTCACATTTTGTTGACTTAATATGAGCTTACTCTTATAAAAGCATAGTTTCTGTTACATACATTAATGTAATGCAAACTAAATAATAGCTTTTAATCTTTTGTATCTGCCTTATGTTCAACTGTCCCAATACTTATGCTCACATCAATGAGTGGCACTCTAAAAGTGTTGATCGTTTTATTTGGTAAAACATTTTGCCGTTTAAAAACAATCTGGGTATAATAACCACCAGCAATACACTTAATTTCAACTCCAAGTAGTTAATTCACAAAACTCGTATTGTTAGTTTAAACCAAAAACAAATATCAGCAACATTACTTCAACTCTTTGTGTGACAGTGTGGGTGGCTCTTAAAAGAGCCGTTGTGTTTCTGGTAATACGGACGTGTTTATCCTCCGAAGCCGTACAGAGTGCGTCCCTGTCGTTTCAGAGCGTACACGACGTCCATGGCGGTGACGGTCTTTCTCTTGGCGTGCTCGGTGTAGGTAACGGCATCGCGGATCACGTTCTCCAGGAACACCTTCAGCACACCGCGGGTCTCCTCGTAGATCAGACCGGAGATACGCTTGACTCCGCCGCGGCGAGCGAGACGACGGATGGCGGGTTTGGTGATGCCCTGGATGTTATCCCGCAGAACCTTCCGGTGCCGCTTAGCGCCTCCTTTCCCGAGTCCTTTACCTCCTTTACCCCTTCCAGACATGGCTAAGATACTTCTTCTACAAAACGAAAACGAATGTGTGCCGCTACATGCTCCAGGAGGCCTTTTACATTTGCTTACAGGACCTAACTGAAACCAGCCCCGGTCACTTGGCGCGCAGCCTCACCCCAGCTGTTTAGAGCAGGAAATAATGTGGTTTAACCACAAACCTTGATCTAATAATGTCTGTTTGTGTTCAAATTCGTGTTTTAAAATGTTAATTTGACAAAGAAGATTTATAAGATCATACATAAAATTTACATGCATGCATTTGGCAGACCAGTGGCGCTCCCTATGAGCAAAGTACACAGTTTGTGTATAGGGTACCACAAAAAAACATTATATATATATATATATATATATATATATATATATCCCTCTATGGTACGTGTTGGCTCCAGGTTTTATTTTAGGGTTTTCAATAAAATGAGACACCCATTTAATTGATAATGCTATCTCAGGGTAGCAGAACTCAAACACTAATCAATGAAAATGCAAAAAAGTGGTCACATGATCCACAGGAGTCCATTTTGCTTCCAATTTCAGGACATGTGTACATAATAATAATAATAATTCATTACATTTATATAGCGCTTTTCTGCTTTTTCTAAGCACTCAAAGCGCTCTACATTGTGAGGGGTGGCGTCTCCTCGTCCACCACCAGTGTGCAGCATCCACCTGGATGATGCGACGGCAGCCATAGTGCGCCAGAACGCCCACCACACACCAGCTTACTGGTGGAGAGGAGACAGAGTGATGAAGCCAATCAGTGTAAGGGGATGATTAGATGTGTCATGACTCAATGTTTTCTCCAATGAAAAGTACATTTATCATCAATTTTCATGAAAAAATCTGAGTCTCCTTCATTGGTAAGTAAATAAGTATTTTCAAAAACTTTACATTATATATCACCATTATATATTTGGGGAAGTCGTGGCCTAATGGTTAGAGAGTCAGACTTGTAATCCAAAGGTTGCGGGTTCGAGTATCAGGTCCGGCAGGGATTGTAGGTGGGGGGAGTGAATGTCCAGTGCTCTCTCCACCCTCAATACCACGACTGAGGTGCCCTTGAGCAAGGCACCGAACCCCCAACTGCTCCCCGGGCGCTGTAGCATAAAATGGCTGCCCACTGCTCCGGGTGTGTGTTTACGGTGTGTGTGTGTTCACTGCTGTGTGTGTGTGTGTGTGTTCACTGCTGTGTGTGTGCACGTTGGATGGGTTAAATGCAGAGCATGAATTCCGAGTATGGGTCACCATACTTGGCTGAATGTCACTTCACTTCACAAATGTATTTTAGGAAATTACAAAAAAAAATACAAGTTTCTGATGTCGCAAACTTTTGTCAATGAACGATTAATATAAAATAATATTTATACATTTTATTGCTATAATATAACAAATGAAGTATACCACAGTAATATAATTATTTAATGAAGAGTTCCATGTCCCGTTTTGTGAGGCTTCTCAAACGTTTTTCACACTTCTCCCCTGGATGAAGAAACTCGTAATAAGTGGATTCAGAGTAGTAGATGTAAGGATTTTAACATCACTTCTGATACTTCAAGAAAGACGACAGCATGCGGTTCTACACCAGGTAAGATCTAAACCCTCATATACTTTACTATATTACCGAGCACAGTGTACGTCTATTGTGAATTTCTGTCGCTGTGGTTGCCAGTTTGTTTAAAAAGCTCTTCTGAGGGTCTGGGCAACACGTGTTAACGAGTTAACAGATGATTCACCCAAAAATAAAAATAAAGCTGTCATCATGTACTCACCTTTAATGCGTTGTAAACCCATATGGCTTGCTTTCTTCACTGGCATACAGAAATGTTGTAAATAATGTTCGTGTCAATCAGCTATTTAGATATTTTTTTCCCCCACGGAAGAAATTCACAATGGATTAGAATGACATGAGGGAGAATAAGCTAAAATCGTTTTTTTCATAAGAGTACTTGCATATCAATTTGAAAGTAACCTTCAGGTTCAGTGTAGGCAAACTGGCCTTACACAAAACACTTGGGATGGATTCATTTGGTTTTATTTGTACAGACTAGAATATAAAATGTAAATTAAATATAATGTAAATGCAAATACTTTAATACGGTTTCTTGCTCACTATTTTTAAAAAAATTAAAATCTTCCACCACTGTCATTACATGTTGCATACATTATGAATGGAGCCATATTAACCCCCAACCCCCAACTGCTCCCCGGGCGCCGCAGCATAAATGGCTGCCCACTGCTCCGGGTGTATGTTCACGGTGTGTGTGTGTTCACTGCTGTGTGTGTGTGTTCACGGTGTGTGTGTGTTCACTGCTGTGTGTGTGTTCACTGCTGTGTGTGTGTTCACGGTGTGTGTGTGTTCACTGCTGTGTGTGTGTTCACTGCTGTGTGTGTGTGTGTGTTCACTGCTGTGTGTGTGTTCACTGCTGTGTGTGTGTGTGTGTTCACTGCTGTGTGTGTGTTCACTGCTGTGTGTGTGTTCACTGCTGTGTGTGTGTGTGTGTTGTGTACTTGGCCGTATGTCACGTCACTTTCACTTTTTTTCAAAAGATGTTCCTATCAGAGCCACATATGCAAACAAACGTGGATTACCGGGAGCTCTGCTGTTATTTCCACTATCTCTTAGGAAATATAAAAACCTGCGGTGGACGGAGTTTAAAGCTAAACTCCAACTTAGCGATTTTAGCGCTGATCAAATCGGTGCAGCAACGTTATCCAGCCTTATTAGCTAGATTTGCTAGACGACAATAGAACAATACTCACCTTAAAGTTGTCGATGTAACTTGAAACGTTTAATGCCCTTTCTCCGTGCAATGAAATTCATTTACAGTAATCTGGGGAAATTCTTGTAAGGTGAAAAATCATCTTTATGGACTCCATACATCTTCTCCTCTTGTCATTTTGAAAGCTCTACGTATTAAGGAACAATGGCTTCCGGCACAGCACCGGATATAAGTAAGCCCCCTGAGGAAAAACGCGGAAATGACCGTGCATAGAGTCCATTGTGTGCAAGAGCAGAGCTAAACTGTCCAAATCGAAAATAATATTGATTTATTTTCTGCTAGATTCATAAATCGATACATTAAGATTACCAGGCTATCAAAACATTGTCAAAACACGTTGTTCATTTAAAAATCAACTACAAATATTAAGATCAATCACTTACATTGAGAATTTCTTGTGGCGTCTCAAGGAAATATCGGGTTTAACTGTCAACACTGCCGCCTAGTGGTCGGGAGCATTTCCGTTGTGTTGTGGCTTAATGTCGTTGTGTTGTGAGCTTATGTTTGCTTTTTTAATTGCGTTGTGTTGTGCACTACTGGGCCACCGTACTAACTTAATAAAAAAAACTTTATTTTTTAAAGAAAAAACTATTTAGTAACATGAATGAAATGGGTAACAGGAAGGAGTATCCATTATATTAGTATACAGGTTTGACTACACATATGAGGTATTAATGCCCGCACCGATATAGTGAAAGTGTTGAACACTGATTAGTGAGCTGACCTCACTGCTAAAAAGGCCAAATCATGTTTCTATCTCGTGGTCTGCAGAGGTTTTTGTTTAGGGGTAGAGGACAGGTTATTAGATAAGATATAAATAACGAAAAAAGAATAAATATTAAATGTTAAAGTAAAATTGATATTAACAATAATAAACTTAACAAATAATATGTTTTCAGTTTTTCTGTGGATATTGTTTTCTTATAGCGTAGCTGACACTCAAACGCCATTCCATATATGAGTCTAATACATAATTGCTACAGGACAGAAATTTCAAGTACATTTTCTGTCATACATGCAGGAATGTAATATAAAATGCAGGAACAACCATAGGTTTTCTGTGGGCAAAAGCATTGTCTTAGTGTGGATAGAAGGCCAAAACTTTGAGAAAAAGATGCATTTTCAAATTTATCTAGATTATTATGGATGTAGCCTAATATTTACATGAATAAATCTGATGACACTACTTACTCCTGTTACTTTTACTCAGTTACTATGTATAAGTATAGGATATACGAGTATGAGTAACAGGACTGAAAGTAACAGGATTGCAATTTTAGGATAAAATCAGCAAATACATATAATCTAGCCACATGGAGTACATGCTAATAGTATGAGAATACTCAGCAAATTATAGTGATTCACCAAAGATTTGTATTTTTAAAATAAACAAGTAACATTTAAGAAATTATTTGGGTAACAGGACAGTATATTTATAATAGCGCACCCAGCCACTGTTACAATATCATCAAATATACAGAAAAGAAAATAAGACCAAATGCTTCCGATCATTTCATTGCCTTCAGAAGATGTTGCAATATTATGGAAAAAATGTGTCTTGTGGAGTCTTCCCAGTTTTTTAGAGGGGGGATGTGTTAGGGTAACAGGACTCGGTGAAAACCTGGGGACATGACTAAAATGTGTATTTTACCCAAAATATTATACATTTTTGAAATAAAGGTATTTAAACCACAGATGGGATATGGAGGTACAAAATATGCAAAATAAAAATGTTTTAGATTTCAAGTTAGATTGATGTCTGTACCTATAATACCCAGGGGACACAAATTGCACCCATTCGGTGGAATATCCCATGTGCCATCTGTTACGTTTTGCCTGTGTCCTTTGAAGTAATGGCGAACTAAAATAAAGGAAGACCTAGACAAATTTAATTCAAGGTAGTCTTACATTCTACTTGTTATACAGCGGAAGTTGTCTCATTTAGCATGATTTTGGTGGCTCTGAAAAGAGCCTTTGGGGTTAAAGACTTATGAAACCAGGAGTTTAAGCGCGCTCTCCACGGATGCGGCGGGCCAGCTGGATGTCTTTGGGCATGATGGTGACTCTCTTGGCGTGGATGGCGCACAAGTTGGTGTCCTCAAACAGACCGACCAAATAAGCCTCGCTGGCCTCCTGCAGGGCCATGACAGCGGAGCTCTGGAAGCGCAGGTCCGTCTTGAAGTCCTGAGCGATTTCTCGCACCAGACGCTGGAAGGGCAGCTTGCGGATCAGCAGCTCGGTGGACTTCTGATAGCGACGGATCTCTCGCAGAGCCACGGTGCCGGGCCTGTAGCGATGAGGCTTCTTGACGCCGCCGGTGGCCGGTGCGCTCTTACGGGCGGCTTTGGTAGCGAGCTGCTTCCTCGGGGCTTTGCCGCCGGTGGATTTACGAGCGGTCTGCTTGGTTCTTGCCATCGCTGCGATGCACTTTTTTCTCCATTCTGCGTAGAAAATGTCGCTTTATCTCTTACGCGCCTGCTTTTAAAGCATCATACGGCCACGAGCTTATGGCGTCATAAAGGGGCGGAGGCTTATGATTGGCTGATGTGTGACGTCTGCGCAAGACTGTTAGCCAATGACTGCGCAGCTTCTGTTTGCGAACGGGGCTGTTTGTGTGCTTTGTCCTGCTTATTACTTTACGCGGTAAAAGTCCCTTTCAGGGATTTATTGTAGTCTTTTTTTAAACATCAAACACACTCTTTACAGATTTCATAATAAGGTTTTATGTATTCATTATGAAATATTAATTTGGCTTAATCTTCAGCTGTTGATGGTATTATTAATTATCGAAACTCAGTTGTAATTTATTTAGTTAACCATTTTTTCTTTAAGATTATGCATGTGTAGTTACTGATGAAACTAACAGAATAGTGCTCTCTGGTAGATGAAGTGGGTGGCTCTTAAAAGAGCCTTTGGGTTTGAGAAACCGGAATCTGCTTATTTGGTTTTGGCGGGTTTCTCGGTCTTCTTGGGCAGCAACACGGCCTGGATGTTGGGCAGCACGCCGCCCTGAGCGATGGTCACTCGGCCCAGGAGTTTGTTCAGCTCCTCGTCGTTGCGCACTGCCAGCTGCAGGTGACGGGGGATGATACGGGTCTTCTTGTTGTCCCGAGCGGCGTTTCCAGCCAACTCCAGGATCTCAGCCGTCAGATACTCGAGCACAGCGGCCAGATAAACCGGAGCACCGGCACCGACGCGCTCGGCGTAGTTACCTTTGCGGAGAAGCCTGTGAACACGACCGACGGGGAACTGCAGCCCTGCTCTGGATGACCGAGTCTTAGCCTTAGCTCTGGCTTTTCCACCGGTTTTACCTCTTCCACTCATGCTGAAGTTCGTTAAAGCTGATATAGAAATAAAAGCACTCCAGCTGTACAGTCAGTATTTAAGAGAGTGCTCGTCGTCTATTGGTCAGAATCTGTCACAGCTGCAAACCAATCACAGCAAGCCCCGCCAAAACTCCAAACCCCTCCCCTCTCTGCCAGCCTTTCATTCTCATCTGTTGTAATGAAAGGAGGAATGAACAGGAAAAAATAAAATGGAACAGAACATTTAAACGCAGAAATCATTACCTATTATTTTATATATGTACATTTGATGAATAGAAAACACAAAATAACAGCATGGGATACAAAAGTAGTTGTTTTGAATCATCTATTCTTCAAAGAATCCTGAAGAGAAAGAAAAACAAACTTACAACGGTTTCCAACAAAAAGCGTGAATATGTAACACGGAGTAGAAATCTTGTGATTGTTTCTTTATTTATCGCTTTAATAAAACTATTAGAATTACAATGATGAACACTGAGCTCTATGTATGCTATTGAAGTGCGTCACTGCGCCTTTTAAAATACTTCAGATGTTACTTTAGAGAACTGTTCTGAATAGTTTTTATTTGCGAAAAATGCAAATTCATTTGTAATAAAACGAATTACCACAAAATATTAAAACACCACAATCTCTTTCACTGATAAGTTGTGTGGCTCTTAAAAGAGCCTTTGTGTGTCGGGAGCTGGAGCGGAGCTCTACTTGGAGCTGGTGTACTTGGTGACGGCCTTGGTGCCCTCAGACACGGCGTGTTTGGCCAGCTCTCCGGGCAGCAGCAGACGCACGGCGGTCTGGATCTCTCTCGATGTGATGGTGGAGCGCTTGTTGTAGTGAGCGAGACGAGACGATTCACCGGCGATGCGCTCGAAGATGTCGTTGACGAAAGAGTTCATGATCCCCATCGCCTTAGAAGAGATCCCGGTGTCAGGATGAACCTGCTTCAGCACTTTATACACGTAGATAGCGTAGCTCTCCTTCCTGCTCTTTCTGCGCTTCTTTCCTCCTTTAGCGGCGGTCTTAGTGACGGCCTTCTTGGAGCCTTTCTTAGGAGCGGACTTTGCTGGTTCAGGCATGATAACTAACGATCAGTTAAACAGCACGATACAGTTCAGGGGCATGTACTGGGTATTTATGGAAATCTCATGCTAATTTAAGAGGGCTGGCTGCTATTCCCTGATTGTGTCTTTTCGCACAACGACTGAAAGAAACTAATTTCATTGGTTAGAAATCTGCTGCTAGACAGACATCAGCCAATCACAGGCTTCTACATTTGAAAGCTGTCGCCTCCCACACAAGCTTCTTTGTCTCACTTTCCCGCTCAACATATCTTTTTGATAAACACAAAGATTTAAAAAACATATTTGTTTTACAGCGTTTTGCACATTAATCAGCACGGATTTCATAATATTAAATCAGTTAATCCACCAATAAAACCATGTAAATTCGGTAAGAAGTAGAAGCATTTGTAAAACTTTTACTTCAGAACAAGGTTCTCTCTGGAGCTACTTGCCATATTTTGGGGACAGAATTGTAACGAAAGGCGCGCTAAATCGAACCAAATATTCCCACAAATATTAGTGGGAATATTAAAAGATAGTAAAAATCTGAATCCACCGTTATCATTTTATTTAGAAAGTGCAAAAATGCAACGTTTTCTGTAATAATTAAGAGTAAGATTTAAAATCTGAAGACTGCACAGAGCATAAAAATCTTTTATTTATACAAAACCTTTTATTTAATTTTTTTATAAACAAGTCTGATTTAAGCTTGTGGGGATTCTCCTTTTTTTTTTTTTATACAAACAGTATATTTTATATTTCTACACCTAACTCTCTGATGCACTGAGAAGAGATCCAGGCAGACGAAGTCTTTCAGTAGAAGTGTAGTTTATTAAAAATCAATTAGGATAAATATATCAACTTAGAAGACAGTGTTTAATACCAAGAAAAATTAACCCAGCAACATCTGTGCATAAGAAAAAACATGCATAAAGAATGAGTTTCCAACATCCTGTCCAACATAAAGGGAACAAGGTGTACTTATGTGAGACATAAGCCATAAAGGCAATACGTCAGAGGAATATGAACATATCTAGAATTAGGTATTAAAACAGACAGATATGAAAAATAAATGTAGTACCACTAAATCTATGAATAACTGCATTAACATTAAACTATAAATTGATACAATCAAATCATGACATTATATATCAAAACGAATACATGATGATAAATTAATATATTTTAAACACACCACACTCAAAGAAAATTATCTGCATTTTCACTTTTCAAAAATGTCAGTTTATTATCTTCTTGTTTACCAAAGACCTCAATATAACGTTAGATCCCCAGGGTGACACGAGTTGGTGTGTATTCAGAAGTTCCCATAAAAATATAATAACGCATATATTGAAACGCTCTTTTTGAAGATGTGGGTGGCTCTTAAAAGAGCCGTTGTGTTTCTGATAATACGGACGTGTTTATCCTCCGAAGCCGTACAGAGTGCGTCCCTGTCGTTTCAGAGCGTACACGACGTCCATGGCGGTGACGGTCTTTCTCTTGGCGTGCTCGGTGTAGGTAACGGCATCGCGGATCACGTTCTCCAGGAACACCTTCAGCACACCGCGGGTCTCCTCGTAGATCAGACCGGAGATACGCTTGACTCCGCCGCGGCGAGCGAGACGACGGATGGCGGGTTTGGTGATGCCCTGGATGTTATCCCGCAGAACCTTCCGGTGCCGCTTAGCGCCTCCTTTCCCGAGTCCTTTACCGCCTTTACCTCTTCCAGACATTATTAAGATTGATCGAAAATAATTGTCTTGCGATTGAACTTAACACGCTGCGTAGGAGCTTTACAGTCAAGAAGAGGACCTGTTTGAAACATGTCAAGGCGGAGCTATGCAATGTCACACTGGACTGGAACGCATCACGTGAGACCCACTTTAGACACGCCCTGCGTCCCGATGTATATACTATCCACCCTATCTGCCCTAAATAGTATTGAAATGACTAATATCACATAGAATTTAGGCTGGATAGTATGTACATTGGGGATAGTATGTACATTGGGACGCAGACCCAGTGTCACCAAGTAGTTATCGCTGCACTGTGCTCAAGATGGAACAGTAGCTTACTGCTTACAGACCAGTACACAGCACAAACTGCTCACTATATGTAGTGAATAGTAAGAATAGCATGTGAAACAGTATACAATAATCATACAATAATCAGCAAATAATATTCCAGAGTAGAGTACTGAATCAACACTGAGAAATTTCTTCTTTAAATGAACAATGATATTAATTTATTTTTGGCAATTGCAGTAAGTGGATAAAAGCGTCAGCTAAATGAATAAATGTAAATGTAAATGCAAGTGGAGAAAACGCTAGGTGCAAATCATGATAAATTCGGTTTACACTTAAAGCAGTATTTTCTTTAGCAATAGGCTAAGTTTAAATAGTAGTTAGGTGGCAGTTATTTATACTTTAGTGCTATTGTACATTATAAAAGTCTGCAATAGCATATTGAGTGTAAATTATTAGTATTACATGAATGCCACCTTATAGAGCTCCGGACCCCACGTGACCACCAGTGTTTGGCAGTAAAATGACAAGCGCCAGTGCCAGCGCCGAAGCTTTCAAGCCATCGGAGTACTCATCTCACTTTAATTCGCATGACATTGAGCTTTATATAAAAAAATTAAATAGGTTAAATATTACCGTAAATATAATATATTATATAAATATTATAAATAGAACATGTTGGTCTGTGCATCAGGTTTTTGTTCAGTTAAAAAGTTTCACCAAACCTGCCTTCACATGAAAAGGGTCCCAAAACAGTGGGTATGTCCCAGCTGCCGAAAAGTAATCAATGCCCAAAAAATAAAAAACCTTAGTGAGGAGACTGTGAAATGAGTTAATAGTAGTAGCTGATACTGTACTCTCTTATTTATGAATAAACAGTTGTTAAACCAACGTTGTTCTCTTCCCCATCATTAGTATTAAGTATCTGTAGCAATCAAGGATATGAAACATGGGTAGGTCATTCATATCAAACACACCAGAACATATATCTGCTTGGGTGGAACTCAGTTAGAATGGGTGGATGTGCAGCTTGATCTGTAAACAGAATGTGATCGCATCAGAATAGCGAGTGATCAAAATGATAAAAAGTAATGTCACAACAAGGAAGCAAGAAGTGAGAGTAAAAAAGGTTTATTTCCTGGTTGAGCACATCTGTAGCCAGTCACATCAGTTCAATTTACTGTACATCCCATCACTGGAAGGGCACCACAGATTCAGACACATTTGTAAGTGCACAACGGCTGGGGGGGTCCCATCTTTCAGTCTTGTGTTGCTTGCTTCTGGCTCTTTTAATGGCGCTGATCCACTAAGCTCGCCTCTCCGCATCTTTAGGAATGCGGTAAAACGACGTACCTTTCTTTTTCCCTCGTTTATTTGTGCAACCTGGTGCACAACAGTTATCGAGCATGTTTAGCCGCCTTCACCACAACAGTCTGCCAATCTGCCGAATGCTGCCAAAATGGCGGTGCTATTTCCTGTCACGTAACTACGTCATCCCCCGGAACTCTATAGGGACAAAGCCAGCCACCTACCGCCAACAATTTCCAATAACACGGTCTTATTAATGAAGCTTTTTATTTCCACTTTTCAAATATTTCCTTATTTTTTTGTTGAAAATAAATTCCTTTTTGATCTGATATGTAAGGGAGAGCTGCTTTACAGCAGAACAGGCCCGGTTCTACGGGGGTGCTATGGGGTCCTAAGTACCTTTAAACAAAATCAAAAGCACCCTCAATTAAAGCTGTATTGATGGCATTTTATTGTAGATTTGGCAAACTATCCAGTACGTAATGGTTTGCGCTCTGGAGATCGAGTTCTATTTTAATGTGTTTTTGCAGCGTTGAGCAATGTAGCCAATCAGAGACATATTTGTTGATTTCTTTAATCAGAGACGTTTAAGTTAGAATCCACTCACTGCACAGATCGCTGGAGTTTTTGTTCAGGTATTGTGTTCACCACAAATCATCTCATTATAACAAAGTGTTGATGATAGAGAACTTTATTCATAATAACGTATCTTTGTGAGATCACAATGAACTAAGATGAGTGACAGTAATATATATATATATAAATAAATATACTGCATATGCTGCTTTCAAAAGCTCTGTTTGTCTGAGCAGCTCAACTAACCCGACATCACAACAAAAAGCGAGACTACATAGCCCATAGTTACAGCACCCTCAGTAATTTAAGAAGCAAAGTGATTTGATGAAGGGCCTGCAGCGGAATTAGGTGCATTCCAGGCTTGCCATCCATCCATAAGACACGCCCCTTTACTGCTGATTGGCTATAAGTGTGTTTTGGGACTCGGTCCAACATTGTGGTCCAAAATCACTTAGTCCACCTTTAAATTCTGTTTGCATAATTGAAATATATTTATTTATATATGTTATTTATATATTATATTATTGAAAAATTATTATTATTCAATAAACAATCTATACAGTATAAAGCGCAATACAGATAAAGGTGACATCATTTGAGTGGAGATAAAACGTGCTGTAGATATTATGGTATAATTTATGGCCTACCAACAATATTGCTTTTAGATACACAGCAATAGTTTGTAGTTTACAGTAACATGTATATATGTACATATAAAAGTTCTGCATTTATAGTTACTATTCCCCACCTCCAGTTCACTCACGCGTTTGAAGATGAAACGTCACATGGAGCGCGTTGCATTCTGGGAAACAATATCCCATGCAGTGTCTTCAGATGCATACATCAGATTTCAGCAAGTGTAGCAGGTAATCCGGGAACTCCATGCATACAGAAAATTCACATACTATTCACAGTATACACATAGCATACTGCAATATAGCAGGAGTTGTATGATAGATAACAGCTTCTGCACTGATTTCAGTGTACCTGAGTTATATTTAGCAGATTATGGCAAATATAGTAGGTCATCTGGGTATTCCTTTGCCCAGACACATAGGCTGAAAATGGTGTAAATCATCATCAATTTAATCAAGTGACGATAACAGCACATAAGTCAACCTTAACCTGTTTAGTCCCAAATTTTCCCAGACATAAAAATATCCAAATGGTATGTCATTAGCAACCCTTTGAAATAACCAATAACTTTATGTATATATTTATTTATTATTATTTTGGAAAAGTGTGAGAAAAATTGTGTTTTATGGTTGGCCACAATTGTGACCGGTGGGTTAATGTGTATACTAAATTAACGCATTTCTGCAGTCATAAAATGTTATTTATTTTAAGCTATTTTAAACTCTGTTTCATCACATTCTAGGGTTAGAATGTAACTTCAAATTCTAGGGTTATTCTAGGGATTTTAGTACCGGACTGGAACCAAATTAGCTCCTACTCCGGAGCAGGGTCTAACCAGCACAATTGGTACTACCCATGGCGTAAGTAGACGATTGGCCAAAAGTGTACGAAAACGTCCTCACCCGCCATGATTTAAAACGCCGGGTAAACGTACTGTAAGCATTGTGTCAACTTAATTTGCAAGTATGGAGAACAGCGATAGATGGACGGACGCTGAAGTGCAGGCACTTTTGAACATTTATTTTGAACATTAGCACTGCCAGTTGTCGTTGGAGATTCTTAGTCCTCCTTTCCATTCTTTCAATCGCTTGACCTATACGTCGAAATTCCATGTCAATTATTGTGAAACCCGCGAGACACAACAAAAACACAGCGCCGATCACAGCATGCTCCATCCTCATGTTGTTAACGTTGTTCTTTTTTGTTTCCGTTGTTGATTGCCATGCACAAATGAGTCGCTGTCGACCGGCTTACGTCACACCCACTGTCGGTGCGAATGCGACACTTTAAATGGTACTGGGAAATAGTTTGCGCAAAATTGTCCCAGTACTTTAGTACTGTACATTTAGTTCTGGAACTAAAGCTGTGTGAAAGGCCCTTATTATGCATAAAAACCCTTATACAACACTAGGAAGACTAAAAGACAAATAAATAAATAAATAGTTGTTCTCAGTCGCTTTGGTGCATTTCTCAGATTAGAAATGAAATTTTCAAAACTATTTCTTCAGCCACCACATCATCTAGTCACTTGTGCATATCATAAAAGCAGTTTCTCATTCTTATGAACAAGTTGAGATTGTTTTAGTACATTCATGCAACTTATTATGTACATTTGTCTGCGTTTTCCTACATTTTCAGTTGCCAATATCATGTTGCTCCAAATCTGTTAGTTCTCTGTGCAAAAGTCTTACCCCTCAAAACATCTAGTCATTAGTTCATCGTATAGGTCATTAAATGCAAAATGGTTGGTCTAGTTGTCATAAACTGTCAAGCACATATTCTATGCATTTCTATTAGACTTTTTGTAAATTTGCCATGAATTGTGCAAGTGAATCTTGACTTTCACTAATGAAGAGAATACAGATCAAGTCAAGTCAAGTCAAGTCAAGTCAGCTTTATTGTCAATTCTTCCACATGTACAGCACATACATACAGAGAATTGAAATTGCATTACTCTCAGACCCTTGGTGAATACAGTTAACATTAAACACGTTCAGATACAGATAAATACAGTTTAAACATATGTACATACAACTATACAAATATACAAATGAGGATATTGTAGAAAAAAATAAGAATTAGATCGATAAAGTGGCATAAGGCGCATGGCAGATAGAGTGCAAAACCAGTTAAATAAAAACAACACTGTGTAGATATATTTGTAGTGCAAAAGAGCTTATCAGTCTGAGGACATTGTAGAAAATAAAAAAAGAGAGACAGATAAAGTGCATAAGGCACATGGCAGAATAGATGGAGTGCAAACCAGTTGAATGTACAAAAACAAAACTGTGCAGATTTGTTTTGTTTTGTTTTGTTATGAGTGTTGTGCAAGAAGAGCTTATCAGTCTGTTAAAGTGACAAGTCGAAGTGACTGTTCGGATAGATTTTTGTCAGACTATCCGAAGAGGTAATTTGCAGTCAATGTTGGATGAGTGATCAGCCAATGCTGCACAAGTGACAGGTGCCGGTCACAGTTTGTTGGTCGGTGGGGGGGTGTCACAGAGTCAGAGTTCCTAGTGTGTTGCTGTGTTAAATGGGGGTGAAAGAGGGGAGGGGGGGCAAGGACGGGAGGGAGTTCAGCTTCCTGACAGCCTGATGTATGAAGCTGTCCTTCAGTCTGCTGGTCCTCGCCTGGAGACTCCGCAGTCTCCTCCCTGATGGCAGCAGACTGAAGAAGCTGTGTGTCGGGTGGGTGGGATCGCCTGCAATGCGGAGGGCTTTGCGGGTGAGACGGGTGCTGTAGATGTCCTGGAGGGAGGGGAGAGAGACACCAACGATCTTCTCAGCTGCTCTCACTATGCGTTGAAGTGACTTGCGGCAGGATGCGTTGCAAGCGCCATACCACACAGTGATGCAGCTAGTTAGGATGCTCTCGATGGTGCCTCTGTAGAAGGTGCACATGATGGGGGCCGGGTCTCTGGCTCTTCTGAGTTTGCGGAGGAAGTAGAGACGCTGCTGTGCTTTCTTGGCCAGTGCTACAGTGTTGTTAGTCCAGGAGAGGTCCTCAGTGATGTGCACACCCAGGAACTTGGTGCTGCTCACTCTCTCCACAGTCGCACCGTTGATGGTCAGAGGGGCATGCTGAGTGTGTACTCTCCTGAGGTCAACAACAATCTCCTTATTTACATTTACATTTACATTTACATTTATTCATTTAATAAATGAATTAATGTAAATGTATGCTGACGCTTTGATCCAAAGCGACTTACAATTGCTATATATGTCAGAGGTCGCACGCCTCTGGAGCAACTAGGGGTTAAGTGTCTTGCTCAGGGACACATTGGTGTCTCACAGTGGATTCGAACCCGGGTCTCTCACACCAAAGGAATGTGTCTTATCCACTGCGCCATCAACACCCCAACATCCTTCGTCTTCTTCACATTCAGAGAGAGATTGTTGTCACTGCACCACCCGGCCAGGTGGCTCACCTCGCTCCTGTAGTTTGTCTCATCTCTGTTGCTGATGAGACCCACCACAGTCGTGTCATCCGCAAACTTAATGAAAATATTGGAGTTGTGTGATGGTGTGCAGTCGTGGGTCAGCAGAGTGAAGAGGAGGGGGCTCAGCACACATCCTTGGGGGGCCCCAGTGTTCAGTGTGATGGTGCTGGATGTGTTACTGCCGACCCGTACTGCTTGAGGTCTCCCGGTCAGGAAGTCCAACAGCCAGTTGCACAGAGAGGTATTGAGCCCCAGCTGGGCCAGTTTGTGAGTGAGCTGTTGAGGGATGATTGTGTTGAATGCTGAACTGAAGTCTATGAACAGCATCCTGACATATGAGTCTTTTTTCTCCAGATGTGTGAGGGCTGGGTGGAGGGCAGTGGTGATGGCATCATCGGTCGAGCGGTTGGACCTATATGCAAACTGGAAGGGGTCCAGGGAGGGGGGGAGGGAGGATTGGTTTATAACCAATTATAAACCAGTTCTCTGAAATAGCTCAAAGGTGCATCTCATGAACCTTCAATTGGAAAGCATATATAGACAGAGGACAACACAAGAGTTACAAATTCTGGCAGTGGATGAACATCCAGGAAATGATCAGGGTCAACAGACGAGAGGAAGAAGAGGAGTAAGGATGAATGGTGGAAGTGTACACAGGCAAAACAGAGGAAGAGGCAGAAGAGGCCATGGACAGAGGTGCATATCAGATGAAATTAGGGCCTCTATTGTGGACCATGTTGTCAATCATGGCCTTACATGTCTGAAGCAGCGTTGATCCTGTAATCACCGTGTCAGAGGATGAGGTTCGGAGGGCGCTAAAGAAAGTGAACGTCAGGAAAGCAGCCGGACCTGATGGGATAACCGGCCGTGTTCTGAGGTCCTGCGCGGATCAGCTCGCTGGTTTGTTCACTTCCATCTTTAATGAGTCCCTTGCTACCTCCGTGGTTCCCACCGCATTTAAAAAATATGTCATTATCCCTGTGCCAAAGAACAAGAAACCCTCTTGCCTGAGTGACTATCGCCCAGTTGCTCTCACATCTATAGTCATGAAGGTTTTTGAGAGACTTGTAAAGAGCCACATCTGCTCCTCCATACCTCCATACGTAGGAGCCCCACAGGGCTGTGTCCTGAGTCCCCTGCTCTACTCTCTCTACACGCACGACTGCGTGTCCTCTCACAGCTCCACATCTATTATCAAATTTGCTGATGATACTGTGGTTCTGGGCCTCATCTCCAACAACGATGAGACCGCATACTTGGATGAGGTAGAGAGACTCACATCTTGGTGCCAGGACAACTGTCTCTCTCTGAATGTGAGCAAAACTAAAGAGCTGATCATGGACTTTAGGAAGAGACAGCAGCAGCCCTACACTCCTCTTATGATCAGTGGGACCCCTGTGGAGAGGGTGAGTAACTTCAAGTACCTCGGTGTAAACCTCTCAGAGAACCTGACTTGGACTACACACAACCAAACACAGGTTAAGAAAGCCAGGCAAAGACTGTACCATCTGCGACAGCTGAGGAAATTCAGGGTCTCACCAGCAATCCTGAAAACTTTCTATTCAGGGACCATAGAAAGTGTATGACTCAGTGCATCTCAGTGTGGTATGGAAACAGCTCCAATCAGGACTGCAAAGCACTACAGAGAGTTGTGCGCTTAGCTGAGCGCATCTCAGGGTCTGCTCTCCCCTCTCTGCAGGACATCTACCTCAAACGCTGCAAAAATAGAGCTGTCAAAATCATCAAGGACTCTAATCACCCTGGCAACCGTCTATTCACTTTGCTTCCATCTGGTAAGCGCTTCCGTAGCCTGATGGCAAAAACTGAGAGACTTAGGAGGCGCTTCTTCACCCAGGCCATCAGGCTCCTAAACTCTAACTCTGTGTCATAACATCACTTGACTCCATACACTATATCAATAGCTATTCATAATTTTTCTACCTCATATTGCTGCTATTTAAATACCCTGGACAACGTTTTGCACATTCCTCTTATTACTATTTAAGTCAACAACATACTGACCTGCACATTTATATTAATATTTTTTATCTTTTATTTTATTTTATTCTCTTATTTTTTCAACTTTTCTTTTTCTTAATATTTGTATACTTTATAATTGCACTGTCCTTGGAGCGGACCTGATCTACATTTCACTGCTGGTTATACCCTATAATTGTGTATGTGACAAATAAAAATCTTGAATCTTGAATCTTGAAGTGTGCAGCTAAATATTGGGAGATCAACCATATCCTCAATAATTCAAACATTTCGAAACCGTCTCTTTCAATCAATATCCCACATACAGTAATGTGTAAATTTGTACTTTTGAAGTCGTGACGTATTGTCAAGTATGGTGACCCATACTCGAAATTGGTGCTCTGCGTTTAACCCATCCAAGTGCACACACACAGCAGTGAGTAGTGAACAAATGCACACACACACACACACACACACACCGTGAACACACACCCGGAGCAGTGGGCAGCCATGCTGCAGCGCCCGGGGAGCAATTGGGGGTTCGGTGCCTTGCTCAAGGGCACCTCAGTCGTGGTATTGAAAAGAAGCGCAGCCTTCTACATTTCAGTAGTAACTGTCATCCAAACTGTTGCCATAGTTTACATCAGGTAATACTGCAGAGTGCACTGTTATATTGACAACATGACTAAGCATTTTGACTATCTTGTTTGTGAACAATGACATAAATACTTACTTCTGAGAGATGAACTAAAGATTTTGAGTAAGTTATAGGCTTTTGCAGGTTATCCATTGTGTGGTGCTGTTTGTATGAGTTGTTTTGAGAAATGCACATACATTTTTGCAAATATTAAGGACGAATCGAGAAATGCACCAAAGTGACTGAGAAAAACTGTAAATAAAAAAAAAAAAACAATGTATTTCAAAATTCACTGCAACTTGTTCATTGCACCATTTTAGTGCAACCTTCACTAATAGCTGCAATTAGATTAATACGTATAACTAAAATGCACTGTATAATCCCACCGGTCACTATTGTTGCCATCAACATGTTTACTCATTCTATAACCACACTAAAAATTATGTATCTCTTCTTACAGAGAAAGAAAGCAGTGAACAGATCACAGAAGCCTCACTCAGAAGTGTCAAATATCTCACATCCAGCAGCTCTTTAAACGCTATAAGACATGTATGTTGATTTTAGATCACTGAACTATTTAGAAGTAGCTGATTCCAGTCTCATTTGAAGGAAATAGCCTGGTGTTGAAGCTCTTTCCATTACATCAACATAGAGTAAAAAATACCTCTTTGAATTGGTTTTGTGGATGCAGAACAACACAGAAGACATAGGGTTGAGAAGAAAGAGGAGTGAGAATGTGTGGACTGTGCAATTTTATGTTTTTTTTTTCCCACATGTGGAACCCATGAAAGCTTATTTCTGCCATGTAATATAAAGGCTAAAGGGTAATTGTGACTGTCTCAGAATTCTGATAAAGTCTGAATTCCAATTCCAATAACAGAAGTTCAAATTAAAAAGGTCACAATTACTGTTTTTACTTTTTTATTCTGTGATGGAAACAAGTTTGCATAGTAACCAAAGGCCATGTATGTTGATTTTTTTGTTGATCACTGGCATCAGCTACCATCCACATCCAACCCCCACAAACTGAAAGCAATTTCAATCAAGGCTTCCATTGAATTTCTGCAAAGGGGACCTAGTTTTTCTGCACATTCTATAAAGTAATGACTCATTCGGTTTTAGATAGTAGGTTGCCAAGAATTAACACATTCAACACTTACTAATGTAAAATGGGTTTCAGTTGAAAGTAAACTAAAGGCTAAATCACCAAAAAAAACAAAAAAAAACACTTTTTGCAAAACACAACACACAAAAATCTAACAGGAATTAATATAATGGCAAAGGTGTTTGCAAATGTTTGCTTTTGAGATGTGTTTATGATATTTTTAAGGCAGTGCTTGATTGTGCAAGAGATGTGAGGCATTTTATTTGTGCAATTCTTGGATTTGTGTTAAAAGTTTAGAAAAAAAATAGGCAAAATTTAAAACATTTTTGTTAAAACAAATCTTAATTGTTAGCATTTTGACATTATATGCACTATGACTGACCGTTTCTTTTGGAAAGAAAACCCAAAATTGTTTATTTGTGAACTGCACACTTGTAAATTAATTAATTTTTTTTTTTTTTTTTTTTTTTTTTTAATCACTGACAGCTATTTAATTTTGCCATTACTGCTGCAATTCTGTCACTTTTCTTTTACATTCTATACTGATGATCCTTCACTATGCTGTACACATAAATGAATCCACTGACACGCAAATGAACTTGCTGGCTGTATTATTATTATTATTATTGTTGTTGTTGTTATATAGTTTAATGGATCTCATATTGTATGTTCTCTACAGGTCGAACTGCATAATAAGTAATGCAGTTTTTGTAATGCCATTAATTGTTAGCATTTTGACAGTCTGCACTATAATTGACTACATGCTCCTATTGGATAGAAAACCAGTGCTAATGTTTTTACCGAATGACTCGATTTTGAATTGTGTTTGCTGTGTTTTAATAGAGTTAGCATATGAAGAAAAATGTATTCAGCATTTTGAAATGTAGAGTTTGTATTTATTTAACAAAATGTGGTTTTGACCAGAAAATTAGCTATTTGGCTAACTGTGTGATGTAGCAGTGTTGCTGTGTTAATAGTTTAGAAAAAGTACTTTAAGCATTGGTAAACACTTGTTAGCAATTGAGAAAATTATTTTTGGCATAAAAGAAAAAAACTATAATTTTGACCCATACAATGTATTGTTGTCTATTGCTACAAATAATGCACCTTGACTTTAGAATTTTTAGATATTTGTACTTGAAATAAGACAAAAAATACTCTGTAATCTGCATTTTTGCCAAGTGAATGAATGGGGTATTTAAACATTGCTTACACTTTAAAAAGAGGGTATGAGAGACTGAAATAAACTGGGTTTACAGAAGAAAACCTGCTCCTGACCAGGGGCCTGTACCATGAATCCAGATTAGCTGGCTAGTCAGGTAAATTTCAGTTTAGTTTGCCCCATTCCTGGATTTTAGGTACCATGAAAGCTGCGTTCATTGCCATAGTAATTTACACTGCACAGCTAACCTGCTCCCAGCAGGTTATGTTCTGGGTTAGAGATCTCAAACTGAAATTAGACCAATCAGATGTGAGCAAAGTGACACTCCCCCAGTTTCTCTTGCTCCAAATAAAAGGGCACTAGTAGTAAAAAAAAATAAAAACATGTCTGGCCAAAACCAAAAACTGAGTTATTTTATGTGATTTAAATATTTATATTATCATTATTAATCCATTACACACAAGCAATTTTAGTTTAACAGGTATTATAAATAATTTATTTTAAATGAATGTCAATATAATAAACTGTAGAATCAATAGATAACACTTTAAAAATGATTATGTGACCTTACATGTTCGAGTCTGTATCGCTGTATATTTCCAACTATATAACTTAAGTTTCACTTCTGACTGCACTGATGAAGCAAGATTTCATTTATTTGTCCTCTTTCATGAACAAGTACTTTTTTCATTGCGAATGCATTTAAATTCATCATGTTCTTCAAATCTCTTAACCTTTAGCAAAACCTTTAACCTTTAACCAAGGCTCATGATTGGCTTTTCACCATGATGTTATACATTCATGAGCACATGATCCACAAACTCAAAATCAAAGCCCGAGTTGACAAAGAAAGTTGATGAGCAGCATTATGTACCAACAAAGCCGGATTGGAGTGGTTTGGTTTTGTCAACTCGAAACTAATCCTGTAACTCTGAATTTGTTCATCTGCCATCATGGTACAGGCCCCAGGTGTTTGTGCTTCAAGCTGCCCAAAACAACAGCTGTATGAAACAATACACACGCCCTTCACTGATGCTCATTACATTATATTCACTGTCAAACTGTTTCTGAAACACACAGAGGACGATTTTAATCTTTTATCAACTTTTTCACTTAAATAAGGCATTAGATTTACACGCGGCTTTGTTCCGTCGCTGATGCTCGCCTTGAGTTTGATCTGACCGGGGCACAACAAACATTTCTTCTTCGCGTATTTCAGTCTCCAAAGAAAGCCAAGAGCCTATGCTTGGTGTTCGCTTGGTTTTTACTGCGTCAAATTGTTTTACCACTCGAGTTTACACTTCAATGTAGGAGAAGAAAACACAAGCGCTTCTCGCAGAGGCGCGCAGACACAGAGCGGCTGGCTGAGTCTATAAGGTTCTCGTGTGGTGTTTAAGAGCGCAGCGCTGCTGATGTGACACTCATCTTTGAACTCAGTATTTGAAAGACTGAGAATCCGCTCGTATCAATGGCAGAAACCGCTCCAGCCCCGGCTCCTGCCGCCCCGCCGGCCAAAGCGCCCAAGAAGAAGTCCGCTGCTAAAGCCAAGAAAGCAGGTCCAGGCGTCGCTGAGCTGATCGTCAAAGCCGTGTCCGCGTCCAAGGAGAGGAGCGGCGTGTCCCTCGCTGCGCTGAAGAAAGCTCTCGCCGCCGGCGGCTACGACGTGGAGAAGAACAACTCCCGCGTCAAGCTCGCCATCAAGAGCCTGGTGACTAAAGGCTCCCTGTTGCAGGTCAAAGGGACCGGCGCCTCCGGCTCCTTCAAGATCAGCAAGCAGCAAGCCGAGACCAAGAAGAAGCCGGCCAAGAAAGCGGCTCCTAAAGCGAAGAAGCCCGCGGCCAAGAAACCCGCTGCTGCCAAGAAACCAAAGAGCGCAGCGGCAAAGAAGCCCGCCGCTAAGAAATCGCCCAAGAAGGCCAAGAAACCCGCCGCTGCAGCCGCCAAGAAGGCGACGAAGAGCCCCAAGAAGGCAAAGAAGCCGGCAGCGCCCAAGAAAGCAGCCAAGAGCCCCAAAAAAGCCAAGACTGCCAAACCCAAAGCGGCAAAGCCTAAAGCTGCCAAGCCTAAAAGGGCAGCTCCCAAGAAGAGATAAATATCTACTGTTTTATTCCCCAACGGCTCTTTTCAGAGCCACCCACTAACTCTAAAGAAAGAGCCTGTTTGACTATTATATTATTGTAAGACTGCATCTGAGTTTACCTCGAGTCGCAATGTTATGTTGACTGAATGTATAGGAAAGGAATAGTTATTCACGTTTATTGATTTGAACAGCTTTAATGGATCATAGACCTAAATTTAATTAGTTTTAAAAACTATTAAAGCTTTTTTTGCATTGACTTTTTTATTTAAAAAAAAGTTTCATAAACCTTTTTATATCAACCTCCCATCACTTACTACTTATTACTTATTCAACAATTCACAATTTATTTAATGTTTTCTGTCATGTGCTCAGCTTAGTCTAAAATGCAGCACAATCTGAAAGCCAGTTGTGGAGGCGTGGCTTTGGCGGTGGGTGTTGGAGGGAAGTTCAGTGATTGGTTTAAAATATTACAAGGCTCTAAACCAATGGGCGAATAGCAGGTTCCTTTAAATACAGTATAGCGAGGCTCCCAGGTTTATCATTTCTGCTTTACGAACGTAGGAGTTCCATAATCGACAATGAGCGGAAGAGGTAAAACCGGCGGTAAGGCCAGAGCTAAGGCTAAGACTCGGTCCTCCAGAGCTGGGCTGCAGTTCCCCGTCGGTCGTGTTCACAGGCTTCTCCGCAAAGGTAACTACGCCGAGCGCGTCGGTGCCGGTGCTCCGGTTTATCTGGCCGCTGTGCTCGAGTATCTGACGGCTGAGATCCTGGAGTTGGCTGGAAACGCCGCTCGGGACAACAAGAAGACCCGTATCATCCCCCGTCACCTGCAGCTGGCGGTGCGCAACGACGAGGAACTGAACAAACTCCTGGGCCGAGTGACCATCGCTCAGGGCGGCGTGCTGCCCAACATCCAGGCCGTGCTGCTGCCCAAGAAGACCGAGAAACCCGCCAAAACCAAATAAGCAGATTCCTGTGTTTCTCAAACCCAAAGGCTCTTTTAAGAGCCACCCACTTCATCTACCAGAGAGCACTATTCTGTTAGTTTCATCAGTAACTACACATGCATAATCTTAAAGAAGCAATGGTTAACTAAATAAATTACAACTGAGTTTCGATAATTACTAATACCATCAACAGCTGAAGATTAAGCCAAATTAATATTTCATAATGAATACATAAAACCTTCCTATGAAATCTGTAAAGAGTGTGTTTGATGTTTAAACAAAGACTACAATAAATCCCTGAAAGCCGTAAAGTAATAAGCAGGACAAAGCACACAAACAGCCCCGTTTGCAAACAGAAGCTGCGCAGTCATTGGCTAGCAGTCTTCGGCAGACGTCACACATCAGCCAATCATAAGCCTCCGCCCCTTTATGACGCCATAAGCTCGTGGCCGTTTGATGCTTTAAAAGCAGGCGCGTAGGAGATAAAGCGACATTTTCTACGCAAAACGGAGAAAGAAGTTCATCGCAGCGATGGCAAGAACCAAGCAGACCGCTCGTAAATCCACCGGCGGCAAAGCCCCGAGGAAGCAGCTCGCTACCAAAGCCGCCCGTAAGAGCGCACCGGCCACCGGCGGCGTCAAGAAGCCTCATCGCTACAGGCCCGGCACCGTGGCTCTGCGAGAGATCCGTCGCTATCAGAAGTCCACCGAGCTGCTGATCCGCAAGCTGCCCTTCCAGCGTCTGGTGCGAGAAATCGCTCAGGACTTCAAGACGGACCTGCGCTTCCAGAGCTCCGCTGTCATGGCCCTGCAGGAGGCCAGCGAGGCTTATTTGGTCGGTCTGTTTGAGGACACCAACCTGTGCGCCATCCACGCCAAGAGAGTCACCATCATGCCCAAAGACATCCAGCTGGCCCGCCGCATCCGTGGAGAGCGCGCTTAAACTCCTGGTTTCATAAGTCTTTAACCCCAAAGGCTCTTTTCAGAGCCACCTAAATGCGTCTAAACAGTAGAATTTCCTTTATTTCTGTAGAACATGCTTGTGCTCCGAGCCCACTCAAAGTGAGCTTCGGAGAGGAAAAGCAACCTGCTTGTAACGAATTTATGAAAGAAAAAAATCAACATACAGGTTCTCCATGACGAGTGTGAAAGTGTTTGATTATTTTAGTTTGACTACAAATGATTCAATCCCAGAGTGCAACAAACTCTTTTTCTTTTATGATGTTAGTGTGACCAAGTATGGTGACCTATACTCTTAATATGTGGACTGGTTAAATGCAGAGCACAAATTCTGCGTACCTTCTCAAATCATGTCCAATCAGTTCAAAGTGGTCTATACAGGGTTTAACAGATGAAAATGCATACAAACCAAAGTCATTAAATAAAAAGAACTACCTGCAGGACTCAGACATGATTTCTGCTGCATTGAAGGTTCCCAAGAGCATTGTGGCCTCCATAATTCTTAAACAGAAGAGGTTTAGAACGAGGACACTTTCACATTAATACCTGGTGTAAACTGCGATTACAGGCCATGCGCACTTTGAGTCTTTAATACTATAGAATAATGAAAATAGAAATGCTAACAGATAGCTCTCACCATCTCAATCATTAACTTGAAAGACAAATGCACTCTAAAGAGACACTTCATTTACTAGATCATTTTCTTCCAAAAATGCTTTAATAAATGTTTGTAAAACATAACGCATTTGCAGACAGCATGGTGAAATCCATAAGTACTTGACAATTTAAAAAGATTCAATTCAAGATTCAAGATTTTTATTTGTCACATACACAATTATACAGGGTATAACCAGCAGTGAAATGTAGGTCAGGTCCGCTCCAAGGACAGTGCATGCAAAAAGCATGCATCTTAAATCTTACTTTTCATCATTTATTATAATGTACATGAAATAAAACCCACTATGACCAAAAAGACAAACTATGGCCGTGTTCACACTTGGCGTCTTTTTTGACTAGAAAAAGTTGACAAGAGCGTTGTTTTAATGAAAAACAAAGCTGGCAGCGTCTGTTACAAATAGCAGCTGAGAGCGTCTTTTGTTGTCATAGCAACAGCTGTAACAGTAGCCTAGCGCTGTGTACTGCAGAAATGTCAAGAAAGAGTAAAAAGTTGGCTCTTGCGTTGGCTTTTGAAGTTAACGGGAAAGAAAATTCTGTGAATCGAAAAAACTGTGTCGATTCACAACGACGTTTGTGGGTGCACGACATTATACGGGGAAGGAACCAATATTATGATAGAGTTTTGTGCTCATATCATACAGCTCCCTGTGCTCCGAAACTAGTACGAGCAGTCTATCTACCGGCACCTTCTCCATTTTTCTTCTTGTTGTTATGGAAACGACAGATCTCGCTACTCGCTTGTCATTGGTCAGCTGTCAAAAAGGCGCTTGACGTAGGGCGTTTTTTTCAGAAAAGTTGAAATTTTTTCAACTCGAAAAAACGCTCTGAGCTGCAGAAAAAGACGCCGGCGGTGGCGTTTTAAAAAGCGCTCAGGACTTTTTTGAAAACACGGTTTACTCCATAGGATTATAATGTAAAACAGACGCCGGCAGCTTCGAAAAAGACGCCAAGTGTGAACACGGCCTAATGTGATTAAATAGTTAAAAGTTCTCTAGCATTCAATGTATATTCTGCAAACACTTCTGAATTTTAATAAAAGACAAGAGATGCTGAATCCATGTCAGAGTCGGCTGTAGGAGGTGTGACCGCCCTCATGTAGTCTACAGTAGTCCTGACCCACCACAGCCCTCTTTTTGCATGGCTGACCCAGCCGAGTGATACCGCTGCACAGCGGGCGACCTGGATAAGAACTTCACACAAAATAAAAATAAAGTTTGAAAAGTTAAGTGAGAGAACAGTGAAAATAATGCATTTTCATGTAACGATGTCAAAATATGACGGTACAATAATACCTTGATATAAAGTGCATGGTACAGTATTTATTTCAATATTTAAAAAACAACCGAAGACTTTGCTAATTTGTACATCATTGTAATGTTCAAGCATTTAATAAACACTTATGGCATTTTTTTCCATGTCATATCGTGTCCTCTTTTCTTTAATCTTAACTGTTGCTTAGAGGTACAGGATATTATAAGATGGGTCAAATGACCTAAAACTTCCTTTTATAAAATAAAGCAACTGCACCAGCCGCACCTTGACAAAGGTAACATCTATTATTATTTTCCTCTATGAGGAAGGTAGGTAGTAGCATAAAAAAGTTAGATTAGGTATTAATTTAAGGGCAAAAAACAGTCAAGTCACATGTATTTCGCCACAGTCTGGTAGTGTCTGCATATCATTTTTTGTTGTCTGTCCATCACCTTTTCTTTCTCCTGTATGAATGATTATATGTTCTATGGTAATCATACACCAATATGTGACCCTGGACACAACGCCAGGGCCCAAACCCTCCTCCATCTGGTGTAGGTGAGACAAAAACAACTGATAACAGCTCTCAGTGATACGTGTCGGGTCCCCGCTATATTAGCAACGTCATTCACAAATGTTTACAGAACAAGCGGGAACCCAGTGTGCCTTTAGCCTCCTCTATTTCGGTTTTATCACGTGATAGAAAGTCTAAGGCCTTATCAGTGCAAGCAAATGTCATTTGGTCAGGAGTTGTCTTTTGAATATAAGTATTGTGCTGAAAGGAGCTACACGCACTCTGTTTATCATTATTTACAGGCCTCCAAAATATTCTCCAGCCTTTGTTGAAGAGCTCACTGAACTGTTATCAATGATTTCAACAGAGTTTGACCGTTTTGCTATTGCAGGGGATTTTAATATTCACAGATGCAGGAATCAAAACTACAAAATAACCATTTTAAACACTTTTGACCTGAGTCAGCATGTGCATGGACCCACACACAATCGTGGACACACTCTAGATTTACTCATCAGTAGAGGTCTAAACATTTCATTCATTGTTATTAAGGATCTGATCACTTCTCTATTTTCTTTGATATATTGATCTCGGTCACCACTGAATCTAGATCTGTCTCTGCAGAAATGCTTGGTGTTAGAGATATTGCCTAGCATTAATGAGAACACTAGTGCGCTATTTATGATCTCTTTCTGACAGAGTCTGTTGATCTTCTCCTGGATTCATTTAACTCAAAAGTTAAGAATGTTATTGGTGATATTGCTCCGTTAAAGGTCAGCAAGAAGACTGAACTGCTGTTGATTTTCTCAAATGATTTTTGTCTGCCAGAGTATGAAAAGACGATGCAGAAAAGCTGAGCGGATGTGGCGGAAGACGAAACTGGAAATTCACTATAGCATCTATAAAGACAGCCTTCATGCTCTCAATGTGGAACTAGCCACAGCTAGACAGACCTTCTTCTCAAACCTTATAAACAGCAACTTAAACAACACTCGCACTCTTTTTGCGACTGTTGAGAGACTGACAAATTCAGTATTCACCATATTAATAATGCATAGTTTACAACGGCAAGCAGATGAGGCCGGAATATGAACGCAGTCCGCTTAACGGTGTTTTCCTTCTAATGGTTTTCTATGGGAAGCCATTTTACTTTACTTTTACTTACTTTTGTCATTTAGCAGACGCTTTTGTCCAAAGCGACTTACAAATAAGAAAAAGTAACTAAAACTAAAAAGTTACAACTCTATAAATACTATCTACCCACATATTTAAGAAAATAAAGAAATTAAATAAAATTAACACATGCATATAACAACAACATTTCAATAATAAACATATCAATGACCTATGGTTCTATGGACCAAAGAGGCACTGCTAACCTCTGCCTCAATGGCCATGGCCTTGAATTTCCTGCATGAAACAATGGTTTTTAGGAGCAAACAATGGCAAAATGAGTATATTATGTGTATTCCTGAAAAACTGTGTTACAAAAAATAATATTTGGAATAAAATAAATGCAATTAATAATGTGGTTTGAGGTTAATTAATAAAGCTCTTGGAATTAATAAATGTAATGTCAACATTGGTGAGGCACTGCCTACCCTGCCTACCCTGACTGCACCTCCCTGTTCAGAAGAGCTTTTCCTGTTGTAATTTTTACGCAAAACAAACTACGTATGCAGTGTATTTTCATTTCACAAACTGTTTTTAAAAACCTAGTAACCAAGCAGGCTTATCTTAGATTCAATTACTAATGTCAACCCATTTAATGTGAAACTTTGCACATTGTCTATATTCTGGCTTCTTCCTCTTGCCTGTACAAAATATACATCAATAAGGTGTCCAATGAATCTCGCGTTTTAATATCTGTGTTTCACTACATTATTACTTGATGCAATCTGCGTAAAAATAACTGGCTGTCAGTGGAGCAAAGCTTCGTTTTGCCCTCCAGGTGGGTGTTCCTATAAGGGTGTGACGTCACATGAAAACTACCAATTGCTACAAATATACCCGTGCTACTCATGACAGGTTTTGTGGTCCAGGGTCACATAATATTTTGTATATGTGCCAGTTTTATTGTACACGAGAAAAAATAAATAAATAAAATAATAATAAACAAATTTAGCGTTAATACAGATATTGCACATCTATAGTCTTTGGCTGCATCCATTGCATCCGGCATGTTTAAGAAATTTTTTGTTTCCCACTCATAAGGACAACTGTGTGGTGGCTTTCATGTGCATTCAACTTGTAAATACTGGTGCTTTCAAGTCATGTTGGATAGATTGTAGAGGCAGCAGAGAGCAAAGGGCATGCATGGGTGGATGGGAACTTCCCTCTGCTCTATCGGGCTGAAAAAAACTACACTTTTTGAAGTGAAGTGAAGTGAAGTGAAGTGAAGTGACACACTTCCAAGTATGGTGACCCATACTCGGAATTCGTGCTCTGCATTTAACCCATCCAACGCCCGGAGCAGTGGGCAGCCATTTATGGTACGGCGCCCAGGGAGCAGTTGGGGGTTCAGTGTCTTGCTCAAGGGCACCTCAGTCGTGGTATTGAGGGTGGAGAGAGCGCTGGACATTCACTCCCCCCACCTACAATCCCTGCCGGCCCGAGACTCGAACCCGCAACCTTTGGATTACGAGTCCGACGCTCTAACCATTAGGCCACGACTTCGGGAGTGGTTCACGGTCTCCAACACACCTCCTAGGTTCCTCTGAGGAACATTCTCCAGCACTGCCTGCCAATCAGACAAAGACTTCAAAACATGCTCAAAGAAATGTGCAGTTTACAATCTAATTACTATTTATGATACAAAACAGCTACTCACTGCTCCAATGCTGTAGCGACTCTTGAGTCTGGGGGTTGAGTGGTTGGGTGTGGCTGACATTAGATGACTGAACTTTGATGGACCATGAGACTGAGATGGGGAAAGTATGCATGGATCACCTTCACCAGGAAAGGAAGTGGTGAAAAGAGAGGAGGGAAAAATATATCAAAATCTAGATTTTACATTTTCTGAAGCGGATGAGAGTTATGGTCGTCTGTGTTAAAGTGAAAACCCACCATCATCATGCTAGTGGTTGGCAGCGGATTACAATTGTGCTCGGAGAGGCTTCAAGACGGACCTGCGCTTCCAGAGCTCCGCTGTCATGGCCCTGCAGGAGGCCAGCGAGGCTTATTTGGTCGGTCTGTTTGAGGACACCAACCTGTGCGCCATCCACGCCAAGAGAGTCACCATCATGCCCAAAGACATCCAGCTGGCCCGCCGCATCCGTGGAGAGCGCGCTTAAACTCCTGGTTTCATAAGTCTTTAGCCCCAAAGGCTCTTTTCAGAGCCACCTATATCACACTGAATGAGAGAAATTCGGCTGTAGAGCTAAATATAACGTAGAAGGTAACACTGCCTTAATATTTTAAGGAATTTTGCCTGGGTTTTAATTTTATTTGATTCATCAATTTTAATTTCACGTTACTAAGAATTCACATACAGAGTCAAAACATAAGATGTTAAGTACTGTTAAATCACGGTTTAGCCAAGTGTGGCATCGCACACTTCTCTAAGACAAAAATATATATTTCTAATGTGTATAATTCAGCTACGTGTAACTTCATAGATGTTAAGTTCATAATTGTATAAGTTGTCAAAACGTCGTAGCTGTTTAATGTGTGTCGAGGTAATTTCATTATTATTTACGGAAGAATTGAGAACCACTGATTTATTGTTTGTTCTCAGTTTCCTTCGGAGCGCGTTCCTGCAGCTCAAATGATGAAGATATAAAAGTCTGCCAAATGCATGTAGATATGATTTTATAAATCATCTTTGTCAAATTAACATTTTAAAACGAACTTAATTAACATGACAGACATTGTTAGATCAAGGTTGGGCTTATAAACCATGTTCTTTCCTTTTCTAAACAGCGGGGGTGGGGGTGCGCGCCAAGTGACGCGAGGTGGGTTTCAGTTAGGTCCTGTAAGTCTATGTAAAAGGCCTCCCGGAGCATGTAGTGGCACACATTCGTCTTCGTTTTGCAGAGGAAGTATCTTAGCCATGTCTGGAAGAGGTAAAGGCGGTAAAGGACTCGGGAAAGGAGGCGCTAAGCGGCACCGGAAGGTTCTGCGGGATAACATCCAGGGCATCACCAAACCCGCCATCCGTCGTCTCGCTCGCCGCGGCGGAGTCAAGCGTATCTCCGGTCTGATCTACGAGGAGACCCGCGGTGTGCTGAAGGTGTTCCTGGAGAACGTGATCCGCGATGCCGTTACCTACACCGAGCACGCCAAGAGAAAGACCGTCACCGCCATGGACGTCGTGTACGCTCTGAAACGACAGGGACGCACTCTGTACGGCTTCGGAGGATAAACACGTCCGTATTACCAGAAACACACAACGGCTCTTTTAAGAGCCACCCACATCTTCAAAAAGAGTATGTCTGTTCTTTCACTTTTTTTTTTTTTTTTTTTTCCCACAATATAATAAAATTTTTGCGTAAAGAAAACTACTTGGAAAACCACTTTGGTTTCAAACTAATCTTATTTCAAGGGGTTTATTTGACCGGTAAAGAAGTACTTCACAAGTGTCCATTCTATGAGTTTCAAAATAGTGAAAGTTTTGATAATAAATGGTTACATTTGACCTTATTCTGTTTTACTCTGTAATTATAGACTATAGTAGACTGTTGCATCCTTGTTAGAGACATGAGCAACCGAATGAACGAGTAAATATAAAGTCAAGAGTTAACTAGAATAATCAAATATCAGAAGAATACAAATTAGAAATAGACAAGCAATCAATTTGTATTTCAAGCTAAATACGAGGTCGTAATAAAATGGAGTCAGATTAAATGATAAAATGGAGTCAGATTAGAGTTTAATTTAAATTGAAGAACTTTGCACACCGGAAAGACCGAACACGCAGGAAACCTATAACAGCGTTCTATGTTCCAACGTGTGTTTTGATGGTTTTATTACGTTAGTAATGCATTAAGTTAACGATAAAGTGACACTATGCTTTGAGAAATCACACCTTTTCAGAGATCTTAA
Source organism: Barbus barbus (assembly GCF_936440315.1). Taxonomy (NCBI): domain Eukaryota; kingdom Metazoa; phylum Chordata; class Actinopteri; order Cypriniformes; family Cyprinidae; genus Barbus; species Barbus barbus. The sequence continues at coordinate 2,934,215 of NC_136726.1, read as the reverse complement.
CCCTACTCTAAGCCTTCCCAGACACTTCAATGAACTACAAATAACAGCGGCATGATTTCCCGTTCCATTGATAGAATAACGGAGTGTTATGGGTAATGTAGTTTAAAACATTTAGTATATAAACAATATAATTACTATCTTTACTGGACAAGTGGATATGTAAGTATATTCATTATGAAAACCTCTATGACATATCTGAGAGGCAGGTTGAAATTTGGTGCATTACTGTGAGCATTTTAAAAAACACCCTTAAGCCACCTTTCCATATATGTCTGAACATTTTGCCCAACATTATTTAGAAAACAGAGCATAAGCAATTATCCTGTCAATTTTCTCTTTGGTATTCTTAAAGGAATTTGAGTTATGGCCGTTTGAAATGTGTATTTTTTTGCTCTTCCATTGGGCTGCTACTGGGCCCCTGGGGGTGGAATGGCAGTAAATTGTACACATATGTATTCTCCTCGTCATGGACAATAAACTGTGTTGAGTCACTTTTATGTCTAGTACTTTTTCTTTTTCCAAGAATAACAAGTTACACACACATTATGGCACTTCATACGTAATGAAACTACAAAATCAGTGCCAAATTTTCTTCTTCATTCCCATTTTCTTACTCCTCATGTGCTGGACATCAGTGATGTGCATGCTCTAGTTTTAATGCAATATAAGTTATATGTTGTTCATTCATTGATACTGTACATCATCCTCAGTTATGCATTAAGTGTTTGTAGCAATATAGCCCACTGCAGCCTCTTGCAATTCACAATCCTTCCCTTTATTTCACTGAAAATCACACACACACACACACTTGTTTGAGCTACATTTGTGGGGTGCAAATGTCCCCTAAAGATAGTCAAATGTTAAAAGTATGACATTAGTTGGGCCCCCAAAAGACCATACCCCTACAATAAACATATCCCTAAACCCACCCATCACCGAAAACTGCCTCAATTTTATCTGTGATGGGTAGGTTTAGTAGAATTGTAGTGTATATACTGGCAAAGTATGGTTTGGACGATATCAGCATAAATCCTTATAAATGTTTGGGGCCAATACATTAAAGTGGGAAGTCGTGGCCTAATGGATAGAGAGCTGTACTTGTAATCCAAAAGGTTGTGAGTTCGAATTGTAGGTGGGGGTAGTGAATACAGCGCTCTCTCCCAATACCACGACTGAGTTGCCCTTGAGCAAGGCACTGAACCCCCAACTGCTCCCCGGGCGCCGCAGCATAAATGGCTGCCCACTGCTCCGGGTGTGTGTCCACTCTTGTGTGTGTGTGTTCACTGCTGTGTGTGTGTGTGTGTGTGTGTGTGTGTTCACTGCTCCGGGTGTGTGTTCACTCTTGTGTGTGTACTATGGATGGGTTAAATGCAGAGCACGAATTTCAAGTATGGGTCACTATACTTGGCTGTATGTCACGTCACTTTAAAGTAACTTGACATTATCATTGAAGACCAGCAATAATAATTTTCATTTTGATTACATAATAATGTCAATATATGCATGTCAAAGTCAGACATGCCCCTTTGCCAGCTGTGATGCCTGGTTACTGGTTTAAACTTGGCCCAGGTTTTTAAAAGATTAATATATTATATAATATATTAATATATCAAGTGAATGTTTGAATAATCTGACAGCTCGGATGCCAAGATTATACAGAGCTGTAATAGCTGCTAATGGTGGATATTTTGATGAATCGAAAATGTTTCTTTCGTGCAGAAAGTCTGAAACGGCCTAGAAGTACTAACTTACGAGTCGTCGACGTGCAAGAATCCAGCAATATCCTGATTTTGATTCATATGAACATTTGATTCTGAATAATGCAGTGCTAGTTGATAGCATTTATTACACTTGGCAATAGATATGTACACTATATAAAATATATCTTCTGCCCAGTGTTGGGAAGGTTACTTTGGAAATGTAATCCGTTACAGAATTAGACTTGCTTTAAACTCATTCTGAGGTTAAATACAGATTTAAAATCATCAGATATAGTTTAATAGCTATCATAAAGTTTTTGAAATCAAATCTTTTCATAGCTATGACGAGAATCACTGGAATCTAACATTTCCTTAGAAAACCCATATAGGAAATATAAGAGTTATCGGATAAGCATGTTATAGTATAAACTTATGAAGCATTGGTGTTTCATATTTCGAGCAGTAACTGCAGAAATCAATTAAATCTGTACTGTATGTGGGAGTGTGTGTGAAAAAAAAAAAAAAATCACACACCGGGACGAATATCGGCGCGCGTTATTCGCCAGCGTTTTTCAACGCTTTTTTTGTGTTCACACCCAAGCGATTTTCGCTGATGATGAGCCGAGTGAACATGCAAATTCATTCCCCTGACATTAGATGGCGCTTAATGTAGAACAGAAATACCCCGGTACACAACTTTACGCTTCTGACACTCGCTTGTCACGCAGAAGAAGAGAGCAAATATTTATACGCGCTTGTCAAAATCATACAAAGAAAACATGGATATTTCAAGCACCAGTAGCTCCAGAGATGAAGAAATTATTGTTCTGTTGAATGAGGCAGGCTGTGTCCAAATTCAGGGTCTGCATCCTTCGGAGTACTCATTTGAAGGATGTTACGTCACAGCGCCGCGACGAAGGCTGTCCAAATTCGTAGGATCCTTCAAATGCGGCCCACAAATACGTCCTCCTTTTCCCCGAATTGGAAGGATGGGTGTGGTGGATCCTTTCCCGTCCTACCTATCCCATAATTCTTTTCGGCAGAGCGTAATGGCGGACGAAGCGAGCGGTAGCGGAGTGGGAGAGGAGTTTCTCTGACAAAACAAGCTAAAGTTTATGCTTCGGCTCAATGAATTTGTAGGAGACATTAGTAGAATACTTAAAAACAAATAAAAATAGGCTATAATGGCTTACCTGGATGTGACTGTCTTGTAGTCTGATATAAAAAAACTCCGACAACGAGCAAAGAAAGTATTTAATTTATTTAATTGCTTTATTTCTTCCAAAATAATTAAAATGAGGAGAATAACTCTTTGTTTGTCCATTTTCCCGCTTCTTGCTTGGCGCTGTCACGGTTGCTAGGCGACAGGATATGAGCAACGGGTAAGGGAGGGAACTGAAAGAAGGGTAGGCTGTCCAAATTCACAAACACCGACTTCCGGGTTTTGCGGACGTCGGAGGATCCCTCCTCCTTCAACCGGGTAGGAAGGATCCTAAGGAGGATGCAGACCCTGAATTTGGACACAGCCGCAGTGTAGCTACTTGGCGTATTTCTTCTTCGTCGTTGTATGTGTGCTAGGCAAGACCGTTTTGTGTTTGAGCGCCCCCAAGTTGTGTTTTACTGTAACTTCAGCAGCTCCAGACACGTGAGCAAAAGCGCCAATCTCATTGGTCCGATAGTTTTTGACGAGGCGCCTCAAACCAAAAAAAACAAACCCGAGGCGTTTTTTTTTTTAATGACGCTTTTACGCGTGGCGTTTTTCGCGTTGGTGTGCACACTCACATTGGCGCCCTTTGTTTAGTCACGAGGCGTTAAACGTCGGCGAATATCGCGCGCGAAATTCGTCCCGGTGTGAACAGGCCTTTAGACAAGAAGATAATAAGGTAAATAAACATAACTATGACTATATATATATGTAAGGAATAATTGACGACGGGCCGTTGAATTATTAGAAAAATAATGCACACCCGAGGTGGTGATGCGAAGCGGAGTGGCCGTTACACCTCGGGTGTGCATTATTTTTCTAATAATTCAACGGTCCGGAGTCAATTATTCCGCTTATACTACGGTTGCCACACCTCAAGACATCGATCAGATGATATATTTCAAGGGATTCGTCCGGTTTTTCTACTTAAATCGCTATTGTGAGTAGGATTATTTCTTCCGCATCTCATCCAACGACTCTTTTGCTAGTTCCAAAACGTCATTTTAAAGCTGGCAATGGAGGCTTGAGCCGTTGATAGCAGACTAATGCAGTTAATAATGAAGTTATTAGAAAGAGAGCGAGAGAGACAGAGACACAGAGAAAGAGAAACAGAGAGAGAGAGAGAGAGAGAGCTTGTATGAATTAGGCTACCTCTGTGTGTCCCTCAACGGTGTTCTGAAGCACCGTCTCTAAACTGTAAGTCTGCTTTAAGATGCAGCGCTGTTATTACCTCGCTAGTGAGAAATGTCATGTGTAGCCTTTAAGTTGCTACACTAGGCTAACTGATAAAATCGTCAGGGCAGCGCTGACAACGATGCGAAGTGATATGGAACTGTAATGCGGTCAAGAGAGCTGCCTGGAACTACGTCCGCCGTGCGTTTCCCTGAAAATAATTGCACACCTCAGAACGTTCGTCAGCCAATCAGATTCAAGCATTCAACGGCCCCGTAGTATAAATAATAAATAAGTTGACTAAAACTTAATAGGATAAGGTTGACTACATATGATTTAAAAACAACTCACAAGGACATTTAACACAGGACTAAATTGAAAATAGCTGACAAAATTAACATTACTGCTGAGGATAATGAAGTCATTTATTCTAACTTCGATTAGTTGTAGTAGTTGCATTTTAGTTATTAGCACTGTAAGCCCGGATAAGTTGAATTTACTTAAAAAATTTGAGGAAACCGGTTGCCTTAAAAACTTAAGTAATGGGTTATGAAAACTTGAGTGCATTTAACTTAAATGCATGAAAGGGTGGACTTATTATTTTAAGTTCAAAACACTGAATGCCAAGTTGATTTCACTTACAATCTCTTGTTATATTAATTGTCTTGTCACATGAACTCCACTTACTATTTTAAGTTAAAGTAACTAAACCTTTGTATTCATTGAATATGCTAAACTAGAACATTTAAATGAAGACAAATACGCAATACAAAAGTTATTTTTTTACCGTTTTATTTGAAAACAGCATCAACTTACAGGTTGCTGTCCCCTGCTTTAACAACCTTGAATAAGGAGCCTGAAACAGTGACAAAATGTGTCATTCATGCCCTGAACATTGCATAAAACAAAGCACCATCATGCCAACAAAAACACTTATTGTGCTCAAGCATGTGTACATCACAACAAATCACATTAAAAGCAGTTCCTGTTAGGGAAGATTTCCATATAGTTGAACATTCCCATTTATATGACTAAACATGACTAAAATATCTACTCTATATATCTTGAAAATCCAAAATGCACCAAGACATCTGCCTTTTAGTTGGTAATGTTACAAATACCCAACTAATTTGAAATGAAATTTTATCAAAGCCTGTGTCATGGAATCTTGTGCAAAAATCAGTGCAAATACCACAGGACACATGTACCCCAAACCATACACAACAGTAAACATTTTCATAAAAGTCCAACGTTACAAACTGTGGCAAACAAATCTGGAACAGTAGTAGAGCCACTTCGAACCCCGTTTTATGCTTCCAGCTGATTTTTCAAAGTTTGAATTTTACATTTATTAATTTCATTTAGCTGATACTTTTATCCAAAGCGACTTACAATTGCTATACATGTCAGAGGTCGCACGCCTCTGGAGCAACTAGGGGTTAAGTGTCTTGCTCAGGGACACATTGGTGTCTCACAGTGGATTCGAACCCGGGTCTCTCACACCAAAGGCATGTGTCTTATCCACTGCACCATCACCACCCCAATTTTGGGTACCAGCTCAATTCTACCCAGTTTGAGCATTACTTGCTGAATAAAGTTGAAAGTGTTTTTCATGCACTTGGGGTAGTCCAGGTGCAGGGCATAGATCAATCCAAAAAGGACACAGAAGGCCTGAGGCAGGTTGGCCAGTTCATCTATTAACACAGACCCTTCCAAGATGATTCCTACACTGGATGGGTTGAGCTGGGTATTTTCTTGACCAAGGCAAAGAATTCCCACTGGAGTTTCAATGTACAAGTCCTTGTCAGTTACATCCTAACAGAGAACATAAACATGCCAGTTAGACAATGGTGCTTTGTCCACCAAAAATAACCTGTGACTGTTTATAATGAAAAGTATCGTACAATATAAACCACACTGAAAGTAATTTATATTAAGAGGATGATACCAGTCTTGAATTTTTATCAAATGCCATATTCAGATCTGTACAGTTTGCAACACTTTGGCCAAAATATGGAGTTTACCCACTTTCAGTCACAGTCGTGCTGAAACATTTTTTTTATGACTCTCAGTACCTTTCACCTTAATTGCTTTTTTTTGTTTTTAACTTTACCAGTTGAAAGTAACATACACAATAAGATCTTTGATGACTGGAGCAACCAGAATCTAACAAGTGCAATCAGAACTCCCCATTTGAGTTTTAGACCCAAAAACAATTTCACAAGTTCCAACCAGTGACAGTAAAATCAAAAACTAATAGGGCAATTGTAAAAGGATTCATACAACCTTAGTTATTGGGAGAAATGTTCTACTTTTTCAATAGGACTGGGACTGAAAGTGGGTAAACTATCTTTGTTCGGCCATAAAATAGACACTTAATGGAGACACTGATGCTGATCAAATAATTCTGAAAATGAATGGAAGTGTTCATTAACAGCTAAAAATTAGACAAAAGGAGCATGCACCTGCAACATTTACAAAAACAAATTAACTTACAGAGCATGTCTTGAAGGCAGAAGAATCATCCGCCAAGATGACAGGCAGTCCCCGAAGACATAGGCACCTGATGTCTGTTGGCTCAGTGGTCTGCAAAATAGTGGACACAAGCGTTAAAACATATCTTGCTAAGCATACTCACATCAGGGTTTCCCATACATTCATTAATTTGTTTTGGCCCGCCACAATATCAATATCAGTGTGTGTGTGTGTGTGTGTGTGTAAGTCTGTGTGTGTGTGTCCACCTCCAGGTCGGTGTGTGTGTGTGTGTGTGTGAGTCGGTGTTTGAATCTGTGTGCGCCAGTCTTTTTGAATGTGTGAGTGTATGTGAGCCTGTGTTTGAGTGTGTGTGTGTGTGTGTGAGAGAGAGTTTGTGTGTGCGTGTGTGTAAGTCTGTGTGTGTCTAAGTACCTTAACGGGTGACAATGTTAATGTTCATCGACGTCAAACTGCTTCACTTGGACTTCTCACAAACAGCGCACCAAGTGAAAAAAAAAAAAAAAAAAAACTTTCAAACTGTAGGCTAACCGTTAACGTTCTAGCGGGTGAAAATGGCTGCCGACCTAACGTTAGTTAAAGTTATAGCGTCCCACTAACGTTACCCACCAACATCACCTTATATCCACACACAAACACATTAAGTTGACTGACTCCTCAACAGCAACGTTAGATAAACAATGGACATCGGGAGGGCGAGACCAAAGCTACTTACCGTCTCTGGCGAGTTTTAGCAGCAACTGGACTGTCTGGTGCGTGGCAGGAAAATGACGTCGTCTTCTCAGCAAAAAGCATAGACACGGCGGCAAAGTGACGGCTTTCACGTTCCCATCATGCATTGCATGACTAAAACTTGGGAATTTTAAGCTATTTCACTTAAAGTTATTCACAGACTCAACTAGGTCTACAAATTAGTTTAACATACTTACATTTGCTAGTAATGCAATCAAAACTTAATCGATTTGAGTCATGTAAGTACATTCTACTTGAAAATTTGATTAGATATGAAATCCGGGTTTACAGTGGCATGATCATAAGCTGTTTCAGACCTATTGCCAGACTGAAATCAGATAGTTTGCCTATTATGACTCAAATGCATTGTCCTTTTTTTCTTCATTATATCGACCTGTCTTATAAAACGTTGTAAAACGTTAATGTAATAAATATACAATGATTGTTTAGACTATTAGTTTGGGTTAACTTTTGATTTGTGTTGGCTGCCTCTTCAGCAGAAGCTAATGTGTTTGTAAATATATCTGCAGGTGCAAATGTTTTGAAAGTGCTTTATATATGGATGTTGATGCCCCATCAGCAGATATAAAGTGCGTCTCTATAGGCCTATATATCCATTAATTACCCATCACTTCGATCGGATCACAATAGAAGAGGGAGACACATTCCCGTTCACACCTGGTGCTTTAATCCGTCTCTTCTGTCTGCTTTCGACCATTTCTGTCCTGGTTTCTTCTGAGGGGATGCCTGGGCTTATTGTGATCGTTTGGTGTAATTTTGTAAGCTCGAGCAATTCACATAGGCATTTTTTATGGCTATTTTAAAATGTTATATATGAAATGTTAAATGTTATGTGTAGCGAGAGAGGCTCAGGCACGATCACAGATATTTGCGTGAAAAGGGGAAGGGGAGGGGGAGGGGGAGGGGGAGGGAGGGGGGGGGGGGGGGGGTATTATTAGGCTAAGACATCATTTGAAACTCTAAAAATGATGTTTTTATTTATTTATTTGTTTGTTTTTACCCAAATGCTGGGTTCAGCCTGTTGGGTCATTTTATTGGCTTGTTTTTAATATGTTTTACCCAGGTGGGTAGTTTTTCTTTTGCTGGGCCATTTTTAATGCTGGATTATTTTTTCCCCAACCACTATATTGAGCTTGTCTCCGAAGAAAAAATCCCAGCTGAGTCAGATCGCGTGTTTTTTGAGTCCTCTACAGTTATTGAATTTATATATTTTGTTACTGTGCTGTAAATTAGCCTGTATTATATGCAATGCAACATAAGGAGATGTCAGTCAGCTGCATCAGCAGAGGTCATTTCGCATGATAGAAACGCTTTGCCTTGCATAACATAAACTGATTTTATTCGTTATATAATACTGAATTTAGTTTAATTCGATTTTTAATTATGTTCTCTAATCTCAGTATAGGCCTAAAGTTTGTTTACGGCAGGTTATGGAGTCAGTCACGATATTTTCAGCTACGAGTAAAACGCGGTCGGAGGTTCGCAGTTCCCCGCCAACAGCAGCCCTTCACCGGCTCAGGTTTCGCCGAGAATTAGCGCTATTTCGAAAAAAATATGAAAATAAATAAATAATGATAAAAAAAAAAAATACAGAGAACGGATGAGTACACTTAAATTAAAACGATACATTTATTTATTTTTTATGTCTAAAATGCATGTTAAACAAGTCAAAATGTATATAGCTTGTAACCTAAACTATGCTTTATTCACCCAAATAAAAATATATATATATAGGCTATTATATATAAATATATATATATATATAATTTATAAATAAACTAATAAATCACGGATTTGTATTATTTGCCTCCAAATAAGATCCTGATGTCATGCCTCTTTTAGAGTTAAAATGCTTTAAAAACACTAGGATATATGACTCTTGCAAAGTGTAGAAGAAACAAACACAATCTAGTAACTGTTATAGAAATCGTGTTTACAAAAGGTCAAACCTTGATTGATTTTCTTTTAGTTGTAATGTTTTAATGCTGATACCTGCACCTCTATTCATATGATAATGATCTGATGCAGCCATATGGTAACGCCCCTTATCAGTACTATAAAACTGGCAGCAAACTTCAGCTTTAGTGACTTTTTAATCACGATGGCACACGAGGAAGCTCTCCAGACGACCACAGACAGCGAAGAAGAATGCTCTTTTTCCTCAGAAGAAGAGGAAGAGCTTGATGATGAACTCCTGCATTTCGAGGAGCGCTTTGATGCTGCGGAGGATACAGTTTCTAACGAGTAAGTCCTTTATTCTAACTTCGATTAGTTACTAGAGTCGCATATATTCCTTATTATTAGTTAGGGCATGATCCTAAAGCTGTTTCAGACCTATTGCCAGACTGAGTTAGCAAATGCATTGTCCTTTTTTCTTCATTATATCGAACAAAACGTTGTAACCATGTGAACGTTTTAATGTGACATACGATAAAATGAATGTTTGTATAGTTTTTGGTTAACTTTTGATTTGTGTTGACTGCCTCTTCAGCTGAACTGTTTGTAAATATCGGCTCAGGAAATGTTTTGAAAGTGTTTTAGGCTATGGATATTGATGCCCCATCAACATAAAGCCTGTCTCTATAGGCCTATATATTCATTAATTGCCCATCACTTATGCATGCACTGGTATGTTACCTTGGACAATCAATGTTTACAAACTATTTGCACTTTTCTTTAGGAAAATGCCTTCACCTGGACATCATACAAGGAAGCCTCTTTCAGTTTTCAACTCAGTTGAGAAACTTAACGAGTAAGTGGGCATTTACCCGCCATTTTATGTCTTACAGTTTAATGTTGCTTGTATACTGTCAGATATATTTATATCAATGCTTACATAATGTAAAGTATAGACGTTTGTAAATTGCTTCTTTTAAAGATTCATGTTATCACCATGCTCATTTATTTATTTTACAGATGTAAGAATAAGATGCCTGCTGCAAAGAGAGCCAGGACTCTTTCATGGAAAGCAGAGACGGATGTTGACCGGGCTCCACAGACTCTGAGATTCCTGCCTGCTCGGGAACCTGGACCGCAGTTATCTACTGCTGACGCACACTCTCCCATGAGTCTCTTCAAACTGTTTTTCACAGAGAGCGCCGTGGAAAACCTGTGCCACAACACAAATGTTCAGGCTGCCAGAGCAGCTGCAAAGGGCCGCAAGTACAAGTGGACAGATGTCAGTGTTGATGAGCTGTACCGCTACATCGGACTCGTATTGTACATGGCCACGCTGAAGATGAGCTGCATCGCTGACTACTGGCGGCAGGGCAGCCCTTTCTCTCTGCCTTTGCCCGCCACAGTTATGTCAAGGGACAGATATCGCACCATTTCATGGAATGTGCACATGAGTCACCCAGACGCAGACAAGGAGAACGACAAAAAGAGGGGCACAGCCCAACATGACCGTCTGTTCAGGATCAAACCCCTCATGGACACTATCCGTCTTGCGTGCAAAGCCTTCTATCATCCTAGAAGAAATCTGGTTGTGAATGAAAGATCGGTGGCATGCAGAGCAAAGAGAGAAGTGACACCATTCTTGAAGGCCAAGCTGACAAAGTTCAAGTTTTTCATCCTTTCAGACTCATCAAATGGATATACTGTGGACTTCTCTGTCTACACGGGCAAGAATAGCTTTCCCACGGGCCGTGGGCTTTCGTATGATGCTGTGATGTCTCTCCTGGACCGTAAAGTTTTGGGCTCTGGGTACCACGTGTACATGGATGATTTCTACACAACTCCAAAGCTCTTCACAGACTTGTTTGCTCTGAAGTTTGGTGCTTGTGGGGCGTACAGAGACCAGAGGAAAGACTTCCCGAAGACTGCAGCTAATTCACTGAGCAGAAGCTCCAGCAGAGGATCCATCAGATGGATTCGGGACGGGCCTCTTGTGTGTGTGAAGTGGATGGACGCGCAAGTGGTGTCTGTTTGTTCCACCATCCATGCTGGCTATACGGGAGAGCGTGTGAAAAGGAAAATCAAAGCACAACACACATGGAAGGCAAAGTCTTTTCCATGTCCTGCACCTGTGACTGCATACAACCAGCACATGGGGGGTGTTGACCTGTCCGATCAGCTGTTGCAATACTACGCTGCACAGCACAAAACCATGAAGTGGTACAGAGAAATCTTCCTACACTTCTTGGACATTGCCGCCAACAATGCTTTCATATTGCACAAAGAGCTGCACGGCAACATGACTCACGATCAGTTCATGGAAGAGCTTATTACAGAGCTCTGTGGCGTGCCACAGAAAGCAGCACCAAAACAGTTTAGCACAGTCCATGTGCCGGTTCCAGGAGCTGAGCTGACTTCAGACGTCAGAAGAATTGCTACGGTCGGTCGCCGGATCTGTGTGCATTGCAAAGCCATGCATGGAAAGAAGCAACAAACACCTTGGAAATGCCAGACTTGCGACGTTCACTTGTGTCTTCAGTTGAACAGAAACTGTTTCCAGGAATGGCACAAAAGTCTGTGATTGTTTTAAAATTGGGTCTGCAAAAAATGCGATGATAGATGTAAACCATTTTGCTAAATAATTTTGGCAAAGCTCAGGCAAATACATTTAAGTGTTCATGAACAAAATCTATGAAATGGAAGGCCAAAATGTTCAGAAAGAGACAAATTAACAACAATTTAAAAAGACTCGAAGGACAAAGGAAAGAAAAAAAAAAACTTGCATAAAAGCCCATGCATGAAAAATATCAGCGTAGAAAATGTGTCCTTTTGTCTATTTGAAAACTCGTTTCTTTTTCCTGATACAAATGTACAAAAGATGTTTTGTTTACTTTTTAAAGCAGTAGGCTATTAATACTCTAATAAAGTTTAATTGACACTGAATTATGAATTGCTTTTTTTCTTCTGATATTAGGGAATGTTAATACTTGAAGTGGGTTTTGATAGTATATGTTGTGTAAATATAAAATGTTAAGGAGTTTCAATAGGCCTACTCTTCAACAATGTACTTCTACTGCATGTATGCTCTCACTTGTCCTTTCTGTGTAGACTTCTGTTTATACACATTTGTTTATCCAAAGTGACTTCAAAAGAGGTACAAAAACAATTTCAGGCTAAGATCATGCCAATCTTTTAGGATTTACAAAATTGGTTTTGGATGCTCCTGGTTTAAATTACAATTTAGCGGAGGAGTAAAATAAAGACTTTTTAGATTTACACAAAATATCACATTTTATCAGAATGAATGAATTAATAAATACAATATATATATATATATATATATATATATATATATATATAAAATGAAAACTAAAAGACTTTAAAATCACATGAGCCAATGTTTTATTCACAATATAACATAGATAACATAAATGTTTAAACAGAAATTTTACACTTTTATGCACAAAATGAGCTCATTTCAAATCTGATGCCTGCTACAGGTCTCAAAATAGTTGGGTCGGGGGCATGTTTACCATGGTGTAGCATCTCTTCTTCTTTTCAAAACAGTTTGAAGACGTCTGGGCATCGAGGTTATGAGTTTCTGGAGTTTTGGTGTTGGAATTTGGTCCCGTTCTTGCCTGATATAGGTTTCCAGCTGCTGAATAGTTTGTGGTCGTCTTTGACGTATTTTTCGTTTAATTATGCGCCAAATGTTCTCTATAGGTGAAAGATCTGGACTGCAGGCAGGCCATTCAGCACCCGGACTCTTCTACTACGAAGCCATGCTGTGGTTTTGCATTGTCCTGCTGGAATACACGTCATCTGGATGGGAGCAAAACCTTTATATACCTTTCAGCATTCATAGTGCCTTCCAAAACATGCAAGCTGCCCATACCATATGCACTTATGCACCCCCATACCATCAGAGATGCTGACTTTTGAACTGAACGCTGATAACACGCTCAAAGGTCTCCCTCATCTTTAGCCCGGAAGACACGGAGTCCGTGATTTCCAACAAGAATGGCAAATTTAGACTCGTCTGACCATGGAACACTATTCCACTTTGAAACAGTTCATTTTAAATGAGCCTTGGCCCACAGGACACAATGGCGCTTCTGGACCATTTTCACATATGGCTTCCTTTTTGCATGATAGAGCTTTAGTTGACATCTGAAGATGGCACGGCGGATTGTGTTTACCGACAGTGGTTTCTGGAAGTATTCCTGGGCCCATTTAGTAATGTCAATGACAGAATCATGCCGATGAGTGATGCAGTGTCCCGAAGACCACGAGCATCCAACAAAGGTCTTCGGCCTTGTCCCTTACGCACAGAGATTTCTCCAGTTTCTCTGAATCTTTTGAATTTGCAGACTCATCAGCCTTTGCAATTTGACATTGAGGAATGTTGTTTTTAAAGTATTACACAATCTTTTTATGAACTCTTTCACAGATTGGAGAGCCTCTGCCCATCTTTACTTCTGAGAGACTCTGCCTCTCTAAGACATCCCTTTCATAGCTAATCATGTTACAGACCAATTCAATTAACTTAATTAGTTGCTAGATGTTCTCCCAGCTGAATCTTTTCAAAATGTCTTGCTTTTTCAGCCCTTTGTTGCCCCCGTGCCAACTTTTTTGAGACCTGTAGCAGGCATCAAAATTGAAATTTACATTAATGCATTTAGCAGACGCTTTTATCCAAAGCGACTTACATTGCATTCAAGTTACAGTTTTTACATTTTATCAGCTCTTGCTTTCCCTGAGAATCAAACCCTTGACCTTGGCGTTGCTAGCGCCGTGCACTACTATTTGAGCTACAGGAAAGCCCTATGAAATGAGCTCATTTAGTGGATAAAAGTGTAAAATGCATCTGTTTAAACATTTGTTATATTCTCTATGTTCTATTTTGAATAAAATATTGACTCATGTGATTTGAAAATCTTTTAGTTTTCATTTTATTCAAATTTTAAAAACGTCCCAACATTTCTGGAACTCGGGTTGTAAACAAACAAACAAACAAACAAACAAACATGTATAGCAACTGTGCGAGTTTATGTTATCTGGTACAGCCTTACTGTTTTCTGGCATACGAAAGTTTCTTTCTTTTTCTTTCTTTCTTCTGGAAAAAATAAGAAAAACAATAATTTTTAGTATAAAAGTTAGAATAATACATCAGATATTTATCTGAACATTAAAAGAAGATCAAATTATAAATTATAGCAAATCAAAACTATGCATACACCGGCCATGGCATAAATGCTATTGCGTAGCCATTCATAAATGTGACCCTGGACCACAAAACCAGTCTTAAGTGTAAATTTTTCTAAATTGATATTTATACATCTGAAAGCTGAATAAATAAGCTTTCCATTGATGTATGGTTTGTTAGGATAGGACTATATTTGGCCGAGATACAACTATTTAAAAATCTGGAATCTGAGGGTGTAAAAAAATCAAAACATTGAGAAAATCACCTTTAAAGTTGTTCAAATGAAGTTCTTAGCAATGCATATTACTAATCAAAAATTAAGTTTTGATATATTCACGGTAAGAAATTTACAAATTATCTTCATGGAACATGATATTTAATTAATATCCTAATGATTTTTGGCATAAAAGAAAAATTTATAATTTTGACCCATACTTTTGGCTATTGCTGTAAATATACCCCAGCGACTTAAGACTGGTTTTGTGGTGCAGGGTCACAAAAAAAAAAAAAAACAAAAAAAAAAAAACCTTAGTCACATTGCTGTCCTCATCATTTAGAATGAACACTACTCTGACAACAGGCTATACACTTCACATAAAACAAATAAAAATAACATAACATGACATATAACATAAGAGCACTTACCTGAAGCCAACCACAGTTTGTCTGGGCAATGGTTGAGCAGAGCAGAGACGTAAACTGTGGACATAATCTTTTAATCAAAAGTTAATCATAATTTAACATATTCCATGGTGTTCCACAACTAAGCTAAGTATGGTTCTCATTGCTGTCATTTGTTTATTCTCATGTTTACTTGACTGCATGTTGTTTCCATATTCTTGTCAGGTTGGCAGTTTTTAATGTTATGGCCTATCAGTTTATAGATCTTCTCAAGATTTATGACTTATCATTTGGCGGCACCTCACATTTGTAGTGTAAGACACTTAATACTTAGTCTTTGTGTATGTGTGTGTGTGTGTGTGTGTTTGTGCATGTTTATGTGGTTTATGAGGACACAAATTTGTATAATGACTTGGGTATGACAGAGTTATTACAATATGAAGGTGGTTTATGAGGACACTGCCTATGTCCCCGTAATTCAAAAGGCTTAAAAAAACATACTAAATTGTGTTTTTTTGAAAATCTAAAAATGCACAAAGTCTCCTGTGAGGGCTAAGTTTAGGTGTAGGGCAATAGCACACACAGTTTGTTCAGTATAAAACCATTACGCCTATGGAGAGTCCCCATAAACCACAAAAACCAACGTGTGTGTGTGTGTGTATATGTGTGTGTGTGTGTGTGTGTGTGTGTGTCTGTGTGTTTATAGTTGCAACTAGTGTAAAGAAAATTAAGTCTTAATTAGTAGATTATTGGAACATGTATCAAAACTATTAAAACATTTTTTCTATTTTTTTCAATCTTGGGACGATGGCAGTGTATCTCAAAACCCCACTGACAATACTAGTTTATATTTAAAAATGTCCATGTAAAGATTGTCTTTAATTGTTAGGGAGTCTCATCCCTCTTTATAGATGTTTACTAATAACTCTGTCCCGTCAGTCCTGGATTGACATGTGGCTCACTTCTAAAGAATTATGCAACAATTCCTCTGACATTTTTCCTAACTATTCCATGACCATTAGTGTACCTCTACACACACCCATTTTCTAATGTGGATCAAGGCAAAACCAAAGCTGAGTATAACTGTCTGTGTTGAATGACCTATTACAGTTTTTTACATACTGTTCCCAAAATTCATCAAACTTACTGGTACACCAGCACACAGGCCTGTTGTTGCTGCCATCGGACCTCTTAAAATATCTCTTCTACACTAGAGATACTATGGATTTTGTCACTACTATACAATACTGTTATTTTATTTTCATTGTTAAATAATGTGATCATTATTTAATTGTATTATAAGAGTTATTAAACTTTGGCAAAGTGTGGCTGGAAGCAAAGTTTTCTCTACACTTTCCTCATAAACCTTTAAAACGAAAGGTGCTATATTGTACTTAACTTGTTTCAGGAGATTTATTATAACAAATTAATGGCTTACTCTATATCCTTTAGCATAAAAGGATCATCACAGAAGTGTTCTATCTATATCACACAATTGATTTATGTTATGTTCAAGAAATCGCTCATGTGAAAATCTAGAGTTATAGAAATATTTTTAATATTTTAACATGTTTGCGATATTCTTTGGGTCTTCACTAACATTGACATTGATCACTGAGTTTATGAATTTGGATTCAGATTGCTGTCCAATCAAAAAAAAATAAAACTGAATTTTTGTTAACTCTCCTTAATCCATGTTCTGCTTGGTCTAGAACATACCCCTTTATCTTTATGATTATATAAGTTGTCTAACTTGTGTTGTAAATTAACAACTTCTGTTTATCTGTCTATAGGCTGTATCTCTCTATCTACAGTGTCTATCTTTTTTATGTATGATTGATTGATTTATAATTGAATAGTGGTGCAGTACTGCCACATCCTGCAACAATATAATTTTGCTAGTTTTAGGGAAACTGACGCATTGTATAGCACCATTATTGTATCAAAAAATTGTGTTGCATTGTGTTTCTTCATTTTAGTTTATTTACAGCATAATGCATGACAATAAAAAATAAAAAATTATTTGGAAATCATTAAAATATTTTTGAAAGAAGTCTTCCCACCAAAGCTGAATTTATTTGATCAAGTAAGATGTAAATACAGTAACGTAGAGAAGTACTATAAATGCCATACATTTTCAGAAGCCATGACTACAGTCTTCATTGTGACGATCCTTCAGAAATCAACTCAATTATTATCAGTTATTATCGATAGCTTTTAACAATGTTGAAAATGGTTTCCACAAAACATAATAAGCAGGGAAAACTATGATCCATTTTAAAACAATCACAGACTTTTGTGCCATTCCTGGAAACAGTTTCTGTTCAACTGAAGACACAAGTGAACGTCGCAAGTCTGGCATTTCCAAGGTGTTTGTTGCTTCTTTCCATGCATGGCTTTGCAATGCACACAGATCCGGCGACCGACCGTAGCAATTCTTCTGATGTCTGAAGTCAGCTCAGCTCCTGGAACCGGCACATGGACTGTGCTAAACTGTTTTGGTGCTGCTTTCTGTGGCACGCCACAGAGCTCTGTAATAAGCTCTTCCATGAACTGATCGTGAGTCATGTTGCCGTGCAGCTCTTTGTGCAATATGAAAGCGTTGTTGGCGGCGATGTCCAAGAAGTGTAGGAAGATTTCTCTGTACCACTTCATGGTTTTGTGCTGTGCAGCGTAGTATTGCAACAGCTGATCGGACAGGTCAACACCCCCCATGTGCTGGTTGTATGCAGTCACAGGTGCAGGACATGGAAAAGACTTTGCCTTCCATGTGTGTTGTGCTTTGATTTTCCTTTTCACACGCTCTCCCCGTATAGCCAGCATGGATGGTGGAACAAACAGACACCACTTGCGTGTCCATCCACTTCACACACACAAGAGGCCCGTCCCGAATCCATCTGATGGATCCTCTGCTGGAGCTTCTGCTCAGTGAATTAGCTGCAGTCTTCGGGAAGTCTTTCCTCTGGTCTCTGTACGTCCCACAAGCACCAAACTTCAGAGCAAACAAGTCTGTGAAGAGCTTTGGAGTTGTGTAGAAATCATCCATGTACACGTGGTACCCAGAGCCCAAAACTTTACGGTCCAGGAGAGACATCACAGCATCATACGAAAGCCCACGGTCCGTGGGAAAGCTATTCTTGCCCGTGTAGACAGAGAAGTCCACAGTATATCCATTTGATGAGTCTGAAAGGATGAAAAACTTGAACTTTGTCAGCTTGGCCTTCAAGAATGGTGTCACTTCTCTCTTTGCTCTGCATGCCACCGATCTTTCATTCACAACCAGATTTCTTCTAGGATGATAGAAGGCTTTGCACGCAAGACGGATAGTGTCCATGAGGGGTTTGATCCTGAACAGACGGTCATGTTGGGCTGTGCCCCTCTTTCTGTCGTTCTCCTTGTCTGCGTCTGGGTGACTCATGTGCACATTCCATGAAATGGTGCGATATCTGTCCCTTGACATAACTGTGGCGGGCAAAGGCAGAGAGAAAGGGCTGCCCTGCCGCCAGTAGTCAGCGATGCAGCTCATCTTCATCGTGGCCATGTACAATACGAGTCCGATGTAGCGGTACAGCTCATCAACACTGACATCTGTCCACTTGTACTTGCGGCCCTTTGCAGCTGCTCTGGCAGCCTGAGCATTTGTGTTGTGGCACAGGTTTTCAACGGCGCTCTCTGTGAAAAACAGTTTGAAGAGACTCATGGGAGAGTGTGCGTCAGCAGTAGATAACTGCGGTCCAGGTTCCCGAGCAGGCAGGAATCTCAGAGTCTGTGGAGCCCGGTCAACATCCGTCTCTGCTTTCCATGAAAGAGTCCTGGCTCTCTTTGCAGCAGGCATCTTATTCTTACATCTGTAAAATAAATAAATAAATAAATGAGCATGGTGATAACATGAATCTTTAAAAGAAGCAATTTACAAACGTCTATACTTTACATTATGTAAGCATTGATATATATATATATGACAGTATACAAGCAACATTAAACTGTAAGACATAAAATGGCGGGTAAATGCCCACTTACTCGTTAAGTTTCTCAACTGAGTTGAAAACTGAAAGAGGCTTCCTTGTATGATGTCCAGGTGAAGGCATTTTCCTAAAGAAAAGTGCAAATTTGTAAACATTGAAGGTAACATACCAGTGCATGCATAAGTGATGGGCAATTAATGAATATATAGGCCTATAGAGACAGGCGTTATGTTGATGGGGCATCAATATCCATAGCCTAAAACACTTTCAAAACATTTCCTGAGCTGATATTTACAAACAGTTCAGCTGAAGAGGCAGTCAACACAAATCAAAAGTTAACCAAAAACTATACAAACATTCATTTTATCGTATGTCACATTAAAACGTTCACATGGTTACAACGTTTTGTTCGATATAATGAAGAAAAAAGGACAATGCATTTGCTAACTCAGTCTGGCAATAGGTCTGAAACAGCTTTAGGATCATGCCCTAACTAATAATAAGGAATATATGCGACTCTAGTAACTAATCGAAGTTATAAAGGACTTACTCGTTAGAAACTGTATCCTCCGCAGCATCAAAGCGCTCCTCGAAATGCAGGAGTTCATCATCAAGCTCTTCCTCTTCTTCTGAGGAAAAAGAGCATTCTTCTTCGCTGTCTGTGGTCGTCTGGAGAGCTTCCTCGTGTGCCATCGTGATTAAAAAGTCACTAAAGCTGAAGTTTGCTGCCAGTTTTATAGTACTGATAAGGGGCGTTACCATATGGCTGCATCAGATCATTATCATATGAATAGAGGTGCAGGTATCAGCATTAAAACATTACAACTAAAAGAAAATCAATCAAGCTTTGACCTTTTGTAAACATAATTTCATAACAGTTACTGGATTGTGTTTGTTTCTTCTACCCTTTGCAAGAGTCATATATCCTAGTGTTTTTAAAGCATTTTAACTCTAAAAGAGGCAAGACATCAGGATCTTATTAGGAGGCAAATAATACAAATCCGTGATTTATTTGTTTATTTATAAATTATATATATATATATTTATATATAATAGCCTATATATATATATATATATATATTTATTTTTATTTGGGTGAATAAAGCATAGTTTAGGTTACAAGCTATTATATACATTTCGACTTGTTTAACCTGCATTTTAGACATAAAAAATAAATAAAATAAATAAATGTATCGTTTTAATTTAAGTGTACTCATCCGTTCTCTGTTTTTTTTTTTTTTTTTTTAATCATTATTTATTTTATTTTATATTTTTTTTCGAAATAGCGCTAATTCTCGGCGAAACCTGAGCCGGTGAAGGGCTGCTGTTGGCGGGGAACTGCGAACCTCCGACCGCGTTTTACTCGTAGCTGAAAATATCGTGACTGACTCCATAACCTGCCGTAAACAAACTTTAGGCCTATACTGAGATTAGAGAACATAATTAAAAATCGAATTAAACTAAATTCAGTATTATATAACGAATAAAATCAGTTTATGTTATGCAAGGCAAAGCGTTTCTATCATGCGAAATGACCTCTGCTGATGCAGCTGACTGACATCTCCTTATGTTGCATTGCATATAATACAGGCTCATTTACAGCACAGTAACAAAATATATAAATTCAATAACTGTAGAGGACTCAAAAAACACGCGATCTGACTCAGCTGGGATTTTTTCTTCGGAGACAAGCTCAATATAGTGGTTGGGGAAAAAATAATCCAGCATTAAAAATGGCCCAGCAACTTAGTTAAAGAAAAACTACCCACCTGGGTAAAACATATTAAAAACAAGCCAATAAAATGACCCAACAGGCTGAACCCAGCATTTGGGTAAAAACAAACAAATACATAAATAAAAACATAATTTTTAGAGTTTCAAATGATGTCTTAGCCTACTCCTATCCTTATAACCGAAATTAAAATAATACCCCCCCCCCCCCCCCCCCCCCCCTTTTCACGCAAATATCTGTGATCGTGCCTGAGCCTCTCTCGCTACACATAACATTTAACATTTCATATATAACATTTTAAAATAGCCATAAAAAATGCCTATGTGAATTGCTCGAGCTTACAAAATTACACCAAACGATCACAATAAGCCCAGGCATCCCCTCAGAAGAAACCAGGACAGAAATGGTCGAAAGCAGACAGAAGAGACGGATTAAAGCACCAGGTGTGAACGGGAATGTGTCTCCCTCTTCTATTGTGATCCGATCGAAGTGATGGGTAATTAATGGATATATAGGCCTATAGAGACGCACTTTATATCTGCTGATGGGGCATCAACATCCATATATAAAGCACTTTCAAAACATTTGCACCTAAGCAGATATATTTACAAACACATTAGCTTCTGCTGAAGAGGCAGCCAACACAAATCAAAAGTTAACCAGAACTAATAGTCTAAACAATCATTGTATATTTATTACATTAACGTTTTACAACGTTTTATAAGACAGGTCGATATAATGAAGAAAAAAAGGACAATGCATTTGAGTCATAATAGGCAAACTATCTGATTTCAGTCTGGCAATAGGTCTGAAACAGCTTATGATCATGCCCTAATAACTAAAGTGCAACTACTACAACTAATCGAAGTTAGAATAAATGACTTCATTATCCTCAGCAGTAATGTTAATTTTGTCAGCTTTTCAATTTAGTCCTGTGTTAAATGTCCTTGTGAGTTGTTTTTTTTTATCATATTTAGTCAACCTTATCATATTAAGTTTTAGTCAACTTATTTATTATTTATATATATATATATATATATATATAGTCATAGTTGTTTATTGACCCTATTATCTGACCGAGCAGTGGACAGCCTTGCTGCGGCACCTGGGGAGCAGGTGGGGGTTCGGTTCTTGCTCAAGGGTCTCACCTCAGTCGTGGTATTGAAGGTGGAAGAGAGCGCTGCTTATTCACTCCAAACTCAAAATGGTTTGATAATTGAGACTGTTTAGGTTTTTGAGGGATTAAAAATAGGGCTTTTTATCATTTTAATTGTTTTTATCATTGTAGGGTGGTTGTGTCTACACACTGCCAAGACACATTTATATGCAAATGAAGATGTTTGGCCTCCAATGTCTCCTTTAAAATTTAAATATTACAATCTTAATTCAAGTGATGAAGGATTTGAAAGTCCGACAGTAATCGGTGTTGAGCACTACTGTAAGGTTAACCCTGTCTGCTTTACATGTTTGAAAGTGATTAACAGTTGAAAACATTAGGAATTTAGAAAAGTAATCAAAAAGTAATCAGTTACATTACTTTAATAAAGCAATTGAAAAGTTACACTGTTACATTTTAAGTAGGGTAACTTGTAATCTAAAAACTATTAAATTTCCAAAGTAACCTTCCCAACACAGAAGATATATTTTAGTAGCATATCTATTGCCAAGTATAATAAATGCTATCAACTAGCACTGCATTATTCAGAATCAAATGTTCATGTGAATCAACATCAGAATAGCTGGATTCTTGCACGTCGACGACTCGTAAGTTAGTACTTCTAGGCCGTTTCAGACTTTCTGCACGAAAGCGCTTTCCGCTTCGAGTTGCCTATAAATGAAACATACACTGCATGAGAATGTTTAAATCTCGTTCCTGACCACATCACTGTCTTTACTGGATGTTTGTAGGGAATATAAAGACAATCTGGCTGGGGTCAGAATTCGGCACAACATGGGTTTTACGATAAATCATGAAAAATTTCTGCACGGTTAGTATTACCGTTTCCGTTTCATATTTTAATTATCATTAAAACCATATTCGGTTACCACAATTTGAACAACTGAGGATATAGATAAATAAATACTGCCCAGCATAAAGCACACACTGTAAAAAAAAATCTGTTAAATTTACTGTAAAATAAAGTAAGCAGCTTTAGTTGCTAGAATTTTACCGTGAAAAATTTGAGAACTATTTTGCTTAAGTCCACGAAGAAAAACCTACTAATTTATGCAAAGTCATTAAAAACATCAATCCAACTCAAATCTTTTGCAGATAACAACACACATAAATGCACGATTAAAATTAGTGAAGAGATTCTCACTGCAACAGTTAATCCACAGTTACTGCGTTTAAACAACGCAACATGCAGCATAACATCAGTATTTCTCTGTCCGTTCTTGACTTAAACAGAGGATCTACTCTCCAGTGCAATGGTGACCCACAAAACACAACAGGAAATTGACTCCAAAAACAGCATCACCAGCTTCTTATCACTATCCACTTTGACTTTATTTCTGTCATGTGTGTACAAAAGCTCTTACTGAGATTTTAGGTGTTGTACTTTCCAGAGGCGTCATGCCCATTCAAAGTGATGGACCAGATTTTTTGAGCCAAGTGGATTTTGAATGCAGCTTTCAAAAGACAAAAAACAGCCAATTTATATTTTCTATATTTGATACAGTCACACCGGTGTGATTTGTTTAATCATCCTCTGCTGTTTTATTTCAGTTGATTTCATCTAAGGCTGTGGCTGTAATTCAGTTGTAGTCTTGTTTCTTGTTCTTTCCTTCAGTGATTGTGTTTGTTAACAGCAGGTGTTCATCAGTGTCTGAATTCACTCATATGTTCTCAATCACTCTGTCTAGTGGACTATATAGTGAACTAATGTAGGAACTAGTGAATGAGGGTTTAGGGTTTGGTTTCAGACGCAGACTATGTGTGTCGACTCTGAGGCTACTTTCTCGAAAGAAAAGGTTAGATCTATTACAGTTATTCACTAGTAAGGAAACGTAGGCTACTGTTAATCATTTAATAGGTTTTTACTGTACCATTTTTACAGTCTTTTACCGTTAAAATCACAATCTTTTTTTACAGTGCATTTTTCAGAAACAGTCTCACGCGTGCACAGCACACAGACCCAACAAACACACAAATTATTAATTCATCCCCCGGAGCCTGTGAGGCATGCTGTTTTATGGATTCACACACTTTATCTGATGTTGGACTGTGTAACACAAACACTCGCTGACTGCAATGATAGAGCTTAGAAGAGCCAGAACACATCTACGTGCACCATTCATCCACATTTAAACCGAGAGGACAGTGAAACTGCTGTAAATACAGACTGATAATAATAATAATAATAATAAAAATCTGCTTTAAAACCCATCCACACAACTCGCTGTATAAATTTTACAAGAGCAACACTACTTTAAAAAAAAAAAAAAACAGCAAGATTTATTTGACAATCGCTCTGATGTCAAACACGTGGTCTGTAAAGTGCTGCTTCAAGTCAAACAAATACACTTGTGGTTTGTTAGGAAACGCAGCAGTTGTTCTGGGGCTTTATAGGTAAATATTTTGTTTACACAATTTTGCTAATTCAATACAATATTGTGTCTAATATATACCACAATATTAACCTATTATTGAATTGTTGTAAATAAATATCACATTTGCAACTGCTGGGAAAAACAAATGCTGGGAAATCACTTCATTTAACCCTAGAAGAGTGATTACTGATAGGCTGTCAAAAAAAAAATCACATTTTAGAGAAGAAGAAATCAAAAATAAAATCACCCTTCAAAGCTGCTACATAGTAACGACTTTCTACTTTGGGAACCTACTGTAAAGCTGATATAAAGCCACCCAGCTTTATATCAAGCCGATGTAAAGCTGCTTTGACACAGTTTGCATTGTTAAAAGCACTATACAAATAATATTGACTTGAGATGAAATGTAATGGAGCGAAACGTGCGATATTTGTCTTTTAAAAGTAGTGAAGTTATAAAGTCTTACATTTCCAGAAAAAGCGTTTGCTAAATGACTAAATGTACATGTGAGTTAAGTGCTGATACTCCAAAAGTGTACTTAAGTACAATACTCAAGTAAATGTACTTCATTACTGTGCACCTCTGATTATTAATATATCGTCTGCTGATCAGACATGAGTCACAGACTCGAAGCTTCCGGGTGTTTGTGCTTCAAGCTGCCCAAAACAACAGCTGTATGAAACAATACACACGCCCTTCACTGATGCTCATTACATTATATTCACTTTCAAACTGTTTCTGAAACACACAGAGGACGATTTTAATCTTTTATCAACTTTTCCACTTAAACAAGGCATTAGATTTACACGCGGCTTTGTTCCGTCGCTGATGCTCGCCTTGAGTTTGATCTGACCGGGGCACAACAAACATTTCTTCTTCGCGTATTTCAGTCTCCAAAGAAAGCCAAGAGCCTCTGCTTGGTGTTCGTTTCGTTTTTACTGCGTCAAACTGTTTTAATACTCGAGTTTACCCTTCAATGTAGGAGAAGAAAACACAAGCGCGAGGAGCTCGCAGAGGCGCGCAGACACAGAGCGGCGGGTTGAGTCTATAAGGTTCTCATGTGTTGTTTAAGAGCGCAGCGCTGCTGGTGTGACACTCATCTTTGAACTCAGTGTTTGAAAGAGTGTGAATCCGCTCGTATCAATGGCAGAAACCGCCCCAGCCCCGGCTCCTGTCGCTCCGCCGGCCAAAGCGCCCAAGAAGAAGTCCGCTGCTAAAGCCAAGAAAGCAGGTCCAGGCGTCGCTGAACTGATCGTCAAAGCCGTGTCCGCGTCCAAGGAGAAGAGCGGCGTGTCCCTCGCTGCGCTGAAGAAAGCTCTCGCCGCCGGCGGCTACGACGTGGAGAAGAACAACTCCCGCGTCAAGCTCGCCATCAAGAGCCTGGTGACTAAAGGCTCCCTGCTGCAGGTCAAAGGGACCGGCGCCTCCGGCTCCTTCAAGCTCAACAAGAAGCAAACCGAGACCAAGAAGAAGCCGGCCAAGAAAGCGGCTCCTAAAGCGAAGAAGCCCGCGGCCAAGAAACCCGCTGCTGCCAAGAAACCCAAGAGCGCAGCGGCAAAGAAGCCCGCCGCTAAGAAATCGCCCAAGAAGGCCAAGAAACCCGCCGCTGCAGCCGCTAAGAAGGCGACGAAGAGCCCCAAGAAGGCAAAGAAGCCGGCAGCGCCCAAGAAAGCAGCCAAGAGCCCCAAAAAAGCCAAGACTGCCAAACCCAAGGCGGCAAAGCCTAAAGCTGCCAAGCCTAAAAGGGCAGCTCCCAAGAAGAGATAAATATCTACTGTTTTATTCCCCAACGGCTCTTTTCAGAGCCAACCACTAACTCTAAAGAAAGAGCCTGTTTGACTATTATATTATTGTAAGACTGTATCTGAGTTTACCTCGAGTCGCAATGTTATATGTTGACTGAATATATAGGAAAGGAAAAGTTATTCACGCTTGTTGATATGAACAGCTTTAATGGCTCATTAATTAGGTTTAGAAATTAATGCTTTTTTGCATTGACTTTTATTTTCTTTTTTTAAAAAAGGTTTTATAAACTTCCCCTTTTTTATATCAACCCCCATCACAATTGTGTTCAGCTTAGTCTAAAATGCAGCACAATCTGAAAGCCAGTTGTGGAGGCGTGGCTTTGGCGGTGGGTGTTGGAGGGAAGTTCAGTGATTGGTTTAAAATATTACAAGACTCTAAACCAATGGGCGACTAGCAGGTTCCTTTAAATACAGTATAGCGAGGCTCCCAGATTTATCATTTCTGCATTACAAACGTAGGAGTTTCTTAATCGACAATGAGCGGAAGAGGTAAAACCGGTGGAAAGGCCAGAGCAAAGGCTAAGACTCGGTCCTCCAGAGCTGGGCTGCAGTTCCCCGTCGGTCGTGTTCACAGGCTTCTCCGCAAAGGTAACTACGCCGAGCGCGTCGGTGCCGGTGCTCCGGTTTATCTGGCCGCTGTGCTCGAGTATCTGACGGCTGAGATCCTGGAGTTGGCTGGAAACGCCGCTCGGGACAACAAGAAGACCCGTATCATCCCCCGTCACCTGCAGCTGGCGGTGCGTAACGACGAGGAGCTGAACAAACTCCTGGGCCGAGTGACCATCGCTCAGGGCGGCGTGCTGCCCAACATCCAGGCCGTGCTGCTGCCCAAGAAGACCGAGAAACCCGCCAAAACCAAATAAGCAGATTCCTGTTTCTCAAACCCAAAGGCTCTTTTAAGAGCCACCCACTTCATCTACCAGAGAGCACTTTTCTGTTCGTTTCATCAGTAACTACACATCATGCATAATACCAGAGAAGAAATAGTTATTAACTAAATATATTACAACCGTTGTGTTTCGATAATTACTAACACCATCAACAGCTGAAGATTAAAACAAATAATAAATTAATATTTCATAATGAATACATTAAACCTTACTGCTCCGGGTGTGTGTGTGTGCATTTGTTCACTACTCACTGCTGTGTGTGTGCACTTGGATGGGTTAAACGCAGAGCACCAATTTCGAGTATGGGTCACCATACTTGACAATACGTCACGACTTTTACTATGAAATCTGTAAAGATTGTGTTTGAGGTTTAAACAAAGACTAATAAATCCCTGAAAGGGACTTTTGCCGCCTAAAGTAATAAACAGGACAAAGCACACAAACGGCCCCGTTCGCAAACAGAAGCTGCGCAGTCATTGGCTAGCATTTTTGCGCAGACGTCACACATCAGCCAATCATAAGCCTCCGCCCCTTTATGACGCCATAAGCTCGTGGCCGTATGATGCTTTAAAAGCAGACGCGTAAGAGATAAAGCGACATTTTCTACGTAGAACGGAGGAAGAAGTGCATCGCAGCGATGGCAAGAACCAAGCAGACCGCTCGTAAATCCACCGGCGGCAAAGCCCCGAGGAAGCAGCTCGCTACCAAAGCCGCCCGTAAGAGCGCACCGGCCACCGGCGGCGTCAAGAAGCCTCATCGCTACAGGCCCGGCACCGTGGCTCTGCGAGAGATCCGTCGCTATCAGAAGTCCACCGAGCTGCTGATCCGCAAGCTGCCCTTCCAGCGTCTGGTGCGAGAAATCGCTCAGGACTTCAAGACGGACCTGCGCTTCCAGAGCTCCGCTGTCATGGCCCTGCAGGAGGCCAGCGAGGCTTATTTGGTCGGTCTGTTTGAGGACACCAACCTGTGCGCCATCCACGCCAAGAGAGTCACCATCATGCCCAAAGACATCCAGCTGGCCCGCCGCATCCGTGGAGAGCGCGCTTAAACTCCTGGTTTCATAAGTCTTTAACCCCAAAGGCTCTTTTCAGAGCCACCTATATCACACTGAACGAGAGCGTTTCGACTGTAGCGCTAAATATAACGTAGAAGGTAACACTGCCTTAATCTTTTTTGGAAGTTTGTCTGTTTTAACGCTAGTTTTATTCGTTTAATTATTTTTAGTTTCCCGTTACTACAAGGAATGCACACGCTAAACGTTAAACACTTTTGCAATCGCACACTTCTATGAATAAAAAAATACACTCCAAGTGCAGTTTCATAAATGTAAGTTAATAATTCGTAAATTGTCAAAACTATCACTGGTTTAGTCATAGTTTTTACTTCGGTTTTGTTGTTACTGTAAATATGTAGGGAAATCAAGAGTGTATTAAGACGAGGATGATGACCTCGACTTTACCTCGACTAAAAACTAAAAACAAAAGAAAACTGAAAATATAATAAAATACCTAACTACGTAATGCTATTGTTGTTAGAAATTGCAACAATATAAAATAGAAATACATTTAAACTTGTAATTAAAACAATAAATGACAATCTCAAATGATGGAGGCTCTGGTCTAGACAGCCATAATGAATGATGATGATATGAAAGTCAAAGCGTCTGTCAAATTCATGTAAACATTATGTAGATATGATCTTATATGAATCATTGCCAGATTAGAAACCTTTTGAAACATTAAGTTTCATACGAGAAACAGGACAGACATTGTTAGATCAAGGTTGGGGTTACAAACCATATTATTTCCTGCTCTAAACAGCGGGGGTGGGGGTGCGCGCCAAGTGACCGGGGCTGGTTTCAGTTAGGTCCTGTAAGCAAATGTAAAAGGCCTACCGGAGCATGTAGCGGCACACATTAGTCTTCGTTTTGTAGAAGAAGTATCTTAGCCATGTCTGGAAGAGGTAAAGGAGGTAAAGGACTCGGGAAAGGAGGCGCTAAGCGGCACAGGAAGGTTTTGCGGGATAACATCCAGGGCATCACCAAACCCGCCATCCGTCGTCTCGCTCGCCGCGGCGGAGTCAAGCGTATCTCCGGTCTGATCTACGAGGAGACCCGCGGTGTGCTGAAGGTGTTCCTGGAGAACGTGATCCGCGATGCCGTTACCTACACCGAGCACGCCAAGAGAAAGACCGTCACCGCCATGGACGTCGTGTACGCTCTGAAACGACAGGGACGCACTCTGTACGGCTTCGGAGGATAAACACGTCCGTATTACCAGAAACACAACGGCTCTTTTAAGAGCCACCCACACTGTTACACAAAGAGTTGAAGTAATGTTATTGTTTTATGCTTTCGGTGAAAAACTGATAAGACTCACGTGAATTAATATTTTATACACAAGCGAAACTGTTGGTCTATTTACTGTAACATTAAGTATTTCCATATTTTAAAGTCGAAAACTGATTCTCTAAATTGGAGCTAGTAACGTTGTGTTTCCTTCAAAGCTACACAGAATGAGAGCATATTTATTTTTGTATTACATGGCATTTTCGTTTACTTTGCCATCTGATTGTTCTCTTTAGTTTTTAAATCAATTCAGTTCAATGATATTTAAGTTGGAGCAGAAATTAAATTGGCAGAACAGTAGAGAAAAACAAAGCATCTAATCCTCATTGCTCTCCTTTCTACTCTGTTGATTTGTATACTCCTTAATAAATTCATTCACTTTAATATTGTCATTTGTTTTATATAAAACAAACAAAAAAAAGAGCGGGAATTGATACAAAGCAAGCTTCATATCGGCTGATGCCGTTCAAACACGGAGCGGTGGGCGGGGCTATGTATTCACCGCCTGTGATTGGCTCTCGTTCCGATCTGGATACTTCGAGTCGTCCAATCACATATGAGTTTTGAAAACTTCAGCTTCTCTACAATAGCAATACACTCTGTAAGATATTACTTCTGTACTCCTCTGCAGTACATCTTTCAGGAATTACAAATTTTATATTACTGGCCGCTTTTGTCAGGGTGTCTAGTTCACACAAATTTCTCTCTTTTGAACCATGTACTCTTAAATCACATGGAATAAAGCTATACTCTTTCTAGCCTATATCTCTAAGGTCACTTCAGTTAACTACTGTAAAAGTATATAATTGCTAACTATTTCCTAAACTTGTATGTAACATATAACATTACAGACCTTTCAAAGCAGAGGCGGCGAGGTAAATTGTAATAGTTCCAGTTGTTCCAGTGAGCAACAAGACAACTTTACACATCCTCAATATTAGCAGCCTTCTCGCATCACTGCACATTTGAAGCTGAACACTTTAAATTGTCACATCTCACTACAGTAAAGCAGTGCCTCTGTACACACTGTGACACTAGCAAGGTTAAGAGATGAGTTTCTGGTCAACTCAAAATGACCAGAAACAGATTAAAAAAAGATGATAATTGGGACTTCCATGCATGTGGCTGCATGGCTCTGTCAATTAAAGAGCCCCACAGACACACACACACACAGACACATAACTTGTCTCCTCGAAAATAGTAGGTACACCTTTTTTTTGAAGTTGCTTTAATTTCATAAAAAAATAATTACAATTAATAAATTGTATACAAAGAGCTAACATTTAGAACAGAAAAGGGAATTTAAAAAATCAAATCAAAATTGATAATGACACAATCAAACATAAAAATAAACAGACAAATCCAAAATTTTCATTAAAACATTTAAAATAATGGAATCTAATTTAGTTTTAAGGTCAAGCGTGTTCAGGGCGAGTATGTTATAGGCCTGTGTTGTTAGGACTTTCTTCCATGTGAAGACATTGCCTGAGTTTGCCATTCTCCTGAAAACACAAAGACAGATTTGATAACATCCCAGAACAGCAAGTCATTAGATTGCCAAATCGTCCCCCATATTGGGAGCATGAATGAGTTAAGAGAGATGCTTTAACAGTCACTTCTACTTGAATCAGCTAAAAAAAAACAAAAAGTCTACAGCTGAATGAATGGAAACAAATGGAACATTTATAATACGAGTCAATAACTTGTTCAGCCCGGGACACACCACGCCGACGGTCAGCTCTTAATCAGCACGAGTGAGAGCTCTGATTGGATGTTCAGTTTAGCGAACGAGTCAGTGCTCGAGAATTAAAGTGAAAGTGATGAGAACCAGTAAGTAAATGCAGGCGGCTCAGACAGAACACTGTTCTAATGATACGTGATCTTTCCCAGGCTTTCCAATATGTGAATACTTTCATTACATGAGCCGCTTAAAATGAAGAAAGTTATCAACACAACTGATATTCAAAATGGTAAGCTAGCACTGCTTTGAAACAAGGATATATGAGATCAACGCAGATATACGAAACAAACAGTTTCTCATTTTAAATGATAGATATACTAATAAAAGATATACTATAGATAAAGTAATTCCACTGAATGTGATCTGAAGAGCACCGTCCGGTTTACTCCACACTCTGATTGGTGTTTCTGATGAAGAACCAAAAGTTGTTTATCTTAAATTTAATGCTGTATATTGAGCAGTTTTATACGAGTTTCACAACATTTGTCGGCGAGTCGCCTCGCTTTTTCGCATCACGCTCCGTGTGAAACGACCTTTATAGTTGTAGTCTGAGCAGTGTGTTCAAGCACAGCTTTTTGTTCTGATGCTGCCGACGTGAGGCGACAACGCCGTCGGCTTTTGTCGCCTCTAGTTCTGTGAAGTCGGTTTGGTGTGTCCCAGCCTCAACACCCACATTATCAGCCAAAACTGCAACCAAGCACTTTCTGTAGTCTGTGACTAAATAAACCCAAATGTCATCAATTGTTGCTTCCAACCTGTAAGCTTTTTTTCTGTAGAACGAGGTATTTTAAAATGTCTCTTAGAATTAATATGGTTTTAAGTTGTTTTGGAAAAAATGTTTCTTTTGTGAAATGTTTTGGGGTAAACAAGCTTACAGATAAACTCTAGGGCCTTCTACACACTGCACAATTGTATCAATCCTATAAGATCACACTGCGACATGGATCTAATAAACTTGGCTACGACGTGTGTGTAAACTGTATGATGATGATACCTATTGGCTCGTATGATATGACATGTTACTATAGAAGAATAAAACGTCATCAGCATGCGCTAATGGTGAGCAAGATAAATCACTCTTTAGCAGTTGTAGTTTTGGATTCGTAGCAGCAAACGATGATCATACTGTATCGTAGGCTATCTTTGGTCGCAAGACCGTGACAACGGCCGTCTTTGAACCTCTCACTGTACGACACAGGAGCCACGATCACAGAAATCACTACAATTGTTTCACGATGACAATCTTTCATCAAAATCTTGCAGTGTCTCTCGGGCTTTACATATTTAATACAATGATATCACAGGGTCCCAATTTGTCCTGGGCCCATATTCACAAAACATCTTAAGGCTAAACGCAGCCCATAACTCGCCGATTTAGGAGAAAATCTTAAAAATAATGGGTGTGTCAGTCCTAAAATTAGGACTCCTAAATTTCAGCTTTAAGAGTATTTCACAAAGCATTTTAGCACTAAAACTAGCTCCTAAATCTGTGAAAGGTTAGAAGTGAAGAGGACTAAAACTGCCAGCAACAGCCATTTTTGGATTGTTTGTTCAGAGGCAGATTAATCACAAACGTTTTAGAAACATTTGATGATAACGACCTAAAGGCACCACCTTTGGTTTTGGAGGTTAATCCCAACTCCAAATTTTCCTTTGATTATATCCGTTTTCATTAACCAGCTGGGCAATAAATAACAGCTGTTCTTGCGTCCAGTTTATTTTATTTTTTTACATTTGCATTTATTATCAGCCATGATTATTCTACTCCGTTAATTAAAAGGCTGTTCATATGCATATCCGCTAATTGTTTATGAGAAGCACACATGTAAGAGGCTGACAGTTAGCTGAACATATACTTGTTTAATTAGTGACAATTAGGCCAAAGTATATTTTTTTTACACGTACGTTAGCGCACAGCCTTGCAAAGTATACTTAATTCGACTCGTACGCTGACGTTCGACACATGCACTTTGCGCCAAATTGCAATACCTCTCCTGGCCTAACGGGACCAGTGTTTGCGCAATCTCTCGCCACGAGTTAAAACCCATATAAATATCTTTGTATAACTGTAGCATGAAAGAATACAATTGAGGATATTTTCGAACCTCTTCGAACAATCTCTCGTCTATGTAGGCCGAATTCTGGTTTGTTCTGTTTATGCAGTTTTTCTTCGGCTACCCTGTGAATCGATATCCCACCGGCAGGGTTTAAGTGTAGCAAGTGTAGCTGCCAATTTAAGTGTAATGATTTTTCCTATTTAACCGTGTACAACCTTCTCAAACCGGAGACTGTATGTTCATACTGACCTCCTGTAGTCTGGTGATCTCCTTTTTCAGTTTGACCAGGTACTCGATCTTCTGCTTGGGGTTCTGATGACCCAACAGTTTTCCATTCTCCTCGGTCAGATGGTCCACCTGCTTTCTCAGAACCTCGATTTCCTGCAAGACACCACTAGGGTTAAAATGAAGGAGTTTACATTTACATGCACTTAAAGGCAGTGTTCCCTCACTATTCAGAATTATAACATAAGATACCGTATATTCAGGGCCGGATTTAACTAATAATTTTAATAAATGTAACTATAAAAAACAAGGGTTTCTCAAAGTCTACATTTAAAGGTCCAAATCTGAATCTATCATCAATATCAAAGGTCTGGAAGAATCGGTTATTACAAAATTTGTTTTTAATAAACATGCATAACAAAACAAATTAAAAAATAAAAAATAAATAGTGCATTCAAAATACATTAATAAGTGTAAAAGTGGCAAAACATTTCATATAGGTATGGGCTTTTCTCTGGCCGATGCCGATATTTAGAAATCAGGGCAGCTGAGGGCCAATTATGATGCCGATTTTGTATTTTTTTTTGGTCGACATGTTTGGCTGATTTTCTCCCCCCCTCATCAAATAAAAGAGTAGGAGTAAATGTTTATTGCAGGGCACAAGATAGCAGTAGTAGCACCAGCCTGATTCATAGTAATAATGCATGGCTTTTATCCAAAGTATTGTTGGGCGATATGTAGGGATGCACTGAAGTGAAAATTATTGGCCGAAGCCAAACAAAATTAAATACCGGGCCGAATACCGAACATGGTTTTTCGGGGGGTTTTTCCCCCCATGCATTTTGACAATTTTTTTTCACCATCGCATAAATTAAATAGCCAAAATGTGCTTTTTACTGATTTGTCTTGCTTTTCAAAGAAACACATCTATTACAAAACAACAATTTAAAAATATTTACTAAACACTGAACATTTAA
Organism: Barbus barbus; assembly: GCF_936440315.1. Classification (NCBI taxonomy): domain Eukaryota; kingdom Metazoa; phylum Chordata; class Actinopteri; order Cypriniformes; family Cyprinidae; genus Barbus; species Barbus barbus. The sequence goes on along the minus strand of NC_136726.1, from coordinate 2,899,878 downwards.
CATAGCAAACATTATACCAACAAAGCACAATTTAACTTTAAATTAATAAGTAGAATAATAGGTTTTGGCCATTTTTGAGACCCCCTTCTTGAATCAGTTATGCATTTTTTTTTTTTACTGTACAAGTAAATGCAGCCTTGCTGAGCAGAAGATAATTATTTTAAATCGTACAAAAAAAATGTATATATATATATATATATATATATATATATATATATATATATATATATATATATATATATATATATATATATATATATATATATATATATATATATATCCTAATTTGAACACTATGTGTGAATGTTATAATAAACGTATTAGAGCTGTTGTAATTATTATTATCATTATTGTTGTTTTTATTTTATTTAAAAAATTCATAAAAATGTTACTGAGCAATTGACGAGTAACACAGTTTCAGTACAGATTTTCTCTTGCTTTGGACTTTGATCCCTGTCCCAGGATAACAAGCAGATAGCGCCGCGAGCTCGTGCAGCGCTGTTTGAATGCATGCAGTTCGTGCGTGCATTAGAAAACATAACGTTCTGCAGTTTATTTAATTGCCATTTTGCAATTTCATAACCAGCAACAGCCACTCTTCCTCTTCTCATTGAAGACATGCAGTGCCGTACTAAACAGTCTCTCGCTGTCGGTGCATATGATTTTCGCGTCTTTTAAATGCTTCCACACTGCCGACATGTTTGCTGCATTAGTGCGCCACATCATTGTTTGGTACAATTTATTCAGTCTTTGCCGAACATTCGGTGCATCCCTAGTGATATACTCAATTGTCAAATCATCCTATTATCAGGCTGTGAGATCGACGATACACAATATTATTGTGCCAATTTATTAAATGATGTACTTAGTTTCATTGCAGGAAAGTGAAGATATATTACCAGTATATAAAGCTAATTATTGTAAAACCAATGCAATTGCTATTTCAAGCGGTTCAAAGCACTTTTCAAACCTTGAAAACACTACGTTAAAATTCAAGCATTTTTGAGGATTTCAAGCATCCGTACGAACCCCTGAGTCTATCAGAAAGTGTGCGAGTACTGAATCTTTTGCGTCTATCTGCGCTTGAATGTTTTATATCACTTGAATGTTTAAATTGGCCCGACTGCTTTGCATCAGGAAAGTTTACCATTTGCACATTTTACAATTCTTTCACTGTCTACAGCATCTTTTACACCATCAAACCCGGATCATGCTGCATCTCGTTGCTTTCTCTCTGACCTGCTGCAGTTTGTCCTGCTGATGGTCTTTCTGCCGCAGATCCCGGAGCTCCAGGCAGCGGTTCCTAAGCTCAGTGGTCAGCTCCTGCACACACGTCTGAGACTGGACAAGGGTGGTTTCATTACGTTGCAGCCTGTAACACACACACGGTTTAATAGGATTAGTGTGTAATATGAATTTGATGGCAATTCACACATTTAAATGCATAATATGGAATGGAAAAACTTGGAATAATAGAATAAAAAATGTTTTTGGATTGGGGGGGGAGGTGGTAGTGGTTGTGGAGAAGCTTTGCATTTTTTCAAAACAGGCTGCTCATCGACTGAAAGAAACGTGCCACGTCAAGTACTTCCAGTGCAAACTGTGCAGACCTGCAGGTTTAAGGACTGAGCTAAAGCCAGTTTTTCCAGGAAACAAGCAGTAGAAAATGTGTAAATGTGACAACAGAACAACGCGACGGATCAAACAGATGAAACCATCAACGCACCTGAAATTAATAAATAAAGAGAACAGTGGAAGTGAAATATGGCATTACTTTGCATACAAAACAGATGATAAAGGTGAACAAACCGGGTGAGTGCATCATTCATAAATTCAGATTTAATTTAAAACTGATCAATGCACATACAGATGTGATACAGTAAGCTCAAATGTGCACACGCTAGAACCAGTGAAGTTTTGGTCACGTAATATATGCACTTGCTTTTCATACAATCAAATATTAATTGAATTTGAATTGAGCAAGAGTTTTGCTATATTAATTTTAGCATCAATAATATGGAGGGAATGTTTCTGCCAACCGCTAATATGAAGCAGCCAAGAGAGCGAGAGAGACAGATTTATATTTAACACTTTTTCTTTGGCTATCCGAGTCTGAAATCTGAAAACAATCCGAGAGAGAGAAATAACGTGATTGTGAATAGTACTTTGACTGTTAGAATAACACAAGCCTTTATTTCTTGAAATTTTGATGATTATTGCTTACAGATAATGAAAACCCAAAATTCTGTGTCTCAGAAAATTAGAATATTACATAAGATCAATAAAAAAGGATATTTTAAACAGAAATGTAAGGCTTCTGAAAAGTGTGTTCATTTCTATGCAGTCAATACTTGGTTGGGCCTCCTTTTGCATGAATTACTGCATCAATGCGGCGTGGCATGGAGGCAATCAGCCTGTGGCACTGCTCAGGTGTAATGGAAGCCCAGGTTGCTTTGACAGTGGCCTTCAGGTCATCTGCATTGTAGGGTCTGGTGTCTCTCATCTTCCTCATAGATTCTCCATGGGGTTCAGGTCAGGCGAGTTTGCTGGCCAATCAAGCACAGTAACACCATGGTCATTGAAGCAGCTTTTGGTACCTTTGGCAGTGTGGGCAGGTGCCAAGTCCTGCTGGAAAATTAAATCAGCATCTCCATAAAGCTTGTCAGCAGAAGGAAGCATGAAGTGCTCTAAAATCTCCTGGTAGATGACTGCATTGACTGTGGACCTCAGAAAACACAGTGGACCAACACCAGCAGATGACATGGCAGCCCAAATCATCACAGACTGTGGAAACTTCCCACTGGACTTCAAGCAACATGGATTCTGTGCCTCTCCACTCTTCCTCCAGACTCTGGGACCTTGATTTCCAAATGAAATGCTAAATTAACTTTCATCTGAAAAGAAGACTTTGGACCACTGAGCAACAGTCCAGTTCTTTTTCTCCACAGCCCAGGTAAGATGCTTCTGACGTTGTCTCTGGTTCAGAAGTGGCTTGATAGCCCTTTTCCTGAAGACGTCTGAGCGTGGTGACTCTTGATGCACTGACTCCAGCTTCAGTCCACTCCTTGTGAAGCTCTCACAAGTGTTTGAGTCAGCTTTGCTTGACAGTATTCTCAAGCTTGTGGTCATCCCTGTTGCTTGTGCACCTTTTCCTACCCAAATTATTCCTTCCAGTCAACTTTACATTTAATATGCTTTGATACAGCACTCTGTGAACAGCCACACCTTTCCGTAATGACCCTCTGTGACTGTCTTCCCCATTTTTGTGGTTTCAAAGAACAAAAGATGTAGGGATGGTCATTAATTGAAACTCAAATGTAAATATTCTAATATTTTGAGATACTGATTCTTGACTCATGAGCTGTAAGCTCTAATCACCAAAATTAAAACAACTTTTGAAATGTTTTACTTTACATGTAGTGAATCTAAAATATATCACAGTTTCACTTTTTGAAATAAGTTACAAGAAAAAAATTAACTTTTTCACAATATTCAAATTGGAGATGTACCTGTATGTTTTGTTACATTGAGACATTTGCATTGTGTTTGCACTGAAGTAATACAACGAACATATATTCAAATCTTTTTATCTTTTCAGTTGTATATTTTTTTTTCTCCAACAACAAAATGTAACCTATGTTCCCTGTAGGTTTTTTGTTACAGTTTGATACAAAGGTATTAAAGATATGAAGCTGTTTTTATCATTATTTTAATACAATTGTTTTCAATTCACTTATCTTTTGAGGCTGGATATTTGTCACCTATGGTATCAATTTAGTATCGATACCGATGTATTACATTCTGGTTTCATACCGAAGCTAAAATTATGGTATCGAGCCATCCCTAATTCATCAGATAGCTATTCGATTTGCTAAAACTGTAAAATACTTTAGTCAAATCAAATTAGAATACACTATATTATACATAAACAGAATATAATATATTATATATTATATATATATATATATATATATATATATATATATATATATATATATATATATATATATATATATATATATATAAAATTAATAAATAATAATAATATTTTTTTTTACAAATTCTGTTGAATATTTTCTGGTAATCAAATGAACATGAGGATTCGTATTTAAATGGTCTTTTTGCAGTTTAATATTCACAGACACTAGTCTATATCACGATTTGATTTAGTGTACTGACCTGTTTTTTATTTATTCATAAAAAATGACAAATTCCATGAAATTCCGCGTTATACAGTAAATTCAGTTTTTATGATTGGATTCCCCGATTCCGTCCATGTTTTCTGCATCAAGGAAATCATAGGGCCCTACTAATGTAGCAATCGAGTATGATAGGCTCATTGTGAGAGTAAAAAAACAGGGACAATGTTGTTTATTTACTTTAGCATTGAGTCTGTCTGTTCAAATAGGTGACAAAGTAGCGTTAAATCTCCATTCAACAGACTCAAGCCACCACCGAGAGATACTAACTTTTCAATCTGCTACGTTACTGACTGTACTGACAAACTATGCTGACACACCATGTCTACACTGGACGCGACAAAGCGACGGTCGAAAATCATTTGTACTTTGTGTCAGCACATCATAAATAGAACAAAAATAGAACATCAGTTTACTGTCAGGATTTGTCGTGTTGCACCGCATCCAGTGTAGACAGCATCACTGATTATAATGGGTTCTATTGTATTTTGTCACACCGCTCACGTCTGGTGTAGACACGCAGTTAGGATATGTGATAGTCAATGCTGGTGTTTATACCAGAACTCATGCTTGAGTGGCCGCGATCAGCTCCAGTGGTCGTGGAGCCGTAATGCGCCGCAGACACGTGCCGTGATGCGCAGATCAGATCTAACGTCACTGAATCTGCTGTTAAAAATTAACCATCCATTCATCATATCATCATGCAAAACTAAGAATTACAATCATTGTAATGTGACGATCAAATATAGGTGCAGGTGGGTGGAGGGCGGATCATTTATTTGAAGCAGCGGACTCGGGTGAAGTTTGAGCTCATCCGCGCATCTCTACACTGACCTGGGTCGCCAGTAGCAAACAATGGTGGACAAACTAAGTAATTACACCATTTAGAAGCATTTAATCTGTGTTATAGGCCGATGTTCTGTAAAAAAAATTCATATAGGTGGCATATTCGCCAATGCCAATACCGATGTATCTGTCGATAATATTAGCAAAACAATATATCGGTCGGGCTCTAGTTGCAATAGCGCTGTGGTATCTGCTATCAGGAGCCGGTAGTTATAACATGCGGGGAAGTCATTGGGGAAGAACATGGGGGAAGTCGTGGCCTAATGGTTAGAGAGTTGGACTCGTGATCCAAAGGTTGCGGGTTCGAGTCTCGGGCCGGCAGGGATTGTAGGTGGGGGGAGTGAATGTCCAGCGCTCTCTCCACCCTCAATACCACGACTGAGGTGCCCTTGAGCAAGACACCGAACCCCCAACTGCTCCCCGGGCGCCGCAACATAAATGGCTGCCCACTGCTCCGGGTGTGTGTTCACGGTGTGTGTGTGTGTGTGTGTGTGTTCACTGCTGTGTGTGTGTGCACGTTGGATGGGTTAAATGCAGAGCACGAATTCCGAGTATGGGTCACCAAACTTGGCTGAATGTCACTTCACTTCACTTCACCAAGTCCTACATGCTCTTGCACCTTTTTCTTTTGTGTTGCTTTGGTAGGAGTACAATTTACATATGTGGCTTCAGGAAGCAGATGCTTTTACCTTGTCTGGAATGCGTTGCAAACCACCTTTCAAAGGCCATTTATACCTGATCTTTTTGTAATTGGATAGACATCTGATCAAAGAAAATGCATGAAGTGGACAAGTCCAAATAGGCCCAAAAGTAGCATTGGGTTTCAACCACAAATAAAACCGTTTTCATTCAGCTTCCAAAATGATTTCAACAAAAATCAGCTCACTTACTCTGTCTGAGCGTCAGTCAACTGCATCATCAGGGCACTCTAAGGAAAAAACAAAACAAAAAAATTTCAACTTAACAGGGCCTCCTATATAAATGTTTGTATTCAAAAGGGCATAATATAAATTCTAATATGCCTTTCCTCAAATAATGAATAAAAAGTGAAGTCATGAATCAAGGTAATTTGACAATTGAGTATAGACAATTTTGCCTTGACCTACTTTTATTTTCTTCTCTTCTTGTAGTTCTCTCAAAACAGAAATGTGCATGGCCTCCCTCACATCTCTATAAAACAAATAAATGGTTTAATTGCATGGACAGAACACGCATGTATGAACAAGTGCATGAGTGAATTAGTCTTACTCTTGCACACAGCCAGTCGGTTTGTGTTGATTCTGGACGGTGTAAAACTTGTCCAACAGCGTCTGAATCTCCATTCGCACAATTTCTTTTTCATTCAGCTGGGCCTATAGATGCACAGGCAAACATGTACGAGTGAACCTCACAGTAACTTTTAGAAAAAACAAACTCAAAAGTATAATATTTTGGGTGCACTGCAATGAAAATTGACAATATACACAATGAGTAAATAATATAGTATATAATAACTAAAACATTTATTGACGATTATTTAATAAGTTGCTAGATTCACACATACAGTGGTGTGAAAAAGTGTTGGCCCCCTTCCTGATTTTGTATTTTTTTGCATGTTTATCACACTTTAATGTTTCAGATCAAACTAATTTAAATATTAATCAAAGATAACAAGTAAACACAGCATGCAGTTTTTGAATGAAGTTTTTTATTATGAAGGGAAAAAATCCAAACCCACATGGCCCTGTGTGAAAAAGTGTTTTGCTGCTTCAGGACCGGGAAGACTTGCTGGGATAAATGAACCATGAATTCAGCTGTCTACCAAAAAACCCTGAAGGACAATGTCCAGCCATCTGTGGGTGACCTCAAGCTGAAGCGAACTTGAGTTCTGCAGCAGGACAATGATCCAAAACACACCATTAAATCCACCTCTGAATTGCTGAAGAAAAAAAAAAAAATGAAGACTTTGAGTGGCCTACTCAAAGTCCTGACCTGAATCCTGTTCAGATGCTGTGGCATGACCTTAAAAAGGCGGTTCATGCTCGAAAGCCCTCCAATGTGGCTGAATTACAACAATTCTGCCAAGAAGAATGGGCCAAAATCCCTCCACAGCGCTGTAACAGACTCACTGCAAGTTATCACAAACGCTTGATTGCAGTTGTTGCTGCTAAGGGTGGCCCAACCAGTTATTAGGACTAGGGGGCAAGCACTTTTTCACACAGGGCCATGTGGGTTTGGATTTTGTTTTCCCTTCATAATAAAAAACTTCATTCAAAAACTGCATGTTGTGTTTACTTGTGTTATCTTTGATTAATATTTAAATTTGTTTGATCTGAAACATTAAAGTGTGACAGACATGCAAAAAATAAAAAATCAGGAAGGGGGCCAGCACCTTTTCACACCACTGTATAAAAATTGGCCAAAATTGTTAGAACACCTGACAGATATGAAAATATTGACCATTTTTGCCTCCAAAACATGATTTCATCTCATGTTCATGAAATATGCAGATGGTTTCTCTGAGCACAACAAATATCAGATGAAGTGAGTAATGCTGTTTTATCCACTTTTAAACTTTAAAATTTGGCATGTCCACCTTTTGCAGCAATTACAGCAGCACATCTCTCTGGCATAGTGTCGATATATTTTCTGAAAACTTCAACACTAATGTTATCCCATGCCTTCTGCCAATCAAGCCAAAGTCTTTCCTTTGAATGTACAATAGATCTGTTCAGTTAATTTTCCTACTCGCCCCACATTTGCTGGACGGGGTTGAGGTCCGGACTTTGAGGGGCTAGTCCATCATTTTTAATGTTCCAGCAGATTCCTTCCATCGCAGGTAGATTCGGCAGGTAGTTTGTTTTATGGGTATTGTAATAGCCAATTCAACAAACACAACTGAAACCTCTTAAATATGCCAAGTGTTCTAACAATTTTGGCCGCCACCGTATTTGCTGTACATGAAGTGGGACCGTGCATGAGCATGACCTTTAATCTGTCGATCTCTTGGTTCTTAGCTGTGCGTTCTGCATTGAGTTCTTTCAGCAGAACTTCCATGGTGATCATGGAGGAGCGTCGGCTCTCCAGCTCTCTCTCCTGACACTCCAGCACCTGAGACAGATTCGAGCCAAAGCCACAGGGGGTCTGCGGTGTCTGAAAGCACAGACATTGAGATGAAACAGTTAAGTTAAAGATGATTTTTTTACAAATGAGGACATCCCCAAGAGGACTTTTGTGAGATTTTATCAGGTTCAGCTCACATCTGGGTACAACTTTGTCCCACAAACACTGTTCAGACGACACACACACCTGTATTTTTCCTTTGGGAGTGGCAGCTTCTGGAGGTTGACTGACGTGGTCTCTCACTCTCAGAAGGTTAATCTGCTCATTCAGCTGTTCCACCTGTGTGTGCACAAAAATCCTTCTATGTTACACTAATAATACACTACACAACTTTTGCCCAGATTTACAGTCTAGAGAAGTTGACATAAGGTGCCAAAAGTCTGTAGATTTGAGTTGACAGATTTAATAGAAAATCGTATAGTGTGGAGTCACGTGACGTGCTCATGAACCTAGTAGCACTTGAGTAGAGCTCCATACGTTTGACCCCTTTTTGCAGTTTTTTTTTTTTTTTTCGTTTTATTTTAAGTTTTATTCATTAATAATACTTTCACTGATGGCATACGATCGGAAACAGCAGGAGTTCTCCGATTAAGAAGAAATCCAAGTTACCGACCATGAGGGATATGATGGACAAGATGGCGAACACTGTTACACACTTTGAGGACATTCTAAGAACCGAGTTGACAGCGATGTGGAAAACAAATTCTCTTTAACATGTCAGTTGTTCAGTCGCTATGCATTAAACTGGACCTTCTTACAGGGGAGATGAGAGAAAAGAAAGTTGTTGCAGATCACGATAGATGCGTTGACGTGCTCGAACAACAGGTTGTTGACTTACAGGATCGCAATAGGCGCAGCAATCTGTGTCTGGTTGGATTGCCTGAAGGTTCTGAGAAGGACGATCCTATGGGCTTTTTGAAAAGATCGCTACCGACGTGGCTCCCGTCTCTGGCGGGCAAAGAGATTGAAGTGGAGCGAGTGCATCGCGTGTACACAAGGCTCTCCTCAGATCGCGCTAAACCACGGGTTTTCATCTTTAAACTGCTGCGGTACACGGACAGGGAGCTCATTCTGCGGGCCGCCAGACTTCATGCCCCGGTGAAAACATCCGACGGAGCAACGCTGTCTTTCTTTCCAGATTTTTCTCCAGTCACCGCAAAAAGAAGTGCATTTGCGCCAATCAGGAAGGAAATGAGAGACGCTGGCATCCAGAATTTTCTCCTTTATCCTGCAACGCTGAAGGTCATTCTCAATCAAGGTGAACCTAAAATGCTACACTCCCCAGAAGCAGCAAGAGTTTTTCTCAGATCCCTGTCATCCACCAACTCTCAGTGAACTTCAACTGGTCATTTGCGGTTTAATCGGAGAAGAGATGCTCTAAATGGTTAGGTGACTGTCTTTCAATGTTCACTTTAATGTTCACTTCTTAATTCATAGTTACTAGAAGCTTTCATTGTGCATACAGTGTTTACTGATTATGATGTTATTTTATTTATGTTTCTAGTTGTATTCCTTCTCTCTCCCTTTTTTTATTTATATATTTATTTTTTTAATAGAAATACTACCTAGTCAATATGTGACTATGGGGCCAATGTTGGTGCTTCAGTAATGTGCAGGTTTTTGTTGACACCACGGACCATATTTTTTTTTAATGGTAACGGGGAGGGTGGGGGGGGGTTTAATGATAGACTCAACTGGTTTTATTTTCAAACTTGTATTTTGTCTATGCCGTAATTCTGTTTGATACCTACTGACCTTAATATTCGAAGTTGTAATATTAATGGGCTAAATGGCCCTCACAAACGTACAGGTTTCTGGATTTTTTGCGAAGAACAAAGATTGATATAGTGTTAGTTCAAGAATCCCATTTGAAAGAGGAGGATATACACAGGTGTAATAAGTTTTATGAAGTGGTATCTCACTCATCTTCGGATACTAAAACCAAGAGTGTCCTAATATTGGTGCGGAAGACTTTAAATATTACTATTTTAGAGAAAGGTTGTGATACAGACAGTAGAATAACACATAAAATATTCCTATTCTCCACTATTGTTTTTATATCTTTCCGTTTAAGCCCCATGTACTCCTGGTCCTACTTTTTTCTCTGTTTTGTCAACCTATCCATTGAAATTTGAAACTGTATTGAATGCAGATATGAATTCTGTAATGTTGCATATCCTAGATAGATTTGGACCAAAGTAAATCACACTCAAGGTTTTTTCTTTTTTTTCTTCTGAATATGAATCGGTCATCTTCTCCTAAGGGTAATCTCTGTTTGCAAAGGATCTTTAGGCACGCTTTCGCATTGTTTGTTTTTTTGGGGGAGTGCCCTTCTCTCTCATCTTTTTGGTCTCAGCTCTCACAGGACCTGTTATATTTGTTGGGTACTGAGATATGATTGACTCCGCGCCATTTTTTCATGAATGACTTTTGGGACGTCACCTTGTCCGTCCAACAAAGATGTTTACTGTTAGCTGCTCTCACAGCAGCAAAAAATTGCAAGTCAACCGTTGGAGTCCTCCTCACACAATAGACAGACGAACCTGGACTGTGTGTTTGCTGGACATTATCTCGATGGAACACTCAACTTCTGGTGTGCATGGATCTAGTGTGGAAACTATACATTTGTGTCATTCAGCGTTGGATGTTGTCATCTTTTCTGGAATCCATGTGAAAATTATTTTACTGTGGGTTGGGGTGGGTTCTGAATTTGCACAGTTGTTTTTTGTTTGTTACTGCTGTTTCAGGAAGAACATTTAATAAAAAGTTAACCAAAAACAATAAAAATCGTGATGGTCACAGACGCAGATTTTTTTTAGCTTCAGACTATGAGTCTATCCATTTGTCGGAGATCAGACATGTTTGATATTTTCAGCTGATTTTAGAGTCTTAAGTGACAAATTTGCAGCCAAATGCTGTAGTATGATTAGATGAATGACATTTGAGGTCCAAAAGATATGGGAATCATTTTCTCCTCCCTTTTAAAATTTGATAAATACTGTTATCATAACTATAAAATGATTATATTTAGCATTTTATTATTTGCATTTCACATTGTTGTTTGCCTGCAGTCTACGACACATCAGAACAACACAGAGACCCATTTTTGATTTGCAACTAAGCTGTGTAGAACCACGAGTTTAGAGCTCATTATACAAAACAATTCCAGGCTGCAGAATTTCACGACTGATCAATCAGAAATCAAGCAATCCAGAGAACTATTGACAATAACCCACTGACACACACTACATTAGGGATGCACAATATTATAGCAATGTTATCGGAATTTGAAAAGAAAATATGCCAATTAGAGCAAATTTAGGCCCAAGCCCGGCCCGTGTCCGACAGCTAATCAGAATTATCAGCCCGAGTCCTACCCGAGCCAGTCTTTTTTCCCCCCTCTCCCAAAACACCATATTCTACTGTTTCAGCTATTAAAAAAGTTCAGTTTTGTATGTAATGGCAAAGTGATTATATTTAGTTTCGTTTTTTTTTTATTAAGTTAATTTAGAAAACGTTCTAAATTGGAGCATTTTTGTTCGTTATAAATAATTTTTTTTAAAGAAGGCTAACGACCAAGTGGCCATCGGCATACAGTGAGCTGATCATATTTGTCTGTTTGATCAATTTAGCCTTCTCAAACCATCACCACTTGTCTAACATAAAATCTATAGATATAAAACAGTTCAAGCATATAACAATGTTTAAACGTTAAACTAAGAAAATTGTGAGCTATATCCAATAGTTTGTGCAGAGAGTGGAAGCTAAAGTGCGCTTTGCAGGACGCCAGCACGATCACTTGCATTTATTTCAGTGGATACGCCACAATTTTTGCTCATGAACGTAAGAGTAATACATCATTCAGAACTATAAAGGGTCTACTTTTATTTGTGTGCACTCACAATAAAATCAACAAAACGTTGTGCTTTGATAAAATAAAGAAAACATACACGATGCGCTTTCTGCTGTCTCGTCTTGAATAGGAGCGCTTCACAAAAATAAACTGGAACTCAGCGAATACATGCCTTACAGACATGATAAATATACAGTTGGGCAAAAAAGTATTTAGTCAGCCACCAATTGTGCAAGTTCTCCCACTTAAAAAGATGAGAGAGGCCTGTAATTTTCATCATAGGTACACTTCAACTATGAGAGACAGAATGGGGGGAAAGAATCCAGGAAATGTCAAAATGATCACAAGAACGGTGAGCAAAAATCCCAGAACCACACGGGGGGACCCAGTGAATGACCTGCAGAGAGCTGGGACCAAAGTAACAAAGGCTACCATCAGTAACACACTACGCCGCCAAGGACTCCAATCCTGCAGTGCCAGATGTGTCCCCCTGCTTAAGCCAGTACATGTCCGGCACGTCTGAAGTTTGCTAGAGAGAAATTGGAGGATCCAGAAGAGGATTGGGAGCATGTCATATGGTCAGATGAAACCAAAATAGAACTTTTTGGTAAAAACTCAACTCGTCGTGTTTGGAGGAGAAAGAATGCTGAGTTGCATCCAAAGAACACCATACCTACTGTGAAGCATGGGGGTGGAAACATATGCTTTGGGGCTGTTTTTCTGCAAAGGGACCAGGACGACTGATCCGTGTAAAGGAAAGAATGAATGGGGCCATGTATCGTGAGATTTTGAGTGAAAACCTCCTTCCATCAGCAAGGGCATTGAAGATGAAACGTGGCTGGGTCTTTCAGCATGACAATGATCCCAAACACACCGCCCGGGCGACGAAGGAGTGGCTTCGTAAGAAGCATTTCAAGGTCCTGGAGTGGCCTAGCCAGTCTCCAGATCTCAACCCCATAGAAAATCTTTGGAGGGAGTTGAAAGTCCGTGTTGCCCAGCGACAGCCCCAAAACATCACTGCTCTAGAGGAGATCTGCATGGAGGAATGGGTCAAAATACCAGCAACAGTGTGTGAAAACCTTGAAGACTTACAGAAAACGCTTGACCTCTGTCATTGCCAACAAAGGGTATATAACAAAGTATTGAGATGAACTTTTGTTATTGACCAAATACTTATTTTCCAACATAATGTGCAAATAAATTCTTTAAAAATCCTACAATGTGATTTCCTGGATTCTTTCCCCCCATTCTGTCTCTCATAGTTGAAGTGTACCTATGATGAAAATTACAGGCCTCTCTCATCTTTTTAAGTGGGAGAACTTGCACAATTGGTGGCTGACTAAATACTTTTTTGCCCAAATGTATATATTGAAAGCTTTCCATTGCTACTTAACTAAATAAATCAAATTGAAAAAAGAAGAAAAAAAAAAACTAACTTTCATTATAATCATAATCTATCCATAAAGATGCATTTCTCTCTAAAGGCGCGTCTAATGAGGAGAAGGCAGGTCAGGATTGGCAACTTCATCCTTGTGAAACAGACTCAGAAAACAGTAGTTTATTAGTAAATAATTAAAATCTCATGACTATTTCCCCCAAACACATTCATGGTAATTACTTTTGCTGGGGCTTTGCGGCAAGCTTTGGCCTATTGTGTGCAATTGAACACAGAACTCTTCAGCTGCGCTGACGGCACTCACTGCTGCTGCGGGACACTAAACACCGTTGAGCTGCTCTTGGCAGTCGTGGTAGCACGGACTTGTGTTGTTTCCACCAGCGCAGCAATTTTTTTTTTTCACTAATTCATGGATGTCTAAAACCTAAAAATAAGGAGAAGCCTAAAACAGCCCCGAGGCCCGGCCTGTGTCTGAACTATGATGTGAAAATTGGCCCAAAGCCCGGCCCTAGAGGCGTAAAAAAGTCGAGGCCCATCGGGCCCGGGCTGAAATGCAGGGCTCTAATGCTGATATGCCTGGCCAATAAGATGGATAGCTCACATGTGTGCAAGATATGGTGATAAGATCACGTCAGCAGTGTGGTCATTCTTGAAGCAAACTTTTGCCTGAATGATGATTAGATTCACTATTTTGGATCACGGCATTTAATTTGAGAATGCATGTACAGAACGAGTCAACAGTTTCTATCGCAGCCTCCCCTGGGTCCTAATGCCTGACCAGCAAGGTGTTTTTATTTACTTAGAGGGCGCTGTTGGCCTACTTGTAATAAAATGAAAGTAAAATACACAAATATCATTAAGATACTTGTGTTTCTGAATAAATAAAGCAGCATCGATGTCATAAAATCACGAGTCTTTTGATTTAAATGGGACCTGTTACGCAAAAGTCACTTTTATAAGGTGTTTGAACACAGTTGTGTGGCTGCAGTGTGTGAAAACAACCAGCCTGTAATGGGATTATTAAAAAATGAGTGGGTGGATTTTTACCAATAAATCAAACCAGATTTCCTCCTAGGTACACGTCACCATAGGGAAAAGTTCTGCCCATTTGTGACGCTCTCTGCCAAATTAGCATAGACACAGGCCTGAGTAAGAAGCTGCAGTCCGCCATTACTGGAGATATATACAATGTCAGAACCAAAGAGGCAAGTGTTGTGTTTTGGGATACACTAATGAACATAGGAGATCCATAGACTCCCTCTATCTGAGCCGCTGAGGACACTGAGGTGAGGTTAAATTTCATTTTTGAAGGAAATGTACCGAGAAAAAAAAAAATAAAATTGTGCCAATCATTTTACACCAAACTGCCTAAAAACAAGGGTCATTTCAACATTGGAATTTCGCAAAGTCTGATTCTGAAAGAGGGATGAATACCAACGCTTTGTGCGCAAACGTCAGATCCAGACAAAGTAAGCGCTTCATATTTTGTTTTCAAATTGCCTTTCTGAAAGAGCTTCCCAGCCAACACATCCACGTGGGCCCCACATGGGATTTCTCTGGGCTATATGGGCATCAACTGGGCATGGGCTCAGAGTGGGCACTAAGAGTATGATAAATTGGTAGATATACATTAAAATACATGTATAGTTTTCTTCTGCAGCATGTACGTATTATTTTAATTTTACTTGCTCACTTTCCTAGTAAACTAGTATTTTCCTCCCGCAGCGGCACTAGCAGACCAATGGGGAGACTCGTGAAGATGAAAAGTTGTACGAATACGTTAAATAGGTAAGTAGGTGAACTTTAAAACACTTGCAGTTGTCTCATTTGTTTTATCAATTAAGCCGTGCTAACTAGCATTTCCCTCCTGCAGTGGTGCTGGCTGACCAGCTGGACCATCGGGAAGTCTATTATTATATAGAAAACCATTTTAAATGTTTTGAGATGATGTGTTCTCTGATTATTGTTGTATAGTCAAATTAAGTACATTAACTCTTCAAACTTTTATTTTTATATATTTACACCATTTTCCACTGGCACAATGTGTTTTTATATATATATATATATATATATATATATATATATATATATATATATATATATATATATATATATATATATATATATATATATATATATATATATATATATATATATATATATATATATATGTTCACTGATGAAATATGGTTAATATGCTGGTAATTGTGTTCAGCTGTGAAATATAAAAGATGAATCATGAATAAAGCTGTTGGTGTGAAGCAATAACTTCTGTTATTGAATATATAACAAAATAAAATAAAAAAATAATAATAGTACACTTAACTACTGTACTTAGTTTCACAGTAATTATACTGTGGTATGAAATGCAGCAACTACTGGATAATTGTTGCCAGTAAGATGCTGTTAATTTGACGGTTATACAATCTTTTGAAATCAAACTGTTGCATTGTTGTGTAGGCTGTCTCGCAACAAAAATAGCTCCTAGAACATAATTACATTTCTAAACTTAATAGTGTCACTTTTAACTTGTTCATATTACCTTTAGTAGTATAACTATCCCTTTAAGTGACAGTTTTGTCACTTAGGCAGAAATATGAAGTACTGACACATCTTAATTATAGCCATGCATGCTTTTTAATGCCTGTGAATATTTTAGTAGTATTTTAAAATAATTGCCTTTTCTGTTTTTCTTTCTTTACTGTGTTTTTTTTTTAGGTATGAAGCTGAGAAGTCTACACAGGCCCTGGAATAATACCATTTCATCCTGTTCTGTTCAAGTATTTTTATCCAGTTTTTATCCTGTTTTGTTTTTATTTAGTTTTACCCAATAAAAAAAATAAAAAAAATTGAGATTCTGAGTTGAAGTCATTTTCTTAACAGTTGAAATATTTTAACATGTAATTTAAAATGTATTGAGCACCACATACAATCAACTGATATTAGGTCAAAAAACATTGCAATTTAGAGTTTTATTATTATCATTATTATTATTCTCATCACATTAATTTTATCCAGAGGAATTAATAAAGAAATATAAATGGGGCCCAGTTCTGACCCACTGTGGTTCCACAAAAAACCCATATATGGGCTATTTGTAGGTTCAGTGTGGTCACCCATTTGGGCCCCATAAGGGTTCTGTAAGTGGCCCACCTTGGCTCCAATTAATAGAACCCATTTGGGACCCATGTGGGCTCATATAATGAAAATCTACATGGGGCCCACTTGGAGCCCACTATGGACCCATCATGTGCCTCTATGGGCTAACACACATGGGGCCCAAGTGGAGGCGATGAACAAAATTGTATGGGTCCCATTTGGGTTGCCCATGCAGGGCCCAAGTGACAACCCATCAAAAACCCACATGGGGCACACATGGAAATGTTGGCTGGGTTCTTGGCACTCTGTAAGGCTAATTTTGCTAAAGCTACCATCGTCCCTGCCTGTTTTTCACTGATACTTCCAGAAGGATCGTAAATAAGAATGTGGAAGTAAAAAAATGCATATGAAAGCAATGCGAGTCGATTGCTTGACAGTTTCAGTGTGTGAGTTTGTTTGTTGTTGCCGGTGTGCTGGACTCTGAAGGTCCGACCTCTTCTGAAAAGGGGGCCGGGAACACCAGCTCATTTGCATTTAAAGGGACAAAGACAAAAAACGGTGTGCTTTGGCTCATACCCTAAAATATATATTGGCATCGACTATTTGAAAAATATTGGCAAAAATCTAATATCGTGCATCCATACTCTACATTACCTCATATTTGATTTAAAAGCTGTAGCGTGATGCATGAGGAGCAGTACCTGTCCTTTCAGGGAGTTTATGTCGTTCTCTTTCTCGGTGTTCAGGGTCCGGGAACTCTCCAGTAAAGCAGCCTGCTCCTCCACCACTTTACTGAGTCTCTCCACCTCATCTGTAGCATAGGACAGATCTTCCTGAAGCAGCTCCGACTGTGACACACACATGCACACTTTAGTTTAGGCTTTTGACAAAAACTCAAAACATAAACCCAGTAGCACACATACCTCAATACGGTCAGAAGTAAGGTGTCTCTCTAAAGCTTCTCGCAGCTCCTGCAGTTCATTCTGCATGCGTGTCATGCTCTCCTTCGTCTGATCTTTCTCAATACAAACAGTGCTGTACTTCCCCTGTGGGTCCAAAACTCACAATATCAATACAAACTGTGAGTAGACCGGTCAAGTCACCTTATTTCTATAGCACTTTATACAATACACTCAACTATGAAGACAGCTCGGATTCTGCTAATCTAAAACAATAGTCATTATTTAGTCAGTTCAGTGTTGGTTCAGTTCAGATAGGGCTGCATGATAAGTTTGAGATGAGAATGAGCTTTATTGCCAGGTATGTTTACATAAGTTATAACAAGTGACAGCTGTCCTGTCGCTGTCATTCTGTTGCACTGTGGAGTTTTATGCATTGTGATGACAATTCCTACTTCTCTCCATTAAACATAAATGTGTGTGATATATTATCTGCTGGTTATTGATCATGAAAACATTTAATTTAACCTGCCAACAATGTGCACAAACGCTCTCTACATTACGGAAAAGCTGAGCTGAAATATCTGGCAAGTTTAGCAATGTTCTTGTTCAAACATGTGACCCTGGACCACAAAACCAGTCATAAGGGTAATTTTTTTTAAATTGAGATTTATAAATCTGAAAGCTGAATAAATGATCTTTCCATTGATGTATGGTTTGTTATGATAGGACAATATTTGTCTGAGATACAACTATCTGAAAATCTGGAATCTGAGGGTGCAAAACAATCTAAATATTGAGAAAATCACCTTTAAAGTTGTTCAAATGAAGTTCTTAGCAATGCATATTACTAATCAAAAAGGAAGTTTTGATATATTTACGGTAGGAAATTTACTAAATAACTTCATGGAACATGATCTTTACTTAATATCCTAATGATTTTTGCCATAAAACAAAAATCTGTAATGTTGACCCATACAATGCATTGATGGCTATTGCTACAAATATACCTGTGTTACTCATGACTGCTTTAGTGCTCCAGTGTCACATATAGAGATACTCACACTGATGTCAGTGATCTCTCCTCGCAGCAAACACACAGTCTGATCTCTTTCAGCAACCTCTATTCGAAGATCTCTGGTCTGCTGCATCAACTCCAGCACCACATCCTACACAAACACACGCATCGTGAAACACAGCAGGAGAAACACAATCCTACTGTAAATCAGTTCATCTTAGACTTATGTGCCATTAAAATATAGATCTTAAATATAGTCTTTTAAATTAAGGATCAATTAATCGTTAACTTTAATACTGCAAAATACGTCTATTGCAGTAGCATATAGTCACCGGCATGAAAGGATGTGCAAATGCCACTCAAAACGCCAGCTTCCTCACCCGAATGAAGAGGGTTTTTAGTCTAAATAAAAGGTTAGTAGCAGGATCGCAAAATGAATGGATTTGATTATGATCATTTGATAAAATGAAGAGAGCGAGCCGTAGTTACGCACGTGATCATTACACTTTGTGTGCCGTTTCATATCCTGTCACTTGCCTTTTTAAATGGTTTCATGGTGCTCGTTGTTTTAATTTAAAACATCATCGCAATGTTTGCAATTGACATTATCGGGATTTAAAATAAAATGATCCCAAAAGTAAGTACGGCAGGTGGGGCTGTGACGTGCAGCCAGTGACCTGTTTCCAGCTTTGTGTTCCGTTTTGCCGGATGGTAAAGAATTTAATATTTGTTTATTGTTTCTTTTCCCAAATCCTCACTGTCTCACCCTCTAGATTCGCAGGTTTATTTTATTGTTGTTCACTTTTAAATCACTGTTTTCGCATCTCTTACTGTGGTAAATGTGGGGGGCAATGAAAGATTTTGTGGCCATGAATTAAGAATCCGTTACTATGACTTAAATTGCTCCCGCATTTAAGTTAAATCATGGGTTTTCTAGGGAACAAATGAATGAAACATGGACAGTAGCCACAAATTAATATGTCGTAGGAACAAATTAACAAGTTGTAGGAATGAATATACCCTATATCTGTCCTGCTCGAGTGCGCAGGACAGATAAAGCGAAGTGCCCGATATGCAACAATTATCTAGAGAAATTATAATTGAACATGACTTATTACATTTTTCAAAACAAAAGAACTTTGTATTGTATCTGTTTTAATGTACTTTTAAAGTTTGGATCCCATTAAAAGCGCAGTTTGTACATTAGTAAATAATTTTCATGTAAGACCCAGCCCCTTCACCGTTTGCACGTTTTGCGCATGAGTGCACCCCAAAATGAAACTGCTTAAATCGACAGCTTTTATCAATTACATCAATTATCGACAATTAATCTGTCGTCGATTAATCGTTGACATCCCTAATATAGATATATAAAGTGCCCTCCAAAAGTATTGGAAATATATATAGCACCTTTTGTTTGAACCCAACCATTTTTCATGTTACCAAAAGTATTGGAACAGATAGAATTAACAGATTAAAGTGAAAAAGACTTAATATTTAGTTGCAAATGCTTTGCTTTCAATAACTGCATCAAGCCTGTGACCCACTGACATCACCAAACTTTTGCATTCTTCTTTTGTGATGCTTTTCCAGGCTTTCACCGCAGCCTGTTTCAGTTTTGGGGGGTTACTCCCTTCAGTCTCTTCTTTAGCAGGTATAATGCATACTCTACAGGGTTTAAGTGTGGAGATTGACTTGGCCAGTCTAAAACCTTACACTTCTGCCCCTGATGAACTCCTTTGTTGTTTTGGGTCATTATCTTGCTGCTTGATGAAGGATCTCCCAATCAGTTTGGTTGCATCTCTCCTTAAATTGTCAGACAGAATATTTCTGTAGACTCCGGAGTTAATTTTGCTGCTGCCATCATGTGTTACATCATTAATGAAGATTAATGAGCCTGTCCCAGAAGCAGCGATGAAAGCCCAAGACATTACATTACTTGTGTAATGTGTACTATAATGTACACCTGTGTACACTGTGTTTCAGATGAGCTTGTATGTTTGGGATCATGAGCAGATCCTTTCTTTCTCCAAACTTTAGCCTTTCCATCACTTTGGTCCATAAAATCAGTCCATAAAACCTTGTCCCAGAATTTGTGAGGCTCGTCTCCTATTCTTCTTGCTAATGAGTGGTTTGCATCTTCTGGTGTAGCCTCTGTACTTTTGTGCATGAAGTCTTCTGCGAACAGTAGATTGTGATGCCTTCACTCCTGCCCTCTGGAGGTTGTTGCTGATGTCACTAACAGTTGTTTTAGGGTCTTTCTTTACAGCTGTCACAATGTTTCTGTCATCAACTGCAGATGTTTTCCTTGATCTACCCGTTTGAGGTGTTACTCAGTACACCAGTGGTTTCTTTCTTCCTCAGGAGATGCCAAATGGTTGTACTTGCTATTGCCAGTGTTTGTGCAATGGTCTGATTGATTTTTCAGCTTCACAATTGCTCGTTTTTCACCCATAGACACCTCTCTGGTTTCCATGTTGGTTACACGTCTAACTAACTATAAATGCAGTCTGCACGGATCTGAAACTGAGCGCAGACATTCAGTGCTATTTATTGTTTGAATAATCAATTAGTAAAACACACCAGGGCAACAAAACACACCTGTCAGCCACATGTTAACATACTTCTGGTAACATGAAAAATGGGTGGGTTCAAACAAAAGGTGCTATCTTCTAAATTGTGTATCAGATCCAGATGAAAATACCTGTAAATAAAAGCTGAAATGTTAATCTCTCATCTCATATTCATCTTTTGATGTCAAACCCAAATGTTTACAGTCTACAGCAAAAATAAAGGAATTGGCCTTACTGTTCCTATATATATATATATAGATAGATAGATAGATAGATAGATAGATAGATAGATAGATAGATAGATAGATAGATAGATAGATAGATAGATAGATAGATAGATAGATAGATAGATAGATAGATAGATAGATAGATAGATAGATAGATAGATAGATAGATAGATAGATAGATAGAGATAGCTATTTTCAACAAATTTATTCAGGAATTTATTAATTCAACCTAATGACTAACATTAAGCTGCTTTACCAATAACACACTTTGAAAATGCCTGCAGAAGTTGTCTTATTTCAAGCAATGTGCTGACATTAAAATGATGAATTATTGGAATAAATTAATGAATGACAAACTTTTCCAACTGATTTCAGTGTAAATTCGTATGTAAATTTGAATTGTTTGCAAAACTACAGTGCACATTTTTTAGTAAATTTGAATTGTTAGTAATACTACAGCATAATGTATTATAAGCATAAACCTCATTAAAATTAATTATTTGGACACTTAACTATGGTTAACGTGAACTATTGTAGCAATAAGTAATATATTACATTGATGTTAACTTCAACATTTACTGATATATTTTGACATGCTGTTAATGCTAACATTAATATTAATTCATAATTATAGCACTTATTAGCAAACAATACCGAATAAATTAACAAATCTTGTCCTAACTAGCCTAACTATGTTATCATCTTTATTTCTCAACCTCCAACAGCTGTTTTTACAGCGAGTGAGTGAAAGATTCCTGCTGCGCGATCAGTGCATTGCGGTCTCACTTTGTCCTGTTCGATCTTCTGCTTGAGGCTGTTGACAGTCATGTTGGATGAACACAGACTCTGCTGTAGAGCACTGATCTCGTCGCTCTGCACACACACAGCAGATACATCAGAACCAAGAAAGTCATGCAAAACAGTTTCAGAACACTGCAAATTACAAACCACAAGACTAAAACTGTGTACAGACACATACCTGTTGTTGATTTTTGTTTGTCAGCTCTGTAATGTGTTTCTTCAGAGAGGCATTCTCTTCTACAGACTGCACAAGCTCCCTGAAACACACACTCAACATCACAACGCCTATAGGTGCATACGCTTTTACTAAAGCAAATGACAAGTGCATACAGATACAGCTGCTACAAAAAGTATTTGATCCACTATTATGTGTAACGTTCAAAAATGACCAAGCTACAAAAATTGCTTATACATTTATGCTATATTACCAAATATTGGATTTCATTTTTTTTGTTTGTTTTTTTTCTCTCAATCAGCACAGATTTCTTTTTAGAACTGACAGCTCATAGGCCTCATTAATCTGAGCTTATGCACCTCAGTTTTTCAGCAAACATTGCCAGAATTATCCAATTTGTATTCAAAAACTGAGGTGCGTAAGGACAGATCAGGTGCATGAGGCCTGCGATCAATTGGTTCCAAAAAGAAATACAAAACCTCTGCTAATTTAAAGAAAACAAGATGACAAAGATTAAATCCAGTATACCATGGTCAATTCCAATTCCGAAAATAGTTTAATGCACAGCTAGCCATGCATTATTCCTTACATATAAAATGATGAGATTATATAGATAGATAGATAGATAGATAGATAGATAGATAGATAGATAGATAGATAGATAGATAGATAGATAGATAGATAGATAGATAGATAGATAGATAGATAGATAGATAGATAGATAGATAGATAGATAGATAGATAGTTTAACCATTTAAAGTCCAAAAATAAATAAATAACTAAAATAAACCCAACTCACTTTGACATTTGGTTTTAATAAACTAAATAACATTTCACTTGTGTGTGACGCAAGTGTCTAAATACTTTTGGTGCCACTGTATACAACAACAAAACTATTCAGAGTTAAATCAACAAGTCCTTTTTCCACACATTTCCTCTGTATTTGATATTATAAAGTGGGTTTGATAGGTGTTTGCATGTCTCTCTCACTCACTTGGACACACTCTCTTTGTGTGCGGTCAGCTGGGATCTCACACTGTTGTTCTGCTCTTTCTCTTCCTGAAGAGTATGCAGCAACTCCTATAAAACCATACCATACAGTCAATACTTTGATAACAGCTAGATCTTCAACAACACAACAATTCAATCGGGCATGTAACTTAAACCCATTCAACCCAAGCATGTTTGAAACACTGGTATATAAACAGGTACATTATGTAAGAGTGTGAAAGAATACGGACATTGATCTTGGTTTGCATATCTGAGCACTCTCGTCTCTTGAGCTCCATCTGCTGTGTGTGCTGATCCAGCTCGAACTGAAACTCGGCCTGCAGTGTATCATATGTGTCCTGAAGCACACGATGCTTCTCCAGCACCTGCTCCCACTCCAGCCTGAGACGACATGCAGGACTTACTGAGCAGCATTCAAAGACAGCCAGTCGTACATGTATTGTTACAAAATATAGGTTACAAAATTACAAAAAAAACACTGACCAAGCTTTTGGCATCTCTCGCTGCATTAACAGCACATTAACTCTCTTACAGACGAGAGATGAATCTACCTCAACACATGCTGATAACGGTAGGCTATCTCAAATATCTTAAATTATTGGCTCCATAGCTCTCGTTGTGGCCCATACATTAATTTTTTTAAACAACTTTTCCTTTTGATTTTCATCCATGACTGATTATGATGCAGTGTTTGGACCCATAAACCCTCTGACTGTTGTTCGGTCATTTTAGGAAAAAAAAAAACAAACAAAAAAACAATAAAAATCGCTACTTCATCGGAATGGTATGAAGACTTACAGCAGTCGCTAAACTCGGTAAAGTCGGTATTACAGGTGATTTACATTATTTTTTTCCACAAGGTGGAACAAATCTGCCTCAAATCAATGGATTTTAAATACTTTCTCTATTTTTAACTTAAATACTGCATTAATTGAAAAATTATATCAAATTATTTTTATTTTTTTTACATTTTATACAGAAAAGTGTCCATAATTTAGATATGATTATTAATTAGTAACATGAAATACACTCAAAATGCTAATTACAGAAAAAACATGATTGAAATGAAATATAGTATATTAATTTCACAAAAATAAAATTGGTACATGATTGTGCCCTGGAGGTTTTGACCGGAAAACAATACAAATGTGACTCCCAAATGAACAACACCAGAGGGTTAAAATCTTTGTTAATTTTATAGCCTATAATTTTAGTCAGATTCTTATTATTATTTGTTATAAGTGTCATTAAAATGCTCTGGAAACAACATGCTGATGAATAACGATGCCCTTTTCACCCTGGCTCAAACAGCATCTGTAGAAGAACAAGGAGTTTTTTACACGCACTCAATTGTGAATAGATCACTCAATTCAGTTTTGATGTGGGTCTAGTTTTGTAGTTTTAAACATTTGTATTGAGGCGTCCGCAATCCTCATACCCATGTGTCAGTGTCACAAGCGATTTGTTTGACTTTTTGGTTAAGTTACTCCATAATTCCTCTATTTCAATGATATGTACTGTTATGAGAGCACTAGTGTGTGTTTGTACTTGACAGTGTCCAGCTGCAGCTGTGTGCTGATCAGGCTCTTGGACAGATCTGTGGTCTCTCTCTCATGCTCTGCTTTCTGCTGCTGCAGTTCTGTCCGCGTGGCCTCCAGCTCCTTATCAGAGGACTGCAAGACGACACGCAGATCTCGCACCTCCAGCCGCAGCACTGCAGAGAGGTCACAGCAAACAGAATCCCTCAGATCGGCTTCTATATCAACATACTGTATGACTCGCTCGCTAAACTCCACGTCAATGCACACGAACCGTGTATCCGCTCGGCTCAAAGCTCAAACGGTAGCGCCGCAGGTTGCAAGCTGACTAGAGCAGATGCGTTCACTCGCTGATGAATCTCAGTCACGCGACACTAAACAACCGCGCTGACAAACAGGAGCAGCACTGTGCGCAATGGATACAGTCAGAAGGCTTTTCAATCTACTAATTGCCATCTAGGGCTGAGTATCGTTCAAACATTTGCATTCGAACTCGTGCTTGTTCGTTTTAAAACGCATAGCTCAAACAAAATCATAATTTCTATTCATTGTGCACTAATTTACTGATAAGCATCAGCACCTTCCAGTGCTGTCTGCCAGTATGTTTAACATTATAAGCCTTCTCTCTTCCGCAATCACTGTTCTGACTCAGAGGACATAGCATATTTCAGCAACATTACATGGCCAAAACACACATTAGACAGCAATCGGAAGTTATTACAAACACTCGATGGTGGTTTAAAGTGAGTTTTGAGTAAAAGCGGAATATAAATCCTATTTATTGTCTTATGTATCATGATGCTAGTGTGCATGAATGGTCACGTAATGCGCACTTTTGGTCGTGTAGTATGGACGGAGATCTTTTCTGAAATGCCAGTATGGACAAGGATCATTTTCATTATTAAACAAAAAAGCACCAGTGTAAACGTAGCCTTACATCTAAGGGGGTTGGGACGCTATCGAATCGCTCTCGCGGATGTCAAACACCAATTGATCTGCGCCCTGCCGCTTCTAGTTCGAACACACCTCGTGCTGCAGGCTTTATTGGCTCACTGACGTTGACGAGTTTAACCCCTTAGGTATCGAAGTTTGGTAGTGAACAACAAGACGTTTTTTGATGCTCGATGGTATCGAGGCAATTCAGTCGGTGCCCAAATAGTATCGAACTCGATACCCAGCCCTATTGCCATCATTTACCATGGATTTACTGGAATAACACTAAATGCACCATGGTTGTGTGTCAGATGTGTGTGGCTTTAACTGTGGATATCATGGTCTAAATGTATGCTACTATAAAAGAACAAATATTTTTTTTTTTAAATAATTAAATTTCACCATATAAAAAGGGGGCTGCTACAATATTTACAGATATTACTGGTTTTGATAATAACATAAATTTGCATCTGCGTCCAAACTCATGCTGCTACTTCAATCAAATGTGCATTTCTAAGAGACAACAATTGCATTTATTATTATTATCATCATCAGGCAACACATTTCTTGATTTGAAACACTATCACTCATTAGAACATGCAGAAACCAGTACATTAATTTTTCCTATTAAGGTATTTATTTTGTTAAGGAAAAATGACTGGAAAAGTGTAAAGAGTTCAAAAAAGTGTGTGTCATGTTCTGACCATAAAGAGTAGTTTAAAACCAAAATTCTGGGTCTGGGTCCGTATTCACAAAACATCTTAAGGCTAAACGTAGCTCATAACTTTAATTATCGATATCGACTGATATGAAAATGTTTTGGCCATACTGCCCAGCCCTAATCTGAAGTGCTCAAGACTCACTGTGCATCTCTCTGTGTTCATCTTCCAGCTGCTGTTGCAGCGTCCCGAGTCTCTCCTGCAGACGCTGCTGTTCTTCCAGCAGCGAGTGTCGCTCGGCACCAAACATCTACAGTCAGAGAGCAACATCAAACCAATGCATGGAGCAGAGCACCAGAAACACCAAACACTACAGCAAACACACCTCCTCTGTGCGACTGCACTTCTCCGTGGCTATGGTAAGCTGCTCTTCCAGCTTGCTGATCTGCTGAAGCAGCTTCCTGTTCGTGGCTTCCTCCTCGTCCAACTGGCCCTGAACACGAAGAGCCTGTTCCTAAAACCCAAAACAAAAAAAAAGTTCAAACGCATTCACCACAACATCATCAGGAAGCTACACTTCAGAAGAAATACATCACAAATTCTGGACAGTAAGACTAGGGATTTCTTATATATTACATAATATAGTTTTTTGTTTGTTTGTTTTTTTTAACTAAATATTTTTGATGTTGTTGTTGTTTGTATACAGTGGCCCCAAAAGTATTTAGTCACTTAATGTTACTTAATTGAAGTTTAATATTAAAACCAAATATCAAAGTGAGTCGGGTTTATTTTAAAGAGATACTTTTACTTATTATTTTTTTAACTTTAAATGGTTAAACGTGAAGAGCCTGTTCCTAAAACCTAACCAAAAAGAAGTTCAAACAGATTACCCACAACAACATCTACAGTAAAATGCAATAGGAAATTACACATCAGAAGAATGACATCAGAAAATACTCATTTCAGTGATGCATCCAAATTATCAAAATGTTATGCAATATTATGAAAACCGTTTTTGATTACACTTTAGTTTGGCGACCAGGGGGCTGTTTCATAAGAGACGCTAAGAAAAGCGGGGATTAAAGTCCAAAACCTGACTTTAAATAACGTAACAAATCAATCGGACTAAAGCGGTTTCATAAACCACAATTCAAGTTCACGCAATCTGACTAATGCTATCCAGGTTCAGTGAGTCAGGATAATGTGACGTGCAGCTTATTCTGAAGCAGCCCTTGATGTCGATCATGGCTCAGATCGATCCACCATAGCAAACAGCGGATATATCTGTGCTGTTTAACGCATTTGAAACATTGTGTTTTCCTCCGTGCATAACTGACACGTCACAGGTATGTTTTTCATCTGTAAATGTTAGAAAGTCATGCAAATATATCCATTTAGCTGTCAGGAGTGGGCGAGGCTTATGCGAGAGAACGAGTGCTGCTGAGCGCATGCGTGCTACACAGACGGAGCAGAATAGAGGACTAGCGCAGTAATTCTGAATAAAATATACATTCTGCTAAAATATTTGTTGTTGGACATTAAATGTGACACGTATAATTTCAATCCTACATATAAGTGTATTGTCCGTGTTAGAGGAGCTCAGCTTAGCCTGACAGTTAGCCTGCTCCGGACCAGGTTAGTTTCTCAGCATAAGTTGCCACAGTGACTGAGCTTGAACTATGGTAATTTTGCTTTCGGAAACCAAATAAAGTTAAAATAAATCAGAATTACTGAAATAAGCCTGGCTTGTTTAAGTTAGTCAGTCTTATTGTCAATTGATGTGGTTCAAAATAAGTAAAACTGAAATAAACCTGGCTTATTTGGTAAACTTGTTTAATGAAACAGGCCCCAGTTCTCACTAACTAAACAACTATGATTTTGACTCTACAGACTCCCAGTTTGCTAGTAATTAGTTCGTAATATGCATGCTAGTCAATATTGGTCCTTAAAATAAAGTGGTACCTTTTTTTTTTTTTCCTAGAGAATAAGATGCACAAATTCTGGACAGTAAGATGAGGGATGTTATATTATTTGCATAAAAAAAAAAAAAAAAAAAAACTTTCATAAACTACTTTGATATGCTGTTTTGAAACTTTACAGAAGAAAATATACAGTTCTTTCTGAGCACCTGCATTTGTTTGAGTTCTTCAGTGAGCGCTTCACAGGCCAGCTCGTTCATCTCAGGAGGCGGCTGTTCGTTCTGGATGTCATCGACGTCGATATTCTCGTCCTGCTCATTCAGATGGTCTGGGCTAGACAGCGGCACCAGTCGATTGCGCAGGTTATACGCTTTTGTGGGCGTAGTCAAAATCTGAGGAGCAGCAGCAGCCATAATAAGAGGTTTCCTTTCGAAATCATTTAAAACAGACCAACTCAAAGTCTGAGCTCGCTACCTTTATGGTCTCGGCATGAATCTTGTTGAGTTGAGACACTTCATGTTTGCTGTGGGCTTTAGTGGCTTCTAGGATCTTCTCCAGATGTCTGTTGGACTTCTCGAAGTAGCGCTTCTCAGATTCCAGCTCAGCCAGCTGTTTTCTAAAGGGAGTATAATGTGCTGCGCTAAAGACTCAATTTGACAAGCATTTGTTACATCATGGATGTGACATGAACGTACTTGTTGACCTCCTTGAATTCCTCAAAGGCTTGAATTATGGCTGTGAGCTCTGACTGTTTCTGCAGCAGCTGAACCTTCATCCGCTCCACAGAAACTGAGGACAGCGTCTCCATGGTGACAGGGGTGGAGTAGATGGGCGGAGCTATTAATAAAGAGTAACTTAGGTGATCTGCTTCTGCTTCATATTTAATGATAAAGACAAACATACCAAACAACTTTTGCATTTACTTTTTTTGTAGAGGTATGTAATAGATTCAGATATGTAATAGCAATTATTGCAGTGTGAACATTCACATGTAGATGACGCTCATAGCATCAATTCATGCAACAGTGATCTTCCTTAGTTTGCAAACAAATAGTTATAAATGTCCAATTCAAATTAAGTTTTAACTGTTAAAACCATCACCTCCTGTGCTCTCCTCTGTTGTCTGAGCCTCCAGCAGCTGCAGGAAGGTTTTCTCCAGCGCGGTTAACGACTGAACCTTGGTCTCGACTGCAGAGCGGACAGAATCCAGAGCACGCAGGGCTTGAACCTCCTCCCGCAGGGCGCAGTTCTCCGCTGCATACCGCATCATTCGTGGGTGGTGCTCCACCTGAGAAAAAAAGAAAAAAAAAAAAGTCAAGTAGGGGTGTGCAACATATATCGTCTTTGATAATATCGCAATTGCTGTTTTAGCGATGTGCAATTTGACATTATCGAGTATTTTGTCAAATAAAAACGATCAAAACACCCCTACAGAGTGCACGCATTCATTAAGTGATGAAGTCTAGACTAGAGCGTGCGCACTTTTAGAGTGTGTTCTTTCACTGCATGATTCAGTCTAATAAACTGCATTAAGAATGATCACAATTCAAGATATGGGGGCAGAAAATGTGTATATATCTTTCATATAGTTAAAATTACACGAAGAGTGCTGTTTTTTGTTTAAATGAGCATGATTGTGATATTGATTTCATATAACAGTTCAATAAACAATATATTAAGAGATGTACTATTTAGACACCATATTGCCTGTTTTTGCTCCATTTCACCAACAAAACAATTATTCCAAACAGCTACAGCACTGTTTTGTGTCTTGATTTGGTTCAGTCACAACGACTCACTTATTAACAGGGACTTTCTGCCACCTGCTGGCGGTTTTAATTTCACAAAGTATCAAAATTTCACAAAGTTCATTTTAAAATAATTTCAAATATCAGTATTCAAATATCAAAACATTATGCATTTGTAAGTGCAGGTTAAAGCACTCCATGTCCCTCTGAGCTGCATTAAAGTCCCTCTGAGCTGCATTAAACAGTGTGTAAATACAGCTAAACAGTGTTTAAATGCCACTTCAGATGCAACTTCTGCAAATATTAATTTTGTTGACAATGGTTTCATTTGTTTGGTAACAGCCTAAATGTCTTATTCTAATTGACTGATTAAATATAACAATTTGACTCAAAAGATGCACACTTAAACAAAAAAAAAAAGCTTTATTAAAAGGTAAAATTAGTAGAGCTCAAATAGTAGAGCATGGCGCTAGCAACGCCAAGGTCATGGGTTCGATTCCCAGGGAAAGCAAGAGCTGATAAAATGTAAAAAAAAAAAAAACTAGTGCAAATGCAATGTAAGTCGCTTTGGATAAAAGCATCTGCTAAATGCATCACTGATGTAAAATGACCACACAGCATATGAAGAATATCAAAAACTGCAGCTGTCCACGGTAGACAGATATCAGGACAAAAACACACTTGGCAAAATATTGTTTAATCATCGTTATCGCAAAAATCCAAAAGAACATTGATATATCATTTATTTTCAATATCGCACACCCCTAGTCAAGTCATCTTTATTTATACAAATAAATATAGTGCTGTCAAACGATTAATCGCATCCAAAATAAAAGTTTGTGTTTACGTGATATGCATGTGTGCTGTGTATATTTATTATGTATATAAAATACACACACATGCATGTGCATATTTCAGACAAATATGTTGTTTATATATTAAATATATTTATTTATAATATAAATTATATGAATATACATACAGTGGGTACGGAAAGTATTCAGACCCCCTTAAATTTTTCACTCTTTGTTATATTGCAGCCATTTGCTAAAATCATTTAAGTTCATTTTTTTTCCTCATTAATGTACACACAGCACCCCATATTGACAGAAAAACACAGAATTGTTGACATGTTTGCAAATTTATTAAAAAAAAAACACTGAAATATCGCATGGTCCTAAGTATTCTTTTCCCCCAATAAAGTCATAATTTGCTGCTTATTAATAGTTAGTGAGTGAACACTACAGACAAGCATCTTCCCTTTCAGTCTCCAGATTAAATCTCATTTAAAAAATGTGCCGAAATCTGAAAAAAAAAAAAAAAAGCAGTGGCAATGTGAAAATTTGTGGTCGACCGATATGGGTTTTTTGACAGCTGATGCGGATATCTTGGAAAGCAGGGTGGTCGATAGCCAATATATATATTTTTTTAATTTTACTTAATATTTAAGAAAATTTAAATCATTTGAAAATCGATTAAAAATGCGTTTAAATTCAAAGATTTGTTTAAATGATATAAATGCGTATTTGATGAATGCTGACGGCAAACGAGAAAGTATTATAATGTTTGCCTTTCTATTACTAATAATATAAAAGCAATCGTTATAATACTTTTCGTATGCATTTAATGACTTTGTTTACCTGATTATTAGACAGACTTCTATCTGTACTAGACAGAACTGTTCACGACGACAGCGAACGAGGGAGAATGAGAGCACTGTGTGCTCAGGAGCTGCGGTTCTCAGCGCTGTCACAATAAAAGACCTGCCTCGAATGCATCGGCCAAACAGAAAAACGTATCGGCTGATGCAGATATATCGGTCGACCACTAGAGAAAACCAAAGATAAACAGTGATCTGGAATCTTTTTCCAGCAAGAAATGGACTGATTCTAGTAGAAAGTCTCAGAAGCTTGTAAGAACTACATTCACACTGCAGGCAAATGTGGCTCAAATCCAATTTGTTTGCTCAGGTGACATCTGTTTTTGTCATGACCGTGTGAACAGCACAAACCACATGGAGTCTGATCTATTCGATTCTGATTTGTGCCACTTCAATATATGGTACTAAATGACATGTTTTGTTTAGAGGTACTGATTGTTTGATATGTAAAATTTACAAAGCGCTAGCCTTTCAGCCAGTACACACAAACATGTCTCAAATAAGCCATTGTCTACCTGAATTAGTTTAGGTGTGTGTACCTGCTCTCGAAGCAGACGTATCTCTTCCTGCAGCTGCTGGTTCTGCTGATCAGGGTCTGATCTCTGGCCTGTCTGGAGCTCTCTCTTCAACTGAGCGATTTGATCATCTCTGAACTTCAGGATCATGCGGCTGGACTGGATGAATTTCTCCTTCTGGGCCGAGGCCGCTTCCAGATGAGACACTTTCCCCTGAAGAGCCTGGAAGCAAAGACAGCAGCAGGAGTCAACTGTGCTTTACACTGAGCAAGAACAGGGAGAATACGCAAATATGCAATACTATTATTAGGGTTGTAACGATATACCGGTATGATGGTCTATCGCAGTTTGAACGTACACGGTAGAGATTGTATCTAATCTCCATCTCCCGCCGAAAAAAAGTGTAAATTTGCAGTATGAATCTAAATGTTCACATACTGCTTGCTACATGACACACTGCATGAAAGGTAATATTCAAAAAGGCATAATAGGCGCACTTTAAGAACTGAACATGACGGAGATCTGACACGCATCATATTTTCTCTCAACTCTACCTTTTCTGACCGATTTCATGTCGGACCCACTCTTCTAATGAGCTGACGAGTTGAATCGGGTGTGTTAGATGAGGGAGACAGTGTTAGGATGCGCCAGGACAGTTTTGAAAACCATTTCAGAGACATGTTCCTAATGTAACTCATATAACATATTACATGCATGCACAGTTTTATGCCAGCTTTAATCGCCTTTTTGGTAACTTTGGTAATGTTACATGTCCCAACAGAGACAGTAATATATTGGATCACTGTTACACTGCAATAAAGAATGCATATCAATCTGTTCCACGGGCAGCTTTCTCTGATCACTGCCTGGTTCATCTTATACCAACCTACAGCCAAAAACTTAAATCTTCTAAACCTGTAGTAAGGACTGTAAAAGGATGGACCAATGAGACCGAGCAGGTTTTACAAGTCTGTCTCGACCTTACTGATTGGAGTGTTTTTGAAGCTGCTGCCACCGATCTGGACGAGCTCACAGAGACTGTAACTTCATATATCAGTTACTGCGAGGATATATGCATTCCCACCAGGACTTATGTAATATTCAACAATGATAAGCCATGGTTTACAGCAAAACTCAAACACCTCCGTCAGGCCAAAGAGGACGCCTACAGAAATGGGGACAGAGTATTGTACAATCAGGCCAGGAACACACTGAATAAGGAGATTAGAGTGGCTAAAAGGACCTACGCTAAAAACCTGGAAGATCAGTTCAATTCCAATGACTCCGCTTCAGTGTGGAAAGGCCTGAAAGCCATCACCAAGTACAGGACACAATCCCCCAGCACTGAATCAACAACTTGCTGAAGATCTGAATGAGTTTTATTGTAGATTTGAAACCTCCCACACCCATCCTGACCATCTCTCTACACAACCGTTAACACCTCCTGCAACCCCCCTCTCCTGTATTATGTACTATTTGTGTATTTAGCAGAGCGTTCAATTAAATTGAATGAACAAATAAAGATAAAACACTACATAGAACGATTCCTAAAGCAACTGTATTAGTATTATAAGTTTTTCATTCAAGAATAGTAAGTGATTTCTCTCTTTGTGTTTTGTTTTGTTAACGTTAAATGAATAGTTCCCCCAAAATGAATATTCTGTCATCTGTCTGTCAATTCTGTCATAGTGTTTTATTTTTATACCATCATTTACTCAACAGTTGTTTTAAACCTGAATGAGTTTCTTTCTTCTGCTGAACATAAATGCTATTTTGAAGAAGGTGGAAAACCAAACAGTTGCTGGTCCTCAGTGACTTCCATAGGATTTTTCTTTCTATCAAAGTCAATGTGGACCAGCAACTGTTTGGTTACCCTCGTTCTTCAAAATATCTTATTTTGGATAGAGGTTTGGGACAACATGTGAGTGAGTAAATGACAGAAATTAAATTTTAGGGTGAACTATCCCTTTAATGACAGTCGACAGCACGTTTAGTGTCCTGTCCCTTTAAGAGCTGCACGCATCTAATATACAGGCACGCATCTGTTTCTCTCTTAACTATTTACTTTCATTTTAGAGATAACCAACTGAGTCTGTATGTAAACCTTGTGTGTTTTGACAGTATTAGCGCAAAAGATAAGTTAGTTGAGTAATCAAGCGCTTTTTAGTGTCCGTGCTTCAGGTGTATGCGCTCAGAAAAAGCGCACGTCAGACCAGCGCGCGAATTAAACATTTAACCAGCAAGGCTTGTGTGCAAATAATGTAGTTTTGCGATCGCGAATAAGTGCAGTGTCCTGTCAGAGTAACTCTACTGCTGTATGTGGTGTTGTACAGTATATAGAGACGGAGGAGCCAGAGCTGTATTTGATATAATGTGTGCTGTAGCACGATACTACCATATTTCTTCAAAAGCAGATCGTGGAGACATTTTTTATTGTCCACGATCAAAAATCGTCACATCGCACACCTCTAAGTGGAGACATTCAAGTTCCTGGGATCCATCATCCCTCAGGACCTGAATTGGGACACTCACATCAACTCCATTGTAAAAAAAAGCCCAAGGATTGTACTTCCTTCGCCAGCTGAGGAAGTTTAACCTGCCACAGGAGCTGCTGAAATAGTTCTCTTTCAAGCATACGTTTCGGTGTCTCACTATGGGATACGCCCCTTCCGCGTATTCCTCAGAAGCCCTATTACATTACGCCAGCCCCAATTGGCTGGCAGACGTGACGCTGTGTCTGGGAGTGGCCTCCCCACCCCTCAGTATAAAGGAGCGACACAACGTCACTACGACATTCAAAAACCTCTTCTCGCTTCACACCAGAAGCCTTAACGAACTCTCGGACGAACGACTGGCCACCACGCCGTTTTTTCGCCTGACTCCTTCAATTTTGCATTCCAGCCGATTGCAAGGAGTGTTCGATACTACGATGGCTGCTGCAATGCAGACTGTCCCGGCTAGCGAGGGAGATGCTGTGCGACTTTGTTCATGCGGGAACAAAATTTCATGCAAAGACACACACCAGGTCTGCTCTGCATGTCTTGGGCTGAAACATGCCCAAATGGCGATCGAGAACCCCGGTTCCTGCGAACACTGCGCACGCTTCACTACGAAGAGCCTTCGTCGCAGGCTAGCACGCCAAGCTAGCCTGTCAGGCCACGATCCCCTCATGTCGCCTAGCCCCGTTCCAGCTGCCACTCCGCAGGTATCCATCCCTGTAGAGCTGCCCACCACGGCAGCTTTATCATGGGGTGAACAGCTTGACGTTTGCGTCCCTCTGACCAGTGTGTTTAGCACGGACGAGGAAGAAGACGCGCTCGATTTCGAGGAAGACGGACAATCGGACTTTCTTCTCTCTGAAGAAGAGGAAGATTTCGAGGACTCCCCTTTCATTCCCCCTGCGCACACGGCACAACCCTTCGCCGCGGCGGGGACCACGGAAGATGCGGATGGGGCACCATCCCCGCTGCTCAGTGTGGATCTGCAAGATGTGTGCAAACGCGCTGCAGAGAAACTAAATATTCTGTGGCCGACCGTGGTAGCAGAGACTGCAAAGTCTCGCTATGAGGGTAAGAGGCTGCCGAGGGCGAAACGGGCAGCACGGCAGCTCCTTCCTGTGTTTCCAGAGCTCCTGGAGGAGCTTGCGGTGACCTGGAAGGACAAACCGTTCACCAGCAAGTTACCCGTGCAGGGAGGATCCGCTCTCGATGTGGAGGGAATGGAGAAAGCAGGACTTCTCCGAATGCCTCCCATGGAGCCATTAGTTGCCGCGCACTTGCATCCAAAGCACACGGCAGCTGCAAATCCGACGTTGCCATCCAAAGCGGACCGTTTCCAGTCAAGCATGTCGGAACGCGCTTATAAAGCGATTGCTCTCTCTGTCAGGGCGCTGAACGCTACCTCTATGCTGACCGCGTACCAAGCGGAATTGCAGGACGAAGCGTCGACCATACCAGGTCAGACGCACTGGGAAGAGATATGTGTAGTGACAGATCTCTCTCTGCGTCTTCAGAGGTGCGCGGTTCAAGCCGCGGGCAAAGCCATGGCCACAATGGTCATCCAAGAGAGAGGACGTTGGCTTAACCTGGCTAATCTCTCTGACAGGGAGAAAGAAGCTATCCTGGACGCACCGGTGGTCACAGAAGGCATTTTTGGCTCGGCGTTGACACTGATGCAAAAGAGATGCGAGGAAAAGAAGAGGGATGATGAGGCTTTGCAGCTCTGTATGCCTCGGAAGGCACAGACTGCACCCCCCCCCCCGCCACCTCGGCAGACTTTCGCACAAGTTACGGCCCGCCCACCCCCCAGCTATCGCATTCCTCGGCGGCAGAGACCGAACGTGAATGCAGCGGGTCACAGCGGAGTCCCGGAACAGAGAACTGCCTGGCCTAGGAAGAACTACCCGCCTGCAACAGCTCAGGTGGTCCAGCCAGCTCCTCAACCTCATCCTCACTCCCATCCTCAGGGAGCGAGGAGGGAGAAGAAGGCAGTTTGATGGGGTCTTCCCCGGGGAAAGGAGCACAAAAGCCCCCCCGTTCGCGAGCTCCCGTCCCCCAGATGTTCAGCGTTCGACAGTGGACGAGTTCCAAAGTTCCCGGATGTTCTGTGGAAAGATAGAGCCCGGTTGGGCCAGGGGAACCAGAGCAGTGAAAAGGACAAGGGATGGTGCAGTGGTGTACACCCACCCACTAGTCACAAGCATTTTTCATGTCCAAAACTCAATAAAGTTTTCATTGTATTCCCAAAACATGTTGCAAAACATAATTCCCCAAAAAACGTTGCAAAACACGTTGACAGACCACAGCATAACATCACCTCGGGGAGCTTTAGCTCCCTTAGGGGTGATGAGACGCTTAAACTCTGTCCGAGCGCTGAATGCCCACGCATGCGCAATACAGACAACAAACTCGCTCACGGCTCAGCCACACGAGGGCGCCAGAACGCTGCAAATAAACAGTTGGCGAGAATGCACACGGTCCCGCTGGGTACTAAGGACAGTACAATTCGGGTACCGACTGCAGTTCGCCGCTTCCCCCCCGCATTTCAAAGGGATAATTCATTCTCAGGTGCGGGAAAAATTAAAGCATGTTCTTCAGGAAGAAATTTCCTCTCTGTTGAACAAAAGGGCTATAAGAGTGGTCCCACCCGAGCAGAGCCACAGCGGGTTTTACTCGAGGTACTTCCTCGTCCCAAAGAAAGGGACTCAAGCTCTTCGTCCCATATTAGATCTGCGGGCACTGAACAAGTACTTAAGAAAGTACAAGTTCAGAATGCTCACTCATTCTACACTCCTAAAATTAGTGCGCCATGGCGATTGGTTTACGTCAATCGACCTGAAGGACGCATATTTTCACAAAGATATATCCACCCCACAGGAAATTCCTGAGGTTTGCTTTCCTCGGCGTGGCATACGAGTATCTGGTTCTACCATTCGGGTTGTCTCTCAGCCCCCGAGTGTTTGTAAAATGTACAGAAGCGGCACTCACTCCGCTCAGGGAGAAGGGCATTCGTCTCGCTACTTACATAGACGACTGGCTGGTGACAGCTCAGTCAGAGCGAGAAACGAGAGAACACACAGTTATGCTTCTGGAACACATACAGAAACTGGGTTTCAAATTAAACATCGAAAAGAGTGTTTTAATTCCCACACAGTCTATAACATATCTGGGGCTGTCACTGAACTCGGTGACATTCAGAGCACGACTGTCAGAAGACAGGGTGAGAAAATTCACTCGGTGCATGACCGATTTTCAGAGGGGAAACAGTGTTTCCTTTCGCACATGCCTCAGGCTATTAGGACTGATGGCTTCAGCCCTGATAGTTATTCCCTTAGGCAGACTGTTCATGAGAGAATTTCAACGCTGGGTAGCGTCTCAGGGACTGGACCCAATACGTCACTCCCGCAGGAGAGTAAGAGTGACGTCAGAGGCAGTCTTAGCACTGCGCCAGTGGAGACACCCGACCTTTCTGGTTCAGGGGGTACTCATGGGCGTGGTTCGAGCCAGAAAAGTGATAACAACGGACGCGTCGTTGTCCGGTTGGGGGGGCATTCACGAGGGCAGGATAGTGAATGGAAGATGGGATCAACATCTGACCAGTCTTCACATAAACTATTTGGAAATGCTAGCCGTTTTTCTGACGTTGAAGCATTTTCTTCCTTTTCTCAAAGGGCATCATGTTCTCGTGAGAACGGACAACACTACGGTTGTGGCTTACATAAACCAGCAGGGAGGTCTCAGATCACTTCCCTTGCACATGTTAGCACGCAAACTGATTTTATGGAGCAATACCAATCTTTTATCCCTGAGAGCGACGCACGTACAGGGTGTTATGAACCAGGGTGCGGATTTGCTTTCCAGGGGCAATCCTCTCTACGGGGAGTGGAAGTTGAACAGGGAGGTGGTCGAACAGATTTGGAGCATATACGGCAGAGCGACAGTAGATCTGTTCGCGTCACACGACAATGCTCAGTGTCCTCTGTTTTTCTCCCTGAAAGATCAGAGCGCGCCTCTGGGGATAGATGCGCTGGCGCACGAATGGCCTCGCACTCTCCTTTACGCTTTCCCACCGATAGCATTGATATCCCCAACACTTTACAGAGTGAGGGAGGAGGGACTAAAACTGATATTAATAGCTCCGAGGTGGCCAGGGAAGTATTGGCTAGCGGAGATCATACATATGCAGTACAAAGACCCGTGGTCTCTCCCGCTGCGCAGAGATCTTCTGTCACAAGCAGAGGGGGAGATTTTTCATCCTCATCCAGAACGCCTGGCACTATGGGCATGGCCTGTGAGTGGGTCAATTTAAATATAACCGGTCTGCCTGACAGCGTTATTAGAACCATACAAAATGCTAGAGCTTCATCGACTAGGTCTCTTTATGAATGCAAATGGGGCGTGTTCGAGCGCTGGTGCGCAACTAAACATGAGATACCCTTTCAGTGTTCAGTGGCAGTGGTTCTATCATTTCTTCAGGATTTGATAGACCAAGGGAAAGCGTTTTCAACCATAAAAGTGTTTCTGGCTGCTATATCTGCTTGTCACATTGGTTTTGATAAAACTGTGGGGCAGCATCCTTTGGTAGGCAGGTTTATGAAAGGTGCGCGCCGCGCCTTGCCAGTTTCGAGACCGATTTCCCCCTCATGGGACTTGGGATTGGTGCTAGATGCTCTTTCCATGTCCCCATTTGAGCCGCTGGATAAGGTTGATTTAAAAATATTGTCATTTAAGACGGCACTGCTGTTAGCTTTATCCTCGGCAAAACGCGTAAGCGAGATTCACGCGTTTTCAGTGCACTCAGCGTGTTTGCAGTTCATGTCTGGGGATGCAGGGGTAGTTCTGAAACCTAATCCTGCATTCATGCCCAAAATAGTTAAGGCTATCATTCCTCTTGAGTTAAGAGCCTTCTGTCCACCACCTTTTGCTTCATCAGAACAGCAAAGGTTAAATGCATTGTGTCCAGTGCGTGCTTTACGCATTTATACAGAAAGAACTAGAGGGTTCAGGGAAAGTGATCAGCTGTTCGTATCTTGGGCGAAACCTCGTACGGGGAAGCCGATTACTAAGCAGCGGTTGTCGCACTGGATAGTGGAGGCGATCTCGCTGGCATATTCCAGTAAGGGTCTTGTGTCCCCATCTGGTTTACGTGCACACTCAACAAGGGGAATGTCAACGTCCTGGGCCCTGTTTAAAGGAGTCTCGTTACAGGATATTTGCGAAGCGGCGAGCTGGTCCTCACCGCATACATTTGCAAGGTTCTATAAGCTGGACGTTACAGCTCAGACTCTAGCGCATGCAGTATTGAGCGTTGGAATGTGAATCACGAGTCATGACTCGTTCAGCCCCGCACGCAGTATTGTGGTTGGCAGGAGACTTCGAGGCAGGCTATCTGGCAATACGGGAGTTAGGATATCCCATAGTGAGACACCGAAACGTATGCTTGAAAGAGAACAATAGGTTACTTGCGTAACCCCGGTTCTCTGATAGCATTAAGTGAGGTGTCTCACCAGATCACCCTCCTTGCTGTGCGAAGCGAGGAAGAGGTGTGCTTGTTTTGAATGTCGTAGTGACGTTGTGTCGCTCCTTTATACTGAGGGGTGGGGAGGCCACTCC
Source organism: Barbus barbus (assembly GCF_936440315.1). Lineage (NCBI taxonomy): Eukaryota > Metazoa > Chordata > Actinopteri > Cypriniformes > Cyprinidae > Barbus > Barbus barbus. Next base: position 2,859,596 of record NC_136726.1, on the reverse strand, counting down.
CAGACACAGCGTCACGTCTGCCAGCCAATTGGGGCTGGCGTAATGTAATAGGGCTTCTGAGGAATACGCGGAAGGGGCGTATCCCATAGTGAGACACCTCACTTAATGCTATCAGAGAACCGGGGTTACGCAAGTAACCTATTGTTCTACTCAGCCGTCATTGAGTCTGTCCTGTGCACATCAATAAGTGTCTGGTTTGGCTCAGCAACAAAATCAGGGATCAGAAGACTACAGAGAACGGTTCGGGCTGCTGAACGGATTATCTGTGCCCCCCTGCCCACCCTCCAAGAACTGTATACATCCAGAGTGAGGAAAAGGGCTCAGAAAATCACTCTAGATCCCTCACATCCAAGTCATCCCCTTTTTGAACTTTTGCCATCTGCCCGGCGCTACAGAGCCCCAATTACCAGGACAGCCAGGCACAAGAACAGTTTCTTCCCCAGGACTTTTGTAGCTTTAATAAGAAACAAGGGAAGTTTTATTTTACAGTGAAGACTGTAAGAATTAAAGCCTACTGAAATATTCAGTAGGGTTAACTGAATATTTAGACTTGCATTTAAAAAAAAAAAAACTTAAATGTTTCATTTGCATGTTTTTTTGTTTTGTTTTTTGTTTTATTGCATTCCTTTGCTTTTTTTTTTTTATTACTGGCAGTTTAATTATTTTCTATAATTTAGAGGACCTTTTTTATTTTTTTTTTACAAATATTAGTCCCTCTAGTACTCTGCTGTGGTATTGAGAAATGTGACATTTCGCTAGTCTCTAAAATGTAGTACCAACCTTATTTACAGAACATATATATTTGATGTATATCACTATGTTTAAATAAATCGTTCATATAAAGTTTTGGTCATATGGCCCACTAATAATCGTTTTAAATAATCATGATTACAATAATGTAGATTATGATTTGTCATAATCGAGCAGCCCTATCCAGAGGCAAGATCAGACATGAGGTGTTCGGATCGAAGCCTCATAATACAATAGGGTAAGTTTAGTTTGTATTGATTTAATTCTTCTACAAAAAGCAACTGTACATAAAAGGCACCTTCTTCTCCTCCTGTGCCTTCTTCCAGAAGCTCATGGCCTGAATGAACTGAGTCTTGTAGGAGACGTCAGAGTGTGCTGCAACACAAACACTAGTTTAAACAATAAGAAACAAATGAGTATTATGTCAGGACAGATGTATTGTAATGTGTGTGTACCTGTTTGCTGGTCTGATGGTGTGACCTCTATGACCCCTGCTTGTGAAAGAGCATTTGCGAGCTGCTCCTTCAGTTTTCTCACTTCCGCTTGCAGTTGTCTGACATTACCCTGAGTGTCCTCATTTACCATAGCCTACAGACAGACACAGATTAGCCTCCTAACTGCACCAATTCTTCAAGAATATTGAGAACATAGTGAATGTTTGGCTGAATGATTCTGTTGTTCAACCTTATTTTTGATGAGTTTGGCTCTCTGAGCAAACTGCAGAGTGGAGAGCGTCTCTCCGAAGCACTTGGAACCAGGATGAACGTTAGCGATGATGTACGTCTTAGCATTTCCGCCCAGAGAGTCCTGAACACATGAACAGCAATTAGACACGATTTAATAAACATGCATTTTTACAGACATTCATAAAGAGCCCTCACCCTGAGCAGGAAGGTCAGTTTTGAGTCTCTATAACAAATGTGACGGTTCTTCCCATTCGACACATCCATCAGGGCCATGATCACCTGACCAAGACACATCAGTGACCGGTTTATGCTGCTCGCCTCCTAAAGCACAAGTCAAAAGGCTAGAGTTTAATATAAAGTAATAACAGTAGAGTAACAGACATGTCTTTAAAGCAGGCGTTTTTAAACTGTTCAGTTGTTGGGCCACATCTCCATTAAAACAAGAATTGCATATAACTAAGTAAACATTGTTTTATTAGGGTATGAATTAGCATGGTTTATAAACTTTAACTTGAAACAGCCCCACTTTTAAGATCCTTATTTTAAAACACTATCCCCCGGTTTCACAGACAAGACTAAAATGCAAATGTGAGCTTTTTCCACTGAAAGAAACTTGCACTGACTAATCTTAAAATATATCAGTGCCTTTGTTTCGTCTCAAGATGTGCACCAGTAATGATTTGTTTTCTAAGGTACGTTTATAAAAATTACTTAAATGTCCTAACTGAATTACGGCTTAATCCTGGCTTAGTCTAAACCCTGTCCGTGAAACCAGGCCTAAGAATAACTACGAACATTATTTTATGATGTATAATGGTCAGCCTTAAGAGTTACAAGGTATTCACAACTAAACCCAACCAACTGCTGCTCAAAACTAGCCCAATGGCGTTTTGAGGGGGTCCCCTGGTAAAAATCTGGGGGTAAAATACACATTTTTGGCGAGGTTCCCCTGGTAAAATTTGCATTGCAGGTAGGGGTGGGCGATGTAGCCTTAAAATGATATCACGATATTTCAAGAATATTTGTGATAATGATATTTATGATGATATAGAACAACATATGGAACAACGGTGATTTTATTAGTGCAACACAATGAAGAGCATTGTCCATCCTTTTCCAATGAGCTACTGTCATTGATGACCGTAATTCGAAGTGTAACTCTACTGTCATAAGGTGGCAGAAGTAGCATTATAGTGCAATAGTAGTGACCAGTGTTGGGCAAGTTACTTTAAAAAAGTAATTAGTTATAGTTACTAGTTACTTCTCACAAATAGTAACAGAGTTACATCATTATAAAACCATTACCAGGAAAAGTAACTATTGTACTACTTAAAAAAATAAATAAATAAAATGTGTCAAATAACTTGGATGCATCCAATATTAAAGGGGTCATATAATGCTACATGCACTTTTACAAGTAGTTTGAACTGAAATGTGTGTTGGCAGTGTGTGTACACAACCACCCTATAATGATAAAAATCCACCCAGTGGTTTGTTTTTAATCTACTAAAATCTTGACCCCTTTCTCAAATGGAGCCGTCTGTCTGTGTGACGTCACACTGACAGAGGCCCCTCCCACTATAGTTTGATTGACAGTAGCGTTTCAGCACAGACTGCACTGATGTCTTACCTCAGACCCGCCCTGAGTGAGCTGTCATCAGTCGTTGATGTAGACAAGAATGACTCCTAAGCGATTGAGGTGTTTTGTTGTTGGATGTAATAATGAACATAGCAGTCATCATTTACTCTCGACATCTGAGCAGCTGAAGAGGTTTACGTTTGTTTCTGAAGGTAATGCATAAATGCGTTTGTTCACGCGAATCATTCGTGATCCAGCTTCACCTTCAGAAGTAGTGAGTACAAGGTTTTTTTAAATGAATCTTTGCAAATCACCATAATGTGTTAATTAGCTATTTTCACGATGAATGTGGCTAAAGTAAACAATCCCTCAGCGAGTGGCTTGGGAGAGAGGGGCGGAGTCCCTCATAAACAGTGCAAGCAAGAATGCAAGGCATAGGAGGTCATTTTTGTTATTGTGTGAATTAATACTATTTGGTTGTTTCAGTTTGTTATTTGCCCAGTACCTGACATTTTTAGATTTAAACAATATTTTGACAGAATCCTAAAATATTTGTGTTTTCTCTTTATTGTGACAGGTGGTCTAATAAATTGTTAAGCACTGTATGTTTTCGTAGCATACGTTTGTTTGAAGGACATTGGACAGAATGTGGAATAGTGTTTTTTGTCAATAAAATAAAAAAAAAGTTAAAAAAAATTATCCGATTAACCGAAAGAATAATCAGCCAACTCATCGATTATCAAAATAATCGTTAGTTGCAGCCCTATAATTGTTTAAAGCCATTTCATGATTTCAATCATCTTACAGTAACCAGCAACCCCTTCCTCTTCTCACCAGAGACATGCGATGCAGCACTAAACAGTCTCTCGCTGTCGGTGCTTGTAATGATTTTTGCATCTTTCTCTGACACTTTTAAATGCTTCCACACTGACATCATGTTTGCTGCATTAGTGCCGCCTCTTTTTGATCTCGTCATGTCATTGTTCAGGTTTTTTTCTCCATTCTGTCACCGAGGGAGTTTTGGTTCCTTGCCGCTGTCGCCTCTGGCTTGCTTAGTTTGGGACACTTCATTTCCAGCGATATCATCGACCTGATTGCACAGATACTATTTTAACTGAACTGAGCTGGATGATGACATCACTGAATTCAATAATGAAATGCCTTTAACTGAAAATGTGTTTAATCTTGTCATTTTACATTATTGACACACTGTTTTCCTTTTTTGATATTGTGCAGTTGCTTTGACACAATCTGTATTGTTAAAAGCGCTATATAAATAAATAAAGGTGACTTGACTTGTTCAGTACAATTTAATCAGTCGAACACCGAGAGAGCTTTTTTTTTTGGCTATTTTCGGCCAAATAATTTCGGCTGCCGAACATTCGGTGCATCCCTAGTACATACGTCATCACGTCGCTATATCATTGATATCGCGCTATGACACTTTTTTGACCATGTAAAAATGTTATCGTGGACAGTATGAAATGGCACACCCCTAATTGCAGGGGCTAAATATCACGTTTTCTGGGTCGCTTCAACCCAGACATGAAAAACAACCCGAAGCAACAGTGTTAAAGTAACCCAATTCCACAGGAAAACCGCAGACTTGGCAACACTTGTAAAGTCTTTGTTGCATTACTAACAAGGCTGACCAATGACATTCATCGACACTGACTGCTATGATTTAAGAAATCATTCAATTAATTTAGTGTTGGTAATTGTTTGTCAATTACATTAGAGTGGGGAAAATATCACAGGTATAATATTGTAATAAAATATGCACTGCACTAATGGTAAAAATTAGACTTTTTATAGCACTTGCATATCGTTGCTCTTTTGTTGATTTTGATTGCTTCTATGGTCCTCATTTGTAAGTCGCTTTGGATAGAAGCGTCTGCTAAAGGACTAAATGTAATAGTGATATTAACAAGTGTTTCTGTTAAACCTAAACCTCTACTTTGTTTGAAAACGGCACATTTTGACAGGTATATTTTCAGCGTAAGCACCTTGAGCCGTGAACCCTCGGCATGCGTGTCCCTCTGTCTCTCTGAGCCGGCGAGATCCACCAGGTTGAGCTGAGAGGTTCTGATGTTGACCACTTCCTGTCCAGTCTCCTTTGACTCCAGTGTCATGGTGAACACTGCGTGTGAACGAGAGGACTCGCGGTTCATTGAGGTGGACGCCACTCGCCTGTTCCTCCATCCCATCGACAACACCTGCACACACAAACACGCAGAAATCAAGCAGAGCTCCCACAAATGCCAACATTGCATGAATAAATATTTCAGTAGCTCTGAGTAGATATTATTATTGTTAGTGCTTAAAAACATGTGTCAGACCTGATAGGCCTCTGCAGCAGATGCTGCGTATTTCTCCACGGCTCCTTCTACAAAGACACCCCTCTTGATGTCCTCTCGCAGGAACAGGCTGGTGGACACACTGTCCAATAGGTCATAAATCTGCTCATTGTAGATCTCTATGAATGAACACTTGCAGAGGAAGCTCTTCATCCCACCAGACTGCAGAGAGAGAAAAAAAATCCATTCAATTAAATGTTTAAGTGAACACTATAAACAATATGGCACATTTAGGAGGATAAAAAAAAAAAAAAAATTTTAAGCAATGTGAGCAATGTTATATGCACTTAAAAGGATACTCCACCCCAAAATCCAAATTTTGTCATTAATCACCCATGTCGTTCCAAACTCGTAAAAGCTTCGTTCGTCCTCGGAACACAATTTAAGATATTTTGGATGAAAACCGTGAGGTTTGTGACTGTCCCATTGACTGCCAAACAGTCAAAGCACAGAAAAGTATGAAAAGCATCGTCAGAATACTCCATCTGCCATCAGTAGTTCAATCTGAATTTTATGGAGCGACGGGAACACTTTGTACGCAAAGAAAATAAAAATTAAATTTATTCAACAATTTGTCTGTCTCTCTGTGTCAGCGAGCGCCATTTTGGAGAGCATCCGATGGACGCAAAGTGCGTACGCTATTCTGTCATCAGTAATGCATGGGGGATTAGTGACTAAATGATTAATGACAAAATTAGCATTTTGGGGTGGAGTAACCCTTTAATTAAATATTTTTAAAGCACTTCAAAACTAAACTGAAGTGAGATCTACACCACAAAAAATGTCTTTTGATTTATTTATGTATCAATATATTGTAACCAGTGCTGGGGTAACACATTGTCAAGTAAAGCCCGGCTCACACGGTGCGATTTTGGCCACGATTTGGTCGCCTGAGACAAAGTTTGAAAATCCTAAAAGATTCCTAGGAACATGGTTTGACATGTTCACCAACAGCCGATTAATGACTGTTGCGATCAAATTTCAGCTCCGACGAAATTCTGGCAGTGTCAGAAAATTTGGTGCACAGTCCTGCAGTGTGACTATACCTACGATGAATGTCAAACTATCTCTGTTTTTCCAAGACAAGCCATGAGCCATAAACTCCGGCGCTCCCGTCCTCCACTCACGGAATTCATCAGGCCACATTTTCATCTGGATCTTATACACAACTTAGAAGATAGCACCTTTTGTTTGAACCCACCCATTTTTCATGTTACCAAAAGTATTGGAACAGATAGAATTAACAGATTAAAGTGAAAAAGACTTAATATTTAGTTGCAAATCTTTTGCTTTCAATAACTGCATCAAGCCTGTGACCCATTGATCACCAAACTTTTGCATTTGTAAGAATCTATAGTCTGCCTCGACCCAACTTCCACTCCACAATATATTTGATCATGCTCATTTCCCAAAATGGCTTAATTATTATAGAGAATAAGAAAGTCAGCAGTTGTTTGTAGACCATTTGGGATGATCACATCCTGAGCAAAAGGTGACCAATTGTAAAATGGGACACTGAGAACCACCTCAGACAAAGGGGTGTCAGAACTTAATTAACATACAGACTACAGCTGTTACAAAAGGAGAAACTTCATTTACATGTAGGATAGTAAACTTGAAATGTATAAAAGGCTTGAACTTATGATGTTCTGGGTTCATTCCGACTCCGTTGAACCCAAGGTACTACATGTACTTTGTCACTGCTATGCTGCAATAAACTTCATCAAGATCTTCAAAGCCCTCTTCACTTTTTCTTACACATTCTTCTTTTGTGATGCTTTTCCAGGCTTTCAGCGCAGCCTGTTTCAGTTTTGGGGGGTTACTCCCTTCAGTCTCTTCTTTAGCAGGTATAATGCATACTCTACAGGGTTTAAGTGTGGAGATTGACTTGGCCGGTCTAAAACCTTCCACTTCTGCCCCTGATGAACTCCTTTGTTGTTTTGGCACTATGTTTAGGGTCATTATCTTGCTGCATGATGAAGGATCTCCCAATCAGTTTGGTTGCATCTTTCTGTAAATTGTCAGACAGAATATTTCTGTAGACTCCCGAGTTAATTTTGCTGCTGCCATCATGTGTTACATCATTAATGAAGATTAATGAGCCTGTCCCAGAAGAAGCGATGAAAGCCCAAGCCCAAAATATGCAGCAATAACTAAAATTTGCAAGCTCTTGCGAAAATTGCGGAGTTTGCGATAAATTCAGTGATCGCAGAATCCTGGAGGGACTGATTCTTCTATAGGATTATACAGAACTTCAGTGAATGTAAATGGATTGCTTTTTGTGTGATTCAGTCGCAAAGTTTGTTTTTCAAGGCGTTTTGTGACTTTTCTTACTTCCACAAAAAGTGCAAAATTGACAAAATTTGATTTGATGATTTGATATTTTATAATAGTGATTTTATAATTTAAAAAATAAAAGCAAAACGTAGAAATGAATGACTAATCAGCAAATATGTCCTCCTCTGCAGCCATCTACTGGTTATGTTGGTGATTTGATGTACTTTTTAATCTTACATAAGTGTTTGTTTACCACAAAGAATATTTTGGTCATCCCATTAAAATAACATTTAATTTGGACCATTTTTAGAGCTCTAAAGAGCTGAAAATATCGGTCTGAAAGTCATTTAAAAGTGCTTGAATTTCTCTCTCAAAAGGTATTGTACAAACCCTGAAAGGATTCATGTAACAACATTTGACTATTTCAGCCACAACACCGTGGTTATAGTCAGCGTTACTACCTCTGGTTTTCTACGCGCTGTTTGAGGTTTATATTAGAGAATTCTGTGCTGAATTTGAATGCTTCTCACTAGATCTAGATCGTTCTGCGGCAAATGCAAATGCTTCTCATTGGATCTTGCAGCAGCGCTGTGCAGTAAAAGTATCACGAGATCAACACTGGTTCCCGAGTACACCTGTTCTGAGCTTGGACCTGGTTTGCTTGCGTTGCGCCGCTCAAACGAATAGCGCAGTTGTTACGCGTTTGTTTCGTTTGCCATTTATCATTTGCAACAATGATGGTGGTCGCAGCCACTTCAGTGAACAACACAGATATCCCGGAATCATTAATCATCGTTTTCAGCTGCTTCTAACTTAAAAAGTGCTTCCTGATTGCCAATCATATAAGCACATAACAAAAAAAAAAAAAAAAACAGCATGATACTGCGATTTAGGGCTGTGTAATTAATCACATGCGATTAATTCCGAGTATGGGTCACCTTACTTGGCCACACACCACTTCCCTTTTTAATTGCACAGCCCTACAGCAATTAATGCGATGCTACATTTACCTGAAATTTTACATTTAAAGGACCCATATTGTACACCTTCCTGGAGTTTTATTTTAGGTTTTGATGTCCTTAAGAATATATATTTGTGGTATAAGTACCTAAAACCATCTCAATATATTTTTACAGCTCCTTTCTCATGAGCTCTGATAAAAACAGGTTGATTTGGCCTATCTTCTGATTGGCCTGTTGTTTTCTGAGTGACGTACCGCTAGGCCAACCACAGGTAACTAGGGTCATGTAGGACCGACATCACAATTACGTCACCGCGCTAAGCTGTAAGCAAAACAAAGGGAAACTTGCCCTGGAGGTGGCCCATTCAAACCAAAGCGGCTATCTATATGTAGATTTGATAAAATAGTTGCCTGCTGAAATTGAAATATATATACATCATGACTAGATAGACACGGTGAGATTGTGTTTACTATACATGTTAGATGTGATCCACCTCATAGTAACAATCCTGTCAGATCGTCCATCCTTTGAGTGAAGAGTGTAACTTTACAGGTCGGCCGATCTGGTTTCGTCTGTTAAAGTGAAACTTTGACATGTTTCCGGTTTGGCAAAAGGATGGAAGGTGGTTCTCGGTGTGGTGACTGAAGGCGGTGACTGAGGGTGCTTTCAGACCTGTAGATCGTTTGCTTCGTTCCGAAACAGGGATTGTTACATTGTTGCATTTTCTTCTTGGTTCGGTTCGCTTTCACACGGCAACATTGCAAAGTGTACCAAACTGTGTGTATGCAAGTCACGTGAGTAAAGCTGTCCTCTTATTGGTCAGAGTTCACTTGTTTACGTTCCTCTGCGTCATTCATCATGATGGACTGACAAGTTTGCTCCGCGGGCTTATTGCGGCTTTATAGCTGTCCTGGCAAACGCAAAACGAATGTAGCTGTATGTAGCTGTTTTATATATATATATATATATTAGTGTTGTCACGATACTGGAATTTCTAACTTCGATACGATACCTTGAAAAATATCGATATTCGATACCATTTTCGATACCACGGTGAAAAAAACTGCCACAATATTAAGGGGGTAATTTTTTTAATTTAAAGATAAATGTAACAAGTCGAGAACATGCGGTATATTTTACATGAACAAAAAAATGTCTTGAGGTACTGTATTTGTTGATTTATTTATTAATCTTTTATTAATTTTAGTTAAATGTTAATTGAAACTAACGTTTACTAATACATGTACTAATTAAAATCCAAAGTTCTATTTGTTGATATTCTCATTTGCTTCATAACCAAAATATTTCCAGATATAGGGCCCTATGAAATCCCTTTTATTTTTCCCCAAATTCCGTTTAATTTTTTTTCTACATTCAATTTTTTCCATTTTAATTTTTCTGGATTCCGTTTTTTTTCCGTTTGAATTTTTCTGGACTCTTTTTTTTTTATGGTCAAATTAAATGCTATTAATCTAAAAACATGTCTAATTAATTAAAATCATGAAAATTATACAATTTAACATTTAATTTATTAAAAGTGTAACAAAAATGGCACGTTTAGGGCCGTATGAAATGTTTTATTTTTTTCTCACCTTATGTTTTATTGTTACCAAATTCTGTGTTTTAGCATGTCTATTATTTGAATGCATACAAACTATTTTTATTTATTCTTACAGTAGCCTTATGAAATGTGTTTTCCCCCTCAGAAATTCTGTGTTGTGTATTTAAATTTTACTGGATATCAGATGAAGGGATAAAACTATTTTAATTAATTTATATTTGAATTAATGAAAATTAAACATTTACATTTTTGGCAAATGAAGGGGATTTACTATAAAAATGTTTTGTGATTATTTCTTTAAAAAAAATGAACAGTAGTAGTATTATGTACATTCTACTAAATAATAGTAATATAGCCTATTTCTGGCACACGGTCTTTAATAGGATAAGTTAAACCGAACTTTTATTTTGACGGGTTGCCGTGAATACTTCTAAAGTTCTGTGTGTGTATGATATGATGCTAGTTTTACTCAAATTAAATGGTAAAATGCTGGTAAAGTGCCTTTCAGGTCAGTTCTGGAGATATTGTTGATGTATTTATGTCCTCATTAGGACAGCAGACGCTGAAATCACCGCGAGCGCCACATTAATAAACACAACCGCATGTGCAGCACATTCACACAGAGACGCGCAGAACATGCAGGATTCATATTTAAATCCACTTTTGCAGCTTAATATTTACAGATACTAGTCCATATCGCGATTTGATTTAAGTGTAATGACCTACTTTTGATTAATTCATCCAAACTTTGACAAATTCAGTGACATTCCGCGTTAAACTGTAAATTCCGTTTTTATGACTGGATTCCGTGCGCGTTCTCTGCATCGCGGAGATCATAGATCCCTACAGATAGCGCTCCTGCTGTGTTCTTTAACAACCAGAGCAGTCATCTTTCTATTCACTTCACTTGTGCTATTTAACCAGAGCGAAGGAGACGAGTGCGGTCACGTGTGGTGCTTGTCCAGTGCCTTTGAAGAGAAGTGAAAGAGACAGCTCGGCTAGTATCGGTGTATCCATACTTCGGGAAATTAATATTGGTACCGTTCAGATATTTCAGTATCGATATTTATCGAAATATCTATATTTTTGACAACACTAATATATATATAGTGAAAACATAATTCTCACTTGCATTCACAAAATAATAATTTGTTACATTTATATAGTGCTTTTCTGGGTACTCAAAGCGCTTGACTGCTAGACACAAAAGACACTGACTGCTGCTTTTTATATAACATATTTCCCGTTATGAATTATGATACCGCTTGGTTCATTGGTCCGTTGGGTCGGATTGCTTTCTCACCACAAACGAACCGCTCCAGGGTCCGTTTGAAAGCGTGCCGAGACCACCTCTTCAAGGACCTCTTCACGCTTGTTTGGTCCGCATTTGGTGCGCACCCGAGTGCGATTGCTGTTTTCTCACCTGCCCAAACGAACCGCACTAAGAGGGAAAACCAACTCTAGTGCGATTCAACCGAACTAAATGAGGCAGGTGTGAAAGCACCCCGAGTTGTTCGGATGTCACATTTTTACGGAAGTCACAGCGGCTCGTGAAAAAACACAGCAACTTTATGCAGGCTGTGTGCACTTTACGGTGGACTGACTGTTTTGAAACTTATATGGTAGTTACATAGCCCCTAGACCTCTGTTATCATGAAAAAAGCCAGGAAATTTCAGTTTTGACAATATGGGACCTTTAATGAAACCTGTCTTACCCGTTCCACCTCTCTGTTGATGAGGAAGAAGAGGTATTCAAAACTTCGAGGAATCACACCACGCAGCTCATCAGAAAAGTTATCCAGCTCTGAGGGACCTGCACACACACAAAATACAAATCACCTTTACTTTTGTGTATTCAGACTAACTTTCATACAGCTCTTCCCAGATATAAATACAGTGGTCGGAGCAAGTGATGGAATGCTAAATATCTCCAAATCTGTTCCCATGAAAAATAAATAAACTCTAAATTATCAGAGACAGCGTGATACGTGTCATAATCTGAAATCCACTCCCACCGGCTCTCCATTGACTTTATTTTGTGGGAAGCTGCTGCTTTGTCATTTCTGACTTAAAACAAAAAACAGAACAATGCCTAAAAGCTGCTGTGTGACGAGGTGTACAGTAAACAAGCTAAAAAACCCAGAACTACGTTTTTATAAGCTTTCGACCCAAAAACACGAGCGTTTAAGGACAAAAGTAGAGCGCAACATGTCTTACTCTGAGAAATGCACGCACTGGAGGGAAACGCAATCGGCGACAGGAAACATTCATTATTTTTAACCATGTCAAAGGATTATTTTACCACCCTATGTGAACGTGGGAGGACATTTGAGAAACTAAATTTGATTGGTCTATGCAGTGTTTCCCACAGCCTTACACTATTTGTGGCAGCAAACCCCCGCCCCATATATACAGGTCCTTCTCAAAAAATTAGCATATTGTGATAAAGTTCATTATTTTCTGTAATGTACTGATAAACATTAGACTTTCATATATTTTAGATTCATTACAACACAACTGAAGTAGTTCAAGCCTTTTATTGTTTTAATATTGATGATTTTTGGCATACAGCTCATGAAAACCTCTCAAAAAAAAATCTCAAAAAATTAGCATATCATGAAAAGGTTCTCTAAACGAGCTATTAACCTAATCATCTGAATCAACTAATTAACTCTAAACACCTGCAAAAGATTCCTGAGGCTTTTAAAAACTCCCAGCCTGGTTCATTACTCAAAACCGCAATCATGGGTAAGACTGCCGACCTGACTGCTGTCCAGAAGGCCATCATTGACACCCTCAAGCAAGAGGGTAAGACACAGAAAGACATTTCTGAACGAATAGGCTGTTCCCAGAGTGCTGTATCAAGGCACCTCAGTGGGAAGTCTGTGGGAAGGAAAAAGTGTGGCAGAAAACGCAGCACAATGAGAAGAGGTGACCGGACCCTGAGGAAGATTGTGGAGAAGGACCGATTCCAGACCTTGGGGGACCTGCGGAAGCAGTGGACTGAGTCTGGAGTAGACACATCCAGAGCCACCGTGTACAGGCGTGTGCAGGAAATGGGCTACAGGTGCCGCATTCCCCAGGTCAAGCCACTTTTGAACCAGAAACAGCGGCAGAAGCGCCTGACCTGGGCTACAGAGAAGCAGCACTGGACTGTTGCTCAGTGGTCCAAAGTACTTTTTTCGGATGAAAGCAAATTTTGCATGTCATTCGGAAATCAAGGTGCCAGAGTCTGGAGGAAGACTGGGGAGAGGGAAATGCCAAAATGCCTGAAGTCCAGTGTCAAGTACCCACAGTCAGTGATGCTGGTGTTGGTCCACTGTGTTTTATCAAGGGCAGGGTCAATGCAGCTAGCTATCAGGAGATTTTGGAGCACTTCATGCTTCCATCTGCTGAAAAGCTTTATGGAGATGAAGATTTCATTTTTCAGCACGACCTGGCACCTGCTCACAGTGCCAAAACCACTGGTAAATGGTTTACTGACCATGGTATTACTGTGCTCAATTGGCCTGCCAACTCTCCTGACCTGAACCCCATAGAGAATCTGTGGGATATTGTGAAGAGAAAGTTGAGAGACGCAAGACCCAACACTCTGGATGAGCTTGTGGCCGCTATCGAAGCATCCTGGGCCTCCATAACACCTCAGCAGTGCCACAGGCTGATTGCCTCCATGCCACGCCGCATTGAAGCAGTCATTTCTGCAAAAGGATTCCCGACCAAGTATTGAGTGCATAACTGAACATAATTATTTGAAGGTTGACTTTTTTTTGTATTAAAAACACTTTTCTTTTATTGGTCGGATGAAATATGCTAATTTTTTGAGATAGGAATTTTATCATCAAAATCATCAATATTAAAACAATAAAAGGCTTGAACTACTTCAGTTGTGTGTAATGAATCTAAAATATATGAAAGTCTAATGTTTATCAGTACATTACAGAAAATAATTAACTTTATCACAATATGCTAATTTTTTGAGAAGGACCTGTATATATATATATATAGCAAATTCATTCTCTGCCAGCAGGAGGTGCGTTTAGAGTGCAAGAAATAGAGGTATCTCCAGTAACGCTGTACACAAAGCAGTGCTCCGCTCACAAACACTGCTTTATCAGGAATCACATGCAAGATAAAATGAAAATGACATCAAAAATTCTGAAGACAGCTGGATTTCTTTTGAAATACAGTGATATAAGAACACCCGTGCCGGATTTTGATATTTAAACGTGCAGTGCTCATGTTTATTCAACGAAATCAAAGCCTTTTGGAAAATCTATTTGTGGCAGTCAGTTTTGATATTGTAGCGGTCCACCACATATAAGTCAATGTATGGGAAACACTACTATGTCAATGCCCCTTTTCCTTACCTTCCTTTTGTTTGAGAAATGATCCAACTGAATGGCCCAACATGAAATACCCCAACATCTACAATTATTTGTGTCCTTAAACGCTCGTTTTTTTGGGTCGAAAGCTTAGTTCTGGGTTTTTTAGCTTCTTTACTGTACACCTCGTCACACTGCAGCTTTTAGGCATTATTTTGTTTTTTGTCTTAATCAGAAATAACAAGGCAGCAGCTTCCCACAAAACAAAGTCAATGGAGAGAGTTGGATTGCAGAGACTTCATCACTTACCCAACATGGTGAAGGTCTTTCCTGAGCCCGTCTGTCCACTGAAAAACAACCGCACCACATCAGGAATATGCCACGGCTCCAAAACATTTCAATACAAGCCACACAGCAACTCACTAGGCAAAAATGGTCCCATTGTATCCATTCATGCACGACTCCACAATGTTTTTAGCCACGCTGGAGAAAACCTCCTCCTGAGAGACATAAAGAACAGCGATGAGATGATTACTCGACTCATCTTCACCTAGAGAAGATGAACCTAACCCCTGCCTCACCTGGCTTGTGTTCATGTCAGCCACATGGTCGTAGGTGAAGGTGCGAGGCTCTGGTTTGCAGTGCAGTCTGACGGTGTGCGGTGCGCTCACTGTCAAACACAGACTGTGATCTCCATCTGTCATTAACCCAGTGCCTTGAGTCAGCGGCCGGACTCGCACAAACACCTTGATGGCATCTCCATCACTGCAGGAGGATTTCAGAGGCATAGTTCACAAAAACTCTGTCATCATTTACTCACTTCTGTTGAACTAAACATGCTGGCAACCACATATAGTAGTCCATATCTGAAGTGGATCAAAAAAAGTTCAAAGTTGTCCTAAGACAAGAACACATTTTGGTTTTAAGTTTTAGGACAACTTTGATAAAAGGTTTTGGTTACACTTTATTTTAAGGTGTCCTTACAGTGTAGTTACACAATTAAGTACTGAGTAATATTAATTACATGTATTTACTATATGGTTAGGATTAAGGTTTGGCTAAGGGTTACTTGCATGTAATTATGCAAAATTAATTGTTATTATAATATAATACTAAGTACATGTTACATGTTTAACAAGGACACCTTAACAAAGTGCTTTTGATCTACTTCAAATGTCGACTATTGTAGTTGCCAGTAGACACTGATTCCAATGCATGCATGCATATATATATATATATATATACACACACATCTACTTTAAATCTCAATGGCTACCGTCAATACTCTTCAAAATATCTTATTTTGAGTTGAACAGAAGAAATACCCTCAAATTGTTCCAACCCTGTATGAGTTTGAGTTAATGACAAAAATGTAACATATTGGGTGAAAGTAGAGCATAAATTATTTTTATAATGATCTCCACAGTCGTTTATTAAACTTGATGTGCTTTAAAACTAGCGAAGATATGAGGAACAAAGTGCGAATAAATGTCAACAGACCAGCAACTATATCACCTAATGTTACCTGATCTGTTATAAACACTTGAAAAAAAGAGTTTAATCGTGTAAAAACGAGCAAACGTTAATGGTAGAAAACATAATCTCGTTTGTTTTCAATCACTCCCTGTGTTGGACCGTGATATCATTTATTTGTGTATATTTATTTAATGTTAAGTTAACTTTACCTGTTGGCGTTTGATTCCGCGGCTGCTGCACAAAAAAACATACAATACAATTAATTTAAAAAGCAAAATTATAGTAAATAATATGCTAATAGTAACGACAACAAAAGCTGATCAGTAAACATTAGCGTGTGCTAATACTACCCTCCAGTAATAACAACAACAGCTATCTACTGTTACTGTTTATCAGTGTAAGAAATGAGATAACATTTCCGATATTTAGTTTAGTATCACGCGAAGATTATAAACAGTACATTAACTCATAGCAAGAGTAAACAAAATCCCCACCTTTGCCTTTTATATTCATTCCTTTATCTCCTCCGTTCTTGAAGGACAGGAACTAAATTTGGCGCCTCGTTCTTCTTCTTCTTTGTTTTTTAACGGCAGCCTGCATCCCGGAAGCTGCACTACTGCCATCTTCCGGAGAGAGTTGACAGTGTCATATGTTCCCCTTTATTCACCTGTTATCCTTGAAAAACTGGTCAAGAGTCTTTATAGGCGGCTGCATATATGAAAAAAAAACACCTGACCCTAAAAAATTCTAACAAAAGGTTTCTCAGTTGTTTTTTGTAGTATTAGGTGTCCTTAATAACATACTAAAAGTTTACCAAAGTTTGACCACTAGAAAGGTGTAATTTTCAAGATGGTGTCCAAGATGGGCAGGAAGCCCTTAAAATATCCCAACTCCTTCATTATTTGACCTAGCCAAGTAATCTTGGTGTCTAACCCAATGTTTTCTTGGTCTATGAATCCATTGGACTTGTCTAAATTGCACTGACATGATTACATACTTATGGAATACATGATTTTGTGAGATTACTGTAAGGTTTTATCATTGTTTGGGGTGAACCAGCGATGTAAACGATTTAGCCATGTAACTCCTACGCAGTAAGTGTTTTTGAACACATACCCTTTTTTTTGCTAAATAGATGTTTTCCTCTATAGATGTTTTGAGTATAAAGGTGGCATTATACTTATCCCAACAAAACTAAATTCACAATTTTCAGCAATTCAGGAGATGGTGGAAGAGAATACTGACATTTGATATTGCTTGTCTCATTGAAATGTTGTTGGCAGCACAGTGTATACCATTTTGCTCAAACAAAATGCATCCTTGACTACTTAAACCACCCCCTCACCAAGATTTCTAACACATGAAAAAGGCCAACAATGTGTGAGTGTGTTAAGAGAGGATGACATTGTTGAATTAGCTTGAGAAAAAAGTACACTCCAAATGCAATTTTGACCATGAGTCCTGTTGTTGTAAACCAAGAAACCTGCCCCATTTGCTGTAAAAACTTAAGAGATGGCTCTGATGTGGTTGAGGTTCATCAGAAGGGAGCTGATGGAATCAACAATGCAAGTGTACAAAGAGACGACGACGTACACATTTCCGCTGGTGAAATAGTACACTCAAAATGTTGACAGAAGTATAAATAAAAAAGACATTAAAATCCAACAAGATAATAAATCTGAGCCACCAAAAAGAAGTACCAGAGAAGCAACTGGTCCTTTCAACAGCCAAACTGATTGTCTTTTCTGTGGGACTACGATAACACATGGAAGTAAAGACACAAGTAGTGTTAAGACTGATACGCTCGCAGAGTCCATTCTTGAGTGTTGTGACAATCGTGCAGATCAATGGGCTTTCACTGGATTGGAAAGGAAGACATGAACACAGTGGATTGGGGATGGAAACTGGTGAAAGCCTCCTGCAGATGATCCACTGTAATTGCACAACTGCCTGCCGAACACAACGGTGCAGTTGCAGGGCATATGGACTACGGTGCATGCCTGCTTTACCCCTTTTCCACCAAAGCAGTTCCAGTGTTGGTTTGGAGCCAGAGCCTAGTTTCAAACCGGTTCTTTGTTTTTCGACACCCAAAGCACCAGCTCCGAACCAGTAAAAGTGGTTCGTAAGTAACACCAAAACATTGCTGGGCTAGAAGGAAGAACCGCTTGCGTCAGGAGCTGGGGGCGGGGTTACCGTGACCAACAAGACGAACAGAAACTTGGACCGCCATATTTGAAATAGCAGCTAAACACGAACACGTTTGATTCGCTGTTTGGATGCCGATGAAGGTTCGCAAAGCCATGAACATCAATAGCAACGCAACGTCCGCCATTGCTGATAGTTTGTTTAGGCTTGTTCGGGATAGATCGGCGCTGCGCGGACCGGTCGGTGCGAGGCATATCGGGGTGCTGCGGGAGTGACTGGAAAGCAGACGGCTCTTTAAGCTTTTGGATCGCTCTCGCGGTGCTTTAGTGTGTTGTGTGCCGATCGATCTGCGTGGCGCTGATGCACCTCGAACAAGCCTGTTGTGCCACGCTAGTGAACCGAAACATGAAACGTATTCAGTGACGTAAGCCCTGGCTCTGTATTGGCTCTCTAGCCTGTGGAAAAGCAACCGGTTCTTAAAGGGTTCGCCAGTCGAACCAACTAAGAACCAGCTATAGCACTGGCTCTGAACTAGCACCTGGAACTGCTTTGGTGGAAAAGGGGTACTTGTAGACCATGTCAAGTTGGGAATTGTGAGAATCACTATAATCAACCTCTATGGGAGGAAGAGTGTGACGACTAATGGTAAATCTAGTGAAGGTCACAGTGCAAAAAAGTATAAAATATAAACCAGAATAAGAGGAAACAACTGAAGAAAATAGAAAAGTATAAAAAAATATATAAAAAACAAAAGGCAAAAAAAAAAAACCATTAAAAAACATATAAAAAAAAATTTAATAAAATAAAACACTATTAAAACAATAATTTTACAGTACCACACAGTTTTAATGAATTTATTCTTTATTGGAATCTAAAGAATTGTTATGAACCACAGAAACCACCAACACTAGGCAAAACAATATGAGAAAGGAGAAATATGCAATTACTTAAGGGGAATTGTACTTATTTTTGCATAAATATGCTTGTAACCAATTGATTTAATATATAATTGTACTTGTAATCACTTATCTATAATGCAAATATGCTAATTATAAGATTACATGGCCAAAACATGTATCAGGCACCAGTATTCCTGGTCTAGGAGGAATACAAAGGAGTAATGGTCATTTTAAGGACCTGACAGCCGTCATTTTGAAAATGGGGCCTTTCTTGGAGTCAAACTTTGGTAAACTTTTAGTATGTTTTTAAGTACATCTGATACTGTAAACCACTGAGAAACCTTTTGTTAGAATTTTTTTGGGGTCAAGCCATATTTGCAGCTGACTATTAATCTTGTCACTCCAGTATTCTCCTTTAACCTTTTCATTCCTAATCTTTCTCTTTCTCCCATCAAGTCCTGATATCTGACAATATTTAAGGGGAAGAGGAAAAAACTTAATAATAAATATTTAGATGACAGTATATATTTTTTATTTATTGCTACAGATCTTCAAATATAAGGCCTCTCCTAAAGGCAAAGGGGGCATCATTAAGACATGCAGCGCCCATCAGAATACAGCAAATACTGGAAATACAGGAAAGGAGGTGAAACACAATCAAACCCATGCTAAATGAAATGCAGATATTTCATAATGTCTTCAGAGCTGGGTATATTGTAATCCGTTACTGATTATACATGCTCCTGAAATAACATGACAAAAAATTGTAGTTATAATTACATTACACATTAGGTAATCAGACTACTTTTAATTACCTTGAACCTTGAACACTGATTTAAACAGGATAATCTTGTACCATATATAAAAATACAAAGAGTAAGAATATATTGTATTGGTTCAACAGCATGAAGTGTGTTAAACCTCATGATTATATTACGTCGAGGTCTCCCAAACTGGGTTTGTGACGGAGCTGCGGGGGGGGTGGGGGAGGATTTAAAATAATTCATTTTAAATCACTTTTAAAATGAATCAAAATAAAACACTTCTGAAAAAATGTAATATTGTATTTGTTTACCTGCATGTCATGTGAGCACAACCAACAGGGAACAACATGCAGATGTGTTAATTAATTATTAAAACATTTATTTAAAAATCTCAGGTGTACTTAAAAACATGTATTCGGTGAAAGAGGATCAGATGACAAAAAAGTTGGTGAATTTGTGCATTTTAATATGTTTAAAAGACAAACGCCTTGCAAAATAATCGTTAAATAACTGATAATCCAAATAAAAACTCATCAGTATAGTTGATGCAGTGTTGAAACACTTCTTAAACCTGAAATTATTATTATTATTTTTGTAAATCCACTGCTCAAATGCTCTGTAGCACCTGATTAATGTATGAATCTCAACAAAACTGGAAAACTGTGTGTATATTATAAGCCAAAGGCTATTTAGAAAGGAGCAGGAGGATGAGAGATGAAAAAGAGGAATTAGGCAGAATCAATAAATTATGAATAAATTATTGCTATTGTGTTAATAATATAATCATGTAATCCATTAAAAGTAACTGGTTTGATTACGAGTGTTTTAAAATGTAATTTACTCTAATTACAAGTACGTCATTTTTGTAATCTGATTACAAAATCCAGTTTACATGTAATCAGTTCCTACCCAGCAAAATGTCCAGTGTTCAAATCCTAGTGTTGAGGGCTTTTAGAGTAAAGTGTTGAATAGTAGAAGATTAACAGCAGCTAGTGTAAACAGCACCCTCTGGCCGGAGTCACTCTTATTAACACTGCGGAGTGGATTAGTCACATCCGGGACATTTGCGCGAGATGCGGATCATATGAGGACGGAAAACTGCGAAATTAAGTGTCTAATCTTCTCACAAAATGTGTTTTGTAATATCACATCGTTTCATAACTATATTTAACGTATTTGCTGTGTGCATAAACAACATTTCCTTTCACTCGTGATGCGGAACAGACGAGGACGTCGTTTCTTTTCTACAAGGGAAATCTGAAAATAAGTGTTTTTATCTCATTTAATATATGTATTTTATAAAATAATATGATTTAATAATGGTATTTGTATTCTGTGCGCGCCTAAACGATCCGAAATGTTTCTCACAGATGAAATTTGAATTGATGTCAAATGATAAAAAAAAAAAAGTTTTCATAATGTTGATGTGTCACTATATTGGATTTGAGTGATTTTTCCGTATATATTTCATATTTGTGTGTGTTTGTATATTTAATATATATATATATATATATGTGTATATGTTTGAAAATAACTTTTCAGCATACGCAGACTCTCTATACTGAGTGAGTTAAATGGTTCAATATTCAATCTCCACAAAAGGAGATTAATATAAAATATCCCGATTGTCCATCTAATGTCAGTCTATGGCGATTAAGCTTTTAAAATAGAAGTAAAAGTATAGTAGAGTGGTCTTATGCATCATGAGCTGTATATTCCAGGTGTTCTGCGGGTATGCAATAAGGTGGAGTGAATAAAATGAAATTTGACATATTATTTAACAAATATCCTCACTTGATTGTTGGTCTCTGTGCATGACTGTGTGTTCATGAGACATTATTATTTCAGTCCACTCTGAATTGCTCACAAGTTGTGAAAAAAATCAAGATTAATAAAAATGTGACATAAAAAATCCCCCAAAGAATATTTGTGTACTTTCATCACTGAGTTGAATCTTTTTCTCTGACTGTCAAAATGACAGCTGAAAGATGAACGTGGTAACTTAAGTTAGGTAAGGAACCTGTTACAACGAGCACAACAGATATATTTACCTCAGAGAAAAAAGCACATCAATTGTATTTCATGTTGTGTTTTTATTAATCTTAATTGTTCACTACTTTTCCTGGTCGAGTTAGATTCAAGATTTTTATTTGTCACATACACAATTATACAGAGTACCTGTATAACCAGCAGTGAAATGTAGGTCAGGTCCGCTCCAAGGACAGTGCAATTATATAGTATACAAATATTAAGAAAAAGAAAAGTAGAAAAAATAAAATAAAAGATAAAAAAATATATAAATGTGCAGGTCAGTATGTTGTTGACATAAATAGTAACATAAGAGGAATGTGCAAAAAGTTGTCCAGGGTTAAATAGCAGCATATGAGGTAGAGAAAAATTATGAATAACTTATTGATATGGTGATATTTACATGGAGTCAAGTGATGTTATGACACAGAGTTAGAGTTTAGGAGCCTGATGGCCTGGGTGAAGAAGCTCCTCCTAAGTCTCTCAGTCTTTGCCATCAGGCTACGGAAGCGCTTACCAGAAGGAAGCAAAGTGAATAGACGGTTGCCAGGGTGATTTGAGTCCTTGATGATTTTAACAGCTCTATTTTTGCAGCGTTTGAGGTAGATGTCCTGCAGAGAGGGGAGAGCAGACCCTGAGATGCGCTCAGCTAAGCGCACAACTCTCTGTAGAGCTTTGCAGTCCTGATTGCAGCTGTTTCCATACCACACTGAGATGCACTGAGTCATACACTTTCTATGGTCCCTGAATAGAAAGTTTTCAGGATTGCTGGTGAGACCCTGAATTTCCTCAGCTGTCGCAGATGGTACAGTCTTTGCCTGGCTTTCTTAACCTGTGTTTGGATGTGTGTAGTCCAAGTCAGGTTCTCTAGACTGAACTACTTGGCTAATAGAGTCTCATGAATGTTCATTTATGCACAGACCACCAGTCAGGTCAGGATATTCTGGAAATAATATGTTCAGTTTGTTTCTCACCAGACCCTATCGTATATACCCAGAACACTTTGAATGTACGGCACGTGTCACATGGGACCACTCTGTGATACTTTTGCATGTAAAAAAAAAGCTTTTCATGTTCCGAAAAAGGAAGAAGGTAACGGCATTTTTATTTTTTTGGGTGAACTGTCCCTTAAAACAAATTGTTCACCCGAGTTGTTCTTTATTATACTCGTGCCGTTCCACAGACACTATATGACATCTATGCCAAACAGGTTTGGAATCACATTAGGATAAAAAAAAATGACAGAATTTTGGGGTAAATGTTTTGAGTAAACTATTATTGTAATTGATACTTGTCTCTGATATTTCACCTGTTAATAGTTTTGATATGATTCTGCCCCCCACCCTCCCCGTATTTTACAGGAGCACTTTTGTGAACCTCCGTGAAGTTGGTACCCCATAAAAATAAATAATCACCAAAAGTGTCATTCGTTTGTGCTCGATTTGTGCTGGTTTGTGCCGTTCAAATTTACATTGTATCTATTTCCCGCCCTCAGAACAACAAATACAAAACGGGCCAGTGACGTCACTCTCCACCCCATGCAGTCCAAATCCATCCAAAACGGTGCAGTTCGTTTGTGCTGCTGAAACAAACCTGGTATCTCCGAGCCCTCCTTAAATATAATGGGGGAAAAAAACTTCTTATGGATTGTTATGTATTTCTCCACCCGCCCAATATCGTCTAAATCGCTCCAAAAAGGTGTCATTCGTTTGTGCCGTGGAAAGAAACACAATAACTTATTCACTTCTTGAGAAATGGTCAAATCTCTGGAGGAGAACTGACGTCACGCAAGCCGTCCTCCTCCATCCATCTCATCTACACACCTGTCTCTCTTTAGCTGCTCGCGCGGTGCTGGTTTCTGTCAGTGACTTAATCAAGCTCAAAATCAAACGAAGGTGGTCAGTATTTGTTGACGTTTATCACATTTATTCACATTGTGCGTCACAATGTTTAAACTAGTCCTACTTACTATAACGCCCTTCGTTTGTTTGTGATGAGGTTTATCGTTGAAACAAATATTTAATCTCCTTTGTTATCATTATTCACCTTTTTCTTTCTTTCTTTTTCTTGGTCTAACTTTATCTAACGGACTAGTCTAGTTTAATTTACTGTATTAACATCTGTTGTCAGGTAGGTTTGTTTTAAATGTTTGCCTATTGCTTTACTAAAATGATCAAATAATAGAAGCGTAAACATTCTGCAAGATACAAAGACCATCATATTTTTCTCTGAAGAAGATGCATAACCAGTGAAGCAAGCAAGGACAGGTGAGGTGTGTTTATTTTTGTTCAAAATATTTTTAAAGCAATACCTGGAAGAATTGTTTAATTACCTGTAGACTTGATAGTGTTCAGGTTTGTTGTCAGCATGATTAACCTTGCCAACATAACACTGTACAACCCAGTTAAAGGAAGAGATATACCCAACAAGGAGAATTCTGTCATTGTGTACTTGCCCTCATGTCATCCTAAAATATCTGTGCATTTCGTTCTTCCCAGCAACACAAAACAAGATATTTTGAAGAAAGTCTATACAGTAGAAAAGAGCTCCAAAAATCATGTTTTGGTATCTATTTACTATTAATTATGGGAGCAAAATCATTCTTTAAAATAACACCTTTTGAATTTTTTTTTTTTCCTCAGCAGGGTAACAATGTGAATAATTAAGGTCAAATAATGTTGCTAGTTATGTATTTGTTAATTCCAACACATTAACAGTATTGGAGGTATCAAACAGAATGTAGCACAGTGCATTATCATTTAAACATGGAAAAAAGAACAGATATGTCTCCCAGAATTAGTTTCCTTTTAAGTGCAAAGATGAAAACTTAGAATTTCTCAAGAAGTGAATAAGTTATTGTGTTTCTTTCCACGGCACAAACGAATGACACCTTTTTGGAGCGATTTAGACGATATGAGGTGCATGGGTGGAGTTAAAATAACTCTTTTGAAAGTGTGAAATATGTACATTACTCACAGAGTACATTTTAACACCATAAGAGTTTAAATGTAATCTGTAAATAATGTATATATGCCACTCTTTCAAAAGAGTTATTTTAACTCCACAATGGAGGGAGTCATATATACATTTCAGGAGTGTTAAATTAAGTTGAATTGAGTTAAATGTACACGGGCTCTGAATGTCCCTCAGCAGTCATTATATGTATGCTCACAACATGAATTTGTGAAAATAATATATACTCTTTCATAATTTATCATTTTATATTATTAAAAAAAAACATCCATTTTATATTTTGTCAATTACACTTGTTTCCTAATTTTTTTTGTTTTTCACCATTTATCTATTAGCTGCAAATCTCAAAATCGTAAACTCACCCCTATAATAGTTCAAAACAGAAAATGTGTGAAGTTAGTGAATGTGAAGTCGATCAGTGTCACAAAAATCACCACCAGATGCACAAGCTATGGGCGGAGAGAAGGGTCTGTGAACTGCTGCTGAATTGGTTTTTAAACCAGTTTTAAAGTGAAAACTAATGACTGGTTGGCTGATCATCATGGGAGTTGTCATTGTTGTCAGGCATGCAAGTGTTTTAATAGTCTGTAGACTTAGTGGCCCCTACAGCTTAAGAGTCCTATAAAGTTGCTAGAGCTCTTGACCAGATAGATGAATGTACAAAAGTGCTGGCAGTACATTCATGGTTTAAGTTCTCAAGCTAAAAAGTACATTTAAAACATGTTTCAAGCATGTGGTTAAGATACTATCACGCATGTAAGCAAGTATACCACTCATTATTCCTTTAGAGGTAATATGTTGACTCAATATAGTTATTAACTGAATGAACACAGAAACCTGAATACTTTTCAGCATACTCAAATGGGGCCTGTAGCGATGAGGCTTCTTGACGCCGCCGGTGGCCGGAGCGCTCTTACGGGCGGCTTTGGTAGCGAGCTGCTTCCTCGGGGCTTTGCCGCCGGTGGATTTACGAGCGGTCTGCTTGGTTCTGGCCATTTTCTCGAGGTCGTCTTCTGAAGAGGAGTAACATTCTCTGTCATGCAGCAGCAGCGAAGCTATTTAAACTACTCCTGCATCGCGCTCGTGTGCTTTTAGAGGCATTTGATTGGCTACTGCGTTTACGTAGCGGCGTGACGTGTTCTTTCTGGCCAATGGCTATGAGTTTCCTGTTTTTTAACGAGTGAGAGCGGCCTGATTTTCCCACTCAAAGATGCTTTTTTTTTCTTTCTTTTTTTTACATTCACAAGGGATACATACAACAGAAATGTTTTTTGAAAAAAATAAAATAAAAAAATATGTAATTCAGATTAATGCAAAGCAATAAAATACATAAACAAAATATAAAACACAGTTAGTACCTGAATAATAATTTTATATTATATATATATATATTTATGTTTACACTTAAGTAAAAAAAAATGCTCCCAGCAATATGCTATGTCTTGGCATTCAAAGCTACATTCTACATTGCGCAAGTTATTCTTAAGTCAAATCTGTATGGCTGTTTGACCCAAAAGTTAGTTATTTTACTTTATAAAGTGTAAAATATGCTTCGCATAGGCCTTTATTAACCCACTGGAGCCATGTTGAGTACGTTTATGATGGATGGATGCACTTTTTTGAGCTTCAAACTCATGGCAGCCATTTACTGCCATTATAAAGCCTGGAAGAGCCAGGATGTTACTGATATAACTCCGACTGTGTTTGTCTAAAAGAACAAAGTAATATACACAAAAGATGGCTTGAGGGTGACTAAATCATGGGGTCATTTTAATTTTGGGTGAACCATCCCTTTAATGGGTCAAGTGTTCAAGAAAAAAAGCAATTTTTTAGCCATTTCTTGAAAATGGGCTGTTTATTACA
Organism: Barbus barbus; assembly: GCF_936440315.1. Classification (NCBI taxonomy): domain Eukaryota; kingdom Metazoa; phylum Chordata; class Actinopteri; order Cypriniformes; family Cyprinidae; genus Barbus; species Barbus barbus. Next base: position 2,832,954 of record NC_136726.1, on the reverse strand, counting down.
ACAGCAACAAACAGTCAAAGTAAAGGTCTGTGAAAGTGAATTTCTACCTCTTTGGGAAGTGATGTGAGCAGCTACTGGCAACCAGTGCAAAGTGATGAGGTCTGTGATGTGCACTCTCTTCAGCTCGTTAAAGACCACTCACAGTGCCACATGCTGGATTAGTTACAGAGGCTTGGTTGTACATGTTGGAAGGTCTCCTAAGAAAGCAGTATAATAGCCCAGTCTGGAGAGAACAAAAGCTTGGACAAGGAGTTCTGTATGCCCTGTAAGGAAGGGTCTGATTTTCCTAATGTTGTACAGGACAAATCTGCGGGATCGGGCCGGTGCAATGTGGTCAGTGAAGTTTATACGCGTCAACTGTAACACCAAGGCTGGGTTGGCAGAAAACATGAGCAGTTCTGTCTTGGCAAAGTTGAGTTGATGGTCATTCAACATCCAGCAAGACATTTCTGTCCAGGAGGCAGAGATGTCAGCAGCAACTGTCAGAACATCCAGCTGGAATGAAAGGGAGAAATGTTTGTCATTATAATAGCAGTAATATGAAAAGCCATGTTTCTGAATGACAAAACCCATTGTAATGATATGCACACGGAGAGGAGAATTGTTCCAAGTACTGTGCCCTGAGGCACACCAGTAGCAAGAGGTTGCGACTTAGAAATCTCATCCTGACACCCTGAAGGACCTACCTGAGAGTTAAGACTTGAACCACTGGAGTGCAGTTCCTGAGTAGGGATGGGTATCGTTAAGGTTTTAACGGTATTACTACTCTTACCGATACTGCTTATCGATCCGGTACTTTAACGGTATTCTTATCGGTACTTTTTGTTTTACTTTGTTTCTTTGTTCATATTCTTATCTTATCTTATGTATATAAAACACTAAAAATGCCTGCACTTCATCAATTTGTAAATGCACCAGTGTGCAGGCATTTTTAGTGTTTTATATACATAAGATAAGATACAGTAACAACATGAACAAAGAAACAAAGTAAAACAAACTGACAAATACAATAAAACAAACACACAAACGAAATGAAGTGCTTTCATTTTTCCATGAAGGTCTACTAATATTAATGTTCAGGTAAGTAATAGTTACAAAAGTAATCAAATGTAAATAAGCACTGCATAGTTTTCACTGTATGTACTGATAGATTCATGCTTATTAAAGCTATAACGTTGTTCAGATTAAGAGCTGTGGGTGATTTTCTCTTTGCATTTTGTTCTTTGATTAACGTCGATGGCTCAAGCTCCAGTCTGACACTTTAAGACAATATACTGACACGCATCGGATTTTCTCCCAGCTGTTCTCATCCACTTAAAACATAAAAGTGAAGACTCTCATAACCGGCCATTTTGACACATTGTGTGTGTATTTTTTGGCATATTTTTGTGTTATTTCGACACGCCCGAAGCTCGAAGTGTGCTTGTCCGTTTTGGAGCACGCCGCCGCGCAGGCACACGCGCGCACACACATTTCAGCCTGAACAGCATCACTTGTGCAGATTGTACTTTCAAGGTTTTACTATCAAATATGTCCTGCAATGTAGCAACAGTAAAGACGGCATTTTATAACAATCACCGATTGAGCTGATTCAGATGTTAAGTTTTGGTTCGAAGGAACGAATCCGCGCCGCTATGAAGGGAAGGGAGTTGTGCTAGAAGAAATGCGGCTATAATCCTTGGAAGCCAAAATCGAAAAAAAAAAAAAATACTTAGCTTAATACCGACAGAAGTACCGATAACGTCAGAGCTTATCGATACTCCGGTCTTTCATAATTTAGCCCCGAGACCGATTTAATACCAAGTTTCGGTACCCATCCCTATTCCTGAGACACCCTTTGTCAAGATGGCTGACAGGACAATCTGGTGGATAACTGTGCCAAAAGCCACAGACAGATCCAGTAAAATGAGTACAGATGACTTAGAAGTTGCTCTTGCCAGTCGCAGAGCTTTAGCAGGACAGTCTCAGTTGAGTGGCCTCGTTTAAAGCCAGACTAGTCCAGGAGGTTGTTCTGTGTGTGAAAGCAGAAGTTGAACATGACTCATTAATTTGTATTAAATGAATACAATTGTCTGATAAAGTGTTTTATTGATACAATGTTTGTTTTCGTATGAAAAAATAACTACTTCAAATTAGTTTTTAACTCTAGGCCCACATTACATGTTTTCTTGGTCCAAGTTAACCCAAACAATAATCAATAACAATACCTTGACTTTGATACATGGTTCCTGAATTTGTCAAACTCTTAACCCCCTTGATGCCTCGCCACAGCCAATCACCAGCACTTGATTTGGGCACATCAAGCATTCACCATGCTTACTGTTTCACTGACGTTGAAGTATTAAATTTGGTATCGAACAACAAGACATTTTTTGATACACAATGGTTTCGAGGCAATGTGGACAGTGCCTTAAAAGTATCGGATACCCAGCCCTACCCAAATGTGAACATTATCTTATGTTTTACTCACCCTCATGCCTTCCAAGATGGTTTTCTTTCTTCTGCAGACCACTTTTGTAGTTCAAATCTGTTGAGGCATAAAATGCATCTGAGTGGGCATTTTTATTATCCAAAAATGTAATGTAGAAAGCATAAATGTAATCCATATGGTTCTAGTTAATGAAACAAAGCACTACGGTTTAACTATAACTTTTGCTTCTGCTTAAAATGACACTGATTGTTGTTACAATACATAATGTAGATTTCTTTAAAAGTGCTTCCCCTCATACAATAAAATTCACAGACATCTTTTAATGCAGCTGTTTTACACTGACTTTGGTTTTAAATCAGGGGTGTCAAACTCAGTTCCTGGAGGGCCGCAGCCCTACAGAGTTTAGTTCCAACCTTGCCCCAAAACACATACCATGTAGTTTTCAAATAAGCCTAAATGACTCGATTAGCTGGATCAGGTGTGTTTAATTAGTGTTAAGTCTGAATTGTGCAGGGCTTGACACCCCCGTTTTAAATGGTCCTTGGTTTATTTATTTCCCTCTTACACAAACAAGAACCATTTAATAAAGAAAGAGCTGCATGAAAAGAAAACACAGAATTTGTTGTACTACCATATGACGTTAGAAGACTTGTCTACGCAGATTACAGATTGAAACAATATTAATAATAATAAAATTGACTTATTCCACACCTGTATTGCTATGCTTATCTCCTGTAGATCTCCACAGTCTTTCCACACAGCCTTTGAATTTTTGAAAAGGATATTTTATTTAGACACACAAACATCAAGAATCAACCTGTGAATCTCAACAACGGTGACTATCAAAAAAAGCACGTTGCAGTGCATTCTGGGTGCCACCAATCAATTTCATTCATGGCTCCAAATGATGCATTGCAGTAAGAATAAATTATTAGCTGAATTGTCTTAGAAATTTACTTTATTCTTACTATTGTATTTTTTGTTTTTTATATGACTTTTAGTACCTTGTTTTCTAATGTTTAGAGTTTATCTATTTTGGGGTTTTTTTATATGCTGTTTGTCACCGTTGTTGAGATTCATACGCTGATTCTTGATGTACCTTTGTGCATAAATTAAGCTTGTTTGTTTTATCAGAACAACTGTAAACAAATTCTTTTAACTAATGGTTACTGTTAAATCTCAGGGTTGTTGTAGTCAACAAGGTAAATCTTACATTTTAGAATTAGGCTCTAAATTAATTTAGTAATTTAAATCAAATGATTGTTGTGTAAAAACAAAAAATGGGGGGACAAAAAAAAGTTTTTTTCTGTTTAAACACAGCAAAACAAATGTACAAACATCTTTGTAGTGTACATCACAAGTAAAGATACTGCGTGGCATATCCTCCCATATTTCATATTTAATTATATTGGTGGCATTGATTTTCTTATAAAAAAAAAATTATATTGATAAAATCCCAATTAAATTGGCGAGCTTCCATAAACAGGCACAGAAGGCTTTATTTCAAGGATGTTTGGAACAACAAACAATAAAAACTGATATAATATTTGTTTTTTGTGTATGACACTATTGATTCTAAAAGTAGAATTTATTTTCTTACGCAACTGATTTTACTTGGGAAATATATTCATGTAAAAACAAAAATGCTAAGGCTAAGCCAAATTGTCAACATTAAACAATATGGTACTAGTTTGCATAACATTGGAAACAAAAGCTAAAAAAAGACTCATGAAGCACTATGTCACTACCATTTGGTGAATTAAATGTTTTACATTTTTACCTCTATTTTTCAGAATCAGAATAAGCTTTATTCACCAAGTGTGTGCAAATGCACAAGGAATTTATGGTTTTTAGGAGCTCTTGGTATACATAACAAAAAGACAATCAAATAAGCATAAGACTAAACCAGAAAATAATGTCGCACATATCTGGAAGAGCAGATTTATGTAGTTTATGTATATGTTAGCTTATAGATAAATAATACTTCAGAGAGACAATTAGGCTTAAAAAGATGTTTTATAGTACATATAAATATAATACCTTAATTATGGTTTTCAAAATACCACCTGATAAACACATTACAGATAAAGTGAATAAACTTCTGGCCACTGCTTTTTTTTCTTTAGGGGAGTTGTTAAGACTTAAATTTTACACCACAAAGCAAACATTTGCATAGAGAGCACGGAGTAAAAACTTGGGATTCAGGAGAAAGAACATCTATTAAGACGCAACACTACTATCATTCGGACAGGATTGTAGAGGCGACTGGCGTTGTTGCTGTATGAACACTTTGAAATCTCTTTCATTGACAAGATGTGTGGCTCTTAAAAGAGCCTTTGTGTGCCGAGTCTAAGCTCTACTTGGAGCTGGTGTACTTGGTGACGGCCTTGGTGCCCTCAGACACGGCGTGCTTGGCCAGCTCTCCGGGCAGCAGCAGACGCACGGCGGTCTGGATCTCTCTCGATGTGATGGTGGAGCGCTTGTTGTAGTGAGCGAGACGAGACGATTCACCGGCGATGCGCTCGAAGATGTCGTTGACGAAAGAGTTCATGATCCCCATCGCCTTAGAAGAGATCCCGGTGTCAGGATGAACCTGCTTCAGCACCTTATACACGTAGATAGCGTAGCTCTCCTTCCTGGACTTTCTGCGCTTCTTTCCTCCTTTAGCGGCGGTCTTAGTGACGGCCTTCTTGGAGCCTTTCTTAGGAGCGGACTTTGCTGGTTCAGGCATGATGAAGATAACGCGGAGTAACAATGTCTACATTGAGCCGGACAGAGATATGTATTGACTCACCTATGCTAATCTTCAAGGAGATATGGAACCTTCTGATTGCGTGTTTTCATAGACCAAACCCATTAACTCGTATGTGATTGGACAACTCGAAGTATCAAGAGCGGAACGAGGGCCAATCACAGGCGGTGAATATATAGCCCCGCCCACCGCTCAGATGTTGAACGATATCAGCTGATATGAATAAGCTTCCTGTTTCAATTCCCGCTCTTTTTGTTTTATAAAAGAAAACAAATGGGTCTCAAATATCATAGTGTATATTTATACCCCTTAATAAACCCAATTAAGAGAATTTGTAGAAAGGAGAGCAATGAAGATCAGACACTATTTTTCCTCTGTTCTACCAATAATTGTCACTCTTGATCGAACTTAAATATCATCGCCATCTGATTGTTTTCTCATTTTGTTACTTCACTTCAAAGAAAACGCTAAGCAAGCAAATAAAAACACAACGGGAAACATAAATATGCTCTCATTCGGTCCGCCTTTGGAGAAAAAACATACAAGCTCTAATTTTTAAAATAAATTTGTTTTTGTGCACATGGTAATATGTTACTCGTATTCTCTTTGCAATAAACGCACCAGCAATAGTAGTTTCGCTTTTGCAAAAGTTTATTCACGCGAGTCTTACTGTGAGTTTTCATCGAAAGCTTAAAACGATAACATTACTGACTTAGTTTGTCTTAGTTGACTCTTTGTGTGACAGTGTGGGTGGCTCTTAAAAGAGCCGTTGTGTTTCTGATAATACGGACGTGTTTATCCTCCGAAGCCGTACAGAGTGCGTCCCTGTCGTTTCAGAGCGTACACGACGTCCATGGCGGTGACGGTCTTTCTCTTGGCGTGCTCGGTGTAGGTAACGGCATCGCGGATCACGTTCTCCAGGAACACCTTCAACACACCGCGGGTCTCCTCGTAGATCAGACCGGAGATACGCTTGACTCCGCCGCGGCGAGCGAGACGACGGATGGCGGGTTTGGTGATGCCCTGGATGTTATCCCGCAGAACCTTCCGGTGCCGCTTAGCGCCTCCTTTCCCGAGTCCTTTACCTCCTTTACCTCTTCCAGACATGACTAATATACTTCTTCTACAAAACGAAGACGAATGTGTGCCGCTACACGCTCCGGGAGACCTTTTACATATACTTACAGGACCTAACTGAAACCCACCTCGCGTCACTTGACGCGCACCCCCACCCCCGCTGTTTAGAGCAGGAAAGAACATGGTTTATAACCCCAACCTTGATCTAACAATGTCTGTCCTGTTTCTCGTATGAAAATTCATGTTTCAAAAGGTTTCAAATTTGGCAATGATTCATATAAGATCATATCTACATAATGTTTACATGAATTTGACAGACGCTTTGACTTTCATATCATCATCATCATCATTCATTATGGCTGTCTAGACCAGAGCCTCCATCATTTGAGCTGCAGGAACGAGCACCAAAATAAACAGAGCTACAGATGTAAAATAAAATTTAAATAAAAGAAATTAAACATCAAACATTAAATGAACGGTTCTCAAGTCCCCCGTAAATAAACACATATTATAACGAAACTGCCTCTACTTACTCAGTAAACACAGCAAGATACATTTATGACGGAGTTTTGTATGTTAGTATCGATTGAAACGTTTATTTTGAACATGTAAATAAATATAGTAAAAACAAAACAATACTTATTCATGTTCAAAAAGGACATCTCATGTCAAGTGAAGTCAAGTCACCTTTATTTATATAGCGCTTTTAACAATACAGATTGTGTAACCGTATCAAATTGGAGGATAGAGTGTCAGAAATGTATAAAAATAAGATTAAACACTCAATTTTCAGTTAAAGGCATTTCATTATTGAGTTCAGAGAAGTTATTGTCTAGATCAGTTTAGTTAACCAGACTCAGTCCTCCTCTGGCCAGGAGATTGTCATCTATTGTTTTAATTACAAGTTTAAATGTATTTCTATTTTATATTGTTGCAATTTCTAACAACAATAGCATTACGTAGTTAGGTATTTTATTATATTTTTAGTTTTCTTTTGTTTTTAGTTTTATTTAAAGTCGAGGTCATCATCCTTGTCTTAATACACTCTTGATTTCTCTACATATTTACAGCAACAACAAAACGGAAGTAAAAACTATGACAATTGTTTTGTGATAGTTTTGACAATTTATGAATTATTTATGAATTATTAACTTACTGTGATAGTTTTGACAATTTATGAATTATTAACTTACACTTATGTAATTGCACTTGGCTTTATAATATACTCATGTACATTATACGCATTGTATTTTTGTTTATTCATAGAAGTGTGCTATTGCAAGTGTTGCGTGTGTATTCCTTGTAGTAAAGGGAAACTAAAATTAATTAAACGAATAAAACTAACGTTAAAACCCAGCAAAAATTCCTTAAAAGATTAAGGCAGTGCTACCTTCTACGTTATATTTAGCGCTAAAGTCGAAACTCTCTCGTTCAGTGTGATATAGGTGGCTCTGAAAAGAGCCTTTGGGGTTAAAGACTTATGAAACCAGGAGTTTAAGCGCGCTCTCCACGGATGCGGCGGGCCAGCTGGATGTCTTTGGGCATGATGGTGACTCTCTTGGCGTGGATCGCGCACAGGTTGGTGTCCTCAAACAGACCGACCAAATAAGCCTCGCTGGCCTCCTGCAGAGCCATGACAGCGGAGCTCTGGAAACGCAGGTCCGTTTTGAAGTCCTGAGCGATTTCTCGCACCAGACGCTGGAAGGGCAGCTTGCGGATCAGCAGCTCGGTGGATTTCTGATAGCGACGGATCTCTCGCAGAGCCACGGTGCCGGGCCTGTAGCGATGAGGCTTCTTGACGCCGCCGGTGGCCGGAGCGCTCTTACGGGCGGCTTTGGTAGCGAGCTGCTTCCTCGGAGCTTTGCCGCCGGTGGATTTACGAGCGGTCTGCTTGGTTCTGGCCATCGCTGCGATGCACTTCTTTCTCCGTTCTGCGTAGAAAATGTCGCTTTATCTCTTACAAGCCTGCTTTTAAAGCATCATACGGCCACGAGCTTACGGCGTCATAAAGGGGCGGAGGCTTATGATTGGCTGATGTGTGACGTCTGCGCAAGACTGCTAGCCAATGACTGCGCAGCTTCTGTTTGCAAATGGGGCTGTTTGTGTGCTTTGTCCTGTTTATTACTTTACGCGGCAAAAGTACCTTTCAGAGATTTATTGTAGTCTTCGTTTAAACCTCAAACACACTCTTTACACATTTCATCAGGTTTTATGTATTCATTATGAAATATTAATTTATTATTTGGCTTAATCTTCAGCTGTTGATGGTATTAATAATTATCGAAACTCCACAATTTTAATTTATTTAGTTAACCATTTCTTCTTTAAGATTATGCATGTGTAGTTACTGATGAAACTAACAGAAAAGTGCTCTCTGGTAGATGAAGTGGGTGGCTCTTAAAAGAGCCTTTGGGTTTGAGAAACAGGAATCTGCTTATTTGGTTTTGGCGGGTTTCTCGGTCTTCTTGGGCAGCAGCACGGCCTGGATGTTGGGCAGCACGCCGCCCTGAGCGATGGTCACTCGGCCCAGGAGTTTGTTCAGCTCCTCGTCGTTACGCACCGCCAGCTGCAGGTGACGGGGGATGATACGGGTCTTCTTGTTGTCCCGAGCGGCGTTTCCAGCCAACTCCAGGATCTCAGCCGTCAGATACTCGAGCACAGCGGCCAGATAAACCGGAGCACCGGCACCGACGCGCACGGCGTAGTTACCTTTGCGGAGAAGCCTGTGAACACGACCGACGGGGAACTGCAGCCCAGCTCTGGAGGACCGAGTCTTAGCCTTAGCTCTGGCCTTACCGCCGGTTTTACCTCTTCCGCTCATTGTCGATTAAGAAACTCCTACGTTCGTAAAACAGAAATGATAAACCTGGGAGCCTCGCTATACTGTATTTAAAGGAACCTGCTAGTCGCCCATTGGTTTAGAGCCTTGTAATATTTTAAACCAATCACTGAACTTCCCTCCAACACCCACCGCCAAAGCCACGCCTCCACAACTGGCTTTCAAAGTTTCAGATTGTGCGAGTAGGGTGAAGCTGCAGGCCCGGAGGCCAACTGCACGCTCAGACCTGCACTCCCAGAACTATCGTTTTTTCAGACAGTCCCTCCTGCTTTTTGGAAGATTACCTAACCTGAATTCAAATTCAAATTTTATTTGTCACATACATATACATACATAGTACGACATGTAGTGAAATGTATTGTACGACTGTCCAACAAATTGTCCAACAAAATTAAGAAAAACCTCAAGTTTACAAAAATACAAATAGAAAAAGTACAGTAAACATATATACAGAAATAAACTAGCAATAAAATAAAATAACAAATAGATATGAGAATAAAAATAGATATGAAGAATAAAAATAGAATATGATTCTATATAGATTCTATAAAAAGTAAAGTGTATGTCAGTGATAAAGTGTCCGTGTGCTGTGCAGTGCAGTAAAGTGTATAAGTGAGTAAAAGGAATACTAAGGACAAATGGTATGTAAGTCCCACTCATTTATCCTAACGTAACCTTCTACAAATTAGTGCAGATTGTATTTGAAAATGTGCAAAGTGGAAGTGTGGGGTGATGTGATTAGAGTGGAGAGTGGTTAAGACTACGAATGGCCTGCGGGAAGAAGCTCCTCCTCATTCTCTCTGTGTTCGCCTTGATGGAGCGGAAGCGCCTCCCTGAACGCAGCAGAGAAAAGAGTCCATTGTTGGGATGGCTGAGGTCCTTCACTATCTTCCTGGCCCTGGTCAGGCACCGCTTGCGGTAGATGTCCTGCAGGTCAGGGAGCTCGGTGTGAATGGTACGTTCCGCTGAACGCACCACCCTCTGGAGGGCTCGTCTGTCCTGCATAGTGCAGTTCCCGAACCAGGAAGTGATGCTGCCCGTCAGGACGCTCTCGATGGTGCAGGTGTAAAAAGTCTTAAGCACCCGAGAGGGAAGTCTAAAGTCCTTTACGCTGCCTGGCCTTCTTCACCAGGGTGCTGGTATGACAGGACCAAGTCAAGTCCTGCGTGATGTGAACACCCAGGTATCTGAAGCTGTCCACTCTCTCCACTGGAGTCCCGTTGATCGTGATCGGCTGGTATGACCGCTCCTGCTTCGTACTGAAGTCCACTATCAGCTCCTTGGTTTTGCTGATGTTCAGGTGTAGACTATTCACCTTGCACCAACTCTCCAGGTTCTTAATCTCCTGTATGTAGGCCGTCTCGTCGTTGTCTGAGATCAGGCCCAACACAACAGTGTCATCAGCAAACTTGATGATGGTGGTGGAGTTGGAAGTGGCCACGCAGTCATAAGTGTACAGTGAGTACAGCAGGGGGCTCAGAACACAACCTTGAGGGGCTCCAGTGCTTAGGGTGATGGAGGATGAGGTGTGTTTACCCATCCGTACGGCTTGCTGTCTGTCCTTCAGGAAGCTGGAGATCCATTGGCACAAGTATGTGCTGAGACCAAGGACCTCCAACTTGGAGGTGAGTGTGGAGGGAATTATGGTGTTAAACGCTGAACTGTAGTCCACAAACAGCATTTTTACATAATTCCCTTTTCTGCAGTCCAGGTGACTTGTTGTGGTGTGGAGGAGGTGTGAGATGGCATCCTCCGTGGAGCGGTTATGCCTGTATGCAAACTGTAGTGGATCCAGTGTGTCTGGTAGTGATGCAATGATGAAGTCTCTGACCAGTCTCTCAAAGCACTTCATCACCACTGATGTGAGGGCTACAGGGCGATAGTCGTTTAGGCAGGTGGGCTGCGGTTTCTTGGGGACAGGAACAATGGTGGACTGCTTAAAGCATGAGGGGACAATGGACTGTTCCAGGGAGAGGTTGAAGATCTCGGTGAACACCGGTGCTAGCTGGTCAGCGCAGGCCTTCAGAACCCGACCTGTGATGCCATCTGGTCCTGCTGCCTTCCTGATGTTCACTCTCTTGAATGCCCTCCTCACGTCATGCTCCGTGATGGTGAATACGTTGTCCTCACCGGCTTCCTCAGCGTGCATGCAGTTAGCACTGCTAGCGCCGTTAGCGTGATTAGCTGCAGCCTCGAAGCGAGCATAAAAAGTGTTCAGCTCGTCAGCCAGAAAAGCGTCCACGTTCCCCGATCTGGAGGGTGGTGTTTTATAGTCCGTGATGGTTCTAAGTCCCTGCCACAGGCTCCTAGAGCCGCCATGTTGGAATTGCGACTCTAGTTTCCTCCCGTAGCGCTGCTTCGCCTCCTTCACCGATCTGCGCACGCTGTAAGATGCAGCCTTGTAGTCATCCATGTTCCCGGTGATGAGCCCTGTGTTGTAGGCAGCGGAGCGGGATCTCAGGGCGTCGCGGATGGTTTTATCCACCCACGGCTTCTGGTTGGGAAACGTCCTGATGATGGTTTTCTGCACCGTATCATCCATTAGTTTCTCTATAAATCCCACAACCGCTTCCGTAAACAAGCTGACGTCATCAGAGCTGCGCCGGAACATGTCCCAGTCTGCGTCATCTAGCGCGTCCTGCAGAGCGGCCACCGATTGGTCCGTCCAGCGTTGGACCTCCCTCTGCACCGGGGCTTCCTGTTTCAGCCTCTGTTTGTAAACAGGCATGAGGAAGATGGCGGCGTGGTCCGATTTCCCAAACGGTGGTTGTGACTGTGCCTTGTAGCTGTTCTTGTATGGGGTGTAACAGTGATCTAATGTCCTTTCGCCCCTGGTGGGGCAGCTGATGTGCTGATGGAAGTTCGGCAGTGCACGCTTGAGGTTGGCACTGTTGAAATCTCCCAAAACAATGAATGCGGCGTCCCGGTGCTGTGTCTGGTGAAGGTGTAGTGTTTCATGTAAATCCCATATCGCAGTGTCCGTGTCCGTGTCCGCTTGAGGTGGAATATAAACGGCACTGACGATGACCGAGCTAAATTCCCGAGGGAGATAAAAAGGGCGACATTTGATGGTCAGAAGTTCAAGATTCGGTGTGCAGGAGCGTGAGAGGGGTACAATGCTCGCGCTGTCGCACCAGTGTTTGTTCACCATCAGACATACTCCACCTCCCCTAGTCTTCCCCGAGTCCAGCGTTCTGTCCATGCGGTAAACCGAGAAGAACTCGGCCGGCTGGATGGCGTGGTCTGGTACCGCTGGGTTCAGCCATGTCTCGATGAAGCAGAGAAGGTTGCAGTCCCGAATGTCCCTCTGGAACCTGACTCTTGCCCTGAGGTCATCGAGTTTGTTATCCAGCGACTGGACATTGGCGAGCAGGACACTTGGTAAGGGAGCGCGGTGTGCGCGTGCCCTCAGCCTGTTCCTGACACCGGCTCGTTTCCCTCGAGGACGCATCCTTTGTTCCTCCTCAGGATCTCGCTTGGCCAGGATGGGTCCGGGTTCAAAAACGGCGAAAGGTTAGTGCATTGTGCACCAATAGAAATAAGAGTGGCCCTGTCGTATGTAAGAATGGCCATCTTACAAAAAGAAACCGGTGTTTATAGTTAACAATACGAAAAAATAACAAAAGAAGACAAAGTTTGGTCGGAGCAGTCGTGACGGCAGCCGATCTCACCGGCGCCATCTTAGAATCGCCATCTTTCAGAATTCAATTGCTGAAAGATTGCAATTTACACTATTTTTCTACTATAAAATATTACGCTATGACTGAATGCATTATTATATAAAATATTACACATACTAGGTTATGATTTAATGCATTAAGTCTGGTTTATTTTTATTAATTGTATTTGTAAATAGAAATTGTTCAGTTACTTAAATATTTTCATAGTCATTTATTATTTTCCTGATTATTAAGGATTTATATTAGTATTGAGTTATGTGAAGTGAAGTGACATTCAGCCAAGTATGGTGACCCATACTCGGAATTCGTGCTCTGCATTTAACCCATCCAACGTGCACACACACAGCAGTGAACACACACCGTGAACATACACCCGGAGCAGTCATTTTATGCTGTTTTAGTCAAAACCTTGCTCAAGGGCACCTCAGTCGTGGTATTGAGGGTGGAGAGAGCGCTGGACATTCACTCCCCCCACCTACAATCCCTGCCGGCCCGAGACTCGAACCCGCAACCTTTGGATTACAAGTCCGACTCTCTAACCATTAGGCCACGACTTCCCAGGGATGAACATTTATAGTGCTCGGAGTCATTTTCTCACACCAAACTTTATTTTTGTATTCCTACAAGTCATCGACCTGTAAGCAATGCAGAGAAAAATGGTGAAAAAAATGATTGGATTAATAATGTATGTATTACATATTAAATAACATCAGAATAAGAATCAGAAACAGAATGAGCTTTATTGGCCAACTATGTTTGCACATACGAGGAATTTGTTGTAGTGACAGAAGCTCCACAGTGCAACAGAGAGACAACAACAGGACAGGACACAGATAATAAAGAATAATACAAATATCCAAATAGGCAATGTATAAAACAGCAAAAACACAATATATAATATAGACAACTATGGTGTACAGGTCTGATGTGTGCAAATTTTAAATGAAAACATTTGATAAAAAAGTAAGCAAATGTGGTGAATAAATAATAGAGTTGTGTGTTCCGCATTCTATTGTCAAATGTTTATGAGATGGATTGCCTGAGGGAAGAAACTGTTCCTGTGTCTGGTCGTTCTGGTGCTCAGAGCTCTGTAGCGTTGACCAGATGGTAACAGTTCAAAGAGGGAGTGTGCTGGATGTGAGGGGTCCAGAGTGATTTTACCAGCCCTTTTGCTCACTCTGGATAAGTACAGTTATTAGAGAATGGGGGGGGATTGTACCAATGATTCACTCAGCAGTCCGGACTATACCTCCGTAGTCTTCTGAGGTCAGATTTGGTAGCTGAGCTGAACCAGACAGTTATTGAAGTGCAGAGGAGGGATTCAATGATGGCAGAGTAGAACTGTTTCAGCAGCTCCTGTGGCAAGTTGAACTTCCTCAGGTGACGAAGGAAGTACAACTTCTGCTGGGTCTTTTTGACAATAGAGTCTATGTGATTGTCCCACTTCAGGTCCTGAGAGATGGTGGTGCCCAGGAATCTGAATGACTCCACTGCAGTCACAGTGCTGTTCATGATGGTGAGTGGGGGGAGTGCGGGGGGGTTTCTCCTGAAGTCCACGATCATCTCCACAGTTTTGAGCGTGTTAAGCTCCAGGTTGTTGAGACTGCACCAGACAGCCAGCTCCTTAACCTCCTGTCTGTAAGCAGACTCGTCACCGTCCTGAATGAGGCCGATCAGTGTGGTGTCGTCTGCAAACTTCAGGAGCTTGACAGAGGGGTCTTTAGACGTGCAGTCATTGGTATAGCGGGAGAAGAGCAGTGGGGATAGAATGCAGCCCTGAGGAGCTCCAGTGCTGATGGTGTGGGTGGTGGATGTGAATTTACCAAGCTTTACTAACTGCTGTCTGTCTGTCAGGAAGCGCTCTCGGTTACTCACGTAACCTCGGTTCCCTGAAATGAGGGAAGGAGACATTGCTTTGGGAAATACATTTTCCTCGAATATTACTGAAGCCTTATTGAATCACGCCAGTGAAACTGGCCAATGGCGTTCAAGCGCGCGAAATATGAGGGGGCTCGTCACTATATAAAGCAGCGCTTGTACGTCATCCATTCAGTATCTTTGACTGAAGCAACTAAGCATTGTAAGATCCTGAGCTCGGTGACACGGCAATAAGAGCAATGTCTCGTTCCCTCATTTCGGGGAACCGAGGTTACGTGAGTAACCGAGAGCGTTCCCCTTCAATTCGGTCACTCAACATTGCTTTGGGAACGTATAAAATCCCGCCGTGTCATAGCGATGGAGCCAAGCTCGACTAAGTGTGTCAAGTTTCACATTCGGAGCCGTAATGAGAACGGCAATGATATTGGCGCTCTTAGTAAACACAGCTCAGGTCTACAGGACCTAGTCGAAACCATGTAAAGTCAGGGGCGCGGCAGCTAGACGATGTCGCGTCACATCAGGGGCGGAGTTAACGCCGGTGAAACAAAGAATGTGAAATGGCGGCGGCTTCGGCGCTTTCACAAATAGATTAGTTGAAATTGTTTAATTTCAATGAAATCATGTTATAATGCACAGCCGTACCGGTATGATGGTGAGCAAGTCCTAGAAGACGTGGTGAACTATATCATAATACTGTGATAAACTGATAGGGACAGCATTGAATTGGTGGTGCGTCTATACAGGGTGTATACGACCTAGTCGAAACCATTGGTACAAATCTCAGATCATGGCTGAGTAAGCGCGTGCGCTGCTCGCACTGACAGCACATGCGAGGCAAGCGACGACACATAGGTTATAAAACCTCGCGAAAGTGCTGGGTGACGACCAGCCTGCCGCCGTACAAATGTCCTGAATAGATATGCCATTTGCCCAGGCCCAGGATGATGCGAGGCCACGGGTTGAGTGGGCACGAACCCCTATCGGACATTCCACACCTTTAGAGCTGTAAGCCAAAGCAATTGCGTCGACGATCCAGTGTGACAGCCTTTGCTTGGACACAGGCAGTCCTTTTGTACGTCCACCGAAACATACGAATAGCTGCTCCGAGAGTCTGAACTGTCTAGAGCGCTCGATATAAGTACGCACCGCTCGTACAGGGCACAGCAGTGTATTAAGCGGCTCTGTCCCGGTTGGTGTTTCGGGGCGGAAAGCAGATAGTGATATGAAAGCAGATAGTGATATGACCTGCGCTTTAAATGGAGTCGAAAGCACTTTAGGCACATAACCTTTTCTAGGCTTCAAGGTGAGTCTGCAATCACCTGGCCCGAATTCAATACACGAGTCGTCAATTGAAAGCGCTTGTAGGTCTCCAACTCGCTTAACAGAGGCCAGCAGGAGCGCTGTCTTGAGAGAGAGCGCTCGCAAGCTCGCTGATTGTATGGGCTCGAACGGGGGTCCCGTGAGAGCGCCAAGTCCCAAGTGGGTAGAGTAGAAGGGCGAGGAGGGTTCAGCCTTCTTGCTCCTTTTAAAAACCGTATGATCAGGTCATTTCTGCCGATCGGGCGATTTTCGACGTGGGCGTGAAAGGCTGTTATAGCGGCCACATACACTTTCAATGTGGATGGCATACGACCGCTATCAAATCGCTCTTGAAGGAAGACAAGGATTATTGATATTGGGCAGCTGATTTGGTCTTCGCCCCGCGATACGCACCAACTTGAAAAAACTCTCCATTTATGTGCGTAGAGACGCCTTGTGGAGGGAGCCCTAGCATCAGATATAGTGTTCAGCACGCGCTGAGGAAGTGCATCTGTTACTGGCAAGCTCCGTCGAGCGGCCAGACATGAAGGCTCCATGACTCCGGATTTGGGTGCCAAATCGTCCCTTGTGCTTGAGAGAGAAGGTCCCTCTTCAGTGGGATAGTCCACGGGGGGGCTACCAGCATCTCCACCAGTTCTGGGAACCACGGCTGATTGGGCCATTTCGGTGCCACTAGCAGAACAGATTCCTTTTCCTCTCTGATTTTGCAAAGCACGCGAGGCAGAAGTTTCACTGGAGGAAAGGCATACTTGCGTACTTTCGGCCAGCTGTGAGCTAGTGCATCCACTCCCAGGGGAGAGTGTGTCAGTGAACAAAACAGCGGGCAGTGAGTGTTCTCCGCTGATGCGAAGAGATCCACCTCCGCCCTGCCGAGTACACTCCAAATCATTTTGACTGTCAAAGGGTGTAATCTCCACTCCCCGTGGATTATCCCGCCCCTCGACAGTAAATCCGCGCCGTAGTTCAGGCGTCCGGGGACATGTACTGCCCGGATGGAGAGGAGGTGTCGATCTGCCCACAGAAGGAGGTCTCTCGCCAGTTGCAGCAGTGGTCGTGAGTTCACACCGCCTTGGTGATTTATAAACGCTACCACTGTCATGCTGTCCGTCCTTTTTTATTTATTTTATTTTTTTTTGATGAGAATGTGACGGTGAAGAATGTCTGGGAGAAAGCACTCGAGCGCTAGGTGCACAGCACGGAGCTCCAGACAGTTTATGTGCCATGACTTCTCCGTTTCTGACCACGTCCCGAAGGCTGGTCTGCCATCGCATACGGCTCCCCAACCCGTACTCGATGCATCTGTCGTGACATTCTTTCTCCTGATCACTTGGCCAATACGAACACCCCGGCGATATAGAGTCATATCGCGCCAAGGGTTCAGCGTATGCAAACAGTCGCGCGTCACTTTGATGCGCAAGGTGCCCGTGCGCCATGCGTTCTGTGGCACCCGGCTCTTTAGCCAGAGCTGAAGCGGACGCATATGTAGGAGCCCTAGATTGCACACTGTCGAGGCGGCAGCCATCTGGCCGAGCGTCCTCTGAAAGCATTTCAGCGGGGGAGAACGCCCTAGTTTGAAGACTGCGAGAGAACTGATCAGTTTTCGTGAGCGCTCCTCCGACAGACGCGCTCGCATTTTGATTGAGTTCAGCTCTACTCCTAAAAAGGAGATGTTCTGGCTCAGTACCAGCATGCTCTTTTGCATATTTACAGTCAGTCCTAAGCTCTGAACGTGAGCGAGGAGTCTGAGTTTGTCGCTGAGCAGCGCGCTCTCTGACTGGGCTAACACTAGCCAGTCGTCGAGCTAGTTTAGGATGCGCATTCCGCTCTGCTTCAGAGGAGAGAGAGCAGCATTCATGCATTTCGTAAACGTACGAGGGGCCAGACATAAGCCAAAGGGCAGGACCGTGAATTGGTACGCTATCCCTTCGAATGCAAATCTCAGGAAGCGCCTGTGACGGGGGGCTACCTGAATGTGAAAATAAGCATCCTTTAAATCCACGGAGATACACCAATCTCCCGTTCTGATATGTGAGAGGATTTGTCTCAGCGTAATCATTTTGAACGAGCGCTTTGAAAGCGCGCGATTCAGCGGTCTCAGGTCCAAGATTGGGCGGAGCCCGCCGTCTTTCTTTGGCACCAGAAAATAACGACTGTAGAAGCCGCTCTCGCGGTCTGTGAGGGGGACTGCCTCTACAGCGCGCTTTGCGAGAAGGTTGTGAATTTCCTCTCGCAGAACTGAGACATTCTGCTCCCGTACAGTGGACATTAACACACCGTTGAAACGGGGCGGTCTGCGGAAGAACTGAAGCGTGTAGCCGTTCTTTATTGATTTCATAACCCACTCTGATACCCCTGGCAGTGCCTGCCACGCTTCTGTGAACTGTGACAGCGGGCGAGGCGGACTGCACACCGTGAGGGATAACTCGCCGTTGGGGGGCGGAGAGGGATAACTCGCCGTTGGGGGGCGGGGAGTTTAATACCACACGAGTGTGAGAGTGAGTGATGGGGGAGAGGGGAGTGAGAGGAGGAAAATTGCCCTGATATTGAGGTGATTTTTGTATTTTATTTGACTTTATTGCACTGCACTGTGGAACAGTCAAAACACAAACATGACAATCGTTCTCGCCGCCCGCCACAGGCAAGGGGGCGTGGTGAACACACAGCGGAGCGAGCAGACTTTCTCAGTGGCTCGTCTTCGGCGCTGAGTGTAGCTTTCCTCCTTCGAGAGACAACATCAGGAACGCGGCTTTAATTCCGTAGCCGGTGGCCTGCTGTCTCTGTCAGGGCGGGGTCTCTGGCCCTTCGAGCCCTGGCGGCGCTTCGGCCAAGGTTGTCTCGGCCTCACCGCCGGCTCATGCTCGCGCCGAACCGCAGTAGGAGGGGCGAACGGTCTTCCCGCGCGCTGCGCTGAGGATGAGCGGGAACGCGCAGGAGGGATCGCGCCAGCGCGCTTTGGTAAGAAGTGGCTAATGGCCTTCGATTGCTTCTGCGCTTCAACGAAGCGCTCCGTGAACGTCTCTACCGCCGCTCCAAAGAGACCTGAGGGATTCACGGGAGCGTCCAGAAGAGCCGTCTTCTCTGACTCTTTCAACTCGGTCAGAGTCAGCCACAGGTGACGATCCAGCACCACAAGGTTCCCCATATTGCGGCCGATCGCTCGAGCTGTCACCTTCGTCGCTCTGAGGGCCAGATCTGTGGCGCGTCGGAGCTCTTTGAAGACTTCAGGGTCCGGGCCACCTTCATCCAGGGACCCACGACTTCGCTATCTCGTCGTGCACCTCCGGGAAAAAGGGGCCGGGTCTCCGCGGGGTGTCCTTTCGGCCGCGGTCCGACTGGAGGAACCACTCGTCCAGACGGCTTCTGGCCGGCTCGGTAGGAGGCGCCCACTCCAGACCGAGCTCATCAACCGCCTTGGTCAGGACGCGTAGGAGCTCAACATCACTGTGATGGAGGTCCCCAGCGTCACTGCCGGGCGCAGTGTAATCCAGTGGGCTGTTGCACCACTCCTCTCTCGCAGACGCTGCCACCGAGATGGCATCATCCTCCTCCATGGCTCCGAAAGACACCACATCTTGCGCGCTGGGGGAGGGGCGGAGATCAGCGGCCATGAAGCGCACTGGGAGGGGACCTGCAGCAGGGGGGTGAGAAGCGTGTGGGCACTGAGCCGGCACGGTCTCGTCACCCGACCTGGACAGATCCGCATTAGAAACTCGCGGCACTTTACTCTTTGGCTCAGAGGAAGAGCGCGGCAGAGCTAGTTGGGCGAGTTCATCGCCTTGGACGATGGCCACACGGAGCCTGAGAGTCCGGAGACTCATATCTCCGCAGTGGGGGCAGTCCGACCCCCCAAGCGCCGCCTCTGCGTGGGCGCGACCCAGGCAGAAGATGCACGATTCGTGGCCATCAGAGGGTTCGATTGGCTCTACACAGGAGAGGCAATCGCGAGAGGTCATCATTGTTCGTCCGAAGCTCACTTACCGGAACACAGCAGGGGAAGAAGGCGTGTCCGCTGCAGCGTGTAGATCACGGTGAGTGGTAGATTCTTTGACAGGCTTCTTGCTGAAGGAAAAAATTCTGAATGGATGACGTACAAGCGCTGCTTTATATAGTGACGAGCCCCCTCATATTTTGCGCGCTTGAACGCCATTGGCCAGTTTCACTGGCGTGATTCAATAAGGCTTCAGTAATATTCGAGGAAAATGTATTTCCCAAAGCAATGTTGAGTGACCGAATTGAAGGGGAACTGTTGATCCACTGGCAGACGGAGGTGGGGACGGAGAGCTGGGTTAATTTATTTTGAAGGGTTTCCGTGATGATGGTGTTAAAAGCGGAGCTGAAGTCCACAAACAGGATCCTCACATAAGTCCCTGAGCCCGGTTGCATGAAAACCCTTAAGATAAGAAAACCCTTAATTATAAGGTTAAGGGTACCCTCGGTGAAACATGGGTTGCAAGAAAAAACCTAAGGGCTTACTTAAGGGAAGTTAAGGCTGTCACTTAAGTATTTCCCTTAATTGCTTAAGTGTTCCCTTAAGTTCTGTTATGTGTTGCTACAAAGTCCTTAGTAACCGTTTCACCTTAAAAAATTAAGGGACCAAAATAGCTCCCTTAAGTCATCTTTTACTCTAGCATGATGGCTGATTTCATGTTCATAGAATTAAGAGGAGCAAGTACCTAGGCGCATTTTTAATGATTGAAATAATCCATTGGAGACTATGAATGATGTGCAGTTATTGAGAGAATATAGGTTTGATCGTCAGTCAATCCTTCATCTCACCGCAACGCTTGAGCCTGACCTTGAACACCAAACCCGACGAAGTCGTGCACTCCCAGCACTGCTTTTATTGCTTTAAGGTTTTTGCTTGCGGTACTTTTCAGTCTGTCATTGGCGATGTTTTCAGAGTCCACAAATCCACTGTCTGCAGAGCTGTCCATCGAGTGGCCTTAGCCCTGTGTCGCCGAATTGACACATATGTCAAATTTCCTTCCAGAGATGAGCAGGACGTATTAGCGGAGCGTTTTTTTTTGCAGTTGCTGGTTTCCCACGCGTTTGCGGAGTGATAGATGGAAATCCAGTAGGAGCTGCGCAGGTAAAATTTATTTAAATAACATATTTAAGCTATTTAGATAAATCAATAAAAGTAGTGAAATATTTGTAGGACTATAACTTAACGTGAATAACTTTAAAAATGGTTAATTTATTTTAACGAGTTAAAGTAGGCTAATGTAACTTATTGGCCATAATTTTTTGTGTATTTTTAGTCATCTTTCGTTTATATATATATATATATATATATATATATATATATATATATATATATATATATATATATATATTGCAGGAACGACAACACTGCTCTAACAAAAACTAGAGTAATCATTGAAAGGACGATTGGCCAGCTTAAAAGGAGATTTCACTGTCTTCACAGAGAGCTACGTCTGGAACCAACAAAAGCAGGGAGAGTCATCATTGCATGTGTCATCCTCTTTAACATATCAAAAGACTTTGGTGTGCTCGTGGATGAACATGCTGACCCCGATGAAGCAGAGCAGTCAAATCAAGATGCGGAGGATGCAATGGAGGGACATACTACCCGAGACATGCTCGTGCAAACATTTTTTTCATAAAGTGGGCTGAATATGTTACAATAAACTGTATATAAAGTTCCAGATTAGATGCTGTATAAATTAAATATATGTATAAGTTAATAGCAAAACAAAGTAAATGTAAACAGACTTCAAAATATGAAACTACATTTTTATTTATAGATTAAAAAACAGACATTGAAACATTTACAATAAGCAATTCAAACTGGATTATTATATAGAGAAAATTAATATTTATGTAGGCTAGTATGTATGTATTTCTGTATATTACAAATCATTTGAATAAAAGATTAAGGTTTGTGTTATGGTTCACTTATTGGCTGTAAAGCTATTAATCCCTCTTGAGCAAGTTTGTTAATTTTGTGTTGGAGTATTATGTTCTGCATATTCAGGTTTTCCTTTTCCATTTCTAATTTTGAAATTTCCAACTCTGCTTTCCTCTTCTGCAGCAAAAGAACTTCTCGCTGAAGTTCAGCAAGCCCTGATGTAACTCTTCCCAATCCTTTCTCCTCAGATGAATGTCTGAAAAAAAAAAAACTTAATTAACCTAATATTAACAAATTATAAAACATTGTTTTACTCTTTTATTTGTTATCAAATGCAACACAGATGTCATTAATAACCTATAGCTGTCGCTAACCTCGCAGATGGATGGCTAGGAGTAGGGTTTGTCGCTCCTGGAAAATGTTCCCAGTTTGGGGGGATTATGCTGAAAAAAGAAAAATATGTTGTTGTTATTATTATTATTTTAGTACATACCCAACTCTGTATACTACAAAACAGACCATATTTGAAAGCAAAAAACATTTAACAAACTGCATTAGTGTCATCTGTTATTTTACCTGACTCCCAAACTGCTTTGAGGAACGCCAGCAATACCGACTATGGTTGGAGAATCCTTCCCAAGTATGTCTTGTACCAATTTTGCTGTCTCGGACAGGTCCTGTGGTGGAGGCCCTCCTCCTTTATACAACACAATTTGTTAAACTGTATTACACCAGGCGCGCTACTTTTTTTACACAATATATCCAGTCACGTATCAATTGAAATGTAACTTGTAACTCACCGGTTTTTCCAGATTCTTTTGTATAGTTGTTTATTTCTTTTCTTGAGCTCACAACTACGTTTTCATACTTCTTCATGACTTCTTCTACTGTGCGCTTGACAGCAAGTTTTCTTGAACTGATTTTTTCCGTTATCTCCTGCCAGGCTTTCGTCTTGTGTAAATGAGTGATAGATGGGTTATATCGACTTTTCAGGGTGTTTTTTCTTTTACCGTATTCTTCTAAAAGAATGGCCTTTTCGTCCTCAGTCCAGTTGGGTTTACGTTTTTTGTTTTCTGTAATTTTATTACTCTCCATAACGCCAAAAATATTTTATAGCTGTATTTGTAAGGTTATTTTTGCGGTCCGTTATGTTTATAGTGCGATATGGAAGAGTAACTTTGGCAACCGCAGCTCGCGTTGCCGTGCGCTGCCAGAAACTATAGTGAAACGCTTAATATAAACACTTAGGTAAGGGTGACGGTTAAGACGTTTGTTGCAACTCTCTTAAGGAAATCCCTTGCCTCAGGGATCTTTTCCCCTTCAGGAATACCGTTACTTAAGGGTTTTCATGCAACCGGGCCCTGGTCTGTCCAGATGCTGCAGGATGAAGTGCAGTCCCATGTTGACAGCATCATCCACAGACCTGTTTGCTCTGTAGGCAAACTGCAGGGGGTCCAGTAAGGGTCCAGTGATGTCCTTCAGATAAGCCAAAACCAGTCTTTCAAATTATTTCATGGCCACAGACGTTAGGGCCACAGGTCTGTAGTCATTAAGTCCAGTAATTTTGGGTTTCTTTGGGACGGGGATGATGGTGAAGTGTTTGAAGCATGAAGGGACTTCGCACAGCTCCAGTGAACTGTTGAAGATCTGTGTGAAGATGGGGGCCAGCTGATCAGCACAGGTTAAAATAAAAATAAACAACGTCAAATAAATGCTTTACATTCTTGTTGGGGAGATTTTTCATTTCTCGAGCAATTCTTCTGTCAAATTCCTCAACTTCACTAAAAGAAAAGATAAATGCTGTTGTCAGAAATGTTGTGTAACACAAAAATCCAACAGTTTTTGTACAAACAGAAATTTAAAACATACCTTGAGTAATAAATGGGGCCCTGGAGGAACACCTCTTCAGCCTCCTGCCAAGACAAGCCCTGCAGCTCGCAAAGGCCATGAATGATGGCCTGTACAAATAAACCATCTGGGAAAAAATACACAAGTCACACGCAAATTATTTAGACAACCCAACAGAGCTCATATTGTCAATTCTACGCAGATTACTTTATATTTTGATGAAAATAAACTCAAGGCGGCATTTTATTCCAAAGATCTTATTTGTAATTATTACAGAACTTATTCCTAATTGTTACACTTATTGTGTTACTATTATTGTCTGTGGTAGCACGTGAGATTTGTAAAGTACAATAAAAAGAATGTGCAATATTATTTTTCTTACACATACTACTACTACTAATAGTATATGTAGTAGTAATATTAGTATGAAATAATAATTAATACAGTAATACGTACAGTAGACCTACATAGTACTAAAATATGTTACAAATAATAATTTTATTATATATTATACATTTTATTTTAACATTTTTACTTTAATGTTTTTTATTTTGTTAGAAAACATATTAAGGATCCCAGAATGGTACAATAACACAGAAAATTAGAGCAAGCTGTAAATATTATAAAATAATGCTATCTTTCGAAACTTTGATCAAATCAAACACTGACTAAGCTAGCAATAATAGGTTACACACCATGTGTTTGAAAATAACTGGGGAGAAGAAAAAAATCATGGCTTATTTTGTCGAACTATCTATCTAAACTATCATTAAATACTAAAATAGGCTATTCGTTTGTTGGTGTAATAAGATGTCACATTGATTTATGCCATAAAACCTGGTAATTTTCAGGAATCGCTTTAAAAAAATGAATAACCTTACTCACGTGTCTGATGTTGCTACTTGCTAGTAGTTTTATAATGTTGGAAATTTTTACTGTACACGCCACTACAAAACAAATGTTCATCCAAACAGCAGGAGGGACTGTCTGAAAAAACGATAGTTCTGGGATTGCAGTGCAGGTCTGAGCGTGCAGTTGGCCTCCGGGCCTGCAGCTTCATAATGTTGGATTGTGCTGCATTTTAGACTAAGCTGAGAACAATTGTGATGGGGGTTGATATAAAAAAGGGGAGGAAGTTTATAAAACCTTTTTAAAAAATAAAAAATAAATAAAAGTCAATGCAAAAGAGCATTAATATTGTTTTTAAACCTAATTAATGATCCATTAAAGCTGTTCATATCAACAAACATAAATAACTTTTCCTTATATATATTCAGTCAACATATAACATTGCGACTTGAGGTAAACTCAGATGCAGACAATAATATATCATAATAGTCAAACAGGCTCTTTCTTTAGAGTTAGTGGGTGGCTCTGAAAAGAGCCGTTGGGAAATAAAACAGTAGATATTTATCTCTTCTTGGGAGCTGCCCTTTTAGGCTTGGCAGCTTTAGGCTTTGCCGCCTTGGGTTTGGCAGTCTTGGCTTTTTTGGGGCTCTTGGCTGCTTTCTTGGGCGCTGCCGGCTTCTTTGCCTTCTTGGGGCTCTTCGTCGCCTTCTTGGCGGCTGCAGCGGAGGGTTTCTTGGCCTTCTTGGGCGATTTCTTAGCGGCGGGCTTCTTTACCGCTGCGCTCTTGGGTTTCTTGGCAGCAGCGGGTTTCTTGGCCGCGGGCTTCTTCGCTTTAGGAGCCGCTTTCTTGGCCGGCTTCTTCTTGGTCTCGGCTTGCTGCTTGTTGATCTTGAAGGAGCCGGAGGCGCCGGTCCCTTTGACCTGCAGCAGGGTGCCTTTAGTCACCAGGCTCTTGATGGCGAGCTTGACGCGGGAGTTGTTCTTCTCCACGTCGTAGCCGCCGGCGGCGAGAGCTTTCTTCAGCGCAGCGAGGGACACGCCGCTCCTCTCCTTGGACGCGGACACGGCTTTGACGATCAGATCAGCGACGCCTGGACCTGCTTTCTTGGCTTTAGCAGCGGACTTCTTCTTGGGCGCTTTGGCCGGCGGGGCGGCAGGAGCCGGGGCTGGAGCGGTTTCTGCCATTGATACGAGCGGATTCACAGTCTTTCAAACACTGAGTTCAAAGATGAGTGTCACACCAGCAGCGCTGCGCTCTTAAACAACACATGAGAACCTTATAGACTCAACCGGCCGCTCTGTGTCTGCGAGCTCCTCGCGCTTGTGTTTTCTTCTCCTACACTGAAGGGTAAACTCAAGTATTAAAACAGTTTGACGCAGTAAAAAACAAGCGAACACCAAGCAGAGGCTCTTGGCTTTCTTTGGAGACTGAAATACGCGAAGAAGAAATGTTTGTTGTGCCCCGGTCAGATCAAACTCAAGGCGAGCATCAGCGACGGAACAAAGCCGCGTGTAAATCTAATGCCTTGTTTAAGTGGAAAAGTTGATAAAAGATTATAATCGTCCTCTGTGTGTTTCAGAAACCGTTTGAAAGTGAATATAACGTAATGAGCATCAGTGAAGGGCGTGTGTATTGTTTCATACAGCTGTTGTTTTGGGCAGCTTGAAGCACAAACACCCGGAAGCTTCGAGTCTGTGACTCATGTCTGATCAGCAGACGATATATTAATAATCAGAGGTGCACAGTAATGAAGTACATTTACTTGAGTATTGTACTTAAGTACACTTTTGGAGTATCTGTACTTTACTCACATTTACCATTAGCAAACGCTTTTTCTGGAAACTCATGACTTTAACTCCACTACATTTAAGGTCCTCATTACTATGTAGCAGCTTTGAAAGTCAGTGGGTAATTTTATTTTCTTCTCTAAAATGTAACTTTTTGTGACATGTCACAATGTTTCACTTTTTTGGCAACCTTTAGTAATAACTCTTAGGGTTATGTGAATTGATTTACCAGCATTTTTTGAACACTCACCAGTTGCAAATGAGATACTTATTTACAACAATTCAATAATAAGTTAATCTGGTATATACAGTATTAGACACAATATTGTATTGATTTTGCTCAATTGTTACCCTGGATCACAAAACCAGTCATAAGGGTACATTGAGATTTCGAATAAATACGTTTTCCATTGATGTATGGTTTGTTAGGATCGGACAATATTTGCCTGAGATTTTCAACTATTTGAAAATCTGGAATCTGAGGGAGCAAAGAAGAAAAAAAAAATCCCAAAATACTGAGAAAATCATATATAAAGTTGTCCAAATGAAGTTCTTAGCAATGCATAATCCTAATCAAAAATTAAGTTTTGATATACTTACAATAGGAAATTTACAAAATATCTTCATGGAACAATCTTTACTTAATGTCCTATTGTTTTTTGGCATAAAATAAAAAAATTATAATTTTGACCCATACAATATATTTTTGGCTAGTGCTACAAATATACCCCAGCGCCTTAAGACCTGTTTTGTGGTCCAGGGTCATTGTGTAAACAAAAATTTTACATATAAAGCCCCAGAACAACCGCTGTGTGTCTCCTAACAAAACACAGTATTTGTTTGATTTGAAGCAGCACTTTACAGACCACACTGTGTTTGACATCAGCGCGATTGTCAAATTAATCTTGCTTTTATTTTATATTGTTTTATTTTTTGTTGTTTTTGTTAAAGCAGTGTTGCTGTTGTAAAGTTATACAGCTACAGTTGTGTACAGCTACAGGCTTGAATATTTAATTTTTTTTTAGTCTGTATTTACAGCAATTTCACTGTTGTAAGGCTAAAATGACCCCCGTTCGAGCCCATACAATCAGCGAGCTTGCGAGCGCTCTCTCTCAAGACAGCTCT
Source organism: Barbus barbus (assembly GCF_936440315.1). Lineage (NCBI taxonomy): Eukaryota > Metazoa > Chordata > Actinopteri > Cypriniformes > Cyprinidae > Barbus > Barbus barbus. The sequence continues at coordinate 2,805,495 of NC_136726.1, read as the reverse complement.
CCTGCTCGCGCTGGCCTCTGTTAAGCAAGTTGGAGACCTGCAGGTGCTTTCAATTGACCACTCGTGTATTGAATTCGGGCCAGTTGATTGCAGACTCACCTTGAAGCCTAGAAAAGGTTATATGCCTAAAGTGCTTTCGACTCCATTTAAAGCGCAGGTAATAACACTATTTGCTTTCCGCCCCGAAACACCGACCGGGACGGAGCCGCTTAACACACTGCTGCTGTGCCCTGTACATGCAGTGCGCACTTATATCGAGTGCTCTAGACAGTTCAGACTCTCAGGGCAGCTATTTGTATGTTTTGGTGGACGCACAAAAGTACTGCCTGTGTACAAGCAAAGGCTGTCACACTGGATCATCGATGTAATTGGTTTGGCTTACAGCTCTAAGGGCACAGAATGTCCGATAGGGGTTCGGGCCCACTCAACCCGCTGACTCGCGTCCTCCTGGGCCTGGGCAAATGACATGTCTATTTAGGACATTTGTATGGCTGCAGGCTGGTCCAAGTAGGGCTCGCTGCAGCCAGCGGTGGACATCCAACCCCGCCCATATCCAAGTGTGACATCACAAGCCACGCCCATACCAAAACAGTCACGCCCACGTCAAAACGTTACGTCAGAAACCACGCCCTGTCATATACGTCATCTCTTGTGATTCCCCGTACCGGGGAAACCCGGATGTAACATTATGTCAAAGCAATTTACAGCCATTTTGGGGATCTAAATAAAATAATGTTGCCTTTCGTTTTACTAATACATGTTTTCTGTCTATTTGTCAGGATGTCTAGGCTAAAATGGCACAACTTAAATCTAATATATTTAATATGTCTAATGTACGGAGCTGATTTCTCATCACAACAACCTCTAAAACACTTGCATTGGTTGATTAAGTTAGGCTAATTGTAATAAAAAAAACTCTTTTTTTCACTGGTGTGATTCAATAAGACTTCAGTAGTATTCCAGGAAAATGTATTTCCCATAGCAATGTCTCGTTCCCTCATTCTATAGACAAGTTTCCCGGGCACTTCCGGTTTACTTCCTGTTTCTGCCAAGAACTTCCGGCGCAGGCTGAGTAGTGGTGTAAAAATGGCTTTGGAATGGCAACATTCGACCGAAACTCTTGTTAAAAATGGTGTTTTGACCATTACGCATCCAAGTAAGGTAACATCATGGGCGGACAACATGTCGATATGGCCCAGCATCACAACATCCAAGATCTTTTCTTATTTTATTGATTCCATGGCGGTGGATGGGAATGCAATTAATAACCTGAAAAGCTCAGATGCGTTTCAGTACCTCCATTCCGACAAAGTGGGCTGTGTACTTTTACACGATATGGGCAGTTTAATTTACCTCAAGGCCGATGTTCAACCAAGCCAGTCCGTTAACAATTCAGCGCATAACGCCTGGGTTTTGGTTACCAAGACGGGAGATGTGGAGACTGCAGGCTGTACCTGTATCGCCGGACCCGGACGTTCCTGTAGCCATGCAGCCGCCGTGCTTTGGAAGGTACGTTAGCCCATCTTATGCTTGTATTAAGATGTTTGTATGTATCCATGTGTTAATCTATAACAGAACACGAAGAGTAATAAAAATAAAAAGTAATCCCAGCCTGCCTGCCTAGCATTTAAAATGCTCGTTGATCGGCGCTTATAGGAAGAGAGACACTTTGCATACATTGAGAGTTACTTTTACTTTTAGAGTTACTTTTAAGACAACAGCAAGGTGTTTACAGTGAGCGCAGAATGCGGAGGTGTTTGACAGTGCTTTGTTGTCTCTAAAAGAAGTCAATTGTGCTGTGGTGCTCAAACCATTTTTAGTGGCAGTGGCACCTATTTACGTCTAATTCTTCTGTACCACCTTTTGAAGTCAGTCAAATTGTAACCAGTATTTGAAACACAAGCAAACCACGATCTTCTTTTTGCATTGTTTACTTCAAAAACATAAAACAAAACTGTTACATAGACATGGTACGCACGGTCAAAAAACTGTGTTGCTTCCAACGTCTCTAACTTCAAACTGAAACTAAATACATCCAATCGCTTGCGTTATGACGTAGTGCGATCTGATTGGAAGCTCACAATAATTAAATATAATCAGATCTAAACATTACTAAATATGCATTTTAAACCGAAAAATTTCTTATGAATTTTCATGAAATATGTTCTTATTATTTTTACAAAATTATTCTTTCAGATGAACTAATCCCCATGTGGCTCTTACACCATTATTTAAAAAGTGTGTGATTTTGTTTCTATCTGTCTGCAGGTAGAAAATGCTGTGAGGCAAGGGAAGACAGGGCTTGCCTGCACTGATGTGCAGAATTGCTGGAATGCCGGGACAAAAAGCAATACTGGGCAGCAAAAAATCAGATATGTGTCTTTCCGAAGACACAGCAGAAATAATCTATACCAACCAGCATCACAGGCATCCTCCTCCAGCATAGTCTCTACACCTAGTCGCAAGGTAAAAGTCCATGAGACACTGGAAGAATGGCAAAATTACTGTCTCTCCACACCAATAGTGGCACTTTTTACTGCACCTGGCAGTGGACTAATGCAGCTCACTTTTAACACCAGCCTCCCTGCTCAGTCTGCCGAGACATCAAAAGCTCCACTGCCCCTACATCACGGTGATCACAACACACAACTTGAATGTGAGAAATGTAGGGCATTCTACACCACATACATTGACATGACCACAACCCAATTTATGTACATTGAGCAGCACACAAAAGAACAGAGCAAGGAACAACTGTGGCATGACATGCGACGGGTACGGATAACAGCAAGCACAGCCAAGAATGTGCCAGTTCGGGCTACCACAGCACCAGACAAATTCTTGTCTGAACACCTCCATCCTACCTTTCACGGTAACGTGGCAACCCGGCAAGGAGCAGAGGGCGAAGAGCACGGCAATACCTGCAAGACCAAGGTCATGACATCGATGTGAAAGGTTTGGTGGTTTGCCCGAGTGAGCTATGGCTTGCTGCGAGTCCGGATGGTGTCATGAACAGAGACACACTACTGGAGATCAAGTGCCCTGTCTTAGTCAAAAACCAGTCCCTTACTGAAGCACTTGCTGCTAAAAGCAGTGAGATCAAACGCATGCCCACAGGGGACTTCCATCTGTCCTTCAATGGGCCAAAGGGATATTACATGCAGGTGCAACTGGGCATGCACTGCACAGGGCTACGGCAAGCCTGCTTGGTGATTTGGAGTAACACTGAATGTCTGCAGCTCAACGTGCCCTACAACCAAACCTTTGTTGAGGGACATATCTCAAGGCTACACTCCTTCTATTTCACCCACATGTTGCCAAAAGTTGTCGATGACTTTGATGATGGAAGGCTGGAGTTGTGCTCCAAATACATGAATGTTGTAAAATCAGCATGACCTGCTTATGTGTACTGGGGTAATTAGTCATTACTTTTTTAACCCCTTGTCCCCTGTTGTCACATTTGTGACAAATCCTTTCTAGCTCAAAAAAATCAAACTGATTTATTTTATTTATTTTATTTTACTTACTCTTATTTATTTTTATATCAGTCACTTATATCTTTTATTTATTCATTTTTAATATTTTATTTTATTCCAGCCTTTTTCTTTTTGTAATATTTTGAGATTTTTTCCTGTATTTACTTTGTTTTTATTTAATTATAAAAAAATTCAGCCATTAAGGAGTTAATGAAATTGTCCCTTTGTTATGGAATAGGATCAATAAAAATGTATTCATTTCTTCTCAAAAAACAAATTGTTTATTGTCAAGTGTCAATATTTACAATACAAGAAAAAGAATAGCACTCACACAAGTTTTTCTTAGTTAAAACTCTGTTTTGTCTTATCAATAATCACAACACCAGAAAGGGAACAATAACAATACATTTACACAGGTTTTTCTAGCTGAAAATTTTATTTATATATATATATATATATATAAATAAATAAGCTGCGCTTCTGCCTCTATTTATAGTGTAGAGGGCGGGGGCTTCGCGTTCTAGAGAGCATTTGATTGGACAGAAAGTTTGATGACAAAATTAAGTAGGATGCGAGTCAAAAAAAATAGTTGAGCCGTTTTGGCGGAAGTGACGAATTTGCAAACTTTGAATGTTTATATAAATTATAATTTTGTCACTGTTTTGGAGCACACTGGCTTATAGATAACCTTAAGTTAAGACTAACATATTGATACTAACACCCAAAAAAACAATTTTGATTTAATAGGACCTTTAAGCTATCACCAAAACTATGCTTTTATGCATATTAAGGGACATTTTGTCTTGATAATAATAACTAAACGACTGCCAACTGTCTTTCCCTCCTGGTTCATACAATCAGCTTGAATTATCATGAAATAATGAAGTCTAATTTTCATATTTTTGTGTTTACTCTTAAGTTACATAAACAATTGCATAAAATATCAAATTTTTGTAATATTTGTAATTTCATTAATAAAAAAAAATACATTTTGTGTCTGTCCTTACGTTCTGGTCAACTCTGTTACCTGAGTTATAAAAAGGCATAAAAATCTTTAAAGCATTCATAGAAAAAACATGTGACTTGCACCAAGTGATGTCACTTCTTTATAGCAATTTTTGGAAGGCATTGATGTATATCTTTATTCTTTATTCTCATTAATTTGTACAAAATGTATATACATACACCAAAAGATACACCAAAAGTAGATCAATTATTTGTCAAATCTGTTATTGTGATTTTGCAGTGAATCTCTCATTCACTTTTTAAAAACAATAATATGATGGAAATCCATAAAATTCTGTTTTAGACATGCCATGTGGTATCTGGTTTGAGGGTTAGCATCTTGAACTAAAGCACAAAATGGTGGAAAATTTCATCTCTGTTAGTGGTTTAAAAAGTTTAATGACAACAGAGTTGACAATGAGTAACAGAATCAAATGTTCTCAATCACATTTAAGTATTTAGCATTATTATTGTGTTTATTTTAGATTCTGGGTCATTTTACTGTAAATGATACATTTGTTTTATCATTACAGGCTAAAGAAATTGAATTACAGGTAAATTAAATTCTCAGCAGCAGAAAGGCAAGGGCAACAGAGGGCACAGCAACATACTGACCCTGTAAGGAAGGCAGAAAATAGAGAGATATAGACGGCACAAAAGGGAAAAAAACACCACTAATCAAAATACAAGTCTGTTTTGCTCTTATGTTTATAAATTATGTTTTATTAACAAAGTTCGGGAGGAGCACGTCAGATGCTTAGCCTAATTAAACACAAGTGGCACGCACTCAAGTCAATCAACTCACAGATATAAATACAGCTGACATACCTCCACTCATTTGACGGTCTATCAGCATCTGGTTCGCTCGTCTAACCATGTCTCATCATGACTTTTCTTCATCGGGAGACGATTCCATCTCTCCCTCGGTCGAATCACCACAGCCAGCCGGCTCCAGGAATACTGCTTTCCCGCGCAGCAACGCAACGCAACCGAGCCCCAGCCTCCTTCTCGCGGGCGGCTTTCGGCTCACATTCACCTTCTCTGGCGAGAATACCGGCCGATTCCCCGGCTTCGTCCTATTGGTCTTCCAGGCCCGCATTTCCGCCCATAGAGAAATGGACCGTGGCGAGTCTGGGGCAGGCGCTGACCAACTCCGACATCCAGGCCCCACGCAAGTTCACTAAAGCAGAGTTATACGATTTATACAAATATCTTAAACCAACCAACCTCTCTCCCAAAATCACCCCAGCCCCAAAGGTAACAAAAAAGCGTGGCAAACTTACAATTACGCCTCGCCGGACTCCTCCTCATTCCTCCAGCTCTAACACCAGCTCCCGAAGATCATCAAACAGCGGCGCTAGGCCACCTGCAAGCCAGGGCCGTGCCCCGGATTCCACTTACGCAAGGCCCAGCGAGGATCCAGCTGTAACACAAATGTTTGCATGGCCGCACGGGCAGCCACACACAGCCCCACAGCCCCTCCCTTCCGCCCGTGGCCTCCTCACTCAGTCCCTCTCACTCAGCCTACTCCTTCCAGCTCAGGTTTTGCAGCCCAGGCAAACGCTTGGCCAAACTCAGCTCTGCCTCCAGCCCCCTACAATACTCTCCTCCAAGCGAAATCACAATATTCGTACTTCACATCCACACCAATGTCCATCCCTTCAAACGCCATCGCCTCGGAACCCCCACAAGTGGCTCACAATATCCGAGTGCAGATACTAGCAGATGCAGACATTGATCTCTCCTTACTCCTTTCCCTTCTGCTCACTTCCGACTCTAACCGACAGATAGACTGCAGGGATTTTTCAGTCACGTTGACAAACCCTAATCCCCTCTCATCTCGCATTATTTAGTTCCCGGAATTTTCCATAGCTTTCAGACGATTCACGGAGATAATATGCTCAGTTTTCCCACACAGGCGACGCGAGCTTAATGACTACCTGGCTATTATAGCCGAACTCGCGTTGTCCTACGGAGGAGGGCCCTTTTTCACTTATCACAAACTGTCTTCGGCTAAATGCCCCGTCCGAGTCGCGCAGTGGAACCAGTGCCCTTACTGGGGCGCTTTCGATCTAGATCTCCACAGCAGGGTGTTTCTGGGATGCAGTAACATTTCATGCGCTGTGTGCAGGTCAGTCGCTCACTCTACCACGAACTGCCCACGGATTAATCCCTCCTCTACTTCATGTCAAGAGCCAAACTCTGTCCTCGAATACCTCCGACTCAGAATTTCCCAGGTTAAATCCCCCTTCGAACCTTTATTCTTAAACGATCCCAAAAAACCCTCCAGTCGCTCATGGTTCCAAAAACACCTCAGATCCATCCTGCTTTCGTCAGCAATCTCGGCAAAAGTCACAATCTCAAGCCACTCCTTTCGCATCAGGGCAGCAACATCAGCAGCCCAAAAAGGCCTCACCAAACAGCAGATCCAAACCCTAGGAAAAAAAAAAAAAGTCGTGACGTATTGTCAAGTATGGTGACCCATACTCGAAATTGGTGCTCTGCGTTTAACCCATCCAAGTGCACACACACAGCAGTGAGTAGTGAACAAATGCACACACACACACACACACACACACCGTGAACACACACCCGGAGCAGTGGGCAGCCATGCTGCAGCGCCCGGGGAGCAATTGGGGGTTCGGTGCCTTGCTCAAGGGCACCTCAGTCGTGGTATTGAGGGTGGAGAGAGCGCTGGACATTCACTCCCCCCACCTACAATCCCTGCCGGCCGGGGACTCGAACCCGCAACCTTTCGATTACGAGTCCGACTCTCTAACCATTAGGCCACGACTTCCCCAAAAAATTTTTTTTTTTTTTTTTTTTAAAGGGGAAGGGGGAAAGGGACGTTCTCTGCATTTAACCCATCCAGGTACACCTGGAGCAGCGGGCAGCCATCAATGCGGCGCCCGGGGAGCAGTTGAGGGGTTCGGTGCCTTGCTCAAGGGTCTCACCTCAGTCGTGGTTGCCGGACCTGAGACTCGAACCCACGACCTTCGGGTTACAAGTCCAACTCTCTATCCATTAGGCCACGACTGCCCCCTGAAGATGGTCTTCAGAAGCTTTCCAAAGCTATATCAGAACAAACCAGTTCCACATTAAATCAGCCCACCAGCTTCTCATCGGATGAGTAAAAAAAAAAATTGGTGCGAGCCTTCCAGCCTTTCTTACTTACCTTTTTCATGTCGCAGGTTTAGCAAGGCTCACATCTTGTCGAACACCGGCCAGAGCCTCCCAGCCAGACAACTTACCTTTTCCACCCTGCGGCTGGAGAGTCTTGCTCATCCAGGCTGCGAGCTACCACCTCCAGTCAGATGACAGCAAGTGCCTCCCGGCCACCTAACTTTACCTTTCTGTCTTTACCTGTCCATCACAGCGAGTCTTGATCTCCCGACGGATGCCAGCGAGAGACAACCTTACCTTTTCAAGTCTCACGCTTGGCGATGCTTACCCAGCTTTCTTGTAGCTCAAATAGTAGAGTATGGCGCTAGCAACGCCAAGGTCATGGGTTCGATTCCCAGGGAAAGCAAGAGCTGATAAAATGTAAAAAAAAAAAAAAAAAAAACTGTAACTTGCATGCAATGTAAGTCGCTTTGGATAAAAGCGTCTGCTAAATGCATAAATGTAAATGTCTGACACAGTGAGTATTGTGCTCCCGTCTGGCGTCGGCGAGAGCCTCCCAGCCAGACAAATCACCTTTTCCATCCCACGGCCGGTGAGACTTACCCATCCATATTGCGAGTTTCATCTCCAGTCAGGATGCTAGGCAAGAGCCTCACGATCACACAACTCGATCTTTTACGTCTTTACCTGTCCGTCACAGCGAGTCTTGATCTCCCGACGGACGCCGGCGAGAGCCTCCCAGCCAGACATTCTTACCTTTTCAAGTCTCACGCATGGCAAGGCCTAGCCATCTGACACAGCGAGTACTGAGCTCCCGTCAGACGTCGGCGACAGCCCCCCAAACAGACAAACTTACCTTTTCCATCCTACGGCTGGCGAGACTTACCCATCCATGCTGCGAGTGCCAGTCTCCAGACGGATGTCGGCAAAGTCTCCCGTCCACACAAACTCTACGTTTCTGTCTTCACTAGTCCGTCTCAGTGAGCCAGATCTCCTGATGGATGCCAGTGAGAGCTTTCCCGGCCAGACAACCTTACCTTTTCAAGTCCCACGCTTGGCGAGGCTTACCCGTCTGACACAGTGAGTTTTATGCTCCAGTCGGGCGTCGGCGAGAGCCTCCCAGCCAGACAGACTTTCCTTTTCCGTCCGCTCACGCCACAATATCAAACCCTCGTTCGAATGCCACATAGCCGGTCGGTCAAGCAATTAGCTTTCAGTCCACCACCGAAGAGGCTTAATCATCCGACTCGCGAGTTTTGATCTCGGATGTTGCCCGTTCACCGACTCCGTGAACTATCCCACTGCAGGCAACTCGGGTCCTCCTGGTCAGGGCCTTAACCACGCTGCTCCTCCATCGGCGGGCAGGGCTCACACGTCCCAACGATGAGCTCACAAGCCCTCCCCGACCGGTCACCCTAAACCATGCAGTTCACACCAGAGACCGGTGGGGCCTAACCATGCAGGGCAAAATGCTCCCTCAGAGCTCATAGGCTCCCCCGGCCCTGCAATACAGGTCACTCCTCGTAACTAGCTCCCGCCAGATCTCTAGTGCGTATTTTGGGGAAGATCTCAGTCTGGCGGCTGTCCTACACCCATTGCTTTTTGGGGCATACTCTGGATTCGGGCCATTCCTGAGGTGAGAGTCCTTCCCCAGGACAGCACGCCAACTACGTATTACCATACTCGCCAAATACGCATTACGTAACTCTTGCTAAATATATGTAAGTGTGAACTCGTGTAATTATGTTTTATTAACAAAGTTCGGGAGGAGCACGTCAGATACTTAGCCTAATTAAACACAAGTGGCACGCAATCAAGTCAATCAACTCACGGCTATAAATACAGCTGACATATATGTAAGCTGTATTTATAGCTTACATACATATTTTGTAGACTCATTTGATGGTCTATCCGCATCCCTCCACCACCCCTTCTCCACCTATATCACTAAATTCTCACCACACTATAGGGGATACTCTGGGTTCGGGCCATTCCCGAGCTCAGAGCCCTTCCCCAGGACAGCACGCCAACTACGTATTACCATACTCGCCAAATACGCATTACGTAACTCGTGCTAAATATATGTAAGTGTGAACTCGTGAAATACTAATGTAAACATATGGCTTCAAAGTAAATAAAAATTCTCGCAAACTGCTATTCCTTGAATCAAGAGCTCTATTTTTTATTATGTCTATAAAAAACTTGCATAGTGCACATTTAAATACTAAATAAAGACATATGGGCAGAAATTGCCAATAACTTATTTGCATTCCCAGGGTGAGGGAGCAGCTATGTCGTTTTATTTTTCAGATCTTCGGACACATGAAGTTAATTTTTAATTACATGAAAGATCTGTAATTCACATGTATTTTATAAAATTACATAGTTGTTACATTTAAAATGGTTTCAGTTTCAGAATCTGGCAGAAAATGTTGCTGTTTTTGGTCTTTTAACTACAGGTGGTCAACTCTGTTTTCTGATGTCAACTCTGTTACCATCAATGTCAACTCTGTTTGTTTAAAGTTTTGCTTTAAAAATTATAATTATATGTGTTTTAATGTTAACAAATTGATCAGAAGCTAATTAGCCTAAATAGTGCTATTACTACATTAAACTTTAAAGAATTTCATTCATTTTTAAAGCTATATTTAGAGAAAATGCACACCATGTTGGCAACTTTTCAATTAAACGTGTTGTTATTTTTACTCTAAAACAAAAAGTCTATATATTTTTAGGTTTAAAGTTGAATTAATGGATTAAGAGACAAATGTTCTTTATAGGGAGGACAGGGTTTTAAATTGTGTTACATTTGTTAATTTATATGTTTGACCCAATTTGTTGACAGATTTTTCTGTTAGTACATTAATTTTCAGAATAAATATTTAAAATCGTACAAGTTTAAGATTAGCAAATATAGAAAATATTAAATTTAACGTGTGTTCTTTGAAAATAAAAAAATAAATCCTGGAATGAGTCATATACTTTGACTCAAGTAATGGAGTTGTGTACTTCACACAGATCTTCAATATATATATATATATATATATATCTGGAGTTGTGTGAAGTCCCTTCCTGCTTCAAACGCTCCACCATCATCCCTGTTCCAAAGAAACCCAAGATAACAGGACTTAATGACTACAGACCTGTGGCTCTAATGTCTGTCGTCGTGAAGTCATTTTAAAAATTGGTTCTGGCTTACCTGAAGGACATCACTGGACCCTGACTGGACCCCCTGCAGTTTGCTTACCGAGCAAACAGGTCCGTGGATGGATGCAGTCAACATGGGACTACATTACATCCTGCAATACCTGGACAAATCAGGGACTTATGTGAGGATCCTGTTTGTGGACTTTAGTTCGGCCTTCAACACCATCATCCCTACACTCCTCCAGACCAAACTAACATAGCTCTCTGTCCCTAGCTCTATCTGTCAGTGGATCACCAGCTTTCTGACAGATAGGCAGCAACTAGCGAGACTGGGGAAATCCATGTCAAACAGCCGCTCCACCAACACTGGTGCCCCTCGGGGCTGTGTTCTCTCCCCACTGCTCTTCTCCCTGTACACCAATGACTGCACATCTAAAGTCCCCTCTGTCAAGCTCTTGAAGTTTGCACACGACACCACACTCATCGGCCTCATCCAGGACAGTAACAAGTCTGCTTACAGACAGGAGATTAAAGAGCTGACTGTCTGGTGCAGTCTAAACAACCTGGAGCTCAATACGCTCAAAGCAGTGGAGATGATCATGGACTTCAGGAGAAACCCCCCTGCTCTCTCCCCACTCACCATCATAGACAGCACTGTGACTGCAAGTCAATATTATTTGTGTAGCGCTTTTAACAATGCAAATTGTGTCAAAGCAGTTTTACATCCGCTTGATATAAAGCTGGGTGGCTTTATATCAGCTTTACAGTATTTAAACTGGTAAATAGTTTGTCGAAATAGTGTCATTCACCTACAAAATCAGCAGTTTAAAAAAAAAACTACACAGAACAGTTTGGTCTGCTGAACGGATTATCGGTGCCCACCTGCCCACCCTTCAAGAATTGTATACATCCAGAGTGAGGAAAAGGGCTCAGAAAATCATCACCTTTTTGAACTTTTGCCATCTCAGAGCCCCAATTACCAGGACAGCCAGGCCCAAGAACAGTTTCTTCCCCCAGGCAATCCAACTTATGAACAGTTAAAAAATGTTTTGGATTACAAGTCCAGCTCTCTAACCATTAGGCCACGACTTCTCCTTGGAAGACAAATCATCTCCTTGATGATTTCTTTAGGAAGATTTTCCTCTGGTTCTTCTGAAGATAGGAAGTTCCACAGCAAGTCCACAAAGTTACTTGAAGCTAAAACTGCCAGAAGGTTAACTCAAGAGGAGAGTTTGGGAGTGTGTCCGTCTCAAGACAAAGAGTTGTGAGCACCGATTAGTCTGAGTTCAGAACTTTTGATGGTTTGTAGCCACACCCACTGTTTGGGTGGAGTGGCCAATCTGAGGCATGAATTTTTAGCTGGAGAAACTTTCTTTGTCTCCGTTTATGGCTCATTTGCATTTTTATTGCCGGTCTGGAGAGTTGGTGCAGTTTTACTTCAAAACATAGTTGTATGATGCATTTCACGACCACATAGTGTACGTCATTGTTTGAGGAATAAAAAGAACTTCATTTTGATACCAAGAAAGTAACCTTATAGAAGATATTAAAGCAGAGATACACTCATACACTTTAATATAGCAATTTAGAGTCTAGCTGATACAAGTAAAGGGTTGTAACTACACTCTTAGAAAAAAAAGGTTCTTTGGGGTTCTATACTCAACTCCAAAGAACCCTTTATGCCAAAACGTTTCTATATAAGGTGAAAGAACCCTTTTTGGCAAAAAAAGGGTTCTTTGGGCTAAACTATGCTTTATGTATACACTGTTAAAAATGTATTGTAATTTTACAGGAAATTCCTGGCAACTAATTGGCGTTAATTTACAGCAAGAAATATACAGGTACTGTAGTGTTATTTTAATACAATAAAGTATTGTATTTATACAGCAGTGCTACTGTGATTATAGTAGCATTATACAGTAAAATGCTGTAATTTAGTATAATTTCCTGTATATTTACTGCAACCCAGTTGCCAGGAATTTCCTGTAATTTTACAGGAGAGAATTACAATATTGTAATTCAATATACGGTGTATCCTGTTATTTGTAAATGTTACAATAAAATACTGTAATTTTCCACAATTAAAACCAAAACATGGCAACTATTCTTTTTCTTTTCTTTTTTATTATCACAATGCGCAACACCACAAACTTATTTTAAAACAAAAAACAAAAGTATCTGTATTTCATGTGGTCCAGCATGTCTCTCGCAGGTACCCAACTTCTCTCCTCCGGACCGTAATCCTCCCAGTCCACCAAGTACTGAAATCCACGTCCCCTCCGCCTTGAGTCTAGTATACAATTTACCGAAAATGTGGAAAACCCGGGCTGGCGGATTAATGGGAGAATGAAACACGGGTTTAATTTTGGATACATGAAAGACGGGGTGAATCCTCCTGTACACCGGAGGAAGGTTGAGGCGGACTGACTAATGATCTTGGTGACAGTGAACAGGCCAATGAATTTGGGAGCAAGTTTATTAGAAACGGAGCGGAGAGGAATGTTCTTGGTTGAAAGCCACACTTTTTGACCAACGACGTAAACGGGAGGCTTCGACCGGTGGCAATCGGCTTTAGCCTTGGTGCGCGCCCCCACCTGGAATAGAGTCTCACGGGCTCTAGTCCAAGTGCGGTGACACCTCTGGATAAAGGCGTGGGCAGATGGGACCGCGACTTCGGATTCCAGACTCGGAAAAATTGGTGGCTGGTAACCTAAACTACATTCAAACGGAGATAGGCCCGTGGACGACACTGGTAACGCATTGTGGGCGTACTCCACCATAGACAGTTGCTGACTCCAAGAGGAAGGATTCTTGGAGACCAAACATCGCAACGCCCTTTCCAAATCTTGGTTGGCTCTCTCGGTTACCAATGTCATAATTGCGTTCGGCCGGGGATAAACGATGGGACAAAAACGCGCAGGGATACATCTTGCCGTCCGCGGAAGAGCGCTGGGATAACACTGCGCCTACCCCCACCTCTGACGCGTCGACCTCTACCACGAACTGACGTGAGGAATCAGGGGCTATGAGGATGGGGGCTGAAACAAAGCGGCCCTTGAGTTTGGTAAACACAGCCTCGGCTGTGTTAGACCACCTGAACATAGTTCTGGGGGAGGTCAAGGCAGTCAGAGGCGCGGCTAGTTGGCTGAAGTTGCGGATAAAACGCCGGTAGAAGTTGGCGAAGCCCAGAAACCTCTGTAGGGCCTTACGGGAATCAGGGCTTGGCCACTCCACCACAGCCTTAACTTTCTCAGGATCCATGCGCATTCCCTCGGACGACACGATGTACCCCAAAAGAGACATATATGAACTGATCTACCATATCTCGTAGCACGTCATTGACGAGTGCCTGGAAGACCGCTGGGGAGTTGGACAGCCCGAAGGGCATGACCAAGTATTCAAAGTGCCCCCTAGGGGTGTTAAAAGCAGTCTTCCACTCATCCCCCTTCCTTATGCGGACCAAATGATAGGCATTACGTAAATCCAATTTTGTGAAAATGGATGCTCCCTGCAACCTCTCGAAGGCTGAAGACATCAACGGCAAAGGATAAGTATTCTTTACCATGATGTTGTTCAACCCTCGGTAGTCAATACAAGGACGCAGGGACCCATCCTTCTTCCCCACAAAAAAGAACCCCGCCCCCGCCGGAGAAGAGGAAGGGCGGATAAACCCGGAAGCTAGAGAATCAGAAATATATTTCTCCATAGCCTCCCTTTCTGGAACAGAAAGCGAATATAACTTGCCCTTAGGCGGAGACATCCCTGGCAGTAAATCTATGGCACAGTTGTAAGGACGATGCGGAGGAAGAGAAGCTGCTCGATACTTACTGAACACTTCCCTCAGGTCCTGGTACTCCGCGGGCACGTTAGACAGATCCATCGCCTCCTCCTGAAACACAGAAACAGAAACCAAGTAAAGACAGTTATTGCTCCAAGCTATGACGGATCCTTGATGCCAGTCTATCTTGGGGTTGTGATTAATGAGCCAGGGGTGGCCGAGCACGACGGGTGCAAGGGGGGTGTCCATGATTACGAAGGATATAGTCTCAGTATGGTTGCCTGACGTGGTGAGAATGACGGGTTCAGTGGTGAAGGCAATGGGAGGTAACTTGTGGCCGTTAAGGGCATGAACAGAGATCTTGTGCGTGAGGGGTTTGATGGGGATCTGAAATTTGTGCGCAAATGAAAAGTCCAGAAAGTTACCCTCTGCCCCGGAATCCAAAAGAGCCTGACAGGTGAGTGAACGTGTAGCCCATCTCAGTCTTACCGGGAGGAGGGTCGATGATGTAGTTGAAGTCTTCTCTGCGGAGATCCCACCTGATAGTAGCCTCACGTTTACTATGGGGCTTGGTCTTTTACCGGGCATCTATTGAGCAAATGTCCTGCCCCCCGCAATACAGGCAGAGGCCCTGGGATCTCCGCCTCTCCTTCTCCTCCCGGGAAAACCGAGCCCGCCCTACCTGCATGGGTTCGGGATCGTAGGTGGGTCTGACCACGTCCACGTCGTTGACACAGCGACTCTCAGACTTCGACACCAAACAGCGAACCGGACGAGTAGGAACAGGAACAGGAACTGAAACAGCACATGAAGACATCCACAACAATCTGACAAAGGAGAGGAGAAACTGGTGAGTATTTATGGGTGAGTTAAGGAGCTGCAGCTGGTGCTGCTAACGAGGCTCAGCTGAGTGTAGTGAATGATGATGGCTCGGCCACGCCCACACACAAGTACTGCACGCACACACATGACAATACACGGGACAAGGAGGAAACAATGAATGAGTGAACCGTGACACTAGCTCACTTCCAGACGTCCAGACAGCCTATCACCTATGGTGATATACAACTCCTCAGCGGGAGGGGGCTAGCATCAATAATAGCCCATCAACTCAAAGTCCAGCAGTTTTCTTAAGAGGGTGCAGACAGATGCGTTGAGCCCTTTTCTCTTCTCTGCTTTGCTGCCCGTCTGGGAGTTGATTCCACAAAATGCTCTGAAAACAGAGAGAATGGAAAAAACTTTTCATATATAAATAAATGACCTTGATGTATTTATTTAACGTTAACAACATTTAGAATTACATTGGCTTTTACATTGTTTTTCTTAAATATATAATATCATTGTGTATATGTACTATATTGTATGTCGCTTTGGACAAAAGCTTCAGCAAAATACCTTAACCATACTTAAAATAATTTTGACATTAATTAATTAATGAAAGTTGTAATGCTAAACTGCTGTCTGTCAGACTCATCTGTGTTTACATAAATGTCCTGCAGGGGAATATCAACTCTAGGTAGAACAGACACTTAACAGATTTTTAATGCACATATTAACCATTTAAAAAAAAAAAAAAATCCTGACTGGAAATGGTTAAAATTCACATAAAATATT
This sequence comes from Barbus barbus, assembly GCF_936440315.1. Classification (NCBI taxonomy): domain Eukaryota; kingdom Metazoa; phylum Chordata; class Actinopteri; order Cypriniformes; family Cyprinidae; genus Barbus; species Barbus barbus. The sequence goes on along the minus strand of NC_136726.1, from coordinate 2,789,352 downwards.
CTAATGTGAATAAACACTTTTATGTGGATTGACTAGATATTTTGTTGAACGGATGTATTCCAATAAATTCTCATTAGTTGCAATTCTATCAGGTGTTTTAAGTTGCCCCTTACGTTTTGATCCCACAGCTGTTCACAACTCCTCTCCTGTCCATTTCTAAATTGCATAACAGAGCTGATGGAAACGCTCTCCAATTATAGTTTTTTTTGGCCAAATTTTTACGAATGCGCTTAAAAGATGTAAATGAATTGGATGGAAGCCTGTCTTTTGACATCAATATATCATAGAGCCTAACAATTCTGAACAAAAAGAAAGTGATTCATGGGACGTTCCATATAAAAATGATGGATCTACTTTCTTTATTAGTGTGTAAACAGTTTAAACATACCTTTGGACAAATTCAAGAGTGCTTGAGGCCTCTTTAGGATACTGCAAGTTGAACACATAGTAAGCAGCGAAGGTCGCCGCCACTCCATTCAAAAGATTGTTGTGGGGTCCCATCACAATCGTTCCTTCCATGGACATCATCCACTTGTCTGCGCTTGTCTCTCCTGAAATGCATTAACACAATATGATAACTAAAAGAGCACTAGAAAGCTGCACAACATAAAAACACATACATGGTGGTGTTGGCATGATGGGCGAAAGTACCAATTTTATTGGCTGGGAGACTTATGGTATATCGGCTGTGAGACGTTATGGTATTGTTTTTGGTAATTTAGACTAATCCCCAGTGTTAAATCAACACTGCTCAGAGTGTATTTGGTCCCACTCCAAATAGTGTTAAAGTAACACTGAAGCAGAGTTAAAGTTAACGAGATAATTAAGTGATTAATTAAATGATGATTGAGCATTAGTGAAGAACAGCTGCTCTTAACAAGCAGAATAACTAAAGAAAAAGAGAAACACAAGAACTACAACTGACTTCAGCCACAGCCTTTGATAAAATCAACTGAAATAAAAGAAGACATTAACTCTCTCAAGAACTCAGTATGAGGAGGATTAAACAACTCCACAAACAGCATCACCAGCTTCTGATTAGAAAAATGTATTACCAATTACACAACAAATACCAATTACAAATCTATTATTACTTTAATATTCCATACAGTCTGGCTTTGAGACAAAGAAAATGGTCTACTCAACACTGAATAAAAAAAAAATGGCTGTTTTTAATATACACTATTGCCAAAAGCATTGGGTCACCCCCTTCTAATGAACATGTTTGACTACTTTAGTCATTTCTATGAGTACAAATATTAATGTTTAAGCATATAAAGATATTCTAGGGAATTGTGTGCTTCTAATTTTATAGCAACAGTTTGGACAGAACCCTGCAAGTTCATACCTGTCAACTTACTCATGTCAACTGTGTTATGTGTGGTTTTTATGTTATAAATCTTTTAAATGTGAACTAAACCGTCAGACAAAAAGATGGGGATATCTCTGGAGATGGATGCCTTTGGTAAGGATGGTGAATAACGCTAACTTCAGCATACTTTGGAGTTATGTTGAAGAAAGTTTAATCCTTCATGATAGCATCTTACAGAACGGCCATTATGATGCCCCAAATTCATATTTTCAAATCAGTTAGACAGATAATATCAAAAACTCTGGTGAATACACTCAAAAACCTTCAAATGTGTTCTCAAACATGTGATACTTCAATCATGTTTCATTTGACAAAGAATTTGTCCGTAACACAGCTGACAAAATAATGAATAAAACGTTAATTTTCATTAACATATTTAAAAAGTCATTAGAGCTTAAGCTTGCCAAATACTTAATTTAGCACATTAAGGGATATATTATTCAACCACCTAGTTTATTTATCAAAAAATAATACTCCTTTTCTGACTTCTTGGCTGACCTGAAATGTACCCCTAAATAATGATTCAGTTGGGCTCTTGACTTTTTAACTTACGTTTTTTTCTGGCTGCTGCAACTGTGTGTTTCTGAAACATATGTTATAGCAAAAGTTGTGAAAAGACAAACTGATTTGATGATTCAGTTATTACGTAGTGGCTATCACATCTCTGAGGACATTATTTAGATTTTATTATTTAATATTATAGTAGCCTTAGAATACATTAAGTTTTGTCCAGCTCTAATATTTTGAACATTTTTAAGTCTTTAAACAGAAGTAATTTGGATGGGATCATGTAGACTCAGACAGATATCAAGATTCAGCGTATGAACCTCACTGAACCTCAACAATGGTGACAGTCAACAAAATATTCCAAATATCAACTCTGAACATCACAAAACAAGCTTTTCATTGATTATCACCTTTCTTGAAGTTCATACGCTGAATCAAAAACGTGTTCTCCTTTTTTCCCACAAATCCCGCTGTCACCTGCTCCAGCACAAAAGCTCTGCATCAAATGCACATCAAGAATCAGAAAAACACTGTAACAGCTTCGTTTGAAATTACAATAATTAAAATAAACGAAACCTTAAGATTTAAAATAATTTTTTATTCATTTCAGTAACTGAAAGATTTTCAGCTCTGAGAGCCTTTGAATATTCTTTTAGAATAGTTTCCTGTCTCTTATTAAATAGACATTTAATGGTCTTTAAGATGTATAAGGTTTATGTAAATTCACTTTGTGTTTACTGGAGCTATACAGATATACTGTAATGTTACTGTCTAGCACCTTCAGCAAATCAACAGTTTACTCTACAGTAGCTCAAGAAATGTTTGTTTTCGCTGATCTCCGTCACGTGATGATGATGATGATGATGATGATGATGATGATGATGATGATGATGTATCATCTCGCGCGGGGCTTCTGGGATAGAAAAGTGTCCATCGGATGAACACTCAAGAATCTGGGCAGAAGCAGTATAGGACATCCGGGAACTTCTCGACTACTCTATGAATACTGAGGTTTCGGACATACTTATTCCTTCACCTACTGCTTTCCCCCTGCTATATAGAAGTAGGCGGTTTCAGACGCAGCCCAGGACTAAGTTTTTCTAAAAAATAAAATGGCATGAATAGACATCAAAAAGGCAAAGACAATGGGATTTTCTTTTTAAATCACCAATACATTTTTAGGTTTCAGGATTTTTTTCTTCTAAACTTTAAGGATGATTCTCAACTATGTTATAAAATATATAACAAAATGATTTGATATACCATTTTGTTTTATGCAATATGTGTACAAATTTCCATAAACTGGTTTCCCATTAAACACAGTGTATCTATTCTGTATCTGATTTGCATATTAATGGGTTGCTGTTGGGACAGCATGTTGAAAAAAGAATTGTCATAATGGGAGTAATAATTGGCCAAATTTTCATAATAATATCTAATATTTCATAACAAAATAGATGTATAATTTATTTTCCTATTCGATTGTTATGTCTCCCAAAATGCATCATAAACATAATTTTAGACCCAGTGTCCTCTACAGTGGACATGTATGAAATGATGTCCTGTTTCATAACAGGAAGTCATATTTGAATTTAAAAACCCATAACATTTTACTAAGATGTTGCTTTATGACAAACAATTTGAAAATTATTCAGAAATAAATGACAATTACAAAATATAATCATATTTCCATAAGGATGTAAAATGTTTCACTAAATTAAATTTAGCCATCTTTAAAGAGGAGAGGAAGGGAAGAGGAAGTTTATATCTCTATAAAGCCCTGAAAGTGCTCTGTACAGGACATCCAGACTTACAACTTACTTACTTACTTTACTTTTGTCATTTAGCAGACGCTTTTGTCCAAAGCGACTTACAAATAAGAAAAAGTAACTAAAACTAAAAAGTTACAACTCTATAAATACTATCTACCCACATATTTAAGAAAATAAAGAAATTAAATAAAATTGACACATGCATATAACAACATTTCAATAATAAACATATCAATGAAAAAATTAAATAAAAAGCGATACTACTATCCCTTGCCGGTGTCCCTGCCCGGTGGAGTCGATGGTCTTTACACTCTTTGGTCTTCACACTAAGAGGGCTTCACACGACGACTGCCGCGGTATAATAACCTTTATTATACCAATCCAACAAATCATCACTTCAATTCAGCTGGACCCACTTTCCTGTTTATCAACTACAAATGGCCAAGCAAGTGCACACACTGACAAGATACACGATACAGTACGAGACCAAACGCGATTTCAGCAACTCTGACAACTGTGACATGTGAGGTCTCAGAGAAATTCACTGAAGCAGAATGTCCACTACAGAGGCAACAACTCCATCTGGGTCTCAGGAGGATAATATAGGCTATGTTATGTGTCGCACTATTTTCTCCCCTTTTTTATCTGTTAACTAAATCAAACATATTTCAATAATTTATTCCTTGTATGTATATATGTACTGCAGATTATATATATATATATATATATATATATATATATATATATATATATATATATAATATAATATTTAGTATTACTACTGTACTATTCTCTGTTCAAAATAAATGAAAAGAAACAGAGCATAGTAGATTTGTTATTTTTTTTCCTGTTTCCTGTTGTACCGAAATCGTATCGAACCGTGACATCTGTGTAGCGTGCCACGTACCCCTAATATATATATATATATTGATCTAGGCAGAGCAAAAAGCAAGGCCAAAAAGCCAAACAAGTCCTAAGCTAGGCTGTCAAAAAAAAGCACATTTTAGAAATGTTTGTTTTGTTTAAATTTCTTTGTAAATGTGAGTAAAGTACAGATACTCCAAAAGTGTACTTAAGTACAATACTCAAGTAAATGTACGTCATTACTGTGCACCTCTGATTATTAATATATCGTCTGCTGATCAGACATCAGTCACAGACTCAAGCTTCCGGGTGTTTGTGCTTCAAGCTGCCCAAAACAACAGCTGTATGAAACAATACACACGCCCTTCACTGATGCTCATTACATTATATTCACTTTCAAACTGTTTCTGAAACACACAGAGGACGATTTTAATCTTTTATCAACTTTTTCACTTAAACAAGGCATTAGATTTACACGCGGCTTTGTTCCGTCGCTGATGCTCGCCTTGAGTTTGATCTGACCGGGGCACAACAAACATTTCTTCTTCGCGTATTTCAGTCTCCAAAGAAAGCCAAGAGCCTCTGCTTGGTGTTCGTTTCGTTTTTACTGCGTCAAACTGTTTTAATACTCGAGTTTACCCTTCAATGTAGGAGAAGAAAACACAAGCGCGAGGAGCTCGCAGAGGCGCGCAGACACAGAGTGGTTGGTTGAGTCTATAAGGTTCTCATGTGTTGTTTAAGAGCGCAGCGCTGCTGGTGTGACACTCATCTTTGAACTCAGTGTTTGAAAGACCGTGAATCAGCTCATATCAATGGCAGAAACCGCTCCAGCCCCGGCTCCTGCCGCCCCGCCGGCCAAAGCGCCCAAGAAGAAGTCCGCTGCTAAAGCCAAGAAAACAGGTCCAGGCGTCGCTGAGCTGATCGTCAAAGCCGTGTCCGCGTCCAAGGAGAGGAGCGGCGTGTCCCTCGCTGCGCTGAAGAAAGCTCTCGCCGCCGGCGGCTACGACGTGGAGAAGAACAACTCCCGCGTCAAGCTCGCCATCAAGAGCCTGGTGACTAAAGGCTCCCTGCTGCAGGTCAAAGGGACCGGCGCCTCCGGCTCCTTCAAGATCAGCAAGCAGCAAGCCGAGACCAAGAAGAAGCCGGCCAAGAAAGCGGCTCCTAAAGCAAAGAAGCCCGCGGCCAAGAAACCCGCTGCTGCTAAGAAACCCAAGAGCGCAGCGGCAAAGAAGCCCGCCGCTAAGAAATCGCCCAAGAAGGCCAAGAAACCCTCCGCTGCAGCCGCCAAGAAGGCGACGAAGAGCCCCAAGAAGGCAAAGAAGCCTGCAGCGCCCAAGAAAGCAGCCAAGAGCCCCAAAAAAGCCAAGACTGCCAAACCCAAGGCGGCAAAGCCTAAAGCTGCCAAGCCTAAAAGGGCAGCTCCCAAGAAGAGATAAATATCTACTGTTTTATTACCCAACGGCTCTTTTCAGAGCCACCCACTAACTCTAAAGAAAGAGCCTGTTTAACTATTATGATATATTATTGTAAGACTGCATCTGAGTTTAACTCGAGTCGCAATGTTATATGTCGACTGACTGTATAGGAAAGGAAGTTATTCACGTTTGTTGATATGAAGAGCTTTAAATGGATCATTAATTAGGTTTAAAAACAATATTAATGCTTTTGTGCATTGACTTTTATTTAAAAAAAAAAAAAAAAAAGTTTTATAAACTTCCTCTCTTTTTTATATCAACCCCCATCACAATTGTGCTCACTGCTCAGCTTAGTCTAAAATGCAGCACAATCTGAAAGCCAGTTGTGGAGGCGTGGCTTTGGCGGTGGGTGTTGGAGGGAAGTTCAGTGATTGGTTTAAAATATTACCAGGCTCTAAACCAATGGGCGACTAGCAGGTTCCTTTAAATACAGTATAGCGAGGCTCCCAGGTTTATCATTTCTGCATTACGAACGTAAGAGTTTCTTAATCGATAATGAGCGGAAGAGGTAAAACCGGCGGTAAGGCCAGAGCTAAGGCTAAGACTCGGTCCTCCAGAGCTGGGCTGCAGTTCCCCGTCGGTCGTGTTCATAGGCTTCTCCGCAAAGGTAATTACGCCGAGCGCGTCGGTGCCGGTGCTCCGGTTTATCTGGCCGCTGTGCTCGAGTATCTGACGGCTGAGATCCTGGAGTTGGCTGGAAACGCCGCTCGGGACAACAAGAAGACCCGTATCATCCCCCGTCACCTGCAGCTGGCGGTGCGTAACGACGAGGAGCTGAACAAACTCCTGGGCCGAGTGACCATCGCTCAGGGCGGCGTACTGCCCAACATCCAGGCTGTGCTGCTGCCCAAGAAGACCGAGAAACCCGCCAAAACCAAATAAGCAGATTCCTGTGTTTCTCAAACCCAAAGGCTCTTTTAAGAGCCACCCACTTCATCTACCAGAGAGCACTTTTCTGTTTGTTTCATCAGTAACTAGACATGCATGCATAATTTTAGAGAAAAAAATAGTTATTGACTAAATAAACCACAACTGTTGAGTTTGGATAATTACTTATACTATCAATAGCTGAATATTAAGCCAAAGAGTAAATTTATATTTTATAATGAATACTTAAAACCTTACTATGAAATCTGTAAAGAGTGTGTTTGAGGTTTAAACAAAGACTAATAAATCCCTGAAAGGGACTTTTGCCGCGTAAAGTAATAAACAGGACAAAGCACACAAACGGCCCCGTTTGCAAACAGAAGCTGCGCAGTCATTGGCTAGCAGTCTTGCGCAGACGTCACACATCAGCCAATCATAAGCCTCCGCCCCTTTATGACGCCATAAGCTCGTGGCCGTATGATGCTTTAAAAGCAGGCGCGTAAGAGATAAAGCGACATTTTCTACGCAGAACGGAGAAAGAAGTGCTTCCCAGCGATGGCAAGAACCAAGCAGACCGCTCGTAAATCCACCGGCGGCAAAGCCCCGAGGAAGCAGCTCGCTACCAAAGCCGCCCGTAAGAGCGCACCGGCCACCGGCGGCGTCAAGAAGCCTCATCGCTACAGGCCCGGCACCGTGGCTCTGCGAGAGATCCGTCGCTATCAGAAGTCCACCGAGCTGCTGATCCGCAAGCTGCCCTTCCAGCGTCTGGTGCGAGAAATCGCTCAGGACTTCAAGACGGACCTGCGCTTCCAGAGCTCCGCTGTCATGGCCCTGCAGGAGGCCAGCGAGACTTATTTGGTCGGTCTGTTTGAGGACACCAACCTGTGCGCCATCCACGCCAAGAGAGTCACCATCATGCCCAAAGACATCCAGCTGGCCCGCCGCATCCGTGGAGAGCGCGCTTAAACTCCTGGTTTCATAAGTCTATAACCCCAAAGGCTCTTTTCAGAGCCACCTATATCACACTGAACGAGAGCATTTCGACTGTAGCGCTAAATATAACTATATATAAATATATAGGAATTTTTGCTGGGTTTTAACGCTAGTTTTATTTGTTTAATTAATTTTAGTTTCCCGTTACTACAAGGAATACACACGCAAAACGTTAAACACTTGCAATAGCACACTTCTATGAATAAATAAAAATACTATGCGTATAATGTACATGAGTATATTATAAAGCCAAGTGCAGTTTCATAAATGTAAGTTAATAATTCATAGATTGTCAAAACTATCACAGGTTTAGTCATAGTTTTTACTTAGGTTTTGTTGTTACTGTAAATATGTAGGGAAATCAAGAGTGTATTAAGACAAGGATGATGACCTCGACTTTAAATTAAATAAAACAAAAGAAAACTAAAAATATAATAAAATACCTAACTACGTAATGCTATTGTTGTTAGAAATTGCAACAATATAAAATAGAAATACATTTAAACTTGTAATTAAAACAATAAATGACAATCTCCTGGCCAGAGGACTGAGTCTGGTTAACTAAACTGATCTAGACAATAACATCTCTGAACTCAATAATGAAATGCCTTTAACTGAAAATTGAGTGTTTAATCTTATTTTTATACATTTCTGACACTCTATCCTCCAATTTGATACGGTTACACAATCTGTATTGTTAAAAGCGCTATATAAATAAAGGTGACTTGACTTCACTTGACATGAGATGTCCTTTTTGAACATGAATAAGTATTGTTTTGTTTTTACTATATTTATTTACATGTTCAAAATAAACGTTTCAATCAATACTAACATACAAAACTCCGTCATAAATGTATCTTGCTGTGTTTACTGAGTAAGTAGAGGCAGTTTCGTTATAATATGTGTTTATTTACGGGGGACTTGAGAACCGTTCATTTAATGTTTGATGTTTAATTTCTTTTATTTTACATCTGTAGCTCTCTGTTTATTTTGGTGCTCGTTCCTGCAGCTCAAATGATGGAGGCTCTGGTCTAGACAGCCATAATGAATGATGATGATATGAAAGTCAAAGCGTCTGTCAAATTCATGTAAATATTATGTAGATATGATCTTATATGAATCATTGCCAAATTTGAAACCTTTTGAAACATGAATTTTCATACGAGAAACAGGACAGACATTGTTAGATCAAGGTTGGGGTTATAAACCATGTTCTTTCCTGCTCTAAACAGCGGGGGTGTGGGTGCGCGCCAAGTGGGTTTCAGTTAGGTCCTGTAAGTATATGTAAAAGGCCTCCTAGAGCATGTAGCGGCACACATTAATCTTCGTTTTGTAGAAGAAGTATCTTAGCCATGTCTGGAAGAGGTAAAGGAGGTAAAGGACTCGGGAAAGGAGGCGCTAAGCGGCACCGGAAGGTTCTGCGGGATAACATCCAGGGCATCGAAGAAGGCCGTCACTAAGACCGCCGCTAAAGGAGGAAAGAAGCGCAGAAAGAGCAGGAAGGAGAGCTACGCTATCTACGTGTATAAAGTGCTGAAGCAGGTTCATCCTGACACCGGGATCTCTTCTAAGGCGATGGGGATCATGAACTCTTTCGTCAACGACATCTTCGAGCGCATCGCCGGTGAATCGTCTCGTCTCGCTCACTACAACAAGCGCTCCACCATCACATCGAGAGAGATCCAGACCGCCGTGCGTCTGCTGCTGCCCGGAGAGCTGGCCAAACACGCCGTGTCTGAGGGCACCAAGGCCGTCACCAAGTACACCAGCTCCAAGTAGAGCTTAGACTCGGCACACAAAGGCTCTTTTGAGAGCCACACATCTTGTCAATGAAGGAGATTTTGTAATGTCCCGGGGAGGGGGGTGGAACTTCTGCAATGGTCTACTGGTTATAATGGGTATTGAGTTGGCTTCTGTTTTTTGAGGGTCTGGTTTTGTGCCTTTTTTGAACAACAACAGTAAGCAGAAACTAAACTAACTAGCACAAAAATTGTATGTTTGTTTTTTGCAGTTGTTAAAACTATGAACTATGTGATCAAGGGTGCATGAACTAGGAATGTTTGACGGACCAGATAGTTTTCACTGGATTAAATTTGGTGCCCCCTGGTTTGGATTTACAGTGTTTCAGTCCTAAAATTGCCAAGGTTTTTCCAGGTTGGGAGCATATAGGATTATCTATGTTTGTATATGACAAGCTGGGATCACCCAGTATCACATTCAATATAATGCATGAAGACAGAAAAGCACATTTGAAATCAGAATGCAGTATGCAAAGGATGTCATAATAGTAAACCAGTTATCTGTCCTGAAAGACTTTAAATGTTCGTGGTATATATGTATATTGTATAGCTAATACAAACCTAAAATTATCTTTTCAGGACTAAAACAAATATAGGATTCACCTGAGAATACATAATGGCTATAATATATTAATATATTAAACTGAACACAAATGACTGAATACATGACACAAATACATTAAATATTTTTGTTTTTGTTGTGAACAGAAAAAAATCAACACACTTAGTTTTATTCTTTATTTACGTTTTCAAATGCATATTAAATAATTGGTTAAGATAACAAAATTACATTCTATAAAGCATATAAAAGCACCGTATACATCTATACACTGTTGAAAACATCAGAACACAAAATCATATTGCTATGATTTCCCCTGACCAACAAAAGTGTCCTTGAGATCAATACATCTCGCTCTGTTAAATCTACATTTTCTCTTTTGGTGATTATACAAAAGAGGCATTCGCTGACATTTAATTGAATTGTTCCTTTATTCCTTTTTATTAATTAAAACTCTTCTCTCTTTTAATGATAAATGGTACATTGTGGCATCCAAAAATGCATTTGCGTCAAACAGGTTAACATTAAATAAAAGGCATCACCTTCTAAGATCAGCCTCTGTCATAAAGCTTTCCTCAGCGAGAAAGTTAATATATATTGTTTTTTGTTTTCTCCTAAATTTAGCAACTGTTGAAGTTGTTCAATTCAGTAGTTTTTTTTCTTGATTAGGAAATCTAGCGGTATAAGCTGTTTAGGGAGCACTCACATGGAAGGGACTTCCTGGTATAGTTTCATCCCCCCATTTGACAATAACAACATAGTTTCCTTTCTCCTTCACTGTGTAGGTTACATTGTAAAGCTTGTTTCCCATGTGTTTAACAGCCACATCTTCACATGGAGTTCTGGGACCATGCACGCCAACCATTAGCATGTTTGTTCCTGAAAGGAAACAAAAGCAAAATAAATATCCTGTATAACTGTATTTTGTTGGTGCTAAACCGTTATCGGCTTTATTTTATTTTACCTGCTTTACAACAGTCAACGGAAAAGGTGTTCTTCTGACCCACGAAGGCTTTGGAGAGGCCGGCACCTTGACATACAACCTTACTGGCATCTGAAGTTGACTTGGAGCTGGACAGAGTGCTGAAAGCTCCTGCCATCTTTGAGGTTTTGGTAACCGTCTCCACAATGACTGATGAAGTTTCATGTAGACTGTGGCCTCCAGACAGACGCATACCTACAGCAAAAGACAGATGTGTTAAAATTCACAGCCTCTTGCAATTACACTAATATTATATACCTGAAAAAAATACACTGGAAGTCTGATGATTTAGTTAAGGCAAAATTGTTCCTGGTTCAATTTACAGAATTTGGGGTATATTACCAACATTGACAAATTTACATTGAAGAAGGAAGTTTAATCAACTGGTGTTCGTCTTACCTGTAACCTTTGCTTTGAAGGGACTGCCAACAATATGCTGTGGCCCACCATATCTGATGCATATAAGGTAGTTTCCTGGTGCCATAGGCGTATAAGAGACTTTGTAACCTTCTAGACACTCGGTACAGTCCATTTTGACCTTTGAGGGACCGTCAATGGTAACAGATAAGGCACCTGAACCAGCCTTGCATGTGCTTACGACAAACTCAGAGGGGACCCCTACAGAAAGGTAAGAACGCAACATTACATTTGGATCAACTAGTAATATAGTACTGACTGAGCAAGAAAATGTTATACTAAAGCAACTTTATACTAAATCCTGGACCAGTACCTGTGCGTCCACCCTCAAGTCCTGGACCGAAGGCAGTCACCATTCCT